>NC_052500.1:28320588-28934656 GCF_016617805.1 Bactrocera tryoni
GCTATAGTAATCCGATCTGAACAATTTCTTCGGAGATTGTATTATTGCCTTAAAAAATAATCTATACCAAATTTCGTGAATATATCTTGTCAAATGTGAAAGTTTTCCATACAAGAACTTGATTCCGATCGTTCAGTTTGTATGGCAGCTATATGCTATAGTAATCCGATCTGAACAATTTCTTCGGAGATTACATTGTTGCCTTAGAAAATAATCTATACCAAATTTCGTGAATATATCTTGTCAAATGTGAAAGTTTTCCATACAAGAACTTGATTCCGATCGTTCAGTTTGTATGGCAGCTATATGCTATAGTAATCCGATCTGAACAATTTCTTCGGAGATTACATTGTTGCCTTAAAAAATAATCTATACCAAATTTCGTGAATATATCTTGTCAAATGTGAAAGTTTTCCATACAAGAACTTGATTCCGATCGTTCAGTTTGTATGGCAGCTATATGTTATAGTGGTCCGATATCGGCAGTTCCGACAAATGAGCAGCTTCTTGAAGAGAAATGACGTCTGCAAAATTTCAAAACAATATCTTAAAAACTGAGGGACTAGTTCGTATATACAGACAGACGGTTAGACGGTTAGACAGACAGACAGGCATGGCTAAATCGACTCAGCTCAACATACTGATCATTTATATATGTACTTTATAGGGTCTCCGACGCTTCCTTTTTGGTGTTACAAAATTCGTGACAAACTTAATATACCCTGTTCAGGGTATAAACCTATTAAGGAGGAAACATTATTTCGGATTTATAAAATCGGAAAATCATGTGCATAAATTAATAATAAGCCCTAAATTAAGATAATGCTGAACACGATATAATTCTCTTATGAAAAGCACACATAGGAATTTTATGTAATTAGCTATTCTATGGACATAGTTGTAGGAGGAGAAGTGAAAACCTCAAAGTAAGAGATACATACATACTTATGTATGTTAGTCTATATGCATATTCCATTATTTATAGATATACATACATAGATAGACTCATTCTCGTACAAATTCTCCTTGTGCGGCTAATTTCCATTACAAAACAATGAAATTTAAAAGAAATTTAGAAGAAGTCGAAATGAAATATTATGTTTGTATTGTAAGAGAAAATTCTTGGGGATTATGTTTACACATTCGCTTTATTTTTATACCAATATTTAAGCCCGATTGCCATAAACGCCGCAGGCCACGCTTATCAGTTTCATATTTGTCTGCCTCGGTGTGTTTGTGTTGAATTTATATTCAAAATCTTTTACCAAATCCGTAAAATTGCTAATACCAAATATCTCATTTCCATTTACATTTACATTTGTATTTTTTCATTTGATTTCTTTTTGTATTTTTTCATTTGATTTTTTTTTGTATTTTTTTCCATTTAATTTTTCCTTTTCCATTTTTGTTTGTTTTTGTATTTTCCTGTTTCCTTTTTTGTTTGTCATTTTTAAATTTATGCCCCAACCGCTTTCCATTAGCCGTGTTATTTGCTGTCCCACTTGATATTTCTAACTTGATATTTCTACTACGATTATTTGTATTTTTGTATTTGTATTCGTCTTTCAGCATTTCAGTTTTTCACTTTCCTTTGAGCGCGTCCACTTTCAAATTTCAATATTTTATTTGCCTCGGCATGTCTGTGTCGCTTTCTATGTGTATGTGTGTGTTTGTATATTTGAAATTGTGTTGGCATTTTCTCTTTTGTATGCGCTTGCAGCGTTTATACTTTTTAATTTCCCATTTTCCGTTCTGTTTGTTGGCGTTATTGCTGCCGTTGAAATCGTCATGAGGTCGTCAGCGTCGACGACACCGACTCCAACCGGCTTAAATTCGAATTCCAACTTCATCGCCTTTCGGTCGCATTCTCGTCTGTCTATTAAGATGTACGAGTAAGTATCTGCTTGTTGACTGTGCGTCATACGGCGGCACACGCTGTCATGAGTCGTCGAGGCGACAGTCATCCGTCTAGGCTAGTCGCCGGGCACAGTGGTGGTATGCAAATAAAAATACTCACATGCCTTACTACTCCGCATCACAAATGCCTAATTCTAATGACTTATCGATTTTTATCATAATTGTTATTTACATATGTACATATCTTTTGGGAAAGCGGTTTATTAGTCTTTATATTTACACTCTGAGTTACATATTTACTTAGATGAAATAAAAGGTGTTTTTTGGGCATGTGGTCTTCCAGCATATAATTTAATGTTAGGACCAAGAATTTAGTTGTTTAAGGGTTTGCCATTATGTCTTAAAAATTATATCAAGCAACTGAACGCCGCATTTGGTTCGAAAAAATTTCAGCCGAGAGACCCAATCATCGACCACTTTTTGCAGCAGTTGGAACCGTATTTCAGCAATAGCACGCCGAATAACTCTGCCAAGGCGTCAGCCGTCTTGGACTTATCTGCGTAGACTTGCGACTCTACAGAACCTCACAAAAATTAGTCGAACGGTGTTAAATCGCACGATCTTGCAGGTCTGAGACACAAGATAATGCGCTCACTAAAATTCTTCCTTCAATATATTGACTGTTTCATTGGATGTATGGCATGTAGGATCGCTCAGTTGGCACGAAAGCTTGTCCACATCGACATCCTCTGAGTCAGGCACGAAAATGTAATTAATCATGGCTCTATAGCGTTCCCCATTGTTTGGAACATTGTGACCAGCTTCATTTTTGAAGAAATATGGAACAATGATTTCTTCTGCCCATAGAGCACAGCAAACAGTGATTTTTTGAGAATGTAACGGCACCTCAACAATGACTTGTGGATTCTGATCACTCCAAATGCGTCAGTACTCTCTATTGAGGTGGCCATTCAACGAAAATTGAGCCTCATCGTTGAATAAAATCGGGGGATCGATGGGCATCTCATTTTAGGCCTATTCACCGAACGTGCGACGCGACAGATCGTTATTCAGTTTCAATTCTTGTACAAGTGGGACTGTGTAATCCCGCAAACCAAGATCCATCCGCAAAGTGATTGGATACAGCTCCAATTGTTACGCAAGATCTCAGATGAACTCATTCTGGTCTTCCTCAACTGCTTTACAATATCAAAAGCGTCTTCGGAACACACTGTACGGCTGATCGTTTTGTAAGCGATCACCGTGACGAGCTGAGTAGCTATTTTGGCCTGGCTGTCTTTCTGCATACACGCCAACTAGTCCCTCAGTTTTTGAGATATAGTTCTGAAATTTCGCACACGTCTTTTTCTCATAAAAAAGCTGCGCATTTGTCGGTACCGCCAATATCGGACCACTATAGCATATAGCTGCCATACAAACTGAACGATCAAACTCAAGTCCTTCCCATCCAAGGACTTCTCAACTTGACAAAGTAGTTTTACGAACTGTACCATGGTATGTATTTAAAATGTTGCTATACACGAAGGATTTGTGCAGATCGAACAGCTATAGCTTGTTAACTTCTTATCATAAATATCACTATATAGAACCTCAACCCTTCAAGATATCCATGCAACAGTTAAGTGATATATTCCTTCATTTCTCTTCTCACTTGCCACACTGTGCGACGCGGCTAGACCGCACGAATCTAGCCTTCGCACTGGCATTTCGGCATGTCGGCATTCCATCAATGCCGCAATTTCATCTTGTTGCTCCCTTTGACTATTTGCTCTAATATATCTTCATAACTGCAGATTGTCTGGCTTGTCTTTCGGCTATTTTCGCACATTCTGCACCGCTGTGTTTGCCACCGCCCGGCTACACGCAAACCAACAGCGGTAGCACCAACTACTTGCGCCCAGCACTGCCACTGGCGGGTCCAAATATGAAAGTTGAGTTCTCACATTTTACATTTAGGTTTGTTTGATTCCTGCGCGCTGTCTGTCTGCTATTTGGCTATTCGGTTGGCTTCGGCTGAGTCTGCTGGGGACAGTTATTGCTTTTACAAGTAATAATGTTCATAGAAATGTGTGTCTGTGTATGCATGTGTTAATATGAGTGGGTCCGTGCGTGCCGGCTGCCATTTATTTGCAGTCGAGTGTTTGCATGTGTGTGTGTGTAAGTAGGTATGTGTATCTGATGGTGAGTGTATTTGAAGTGTTTGTTCCACTTGAAAATTTGGCATCAAATGTCATCGTTCGCACAATCTATTTTGTTCTGGCAATGCCCGAATTTCTTGTGCTCGTACGATTTCATGCGCCAGGCATGCGACTCTTGGTGTGACTTGTCTGGGACGGCTGAACGCTGCGCGGCACACAACAATAGAAACAGGCAAGCACCGAGCAGCCGAGTAGCTGAGTGCTTGGAATCGAGTTGGCTGCGGCCTGCCTGCCGGCGTCAATGTTTGCTTGGCAGCTTGATTTTTGAATAGATGACGATAGATAGCTGAATGGATGGACGGATGGATGGTTGAATGCCTCAATGACGGGCTGTGAGCCACTGCGTGCTTATGAAACACCAACAATGAAATATGTTTTTCTGTTATTGTTTGTCAGTTGTTTTGCTATTTTAGAATTCTCTTCGTAGTTTTTTTGTTGACAGCTTCGCGTTTTAGTTTTTATACCCTGAACAGGGTATTTTAATTTTGGGTGGAAGTTGTAGTGCCAAATGTATATAAGAATGATCAGGGTGATATGTCGAGTCGATTTCGTCATGTCCGACAGTCTCTCCTTCCATATATTCGTCCATTTTCCCGTCTATCTTTATATCTATATGCCAGCTCCTCCCTCAGTTTTTGAAATATCGATCTCAAGTTCAGCTCATTTTTGGGAACGTCGATATCGGACCACTTTAGCTGAGTCGTTTTAACCATGTCCGTCTGTCACTCCGTCCGTCTATTCGTCTGTTTCCCCGTCTGTCTTTATATTTGCCAGCTACTCCCTCAGTTTTTGAAATATCGATCTCAAGTTCAGCTCATTTTTGGGAACGTCGATATCGGACCACTTTAGCTGAGTCGTTTTAACCATGTCCGTCTGTCACTCCGTCCGTCTATTCGTCCTCTTGCCTATCTGTCTTTATATTTGCCAGCTGCTCTCTCAGCTTTTGAGATATCGACCTCAAATTATGCAAACGTCTTTTTCACCTCAAGAAGCTCAGTTTTGGGAACGCCGATACAAACTGATCGATGCACAACCAATCCCTGCATGATTTTTTTTATTTGCCAGATATCTTCACAAAATATCGGTCGAATTATTGTTTAAAGCAACGCTTTATTTTCCCGAGAAATTCTTCAACTCGAGTTATTCCTGGAACCTTTTGTGTTTGTGAAGGGTATTATTATAGTTCTGTTGCAACCGAAGATAACGTTTTTCAACATTCAACATTGTTCAAATTATTTTTTTCTTCAATTCTACTTATTTTTGTAAAGCGCTGTCGGCATTCGACAGTCTTTCACTCGGCACACCACGCATTTGCCGTTTTTCGGGTGAAATGAGTTTTTAAGTTACTTGTGCACATTCTTCGGCAGTTGTGAATGAAATGTGTGTTTTTTCTCTTTCCGTGGCAATCGTGGAGTCTACGGTCCCGTCTTTTGTCTGTCGCCGCAGTCCGTGTGGCAACTGTAGATCATTCTTTTTTGTGATTTTAATGAGTCACTTACTTAATTGCTAGGTGTAGTGGTCTCTGCTTCGCTTTTTTCACCATCACTTCGTCTCTGATTTGTCTACAAAACGTTTAGTGGATTTTGAAATTTTCATTTTTTAATAAACCTCATTTGTACGTTCGTCCATTCTCTGCTGTCGTTTGGTTGAATGGCCCTTAGACGCGTGTTGGCGTCAATAAAATTTGTCGCTTATCTCAATTGCCGGCATATAAAATGCTCAGAAGCCATCAGGAAGTGCTCATTTATTGCTTTTTAATAGCTAATGGGTCACGTGACTGCTGCTTAGTGTAGCCGAGTGAGTCACCAAGTAGAAATTATGAGGAAGCGTGAATTGGAAGAAATTTCTATTGCATAATTTATTAAATTTTCAAATATTATTTGCGAGACAAACTTTAATTGTCGCCTGTCAATTCAAGTTACTTACATACATACATGTCAGTCATATTACATACTTATGTACATATATGCTATGATGGCTATGTTTTCGCAGTAGTCACAATCTATTAGCCAAGCCCAAAACTTTTGACTTCATAAAGAAGAGTTTTGAAAGAGGTTTCCCAGGTCCACTGATGTCCCTAAGCAATATTTTTCTTATTATCGAAAGTTGGTTATTTAAGGTAAGGTGATTCTCTGAACGCCATTCACTTGGGAGTGGGTAGAAACGATTATTTTACATATGGCTCAAGAAGCTCACAACTTCCAGCCTTAGACCTTAGTGTAGCCAAAAAATATCCGTTTGAAGACGTGCTAAAGAGAGAAGGACAACCTGCCCTTACCGAGAGTTGTGCGTTATGTTTGAGACCGCCATACAAAGGAGCGCAAACTCGGTGTAGGTTTCGTGGTGAGAGAGAGACTTTGTCGCCGCGGGCTGTCATTCACCTCGGTGGATGAACGTCTAGTCACAATCCGCATCAAACCGAAGTCCTTCATCATATCGCTGGTTTGCGTCCACGTCCCGACGCAAGTGAAGGTCGATTACACCAGGGTGAGCAAAGAAGATATCTTTGGCAAAACGGTTGGGAAATTCAGCCTCCTCCTCCTTCTGTAGTACTAGATTCCAGCATAGAAAAATTCATCAAGCTGAAGTTGGAAGCAAGACGCATTTGCAAAAAACAAAGAGCGAAGCCGAGATGGGTAGAAACGGAAAGCTTGACAAACTAGCCGACAGGGGTAATGTACGAAAATTCTGCGAAAAGTTGCGGCAACTAACAGAAAGTTTCAAGACCGCAGCATACTTTTGAAAAACCCACAGAAGTGATCCAGTGACTGATGCCCAGAAAATACTGAAATTATGGTAATTAATAATAAATTTGTTGGGTTTTGGATTTGAGATAGTTTTAAGCAGAAAACTCTTTCTCACCGCTGGACACCATTTTCATCGGAGAGCCCAAAATATTGCGAAAAAAACTCATTCCATTTTTTATCGCCAAACTTTCAGAAACTCCATGCACACCCACCCACGCATATGGTCACACACACACACAAGAAAAGATATGAAATTTCCACAGCTAATCCATTTCATGAATGAATTCCACAACTGCCATAATGATGCGCGGCGTACCCGAATAGTAATTCGCTAAGCCAGCACTTGCTGGTCCCTCTTCGCCGCCATTTCAACGCCCACACAGCCTCCACAAGCACCAAGCGATGCACATACACGCCGGCAAATCCCTCGCATTATTTATAGAAATTGAAATAGAAATATGCAGCGGCTGTCGAGCGTAAAGGCTTAATTTAACGCATTATAAGTGTCGAAGGCAATAGGAGCTGCGAACATGATTGGATTGAATGCTGCTGCACGGCTGAATGGAAAAGCCGAACGGTCGGCTGGACGTATGGAGCGCTGAGTAGGTGGCTGTGGTAGTGGCTGCCAACGGCTAGCGGTGTCGACTGACAGCGCTGATGTGTTGCCGCGTCTGCCATTTATTCCCCAATTGTGTGGCTCACTAAAAGTTCTATGGCAGCCCGCTGTTATTGCGGGTCGGTCCATGCTGTTGGTAATTTGTGTGTGCGAGGGCATTTAGTCTTTTTATGAATAGTTCATTTGATTGGCAATAATTGAGAATTGTTGTTGCCACTAATGCACAAATGATGCTGTTGCTAAAAATCTATACATTTCAAAGTTGTTATTGCGGTTCTTAGTTTTCGTTCTCCATTCCATTTCGCTAAACGGTGGCAGCTGTTTAGCTGTTGGTTGCCTAATCAAATATACATATGGATGTATGTATGTAAATGGTCGAAATAAATTTCCGAGCCTTCAAATATCGTATAGCTCGACTTCTAAATTATTTTCCCTTTCAATTTTGTTCATTTATTTTCATTTTCCAATAGATTTCAACCGACTTTGAATATTTTTTTACTTTTTACTATTTTCAGAAGCTTCTGCTCTGGCCTACAGATACAAGTGAATATGTTAGTTAACTTAGAGAAATTCAGATAGAGCCTTACTATGTCAATTACGTCTCTTTGTACCAAAAATGTCCAATGATCCGGTCAATACAACTCCCAGTCCCATATATTTATTTAAGAAATCATGCCAAGAAGCAACCAAGAAACTTTTAGTGAGAGCTTACTGAGTTTCTCAGGTCCTTTTGGCAGTTATGTCATTGCAGTAGATTGCCCAAATCCGTTACGAACCTTTGTAGGTTTTAGATAACCAAGAAACTTTTAGTGAGAGCTTACTGAGTTTCTCAGGTCCTTTTGGCAGTTATGTCATTGCTCTAGATTGCCCAAATCCGTTACGAACCTTTGTAGGTTGTAGAAACATCAATATAATAATTCAATGAAATTACTTTCAGGCTGTGTGGATGAACCAAAAAAGCATATTTTTAAGCGATAAGGACCTTGGTAAGATAGAGATCTCACCGCGAAAAAGTTGTTAGGTATTGATAGATAGGTTATCGATAGAATATAGCAAGGTGTTAAGAATGACAAAGCCTTCGAGCATTACCTCTGCGAATGTTTGGTCCGTTAAAAAATTGGTTTCCATACCACAGACGCACGCAATTAGGTCATTATTGGGCCCATTGTGCTCCCGGGTGTTAACCATATTAAGCTTTATCCAACAACCCACTAGATTTAGTAAAACGCTTAAAATTTTTACACCCCAGCTGCCCAGTGCCTCTTAAGTTGGATCATTGAGAGCCGTGGAATATTTACCGTCAATTCTCTATTCCGCTGGATCTCCTTACCAACTTTTAAAAGTTGGGATCAAACGGTAGGTGCTAAATGATGACCACCATAATATTACCAAATTTCCTTTTGCTTAGAAGTAGACGCTTTTTGATCTTTCCACCATCAATTGACTACGGAGCACACCACAAAGTTATTTTGGGGCAGGCTTTGTGGTGTACCCTGTGTTGCTAGTGTTCCGAGAACTGAGGTATTCCTCTAGGATACATTATTTTTGTTCCCAGCTGCCCACGAGTGAACCAATACTGCCTTTTCGTTTCCTTCTGTTACTATATTACTGGGTACCCAAATGATATTAAGCGATATATGTACCTACTGTGAGTCTAGTTATTGCCTGTTTGTATAAGCTAACGCCGTGAGACAAATCTTAATTGTCACTTAACTAACCATTAGAAAGTTTATGGACTTGTTGGTTAGAACAAAAACCCACTCTGGCATGAAAGACTGAATTGTAGATTACTACGTAGGTTGTTTTTTATACTCCGGAGTTAGAGAACAAAAATTAATTAATCGTCGAAAATCCCTTTATTGTTTTTCAAAATATACTCCATTAAAATTTATAAACATTTGCAGGCGCTTGAACCAATTCTCGAAGCACTTTTGCCAATCTGGTCGAGGTATCTCTAAAATATCTGTTTAGAACGCATCAACCGCCTCTGCAGATGTCGGAAAACCGTCGACCTTTTTTTTACGAACAGGGATAAAAAAGTCGTTCGGTGCCAAGTCAGCACTATACGGTGGATGACTACTCAAATCGATGTTTTGAGTGATCAAAAATGCAGCTATTTCAGTCGAGTTGTGAGAACTCGCATTGTGGTGAAGAGTCATTCGTCTTCGGCGGTCGGTTTTCCTGATTCCTACAAACCCAACTGTCAAATAATGGCTGTGCAACAATGGCTTGTTGATCTAGGGGTATGATTGCGACATGTCTAGTTCTTCCAAAAAACAGAGGCAACCATTTGCTTTGAAGTGCTTCGTGTACGAACAACTTCTGTTAGGTTCGGCTCATTTTGAAAGACGTCCACAATCGACTGCTGTTTACTTTCGGGCACATGCGTATAAATTCACGATTCATTATCTATCACGTTGTTTTCTGAGTGATCAAAAATGTATGTGGGATCAAAAGTGAAAAAATTTCTACCATCAAATGTTCCTGCAATAATGAATTATTTCTGGTCCCACTAATTCCTATAGTTGTCTGAGTCCCACGATAGCACAGTGGGCGATTGGGCCTCGTTAGCGGCATTTAATTAATAACTTCTAAACGAAAAAAGAAATCTTCAGACGGTTTTTTTTCACAGCTCAGAAAAAAATCATAGAATTTTTTAAGAAAAAAAAATTTTGTTTAAATTTATTTTTTTAATTTTCAAAATTTTTTTTTAATTTTTTTTTAATTTCAAAATTTTTTTTTACCTTCAATAAACAAATTTTATAAATCAAAATTATTTTCGGAATCTTCGGAATCAGAATCAGGCATATCTAGATGCTTCATTAAAAGCAAGCTCTTAACATCATCGTCCATAATAATATTTTTTGCAGTCGAAATTGAAGACCCATTTGACAATGAAGATATCAAAGGGTCAGACGAAACTAATAAAGCATTTATGATATCTTCCATTGTATTTTTCCTGGAATTTTTTCTTGTATTGCTCTCGCGTATGTTTCGATAGTCCTTGTTCCTGGCTTCAAGAGCTTCTTCGGACATCATACCAATCGGAAGGGAAAAATGGTTTATTATATCTGCTCCATGAATTAAAATTCTGTGAACAGACGATGGCATGTAAAACCAGGAGTAGGCTTTAACAAAAATTTCGGCAGTTTCCAATGCGTAAGATCCGAATGCGTCCGAATTTATATCGTATCCACAAGCTAATGCTCGTAAGATTACGCTAAATCGATATATTAAATCATAGCTTACTCCTGTTATACGAGCTGCCAAATTTGGTTGTTGGAAAAACCTCCTTGCAGTGTTTCCGTTGTTCGTGCTGCCAGTACCAGCTATTGGTATATCCACCAACAAATGCATTTCTTCCCTTAGCTTCTGCTGAATACTTCTTTTATTTTGTTCAACGACTTCCTTGTCAGCACCACGAGCTTGCCACTTTTGTATTGGTATTCTATATGCAATGTGCAAAACACACTCGAAAAACCTAATCCATGCGTGGAGACTTGATAAGCCATATTCAAATAGGTTTGCATTAATAGGAAAGCTTTTCACCAAATTTAGATCGTTCATATTTTTGGGATTCGCGCTACAGATTCCGCATGTTTGCGAACCCGATTCCGATATGACACTGAACGTTTTGCCATCAAGCATTGTCATATGAAATTGGTGATCAATTCTTAAGGTACTCACAAATGTTGGAAAAATATTTAATATTTGGCTCTTAATGTTTTGAATTTCTCTGCGAGACAAGTCTGCCGATTCTTTCTCGCAAAGTAATTTAATGGGTCGACAATATCGGGTAGAAGAAGGCCGATTGTTTTTCCATAAAACTGTCGATCCTTTCTGCACTATCAATGGTACCATACAAATTGAAAATAAATATTGATCTATCATCTCTCCATCGAAGTCATTAAATTTTTGCCTGTAAGTAGAATGGCCGCTGCTGCCATCACAACCCCATTTGTAGGTAGCAGTTAATTCGGTGTTATTGTTATTTTCAATAAGGTTTTGAAAACTTTCTGGGTGTGCTTCAATAATCCTAGCAATCGTGTGGTCTACTAAGCTTTGTAATGGTACTTCAGCGAAATGATCAGTGACCGTGATGACACTAGGATAGCATTTCTTTTTCGCACAACGCAGTTTGTCGTAGCATGGATATATATCGGCGTTTTGCCCTTTAGCGGCTCTCTTTGACAAATTCCATGTGTACTTAGTATGTCCAACATCTACAAATAGCGCCAGTGCTTTTTCATCAGAAAGTTTTGTCGGTAGACGCTGAGGGGTACTCATAGTTTTCAAAATCTTACCGCTAAACTCTTCGTCGGCGTTTAGCATTGACACCACCTGTGAAGCACTACGTTTTCCACCTTTATACAAGCTGCAGCTTGCAGCTACCAACAATGCTTCTGATGGCACATCTTCAGTAAGGCCTGACAATTTCTTAACTTGCGTTTTTTTGCAACACTCCGAAATATCTTTTTGTGGACGTCCAATAATTTCGGAAGATGATCTTTCAATCAATACTAACGGCGTATCTGGCCATTCCTGATTTTTGTTTTCAAAAAAAACCTTATTTCTTCTAGAGTTTTTCCACTTTTCTACAAGCTTACTAGTAAAATTTCGCAGCTTTTTGCCAATCTCGTACTGCTCCTCCTAAGTATATTTAAGGTTTTTGAGAACAGTACCAAATACAAAGTTTTCCATGGTGAGAAACTTCTTAGTTGGTATCGCTTCTTCATGCCATACTAAAAAAAGTACCCGTTTTGCTACCGACATTGTTCCTAAAAAGTGCCATGATTTAAAGGGTAGCAGGTAATAGCAGTTCATATTACACATTTTGGACGCACAATGACTCATACTTCCAGCTAAAAAAAGAGTTAGACCGAATGTTGTAACTTCTACTCCACGAACGACAGATGCACGCTAGTGCGGGCTAGTTGTTAATACACTTAATTACCACTACGTCTTATGAACAACACATTTACAGACCGGTCACAAACACTGATTTTTTATGTAATACATACCTTGACGTTAATAAAAAGCCACACTTTTAATAAAATAAGTAAAAATTGTAAATTTCCAAGGGGCTCGAAATCAATGCGCACAACAAAGAAAAAATATTGTAAAGGACTTGCTAAAACATGTTTTGTGTTTGACAGCTCACAGCTGATGATCAGCTGATCGTAGAGCTTATAAAAAACCGCCAAAAATCTAATCAAAGCATCTGTTATCGATTTGTGAAAAAAAATAATGCTTTTTCAAACTTGAAAATTTGAATTAAATGCCGCTAGCGAGGCCCAATCGCCCACTGTGGATAGGCCACATGACCATCTTGCAATATCCATGTCTGCACAACATCAATAGTTTCCGGAACAAGAATTGGTTTTGGACAACCTTGACGAAATCCGTCTTGGAGTGATCTACGACCTCGATTGAATTCACTATACAAACGATTAACACTGGTATTTGATGAAGCTTCATCGCCAAAAATTTAATCAAGTGCGACTGTCTTTTTGATCAATATCGAGATGTTTTGGACATCACAACGGACAGACCCCTCTAATGGTCCAAGGTGGGATACTTCGTGATCTCGCGACAAATCAGCCATATGCACAAGATGTACCAGTATGAAGTGAGCATAAAGTAATCTGTCGATGAATATTTGGATTTTGCTGTAGGAACAGTCGATCTCAGAACCATTGTCCATTCTTCACTCCAACAAATTCAAAAAGTGAAAAACGCGTTCAATTGATGTAGCTGATTGAACTGAGCGGCTACACTTTGGAACCCTATAACTTGAAAAGTAATTTAACAACTATTTGAAAATACGCAAAAAATAAAAAAAGAAATATTTTTTTTCAAACTTCGCGCCTTGAAGGGGCCAATTCGATTAGTTTGAAGTTTCACTGTACGCATAGCCAAAGTGATTAAGCGCTCATAATGAGTTCAGAAGAATCCGATTTAAGAGTAAATTGGATAAACTCAAGCAGCTACTAAAATGTTAGTAAAAAGTCCACTTAAAACGCTTGTGAAAGTAGGCCTGTCGAATACCCAGCATGAGCTCAGCCGACAAAAGTCGAAATCATATGGAGTAATAGCAAAATTTGCCAAGATTTGCATGTGACACAGCTATGAGAACACAAGTATGTATACAGTTACAAGAGACTGCCCATATACCATACACACATAAGTATGTGTGCTTAGACGTTTACATTTTGTATGTGTGTGTGTGTGTTTCGTACCAATGGAATGCCAGTAAACCAGTGCAAACAAAGTGTAAGGCTACACGTTTTGTTGTTGTATTTCTGCAATATGCATTTTTTGTTCTAGCTAAAGCACAAAGGAGTTGTTTATTATAGCTTGTTGTTGTTGGATTTACTACTTTTGTTGTTGTTGTTTCTGCAGCTTGACGCTATGCCTCCTATTGTTACTTCGCTTGCATTTGTGGCAAATTTCTTTTCAAACCGGTATACTACAGCTACAACGAAAGCTCAATAAAGCTAACCTCAACATACACGCAATGAAAGCAACTAATTGCGAACTACTCTGTAACTAGTACCAGTACGTAGCGCATGCTCAACGATGAGTCAGCTGATTCACTTTTTCCAAACAAGCAACGAAGTTTGTACTACACTGAAAGAAACGCCGAAATATGTTTAAATGATCCGCGTGATGAGTTGAATCGATTGAGCCATGTCTGGTTGTATTTCTGTATATACGCGAACTAGTCCCCCAGTTTTTGAGATATCGTACGGAATTTTTGTACACGTCATTTTCTGCTCAAAAAGCTGCTCATTTGTCGGAATTGCCGATATTGGATCACTATAGCATATAGCTGCTGTACAAACGGATCGGTCAAAATGAAGTCTTTGTAGGGAAAATTTTTTTACCTGACAGGGTATCTTCATGAAATTTGGCACGGACTTTTGTTCAAAAGAAAGCTATAATCTCTGAATAAATTGTTCAGTTCGGACCACTCTAGCAAGTAGCTGCCATACAAATTGACCACTCAAACTCTAGTCCTTGTATGGAAAACTTTTTTATTTGACATTATATCTTCACGAAATTCGGCACGGATCAGTTTCCAAAAGAATGCTATAATATCAAAAGAATTGGTTTAAATCGGATCACTCTTTCATACAGCTGTCATACAAACTAAACGATCAGAATTAAGTACTTGTATGGAAACTTTTTTATTTGACATTATATCTTCACGAAATTTGGCACTGAGCATTGTCCAAGAGAACGCTATTATCTCCAAAGAATTGGTTCAAATCGGATCACTCTAGCTAGTAGCTGCCATACAAATTGACCACTAAAACTCTAGTCCTTGTATGGAAAACTTTTTTATTTGGCAAAATATCTTCACGATATTTGGCACTGAACATTGTCCAAGAGAACGCTATTATCTCCAAAGAATTGGTTCAAATCGGATCACTCTAGCTAGTAGCTGTCATACAAACTGACCGAAAAAATCAAGTCCATGTATGGAAATTAATTTTTGTGAGGAGTATTCTAGCTTTGGTGCAACGAATATAATTTTTTTTTCTTCAATTCGATTTTGTTCAAGTTTTTGGTGTAAAAATACTCATTTCACTGATGTTGATATGCTGCTTCTTTCTTTGAGCCACAATTCATAGACAAAATTGTAAGTCTTACTCGTTTCAAATCTGACTGCCTGTGTGGTATAACTTTAGTTGTGTATATTTTGTTGTTTTACGATTTTTTGCTTTGAAGTTTGCTTCTGATTTTATTCGCTTTCTTTTCGCAAACAAACATGAGCACTTAAAGTCGTACTCACTTAGTAATCCTTTACATATGCGCTCACTCACTGAGTAGTTACAAATGTACATACATATGTACTTCAATGTCCATAAAAATATTTATTTGTATAGTAGATATATACTACACTCTGAAGTTCATATACATATTCTACACACGGGAATATGCACTTCGCTTAATTCGAGTATGTAACATTTCCTCCTTTCGTCTGTATGCATTTAATCTAGCGATTGTTGGTGTTAATACTGTTGTTGATGCTGTTATTTTATTTTGTTGTTGTAGTAGCCACAGCAGTTGTTTGATCTGCTCATTGCCACGCCAAGGCAACTTGACTAGCACTCGTAGTATAAAGCCACACTTGCGTAGACATTTGCTCAATCAAAGACTTCCATTATTCTTATTGAACTAAGCTGCTGCATTACAGGGTGTATGTAAGCGCTTTGTCGGCCTTAGTGCAAATGTGGCTTGAGATTGTGAAAATTTTATGGCATTTTCAATGTAATGAATTGCGTTTGATTTTGATATTTGCCGCCATAAAACAAAAAGCCATTGAAATGAGATGATAATTAATGGAAAATGGCAAGAATATGCGGAACCTTGTGTATCTGCCACAAACATGTAATAACAATGCAAATTTTGTTCATCTGAGCAACAGAAATACATATTTTACAGTCTTTAAGGTAAATTCAAAGCATTCTTCTCTGCATTAAGTTTTGTATATTAGAAACACCTACAGACAATTTGATGCTCTCAAGTGGTCTCAGTTAAACAATCAACATATACTAGTCGGGTTGCTCAAACAACAAATTAATCTCTTCATACGCTAAATAACCTGACAGTCCGTCTCCAACTATTTGCTTATGCAAGGGAATGTAATTCAGACTTTCATTCAGTTTTCACTCATTACTCTCCTTTGCTTGCCAATTCGAACATCTAACAATTCGATTTATGTCCACTAGATTCGAGTGTTTTTCAGCTAACTCGTGTGCGTTCTAGAGCGCTCGAGGACTACCTCTAAACCCATAAATACAGTTTATCGTCCATAACTGGTAATTCTCCATAACGCGTACTCTTAAATTGGCAATAGAAGTCAAATTTCGTACAAATTTTCTTCCATAACTCGAAGTCTCTCTAATTTGAAATTTTTTTGTGAATTTTGGTGGTTCGAGTTAGGGAAATCTAACTTTATTTTCATTACTAAATTGTATAAATACACGTAATTCCTTCTAGTAATTATGAAATGAAGTCTTTTTCTCGTTTTTATATACAGAAATTACGTGCCAAATTTTTTGTCCGAGGTAAACCCCTAAACTACTGACCCGATTTTAGTGAAATTTAGCGCAATGTGTCCAATTTGATCCAACTTAAAATATAGCATAGTTTACATCTCAAATATATTAAATAGACCAGTGCAGAAGTTTTTGAAAATCGTAAAAGTGATAAAAAATCATAGTAGTTTGAAAGCCATTGGAAAAGAAAGTTAAAATATCAAAAATAAAGGGTTTATGGTTGCACTTTTAAATGTTGAAATCTAATTTAATTCGATTACCGAAAAAATGGCTGTTGCTAAGCTATCAGTAACGAAGAGATGCAAAAATTTTATATGGAAACCTTTTTCACATAGCCTCAAAATGTATGTGGAAAATTTATATTTTTTTATTTAAGTTTTTTTTTTTTAATTCTGTCGTGTTCAAAAAAATTTCGATGCAAACTTACCTTCTTATGTTCTGAAGACACTGTATCTTTTTATTTAAAGTATTTTTTTTTTTCATAGTTTGACTTGATATCGAAAAATCGCTAATTTTCAATCAAAACTCAAAATTCAATCAAACAAAAATTCTGATTTCAAAATTTTCTGATATTTTTAAAAATTCGGTAAACTTTATGTTTGTTGAAATTTCTTCTTCTGACTGAAGAAGTTTGAGAAGTTGCATTCAAGCCGAAAATTCAAGCGAGTTCTTTACTTCTTCCTTTGACCAATATTTTATCAATTAACATCATCAAATTATTCTCAAATACAATTCTTTGAATTCCTATCATCTTCGACTTTATTCCTAAATCATTTTTTCATTAACTCAGTTTTTGAAAGATCGCTCTGAAATTTTGCACACTTCCAAAAAACTACACATTTATCGGTACCGTTAATATCGAACAATTACTTGTATAGTATATCAGATTAGATCTACAATACAAAATAAACGAACGGAAACAAGTATTTGTATGACATCTATATTTGTGTTGGGTATTCTAGTTTGCAAATAAAGTTAACATGCTTTCTTATTTCTCATCTGCAATTATACAGTCTTCGCTTTGAAATAATGAGAATTCCAATGAAAAAGTAAATAACTAAACCTGTTCCATGCATACTTATATGAACATACATACCTACATGGGCTCTTTGGTTTCGTAAACGACTTATATGTAACTATAAAGACAATTAACATCAAATTTATATAAGAATGTAGGTAAGATTTCCGCCAGTTTAAGTTTCACTTTTCATGATATTTAATATTTGAGCAATGCTTTTTTCATATTATATAATTAAGAGCTTTCAGCACGGAATTACGCAGTCAGTAAGTGAAAATTTATATGCCAAAGGATATCAAGTTTAAAGCAAAGAGTATGGCAAGTGTAACTTTTTCTATGGAAAGCAGTGAGTAGATTTACAGCTACGTTCATACCTTTCCATAAAATGATGCATACATACAGGTACTTATAGATATATATTACAATTATTGTAGTATTATCTAAAGTAATGGAATTCCAAGTATTCTCTAAACACAAGGTGGAAATCTTAAAACGAATTAAATTGCTTACTGCACGAAAATTATATTAGAAAAATTATATGAAAAAAATTCGTATTAAGATGTATGCTAATTGACAGCCATAACTATGGTGTTATTAATAACAACAGAGTGCGATTCGCAGCTTCTCGCCTCACAACAACAATGTTCAGTTCAATACAACCCCAGAGCATGTGGTTACTTGTTTGAAACGGTATATCCGCTGCTAATTTATGCACATATATGTTTTTGATTATGTCAACTTTTGTAGTTAATAGCAGCGATTTGTTCTATGCGTCGATTCGCAACTTTTGTTGAGCTGAAACAACTATTATTACAACTGTCAATCTGTCAACAAAACAATAAATTTCTATCGAAGATTAACCAAAATTTTACCATTAACATAACCTAATCCACTTGAATATTGAAATGACACGTTGTGGCAGACAAGTGCGAGGGATTAGAAGTTTTATGATATGTACTGAGTTCTATCTGAACAAAAAGGTCAGTAAAGTAATATGTACATAGTATTAAATACGGTTTTGAAATCTCAAAAAAAAATTATTTAAAATTACAAAAAAATTAAACAATACAGTTTTATGAAACTTAGTAAACATGTACATACATATGCATATACAGAATAACGAAAAATATATAAAGAATAAGGAAAATGACCCCATAAGAGCAAAAGGGTTAAATCGTGTAAAACAAGGCACATTCTTATAAGTTTTTTTTTTATGAAATAGTTAGAATCTATTTTATTATGAAATTAGAAAATTTGAAAAATATTTTGTTAAAATGTTAGGCAGAAATATTATTAAATACGGCACGCTAAACCACCTCATTTAAAAAACAAAACTTGTTTATTTATTTTTATTAAAATATCACACATTTTGAGCAACCTGAAAGGTTTTATAAAAGGGACAAGCTGATTGCATTAACTTGTATATTGCTCAGGTATACTCGAGTAGTAGTATTGGCCCGATTTTTATCTATTTTTGCCAGTAACACATACGACTGTGCCCAAAAAATAAGGTGACATTGTATTTATTTTGAAAATTCTTTATTTATTCTTCCAAATCAATTTCATCACCTTCAAAGTAATCCCCTCCCGATGCAATTATGCCAACGGATTTTCCAATCTTCGAAACACTGGTTGTAGTCACTTTCCGGGATGGCCTTCAGTTCCGTCTTCGCTGCGGCTTGAATCACCTCTAACGTATAAAAACGGCGTCCCCGGAGCGGTCTTTTGAGCTTGGTGAACAGCCAGAAGTCGCACGGTGCCAGATCAGGTGAATACGGTGGTTGCGGAGCGATATGAGTCGAGTTTTTGGCGAAATGATCACGAATTACGAGAGCAGTATGGGATGGTGCATTATCGTGGCGTAAAAACCAAGAATTGTCTTTCCACAATTCCGGCCTTTTTAGGCGGATAGCGTTACGCAAACGATGCATAACGTTCAAATAATATTCCTTGTTGACTGTTTGACCGGTTGGAAGGAATTCATAATGCACAACACCACGATAATCGAAGAAAACAGTCAACATGACCTTGATTTTTGCGCGACTTTGGATTGATCGGTTGTTTCGGGGTCGTAAGCATAGATCCAAGTCTCTTCGCCAGTTATAATGCATTTCATGACACCCTGGTAGTCGGAAAGCATCGTTTCACACACTACAACGCGACGCCTTTTTCCAAAAAATTCAATGTTTTCGGTACCAGTCGAGATTTGACGCGCTTGAGGCCCAAAACATCCTTCAAAATGGTATTGGCTGAGCCTTTCGATATGCCAACTTCATCAGCAAGGTCTCTAATTGTTAATCGACGGTTTTTAAATACCACATCTTTGATTTGTTGAACGTGAGCTTCGTCGGTTGAGGTTGATGGTCGCCCTGGACACTCTTCGTCTTCGACACGTTCACGGCCGGCTTGGAACTCACTATACCAATTGTAAAACTTTTTTTTAGACACAGTCTCATCACCAAAGGCTTTCTGCACCATCCTCAACGTATCCGCAGCAGAAAATTGATTCCGTAAACAAAATTTAATGCAAATTCTTTGCTCAACAAATTTCGACATCGCAAAAAACGAAAAACTCACTTTTAGCAGCTCACAAAACGACACGTATCTCAAACACTAATAAATATTTTGACATGAAATTTGACATAAATGTGACTGACAGTACTACCAACCTAAAAAAGAAAATAATTCTCCAAATCCTTCTACGCGCGCAGTTTAAATTCAAATGGCACCTTCTTTTTTGGGCACAGTAGTACATACATACATTTAACATGCCACTTACTAATAAAATGCTCCCATACAATCACCAATCTATATGGAGTAAAGTCAGCTTGATTTTTGAAAATCCTTATATAAGTCATATGAGGGCTAGATCAAAATTTCGACCCATTTTAAGCACAAGTATACACAGTAATGAATAAAGCACACGCTCTCATTTTCATTGAGTTAACTTACCCGGTATATACCTGGTTAAAGTCATCCGGAAGTGGAAAATTGACCGGATTCAAGCCATTTTTAACACAGGCATCATGTTATCAGGACAGGAATCCCTCTGAATTTCAATTATGTGGCTCACACATTGACCGAGATTTTCGGTCAACTATAGATACTGGGTTCTTCATGTTCGGCTTGAACAGTTTTAGTTTGGTGTATAAAGCTTTATATCAGTAAGTCAGGTAAAGTCAAATGTCTGATTAAAGATCGCACGTGGACTGCTATATGTAGTCCTTTGTGAAGCCATAGAAAAGAAGAATTCTTGTGTGCGCACTTACAAATTGGCAAAACTCTTAGTAGCCAATACAAATTTGCACAGCCGTTTAAATACCCGCCAGTTAAGTGGAATGTCTGAAGGTTGCGCTCCCAATTTCTTAAGTCTTGACGCGCCCAAACGTGGGACAGTCAAGAAGGGAGTATTGAGTTGTTTCCATCTCATCTTCTTCCATACAGGTACTGCATTAGTTTGATAAGACTACCAACCTTACAGCATGGACGCCAATAGGAAAAGCTCCACAACTAGCAAGAGGCTAGCCTTACTGAGAGAAAAAGTTCACTAGATCTCTTGCGATAGATCTTGGGCTAAAGGCTTTTGCAACAGCGCATGTACCGATGGTGGCCCAGCGCTGACCAAGCCCCCGCGAAGCCAAGCTATCTAGTAGTAGCAGACAAGAGCATACGGGAGCACCGACCCTTGCTAGCTCATCAGCTTTACAATTTCCTGCGATCCCCCTGTGGCCTGTAATCCATACTAATCTTATCACAAAGGAACTCGCTGCTATTGAGAGCGATTGAACGTCGCCCTGCCTTCTAAGTGGTTGACCACTTTTCTGAAGGAGCCTGCACTCCGGAACAGTAGATCTGCTGTTACCTTAGTGGCTGCAACCTCGGTTGGGAAGACACTGCAATAGTCTGGTAGTCTGAAGCTGGAGTTGATACAGAGCTTCTGACAGTGAAATTTTTACTCCCAATCGACCTCATTGAGATTTTGACACAACCTTCTTGAGATGTTATGCTTTCATTTGAGACAAAAAAATCGACAAAGGAATTAGAAGCTTTACTCATCCTTTAAAAGTATTTTTTATGTAAGGCCTTTTAGAAGACGTGCTGATTGGTTTAAACTTTTTCGTCGCTCATCAAACATTTGCATTTTCTAGAGGTTTGAGAACAGAAAAAATGCTTCAAGACCCAGATCCTGTAATTGCGTTGGAAGAAGTTGGAGAGCTATTGGCGCGGTGATTGTTTATTGAGTAAAATTTTGAAGACTCCTCTTGTTTTTTAACTTCAGCAATATTTTAATGCTCGGCATTTATGCACATGTATAATATACATATGTATATGCATGTATGAGTGTGTAAAAAAAACTATTTCGAGCTTATTTCAGAGCTAAATTTTTAATAGAGCCCATATTTTCGGTGCATTCAGCACATGATAATTGGATACAACCACCTGTGAATCAGAATAAATTAAATGGAAAAACGTCGTCATAAAACATAAAAGGCATTAATCATAAAAACTATCATATATGCCAGCGAATAGTCACTCAATCAATGGAGAAATGACAAATAAAAAAAACGCGCATATGCCCAGCGCATATTGAATTAATTGAATATTAAGTTTCGGGGGTTTTCAATATAGAAAAAACGCCACAAAACGATGTCATAGCTGTCATAAAAAGAATAGTTAAAAAATGTAGATAATAAAAATTGATTAAATGCAAAGAAATCAATAAAAACAAAATGCATACATACATATGTATGTATGTGTGCATGTATGGTTGTGTGTGTGTGTATAAATTTATGGTTGTTAATAGCTGACTGCTGCATACGAATTGGGAAAGTTCGGCGCAAAATGGAAAGTAAGCGCATAAATAATGCAAACAGTCATTCATCATATATTCATGGGAATATCTGCTTTAAATGTAAGTAAGCTTGAAATGTAATACACACACACACATCTACATACATATCATATGTATGAGCGCATAAAAGCTGAGCAAATAGATGCGCTTGGAAAAATAAATATGAACTCGTAAAAGCGCAAATATGAACCGATTCAATAGCATATAAAATAGGCGAGTCGAAGCGCGAATTACAAAGCAAAGTGCACAAAATTCAAATTAAATAAAAATTCTTGAAATTATGCCAAAATTCGATAATGCAACGTTGCTAGAAACAAGTATTCATTAAAGCTTTGGCTTGCAGTTTTCACTTTTGCTGCTTCAAAATGCTTGTAAGAGAGCACACTGCCAATGCTTGAAACTTCTGAGCAATATCTGTATTGTGCAGCTGATTAATTTTTATACGAAAACATGAAACTCAAGGCCACTTTTTGACATTTGCCACACAAGATGATAAAGTTGGACTGTCACACGACGCTTTAAACGCCGAAAGTTGAAAATGATCAATCGTAAAAGACAAGAAAACATTTTACCTAATCTGCAATACCCTGCACAAAAAAATTTCATCAAAGTACTTGTTGTGGTTTGTATGGCAGCTATATGCTATAGTGTTTCGAACTGAACAATTTTCTCGCAGGTTGCATCATTGCCTTGAGCAATAACTCGTGCCAAATTTCTTGCAGATATCTCGTCAAATAAAAAAGTTTTCTATACAAGTACTTGGTTTTGTTCGCTCAGTTTCTATGGTAGCTATATGCTATAGTGGTCCGATCTGCGCAATTTCTTTCGAGATTGCAACATTGCTTTAGGCAATAGTCTACTCCAAATTTCGTAAGGATATCTCATCAAATAAAACAGGTTCCCATACAAGCACTTGATTTTGATCGCTCAGTTTGTATGACAGCTATATGCTATAGTAATCCGATCCGAAAGTTTTTTTTGGAGTTTATAGTGTTGCTTTGCACAATCATCTGTGCCAAATTTCATGGCAATAACTTGTCAAATAAAAAAGGTTCCCATACAAAGTCTGGATTTTGATCGGTGGGCTTGTATGGCAGCTATATGCTAAAGTTTTGCGATCTGCGTAATTTCTTCGGAGATTGTAGCGATACCTTGGACAATAATCCACAGCGAATTTCGTGAAGATAGCATGTCAAATAAAAAAGGTTCCCATACAAGCACTTGATTTTGATTGTTCAGTTTGTACGGCAGCTATATGCTATAGTGGTCCGACATTGACGGCTCCAACAAATGTGCAGCTTCTTGGATAGCAAGGAACTTATGCAAAATTTCCGATCTTTATCTTCAAAACTAAGGGACTGGTTCGCATATATGTATATATGTACAAACAGGGTTCAGGGTATAATAGAACACATCACAAAACTAGTTAATCGACAGCAGCTAATAGTATAAATCTTATTCTTCTTTTTGGCGTAGGCACCGCTTACGCGGTTATAGGCAATAATAGTATGTATAGGTCTGTATAAACGGAGCAAAAATCGTAGCTAAAAACGCGAGCGGCGCCGGAAAGTTAAAAGAGTGGCGTTCGAAAGGCTTCAAGAAGCACGAAATGATAATAAACTGCTATTAGTTTCGAAAAACATATTAATAGGTACTTATTAGCAGTGTCTTGCTTGTACTGTGCCACTCTATAATTTAATGCTAATTATGGATTGGCTACAAATAACCGAAAAATACAAAAAAAGCAACGGCAATAAACGAAAATATAAACATAAATATCAAAGCAGAAGACAACGAGTCAATCAAGCGGCATAAATTAAGTTTTTTTCACTTTTTCGAGTTTTTGTTATTTTTTTGTTGCTCTGCTTCCCATCGGGCTCCAACGCTTCATGAAGCGCTGCAACTTTTAAAATTAATGACTTAAATTTAAATTAAAAACTGAAAATTTAGCATTAATCTCCGAGGGCTTAAGGCGAAACAGCAGACTTCTGCTAATCGCTGCTGCGAGCGCGCTCTCGCTCCCTCTCTCTTTTTCTCTCTTTGCGACGCGTACAAATGTGTTGGCTAAATCAGCATTTAAATTATTTATTATATGAATGAATTAAGGTAAAATTAATTAAATGAAGTAAGCGCACGTCTGGCAGCGGCGTGCGGATTAGATCAGCGGTGTTACACTAAATGCTTGTATCAATTTGAATTTCTAAAATTGCTTAATTAAATTATAATACATTTCGTAAGTGATTGAAGAAATAAATATTCATACGTAGATAATTACTTCAATTAAGTGTTGAGCCGATTATAAATGTCGGATTTGTAATTTCATCTTTATTTTGGTTGAATTCGTATTTGTTTCGCTTTTGAAAGCTGAAAAATTTAATTCTTCTTCTTCCTTGTTGGACACCGCTTACGTGGTTGTAGCCGAGTTTACAACAGCGTGCCAGTCGTTCATCCTTTTCGCTGTTTGACGCCAATTGGATATACCAAGTGTGGCCAGGTCCTTCTACGCCTGGTCTTTTCAATGGAGTGGAGGTCCTCTGCTTCCCCTCGCGGGTACTGCGTCGAATACTCTCAGGACTGGAGTGTTTTCATCCGTACGGACGACATGACCTAGCCTGCGTAGCCGCTGCCTCTTAATTCGCTGAACTATGTCAATGTCGCCGTATAGCTCATCATTCCATCGAATGCGATATTCGCCGTTGTCAAGGCGCAAAGGATCATAAATCTTCCGCAGAACCTTTCTCTCGAAAACTCGTAATGCTGACTCATCATTATCCTTGGCCCGATACAAATTTGGGTCCACTCCGGTTACTTAAACCCGACTGGTCCTTAGTAATGCCCGATGAAGTTTCAGCTTAATTCGAACTGAAGTATTCGTCATACATGATGACATCGTTTTTTGCGAACATTACTCGTAACATGATGCCTATTTTTAATTTATTTATTATTTTGATACTTCATGTAGTCGCTTGACCTGCGAAGCTCCTCGATATCTAAGTCGAGTTCAATACAAGATATGACAGCTCATGACTACCTCCCTGCACTTTAATCATGTATTGTCGTTACTTACGCCCATCCAGCTCACCTGTAACGCCAGTTAGTCCTGACCTGCCATTAGGCCAATAACCGTCCTGCAGGCCTTTCGAGACTGTGTTAGTAAAAAGTGTGCGTGCTTTCTTTCGGGACTCTTGCACATGCTCTTGGTGGTCCTCCATGTTCTTACGGCATTCCATCTTATCTTGTTCAGTTTGTTCAGTCAATTTCGGAAAGTTCATTGTATATCGTGTTTAGCGACTTACGTATTTCACGTACTGGTTTGGTAGCCAAGCGGATTGTTTTTTTGGCACTCTCATCAGCTATTTCGTTTCGCGGAATTTCTTTGGCTTGAAAATCATTAAACGTACAGCCGCTTTGAGGCCGCCACCATATCTCCTAATATATTCGAAAGACATTTTCTGTCGTAATCCGATATGAGATTATTGTCTTAATTACAGCCTGACTATAGCGTGCGTTGTTAGTTATCTCAGGGGCGTCTGCTTGGTGAATACTACACTATTCCGGAAGCTTAAAGGGTCGTCTGAGTTCCAGTTCGCTTTCGTCGGTATAAATATTGTAGGTTCCGCTGGCGAATCGCATGTTCTATTTTTAGTGTGACTTGAAACCGTTTGCGCCTGAACAACTTGAACTTAATTACGAAAATTCACGTAATGTGTAAAGAATATTTTTCGCGCTTTTTGCTCAACTTATGGTCAAAATAATCGGCCAACTAAGCGAACTATTCGCAATAATGGGTGATATCTTGGGACCTACGTCAAGCACCCAGTAAAGAAAATATAGCAGCTGTAGCTGAGAGTGTACACGAAGAGCGTGAAAAGTCGATTCGGCGCTCATCGCTGCAACTCGGACTGGCGTATGGAAACGCTTGGCACATTTCTTAAATTGGTAGTGTACAAAATACCGCCTTCCTAAGGAATATCGCTTCGCTTTATGGACTCTTGAAAAGTTCAAAGAAAATTCAACGTTTTTGAGTCAAAGTTTGTTCAGGGGTTAGGTCCATTTCTAGCTCGGTGCGTATGTAAAAAGTTAAATTTCCGCCTTTTGGACGAAGAGCAACCAAAAGATATTTAAGAGCTGCCATTTCATCCAGAAAAAAGTTTGGTGTGGCTTATGGGCCGGTGGAATCATCCGACCATATTTCCTCAAAAATGATTCCGGTGTGAACGTAACCGTCAATAGGGACCGTTAACGTACCACGCTAACCGACTATTTGATGCCTGACATTTAAGCTCGTGTTCTCGGCGACATTTCAACAAGACGTCGCTAGAAAGAAGTATCAGAGCGTGTTATTCGTATTTCAAAAGCACACCTACGCATACACATTGTTCACATAATTTATTTAGTGTTAAGCATGCATTTGCGCTTCGTTGTCTTCATTAAGACATCAGTTTGATTTTCGTGGGCAAAATTGCACTTGCCTATACTTATGTATTTCAGCACACCTTTACGCGCAGCTTCCGTGCCGCTGGCTATCACCAGTCACGCACACAGACGCGTGCTTAAATTTGCATTCACGTACTTAATAATATAATATGCATATTAGGATGGCTAAGTTACTTAACATTAGCCAGAACTGCATCGCCAAATATGCCAAATATGCCACATATGCTTGTTGTTGTTTGTGCGTGTATGTATGTATATATGTATATTTCGGAATCGTGTTTTGAATAGCGGAAACTTAATTTGTATGCTCGTGGTAAGTTGTTGTTGTTGCCCGCAGCCGAAATGCTCTTTGTATTTTCGAGTGCAAAACTTGAAATTGAATTTCAAAATTCAATTAAAGTTAAAGATAACAAATTAACAAACAAACAACATTGCCGCCGCCGCCACCGAATCGACTAAATCAACAGAAAGCGAACAAAGCTTATTATGCACACAAATACACACACACAAATGCCACACACACACCCATATTTATTAATGTACTTTAGCCATATTTAGTTTAGGCTCGATGTGGGTGTATGCCACAGCGAGTGCGTGCGTGAGTGTGTTTGTGTGTGTGTGGGTGCATTTATGCTTGATAATACATTTGGAGCGTACAAGCAAAACATTTTCCGCCCGAGTGCGTTTTAATACAATACAATTATGCTTAATTACGTACTATGTACAATAATTACGCATACGAACACAACAACAACAAAAACAAAAGCAACAAGAACAACAGCAGGAAACACCGGCAATTCGCTTTTATTGTGCAGCTGCTTACGGAAAGTAGGCAGCTTGTTTGCGAAATGTTTTGCAGTCGTTTCAATTGTTTTCCTTGCGATAACATAGTGTGCAAATACATGAATATTATGCGGGTGTGTATGTGTGCCGAATTGGTAATGTACACAATTGAATGCATACATACATATACATACATATTTATGTCGTATGTCTGCATATAATTGTGTTATTTTGCGTAGTTGTGTGTGTGTTTGCGTGGGTGGCAGTCAATAATCAGCAGCTCATATGGCCACACACACACCAACACACATACATACATGTGAGCACGTGAGTGCATACATTTTGCAAACATATAATTAAAATATAAAATATTCTAATTTCAATTTGCGGCGCAGACGCCATTATTGTCGACATCGTACGCGTATTGGTTGGCATGTGCCTGTATGGGTGTCCAAATGTTTTGCATGCGCCTAATTACGTATACGCAGTGCTTTCCTTCCTGCCTAGCGTCCCAATCAACAGCATAAATAGTATTATATTATAATTTAATTGCGGTGAAAATGATGCCAGCAGGAATTTGATATTTAAATGAAATTTGGAGTATGTTAGCTGTTGTATGCATGAGACCTTGAAAATTAACCACTTTGGTTGTGCCGAATAAAAATACAAAAGTTTTTTTTGATTTTGATCATTCAGTTTGTATGGCAGCTATATGTTATAGTGGTCCGATTTGTACAATTTCTTCGGATATTGTACAGTTACATTAGACAATGATCCATGCCACATTTCGTGAAAATATCTCGTCAAGTGAAAAGGCTTTCCATACAAGCACTTGATTTCGAAACTTCAGTTTGTATGGCAGCTATGTGCTATAGTGGTCCGATCTGTACAATTCCTTCTGATATTGTATAGTTACATTAGACAATTATTCACGCCAAATTTCGTGAAGATATCTCGTCAAGTGAAAAGGCTTTCCATACAAGCAAATGATTCCGATCGTTTAGTTTGTATGGCAGCTATATGCTATAGTGATCTGTTATCGGCGATTCGGGCAACTGAGCAGCTCCTTAGAAAGAAAAATATGTCTGGAAAATTTGAGATCGATATCTCTAAAACTGATGGCTTAGTTCGTATACACACGCATCTTATTAGGTGTTACAAACATCGTAGCAAACTTACCTGTTCAGATATAAAAATCGCAGGATTAGTTTTCAAATGATCTTTTATGTCTTTCCACAGCCGCTCTCTCCCATGTTATTTACACAAAATTGCCTTGAAGAGAACAAAAGGCAGTCACAAGTAATATTACCAATAAATTTTGGAGGAAATAAAGAAGAGGCGTACATAGAATAATGTCTTCTAAAAAGGAAAACTTTCTTGACACCGTTGTCACAGCAAATCCTCTAATAATTATCGTTGCAATTAATATCACATTGTTTTAAGTATCTTCTAGTTACACTTACAGTTTCTAGTCATTTAACGTCCTAGAACAAGACAATGGTTCATCGCCTTCGGCTCGTGCAGTTTTTGAGTGTAGTAAATCGAAAATATTACATCAGCTTTTCAAAGAGACTGAAGTTTTTAATTATGCCATAGTCTTTGGAGTACAAATATTTTATTTTTTTTCCAAAATTTTACTGGTTATGGTTTCTTCTTTAGCTAAGGAGCATTTACAAGTTCAAAATAGAAGGTCATCAAAGAGCTACATCAGAGTTCAACTCAATTGCAGAGCTAACATTCTTTCTTTCAAAGAATTATCTCCAGGTTTGTTTCAGCACCTATGTTTCTGTAGGCTTAACTCTAGTTTTGTTACAAAACCTTTGTTTCTGAATGCTTGTTCTATGCCGTTAGAGATTAGAGAATGAGACTAGTCTACACCATCACTCGCTAGCCGTTAACTAATCTCTATATTTGCTCGGATAATGTAAAGTCGAAGCTCTCTCAAGTGCCTCGTGGAATAGCGTGTATCAACTTAACTAATCTAAACATGTAACCACTCAGCGGAAGCCACATGAAAGCCACTGAAATAGTAAAAGCCAAATATAAATATAAAGACAAACAATGTGACGGATGCTAAAACGCTGCTGTGGATACAATATGCACACTATTTACCAGCACTGTGCGTATATAACAACTTTACAAACAAATAGTCGAAGTGAAGACAACCTGAGGTCGAGGACAGATCCGGCGTTGAACTGCGTACAAGTAGAAGCTGAAGACGTAACAGTTTCGAAGCGAAATGCAAACGAGACAAAATGAAATAATAAGCGGCATTAACGCACAAGCAAAATGATGATAATAAAAGTAGAGTTCTGTTGAGAAAAGTGAGATGTAAAGTGGGCGGTTAAATCGTCGGAGGCAAGCGGATAAGACGCTCAAGTAGCGGCAGTTACAATGAAAGCTGCAGTGTCGTGGCAAATCGTAGAGCACATCAATGCTAAGAACAGCAAAGAGGCAACGACAGCTGAGCAGCTAAATAACTCATATTAATATTAATAATAATAATAGGCTACTAGACCCTTTCAACTCGAACTGAATGTGAGCAGCTGACGTCGATGAGCGCTCAGCAATGCGTGGATGGATGAGCGTGCAAGTAAAATGAAAAACGAGACTATCGAGAGTGCTTACTTAATTGAAGACAGTTATAGTACGAGAGTAGGTTACCCTCACATAGTCACATATGGCTCACCCACATGCTCATAAAAGCACCCACACAAGCTTGTGCTCATTACAAGAGTATTATATGTAGCTATGATGATGCGCTTAACAGCTTGCACGTTAACCTATTTCTTGCTAGTGCCAGCAATTAGACACAATCGCTTAAGCTGCTCGCATCTTACTCAAGTCAAACACTCATCGACGAGAATCAAACCTCATTAATTCAACATATAAACGAGCATAAAAGCGAAGTGAAATGCTCTCAACACACAGAAGCACAGACTAAATGAAGGCGATATCAATGGCAACGCTGCAATAAATATACCAATACTTACTTGGTTGGTGGTGTGTTTGTGTGCGTGCGGTGTGGGGGCGATGCCTGCTGGATGCTAAAAGAACGTGCGAACGATGTATTGTCGTTTTAGTTTAAGTAGATTGAGTTGATAAAGCATTAAATAAAAGGAACTACTTGCCATGCTACTAGAGACACATTTCAACGCACATAAATAAAAGCTCACAAGTAAAACAACTCAACGGTTTTTGTGGCAGACCGAGGCTCTTGCATACATACACGCATTTGTTTATTTGTTACAGTAGCGGTGAAAATATTCGACCCATCGTGGGTTATTTACTTTGGTGGAATAAAATAAGACAAACCATTAAATTCGAAAGCTATAATAGCCTTCACAACTAAAAAAGTTTTCCATACAAGAACTTGGTTTCACTGATTCCTCAGTCTCTCAAATTTTGATTTATCGACCTGAAATTTTGTATACATCCTTTTCTCACTAAGAACCTGCTCATATGTCGGAGCCGCCGTTATCGGACGACTATAGAGTATAGCTGCCATACAAACTGAACCATCAAAATAAAGCACTTGCATGGAAAACTTTTTTATTTGAAAATGTATCTTCTAGAAATTTATCGTAAGATTGTTTTCCGAGGTATCGCCACATTATCCGAAGAAATTTTTCCGATTGGACAACTATAGCGTATAGCTGTCATACAAACTGACCGATCGAACTCAAGCTCTTGTATGGCAAACTTTTTTATTTGACAAGGTATGCACACGAACTTTAGCATAGATTATTTTCTCAGGCATCGCTAACATCTCCGAAGAAATTGTTCAGATCGGACCACTGTAGCGTATAGCTGTCATACAAACTGAACCATCAAAATCGAGCCCTTGTATGGACAACTTTTTTATTTAGCGAGATATCTTCACGAAATTTGGCATAGAAAATTTTCTAATGCAATGTCATAACATCCGCAGAAATTTTTCAGATCGGACCACTGTAGCATATAGCTGTCATACAAACTGAACCATCAAAATCGAGCCCTTGTATGGACAACTTTTTTATTTAGCAAGATATCTTCACGAAATTTGGCGTAGAAAATTTTCTAATGCAATGTCATAATATCCGCAGAAATTTTTCAGATCGGACCACTATAGCATATAGCTGACATACAAACTGAACGCTCAAAATCAAGAAAAATATGTTTTTATACCCTTTTATGTCAATAAAAATGGGCCTGCGAAGGGAAGGTTAACGTTTTTTCTTGGTTTTATCAAATTCAGTATAAAGGTATTCAATTAAAAAATTTTTAAATTTTCTCAAACAAGTCGCTTATTTTTGAAAGTATATAAATTAAAATAAACAAATGTGTCACTGCATATTGACAATCTTGAATCATGTAAGTAAGCATTGCTTGGTTGAAAAATATGCCAACATTTATCTTGACAAATAAATATTTGAGAACTGTTAAGCAACTGTCATACGCTTTGATGTACATATGTACATACATATGTATGTATGTATGCATAACTATAAAAAATGCACAGAAAGCAAACTTAAGAACTCCAAATATTTGACTTAATTTATCACTTATTTTACTTTCTCAGTTAGGTGACCTACCCCTTTCTCTGCTCGTTCTCAAACATTAGCTGCTCGTTTTCGTAGAATTCCAGCGCTATAAATAGATATGTTTGTTTGTGTGCGTATATGCAGCTACGAACAAATAAAAAAGTATTTATGCATTTTCACGGCTTATCGCCGCAGAATATCTCTCTTACCCACACGGGCATTTAAAGCAAATAAGGTTCTATTTGCTTAATGAACGTGCGTAAGAATATTTATATACCGATATGTGTAACTATGTAAATATATAGAATGATTAGGCATATGTGTGCTTGATAACATAATTCAATAATTTACGGCACATGAGTTCATTTACGTTTATATGTATGTATGATTGTGTGGAAAAATGTGGCAACACTCATAAGCACGAGGAAATGTAGATTAATGTTGCCTACTTCACTGTTGCATTGACGTATTCCCATGGACACACCGGTGTAGCCAAAGAATTTGATACATATTCAAATTTACTTATACCTTCATATACATACATATGTATGTATACATACATACATGTATCTACTTACAGTGCTAGGAAAAATATTGGTAAAGGGTAATACTTTTTATTTGTGGCAGACCAGGCAAGTCCGTCTATACGCGAACTGGGCAATAAGTTGTTGAGATGTCGCTCTGAAAGGATTATCCTCCCCAATAAAGTGCTCATTTGTCGCAGCCGCCGTTATTGGACCACTATTGCATATAGCTGCCGTACAAACTGATTAAAATTCAGTTCTTGTATGGAAAACTTTCTTATTTGACAATATTAATTCACGAAATTATTGTCCAAAATAACGGTATAATCTCCAAAGGAATTGTTCAGGTCGGACCCATACAGCATATACATACAAAATTCAGTCGTTATATGGAAAACCTTTATAATGGGTTGTCAAAAAAGTCTTGCGGTACTTTATTGCATTTTTTTTTTTTATTGAAATTGAAATGAATTTTTGATGACTCATGCCCAGCTCTTGACCGATACTACGGTTGCTACTATGCCGTTCTCTTTCGACCAATTCAACGATTTTATCGCAATTTTCGACGGCAGGCCTTCCGGAGCGTGGCGCATCTTCGACCACCTCTACACCAGAACGAAAACGTTGAAACCATCGTTGTGCGGTGGAAATGGAAACTGTATCGGGTCCATAAACTGCACAAATTTTATTGGCGGCTTGAGATGCATTTTTGCCTTTATCGTTGTAGAACTGTAAAATATGCCGTATTTTCTCTTTATTTTGATCCATGTTTGCGACGCTATAACTCACGAACGACTTAAAAGAAACGACAAGCAATCAATAGCGCGTGAAATGAGATTTCCAAAAAGGTATAGCATGACCCGATGCGACGAATAAAACTAGAACTACGCGCTTTCAGCGCCAGCTTGCGAAAATACCGCAAGACTTTTTTGACAACCTATTATTTGACATGATATCCTCACGACATTTGAAACAAATTACCGTCTAGGGCAATATATCCAAATTGAACAATCAAAATCAAGCTAAAGATCTTTTTATGCTAACATAAATGCACCTGTGAAGGGTATTACGGCATCGTTGCAGCTGAATTTAACATTCCCACAACCCGCACAACCAACCAGAAACTATTTTCTCTTTCTCAGACTCCAAAATTGGCCAGCTGAGACTGCTTCTTTCGGTACCCAGAACCAGCACCTTAACTGCCAGCTGGTTGCTAACCAGACATTGAGAAAACGATCCTAAGTATTTTAAAGTTCTCGAAGCTTTGCATTGCTGCAATGTCTGAGAATCAAAAAACTTTTGGTTGTTAGGTGCCGACTTGAGGGACGCACGAAGTAGCAGCAATCTGCCCGATCGCCATGCTAATATTTCTGTAGGTATGCTCTGAAGCAGCCATGTCCAGCCCGAAATTGGGTCATATAATCAAAGGACTCGCCATGCTTACTCTCTACCCACGCTAAAAATGAACTTATGTCATATCCATCTACCTTTGGAAGCCTCATCCCAGCGCATCTGCCATTCTTTAAGACTAGTTTGTTTCTCTTCCCTCAGCCCGCGTTGGCAGGATAACTTCTTACAGGATCATTTAAAGTGACGAAGGAAAAATCAAAACTGGAAATTGGATTCTTGGCAGACATTTTTACAAAAAAATTAAAATTTCAGTGAAAATTTTGCAACTTTTTTTTAAATAGTTGTATTCGAGAAAAAATCCTTTGTTCAAGTCTTTAAGAATTGTATCTCAAAGATCGGTGTTAAATTACATGAAGATCGGTTGAGTAGTTCTCGAGAAATCTGGCCAATCGTCTTCAAAAACACAGTTTCGGGAATAACGCGTTCAAAGACGGCACACTTAGCCTAGCTAGCCTCGAACGCACAAGTTTTCAAGACATATCTCCGAGACTATTACTCCGATCAACTTGACAATTCAGGACAATATTCTAGAGGTGTTGTTTTTATTTAATAAGACAATACAAATAAACGATTTTTTTAAACCTGTAAACCCATGTAACCCCTTAAGCTCTAAGGTCGTTATCATGTGACATAGTCCGGAAAGCGCGGATGACCCTGAGTTTACTTAACCAAACTATTTTTTTAAACCCGTAAACCCATGTAACCGCCTAAAGCTCTAGCCCGGAAGGCGCGTATGACCCTGATTTTACTTAATCAAACTATTGACCTCGCCTTTTTTGTACATGTCTTCGATACAAGGCTATTCCCCATTTAAAAGCTGCGTACAAAACTACAGACTGGGTTACTTTGTCTAGAAGTGCGCGTCTAGTCTGGCCAGGTTCATCAATGTTGACCAGGAGGCTTGTAACCATTTTATAAAGGAAACGTCAGAGACCCTTAAAATATGGTCATCCGTCTGTATATACGCGAACTATTGTCTCAGTTTTTGGGATATTGATCTGAGAATTTCCACACGTTCTTTTCTCCCCAAGAAGGCTATCGGAACCACCGATATTTGACCACTATAGTCATAAAAACTGACTGATCAAACTGTCTTTGTATGGAAAACAAATCATCCAAGACACACGACAATCTCCGGATCATTTGTTCATATCGGCCCACTATAGCATATATGTATATCGCTGCCGTACAAACGACCGATCACAATCAAGATAAAGGTATTCTATATCTTTTTATGCCATAAAAAGTGCACCCGCCGAGAGTATTATAGCTTCGGTGCAGCCGAAGTTAACGTTTTTTCTTGTTCCTACCTTTGATAAGCACGACTTCAGTCGGCTCCATTTGTGTGACTGTCACTGTATGCTTGCGTATTTACGGAATGTCTACGTCTGATTGCGTATGTAAATATATTTGTACTTATGTCAAAATATATGAATGCTTGAAGGTTTGGCTCTGTGCAGCTGCGCACCTTTGCGGCTCGGGCGTGTTGGGAAAAGCGAGTGAGCTTGCTGTGCTTGTGTGCGTTTACATTTCTTGTGGGGGCAAATAGCATTAGCATATATCAATGCCAGCGCAAATAAATCATTAATATTTTTTTCTTGTCTTTTTTCACATTACAGATACGACACGGCCAAACTGAGGGAACAAAGTTACACAACAACAACAACACAATTGCACATACACACTGCTGACACTTGGCAAACGCAATACGAAGACGGACTCCAGCGTATTGCAGTGCTTTGGAATGTTGCAGCAACGACAGCCGCTCACAATATTTGCCGTTTTTTGTGGCGGCTGCTGCCGTTGCTGCCAGTGACAAACAAGGCGACGTGCAACCGACGCGAAAAGTGCAGACACAACTGCTTACACTCGAAATTGTTTTAGTTTTTTCACCACCCGCTTTTGCGTGTGTGCACCGTATTGCTTGCAACAGCAGACGCGACGCGGCGCGACACCGGAAGGCAGCAAGCAGCGTGCACGAGTGTCGCTTTATCAGCGTGAATAAATTTCGTAAGAAATTTTTATCAACGTGATAGCAGCAATAAAAGCGAAATAGTGCGCAGCAGCAGAAGTGGCAACTGAAAAGTGTGGCAGGCAAAGAAATCGATTCGATACGTGTGTAGGCAAATACGTTGCACGTTGCACTAACGCAGTCGTGTTTATATTTATTTGTTTTTCAAGTTTTATTTGTGTATGTGTGTGCGTGTGATATATTCTCGAAATGCAATAGCTATAAACAAACCAAAAGTTATATACACTGCGCGTCACCAGGTTAGCACACCTTCATCAGCCTAAAACAATTGCTGCTGATTTTTTGTTATTAACTTGCAGCTATTGTATGAGCAATCACTGGTCAAGAAAACAAGCGTTAAAAATCTACCGTTATATGGGTTTTGTTATTTTTTTTTTATTTTTAAACGAAAAGTGTGTTCCATTTTTGCGTCATCAGGTTAGCACATGCAATTAAATTGCAATTTTCTAGTAGTTAGATTAGGTGTTGCTAAGCAGATATTCTAATTTAGGGGTCTGAATTTCAGTTAATTTTTGAAGTAGAAATTTTCTAGTAGATATTTAGTAAAAAGTAAAAATTTCAAAAATTAGCAGCTGATAAAGTGGTGGTTCCCAAAGTAGTAACACGTAGTCATACTCACGATTTCAATATCCGAGCAATCTGAAATCAAACAAAAGTTATTAATCTAGAATAATGTCGCAAGGTCTTGAACTACGGATACGTTTGCAATAATGGGTTGTCAAACAAGTCTTGCGGTATTTTTATTGAATTTTTTTTTTTTATTGAAATTGAAATGAATTTTTGATGACTCATGCCCAGCTCTTGACCGATGCTACGGCTGCTACTATGCCGGTCTCGTTTGACCAATTCAGTGATTTTTCGACCACCTCTACACCAGAACGAAAACGTTGAAACCATCGTTGTGCGATGGAAATGGAAACTGTATCGGGTCCATAAACAGCACAAATTTTATTGGCGGCTTGAAATGCATTTTTGCCTTTATCGTAGTAGTTACAGTTGTCACCAGTTCAAACAACATAGTTTTGAGAAAAACGCGTTTAAAGTTTCACACTAGCGCTTTGAAGTGCCCGAGTTCTCTTTGTTATTTGTCGAATACCTCAAAAGCTAATTATCGGATCAACGTGAAATTTTCAGATAATATTTAATATTTTTAAGATATCACACTTAACGAAAAGGCAAAAAAAAAAAAATATTTTTTTGAAAATTCTGACTGCCCCTTACCACTTAAGCACTTTTTGGGATGGTCTTCATCTCCTTCAATGAATTTTGTTTCATCTCTTCGATCAACTGAAAACAGGATCCACGCAAACGCCTCAATACGGCCAAATAGAATTCATTATTGCCAAATTTCAAACCACGAATATCATAAAAAAAGCGCATTATCTTGGCTTTTGAGCGACTTTGGCTTATTTTTTTTTTTTTTTTTTTTTTTTTGATTCGGATCGTTTTTTCAGTTCATTCCGATGACTGTTGATTTGTTTGTATGTGAAACTCATAAATGTCTGATGACAGTTATAATGCTCTCCATGATTGTGGGAACGGAATTCGCACGCTCAACTCAAGCATGTTCAAAGTGACCTGTTTACCGTACTCATTTTGAAAAAAAGTGCAGCTTTATCGGGGCGAGTCGAGCAAGAACGCGTTTCGTACTCAAAATATCCACCAAAATCATTCGAACTAACTCGAGAGATATGCGAGCTCTTTTGCAATCTCTCTAACACCTTGCCTGACAATTTTCAAGCACCATATCTTTTACTTTTTTTAAATAAACTGTTTGACAAATCCCGCTCATTTTGACATAGTAATTAAGGGGGTATTCTGGTCTAGAAATTAAAAAAAACCGATTTTTTTTTATATTTTCAAAATTTAACTATTCAAGAATATGTGTACAAGAGGATTTTTCAAAATTCAAATTATTTTCGGGGATATAGGCATTTTTCTGACCCGGCATCCAAACTGGTTCGGCCGGAACTAATCGAACAAAAGACTTTACGCGAAACTTTAAACGCGTTTTTCTCAAAACTGACATTTTCGGAACGATACCTACGATTTCTCAGGTTCTACTGGAGCGATTTACTTAAAATTTTTATAGAGTCTTCTTTATAGGCTTGTCTATGGTTGGAACTAGCCCCATTCCCAAATGTTTAATTTTATTATTTTTAAAAAATTCGAAATAGTCAGAAAAAGTGAACCAAAAAAACTTTTTCAGGCAGTCGCCATTTTGTGAAAATAAAATGTTTGGCCACTTTTCCGTAGTTCCGGCCATTGCGACATTATTCTAGATTAATAATCTTTTTTTTTGGTTTCAGATAACTAGGAGCGTTGAAATCATGGGTATGGTCACGTGGACATTTTTACAGACCCCCCACTTCGTCAGCTCATAATTTTTGAAATTTTTTACTTATTTTAGTTTTTAATTTTTTTCTGTACTCTTCTAAAATTAACAAATTACTAATAAAAAATTGATACTAAAAATATTAATTGCCTTTTTTTAACGACACTTTAAAAATTAACTGAAATTCATGCTTCTAGACCAGAAAGGGGGTAGTAGGACAATCCTACCAACTTAGCAAAAAACATATTTTTGAAATATCATTTACCCGGAGAATTTAATTACAATTTTCCTGTGCTTTTTTTTCCCAATGTGTGCTTAAATTAGTTAATATTATTATCTTTTATTTTCTTGATTTCGAAAAGTTTTAAAAAATTTGGGAAAAGGTGGTAATTGTTGTTGTTTTTAAAAGTTTTTATAAACGCTAATAATTTTAGGATTGTGGCTACTTTAGTTTTGATAGAAAATATTTAAATCTGAAAAGTGCTAACCCGATGACGCGCAGTGTATGTGAAAAGGCAGCCAGCCGAATACAAATTTACTGTTGTATATTTCAGTGCCAAAAAGCGAAGTGCCATTTAGCTGAGTGTGCAGCGTGGCAAGGCGTTGATAAATAGACATGAAAATAAAAAATAACACAAAGACAAATTCCAGCGGCAGCTGTACAGTTAAATATGCATGTGGAACATTGTAAATAAAAAAACTAAAACAAAACTGAAAGTAAAGTGATAAAAAAATACAAAAAAGTCAAAAAAAATTAAAGAAAATATACAAACATAAATAAAAAGTTGAACGTGTATGCAAGTTGCCAGTAAACTAAAGTAAATAACAACAACAACAAATAAGCAGCAAATTAAAAGCATCTAATAAACCAAGTGCAACCGACCTGAGTGATTGAGCGCCCCTGCAAATGCGTTAACAAACGACGATTTGTTTAACATTTGTAGTCGGCGATATTAGACTGTCTGTGTGCGCAGTGCATGCTTATTGACAATCGTAGCACAGACAGGACGGACGGCAGTCAGTCGAGTTGTCAGCGTGCGTTCGATAGACACTTACAAGGCGTCCGGCAGTGTCACACACGCACACGCAGCCGAGCGAGGAGTCGCAATTTCGCAGTCGAACACGCGCTTAGTCGGAGCGAAGAGTTAGACAGACAGTCAGTCAGTCTGATAAAGTGCAGACAATCAAGCTTTTAGTGCAGCACAGACGTCACACTTACAGTTAGACAAGCAGGCAGTCCCTGACAGTCAGTCTGTCAGCCAGCTGGTGCGCCAGTTGAGTTTGTCACACATTGAAGGCACATTGGAGCGACGTTCCCAGCATTGACAGCAGACAGCGCGCAACAACAACAACACGTCTAGCGCTCAGTGAATTTGTAAACAAGTAATAAATTTCTATCTAAACTGTCGTGACAACTGAGCAGTGAGTGAAAGATACAAAACGCAAGCGCGTGCATCAAACCCGACGCAGCGGTAAATTGACAACTTTACGAGTAGGAGGAGTCGCGCACAAAGCGAAACAGTACACTTTGTGGCAAGTAGATCAAGAGCGCGTTGTTGTTGTTTGTTTACAAAACGAAGCGGCCAGCCTACAAGCAGTTGGAGCAGTTCGAGTGTGTAAAAACAAAAGCCACCGACTCGATACGAGCGCGTAAGCAGCGACGCAACGAGTAGACGCGCAAGCATTTCGACGCACACTGCCACGCCCATATACGCCAACCCACCGAGTTTAATAACAACATAACAGTAGGTTGGCCTCGGCAATACGGCAATACCACCCGCTGTTCCAGAGCGCGTACGCGAGTTGTTAGCCGAGCGCGCCGTGTGGTGCGACGCCTTCCAGCGCAAGCAGCACAGCTCAGAGATCAAATGTAAATGAACAGTGAAAATATATTGAAAAATATGCAAAATATTTTTAGTAAAAACAAATAAAATTCAATAAAGCTTGCGCGCTGCAAACGATGACTTGCTCTCAAAATTTTACTCAACAGCACAACAACAAAAACAACAGCAATACAAACAAAAGCCAGCTAAAAAAGCATACAAGAAATACGCTTGTGGACGCAGCAGAGCGAACTCAGCAGCATCTACAGCAACAACAACAACACAAGAGCGCGCTTGTTGTTGTCTCCACGCCAGAGCCACATAAATTCAATGGAAAATGATGTGCTACGCCAGCATCAGCAGCAGCAGCGGCAGCAAGAGCAACAACAACAACAACAAGTGTAACAACAAATACATTTGCGTAAGCGCACACAGCATTGGCAGCGACGTCGACTGCAACTGCAGTTGGCTAACCGCAGCCAGCACGACGATCAGCGCGCATGGTGCGGCGTCGCCCGCATTGGCGTCCAAGCAGCGCAGCAGCAGCAGCTATAAGAAGTATCGCAGAGCGAAAGCGCTCAACGACGTGCAAAGCAGCAGCGACTCGGGCTCCAGTAAAAACAGCAACAAAGATGACACACAGCGATTAGAAGACCATTGCGGCAGCAGCCGCAGTAGTAATTTAGTTACGTCATTAACGCCCGCATCCGCACCCACAACGGCGACAGCGTCCAAAGCATGCAGTTCCACACTGCACCGACGACGACGACGCCACGATGCTGCGTTGAGCGCTTACTGCAGTGCGGCGGCCTCAAGCTCGTCCGTTGCTGTGGCGTTGACCGCCGGTTTGAGCATTTGTCGCGCCTTCAGCTTAACGATATGCATGCTGCTGTTGCTGCGAGCAGCGCCCAGTGTGCGTGGCATTGCTGTCGGTGTGGACACGGCCAATGCCAACATCACGGATTTGGGTAGTCCCGGTGGGTATTCTACAATGATTAGACTATTTGTAGTGTAGTTTAATTATATACACATATCTTATAGTAGTACATAGGTATTTTATAAAGCCAAGAAGTCGTACAAAACTTGCTGCTGCTGCCAACCATACATTTTCCTTCTTCTCCTAAATTATAAGTTTTTTGGGTCTGCCCTCCATAACACTATCAACCAGAAAAAAATATCGGAGTCCCTATAATGTATATGTATACATATTACAAATCATCAGCGTGACGAGCTCAGTTGATTTAGCCATTTCCATCTGTCTAACTGCCTGTCCGTGTGTCTGTCTGTATTCACGGGCACTAGTTCCACAGTTTTCGAGTTATCGATCTGAAATTTTACATACGTTCTTTTCACCCTAAGAAGCTGCTCATTTGTCGAAACCGCCGATATCGGTACACTATAGCATATAGCTGTCATACAAACTAAACGATCAAAATTTAGTTCTTGTATGGGAAACTTTTTTATTTGGCAAGATATCTGCTGGAAATTTGATGTGGTTTATTGCCAAAGGCACTGCTAACATCTCCGAACAAATTGTTCAGTTCGGACCATTTTACCTTATAGCTGTCATACAAGCCCACCTATCAAAATTTAGTTCTTGTATGGGAAACTTGTTTATTTGTCAATTTATGTCCACGAAATTTGGCACAGATTATTGTCCAAAGCAACGCTACAAACTCCGCTACAAATTTTTAGTTCGGATCACTATAGCATATAGCTGCCATACAAGCTGACCCATCGAACTCACGTCCCTGTATGAAAAACTTGTTTATTTGTCCAAATATCTTTACTAAACTTGACATAGATTGTTATCCTAAGCAATGCTACAGTCCCAGAAAATTTTGTTTAAATCATACCACTATAGCATATAGCTGCCATACAAACTGACCGATCGAACTCAAGTCCTTATATAGAAAAATTTTGCATTTGATGAGGTATCTTCATGAAATTTGGCGTGGATTATTATCCAAGACAGTTGCACAATTTCCAAGGAATTTTTTCAAATCGGATCACTATAGCATATAGCTGCCATACAAACTGAATGATCAAAATTAAGTTCTTGTGTGGAATCTTTTGTATTTTGTATAGCTGCGTTGCAGAAAAGTTAATAATTTTTAATATATTATTATGAAAACGTCTAAAATTTCTACATTAGTTGAGAACTGAACTCTTTATGGAGTCGAATATGCACGATGGCTTATAAGCCGACGCCACGTTGACCGCTTTTGTGGCTTGGTTTTCGTTACCAAAAAATGCTGAAATTATTCCTTTAATTGCTTCAACTGTTTAAACATCTCAGCTTGCTAGTTTGGTTTTTTATGTAATATAATATACCTCCTCAACATTGCCCCGGTTGATATACTACATCTTGAGGCACAATTTCCTGTTGAGCAATCATTCATTTACGCCAACAGCGGCCCCGAAAGTGGGGTAACCACGTGAATGCCTGCACCATACAAGTGCAGAGACATACATACATACAAACATGTGTATACTTGTATATGTACATATTTATTTATTTGGGCACATAGTATATGCTTGTATGTATGTGTGTCACACGCGTATAAACGCCGTCAAAGTTCAGTGGCCAATTCACTTATGCGCTGCCAGGAATCATTGTCGCACCGTTTGACATCATGTCCTTTACCCAACGAACACACATACATATATATACTTACCCATATTATCACTATATCACTATGTGTGTGTGTGTGTCGCAAGTGCCTGAACTTTAATAGTTTTTGTTGCGTCGACACTTGGCATTTTCATTTTCATTTCAATTTATTTTCCTACTTCTTTGCGTTGCTGCCATTCGCATTGATTTCTTGTTGTTTTCACATTTTTTTTTTACCTTTTTCCTCAATCTTTTTTCGCTTTTGTCGTTGTACACCTGCATTTTTAGCGCGTCCCTGTCACACTACCGCATTTTATACCATTTCCTTTGCCGCAGCAAGCACCCGCAACCGACTTCTCAGCCTTACCTCAAAGCAATAGCGCCACCATCACCAGCAGCGGCAGCAGCAACCCGGTCCCATTCAGCCAAACAGTGCCTCTAAGCATCAATTAACCCAATTTTCAAATCCATTTGCACTGCTACGCCGCAAAATTGCAGTTGGTCGGAGCGTTGAAGTGGCGTAGTGACTACCGTTGCCTGCCACCCGTGCTGGCGCTCACCTTTTAGTAGCCCTAGGATGTGCCACCAACAACTACTGCGCCGCACGGCCACTTCATTTTCTCTTAACACCAGGGCGGCGACCCCGCCACCGCACAACCAAACGCTTCCGTCATAACCATATATAACGGATGTGTATTAGGGTGGGTCAAAAAAAATCTAAAATTTTTTTCGTTCGGTACTCGGTGCTAAGACACCTCTAAGCAAGGCATGACATAAAAGCCTTTTTTGTTAAGCAGTAAATTTCCGAAAAAAACTTTCATGATATTTTTATTAAATACAACTCTGAACGCTATGTTTTCGGATTGTTATAACTTATAATTTTATGAGACTATGTGAAACCCTATATGTTTTAAAATAATCAAAATTCAGCAAAACTATCATGGTATTTTTTTTCAAGAAAACTATCGTGATATTTTTTTTCACTGAGTTAAGATATTCATCAGAAAACAATGTGCCTTAAAATAAACAAAATTCGACAAAACTATCATGATACTTTTTTCTGCAAAACTATCACGACATTTTTTTCTGAGTTAAAAAATGCATAAGAAAACATGCCTTAAAATAGTCGAAACTATTTTTCAGAGTACCAAGCGAAAAAAAATTTTTTCCACCCACCCTAATGTGCTTACTTTAAAATGTATACATACATATATATTTGTATTGAGTTAGCGCAGCTCCGTGCTAAATTCCCAGTGGCGCTACACGTATGTGTCTGTGTGTGCAGCGTGTAGGCCCAACCACGCCAACACCACCCACTGGCACGCTTTAACTACATACACATACACTCACAGATATAAATGCGGGTATATGATTCAAGTGCGCCGCTAGTTGGTGACGTTTACCAATGGTGGCAGCAGCAGCAGCAGCTTTGTCTGTTGTTGGCCATTTTCCGCCAATTCTCTGTACGATTTCCACGCTTTTCTATTTTTATTCTTACATACATACTTATATACATACATACATATGTCTTTATATATAGTATATACACTATTAGTTTTACGCTTTTATGTTAGTATGTGTGTGCGTTTCATGTTACACGTTTCTGCCCCCAGCGGAGTATTTAAGTTTATTTGCAGAGTTGTTGTTGCTGTCGTCAACGTTGTTGATTTGGTTTGGTTCGAATTGGATTGGACTGCCGGTGGATTGGTTTAGATTGGATTGTACTGGATATGCGGCGCCTGCACCTGCCTAATATAATTTCTTTTTTTCTTAATTAAAATCTAATTCCCGTTACTTTGTAGCATTTAAAGCATTTCAATTTCAGCAATAACAATAATAAAATTTTCGCTTTTCAGCCAATTGAACTGTTAACGCTTAATTTCCTTACAGCATTACACTAACACATACACTAATAATATATATGTATTTATGACAGTAAAAATTCTTACTTTTCAGCAGATAATGGCACATACTTATGTACATACATGTATGTATGTGTATAAAAGATTTTTATTTGTCTTTGCAGCATGCGATTTTACGGGAAGGCCTCTTTGTTGCTGAAAAGCACGAAAGTCACTAATATTTAAAATAACTTTCTTTTTAGCGTTTTTTCTATAAATTATGAACTTTTTTAGGAATTTTTAGGACAGACAGCATTATTAACATATTGACAATTTAATATACAATCATAATAGTTATTATTTTCAGAGTTTCGCTTGTGAAATCGCCTGAAATTTAACACTTAATCGAAATATTACTTTTCAACTTCATTTTAGAACAAATTCATGCACTTTAACACTTTGTCTTTACAACAGCAAGCAACTACTAAGGACGACTTATTCTTCATACGAGGCTGTTTTGCTGCTTTCATTAGTAGCATTTTTTACGTGACGGGCACCAAACCCATCGCACAACCCTGGGGAGGGATGTTACGCCTTCTCACTTTAGCTCGCCTTCAAATGGATATTTTTTAGCTACCCAGAGGATACTTGATTTAAGACCGGAAGTCGTGAGCTGCTTGAGCCATATGTAAAAGAAACGTTTCTGGCCACTCCCAAGGGAATGGCGTTTTCCTCACTTGCGTGAACTTCTACACTTGGCCCGATACTCCATAGGACTATTACCAGAAGATATTTAATCGAGCGTACATTCTCGACGAACTGAATGCAACTGCCTCGACACGCCGAAAACACGAATTCCTGTTGCTCTTATTGTTATTGTAGGCCGAAATCGTTCCTGAAATAATTTTGAGAAATGCTGCCGAGTTGACAGTTTTTGGACGCATAAAAATCCGGCTCCCTTCCAGTTACGTAGAGCCAACAGTCGTGAGAACAAACATGGTTTCCTGAAAACTTTAGACTAGCCAGTTACCGCCTGTAATGCCGCAACAAATAATTTAACACAAAATTATAATTAATTATAATCACGATAATAAAAAATAATAGGTATTTAATAATTAATGGCAACTTTTTTTTTATTAAAAAGACAAAACAAATATGCATAAAATTAGAGGCAAAATAGAAATACATCGTGGCCACGCAAACCTTAACACCATACCTTCTTAAAATTTTTGTTTGTTCTTTTTCGTTCGTTCGGGATTTTTTTAAATTTGTTTTTTTTTTTTTATACTCTCGCAACAATGTTGCTAAGGAGAGTATTATAGTTTTGTTCACATAACGGTTGTTTGTAAGTCCTAAAACTAAAAGAGTCAGATATAGGGTTATATATACCCAAGTGATCAGGGTGACGAGTAGAGTCGAAATCCGAATGTCTGTCTGTCCGTCCGTCCGTCCGTGCAAGCCGTAACTTGAGTAAAAATTTAGATATCATGATGAAACTTGGTACACGTATTTCTTGACTCCATAAGAAGGTTAAGTTCGAAGATGGGCAAAATCGGCCCACTGTCACGCCCACAAAATGGCGGAAACCGAAAACCTATAAAGTGTCATAACTAAGCCATAAATAAAGATATTAAAGTGAAATTTGGCACAAGGGATCGCATTAGGGAGGGGCATATTTGGACGTAATTTTTTTGGAAAAGTGGGCGTGGCCCAATGAAAATAATTAAAAAAAATAAAAAATTTATTTTTTCAGCGCATGTCAATGTCTTACATTTCGAGCTCATTTTGTAAAGCTCACTAACTTTCAAATGATTTTGTCTATAGTTGAATGTGTTTTGTTTTTAATTTTTAATATTTTTGATATATAACTTGTCATTAACTTATTTCTAAATAAATAACTTCTATACAACAAAAAGTGCCGTTATAAAGTGTTGTCAAATACATACTATATACACAATACTTGAAAACTTTTAGTGGTAAGGTTTGCGGGGCCACGAGTGTATGGGTATATCCTCACCTAAAATGCAAAACAAGATATCATCAAAAAAATTATATATTATATTAGATGTACTATGTATTATATTAGATATACTATGTATTATGTTAGATATACTATGTATTATATTAGATATACTATATAGAATAAAAATTTCGTTTTCCGCTGACAGATATAACCGACATATAGTATAACCATTTTATAGCCAGAACTCAAATTTTTTCAATATGAGTGGTTTCTATTATATCGTTTTTCCTTCGTCTGTTAACTTATGAAAAGTGATGTTCCGTTATTTTGCATTTTAGGTGACGATATGCTAGTATGTAAAATTTTACCAGAACCAGTATTTTAAGTTTTGTATTACTTATTTTTAACATAAAGCTATTATTCTGAAAAATGTTTACTTTTGCTGCAAACAAAAACGCACACACACACACAATAATGTAATTTATATTGTCAAAGGGCTATACTACTTGCGTTTTGGAAAATTATATTTTAATAAATTTGGTTATTTTGTTGTTGAAAAGAAAAGAGTGGTTTCATTTTTGTTGAGATTTTTCAAACTTTTTTTATTATAGTTTTTGCAATGGGGTTAGGTGCAACCAGAGATATAAAAAATTACAATTTTAAATATTTTGTTTGCCAGTAAAATACACTGGTCTACATTCAAAGGAACATTCTTTCTCTGTTATTTTTATGCTCTTGCAACCAGTTGCTACTAAGGAAGATAGATTTAGTGTTATATATACATATGTACATACATATATAAATGAACAGGATGACGAGAAAAGTTGAAATTCGAGTGACTGTCTGCCGGTCCGTGCAAGCTTTAACTTCAGTGAAAATTGAGATATCTTGTTGAAACTAGGTATGCGGGTTTCTTAGTACAAAAAAAAATTATTACTACGTAGATGGGCGTAATCGGACCACTTCCACGCCTACAAGCCACGTATAAAGTGCCATAACTAAGGACTTAATTAAGATAGGAAACTTTTATTTGGTACAGGGGATCGTAGTAGCAAGGGGCATCTATGGGTAAAAATTTTGAAAAAGTAGGCGTGGCCCCGCAGCCTAATAAGTTTAATGCACATATCTCCTAAACTAATAAGGCTACAACAACGAAATGCACCATAAATATTAAAAGAACTCCTACCAACAGTGTGGAAATGGATGAAATCGAAAGATAACCCCGCTCACTCCCCATATAACGGTACTGTTAAAAACTAATAAAAGCGCCGAACACATTCTGGTAAAGTTCTATATCTCGGGACACAACCAACCGATTTCAACACAAATTTGGAAGGTGGTATATATTATTCTATATTCATATTCCTATAACACAGGACGAAAATGGGCGAAATCGGCTTACAACCACGCCTACTTCCCATATAGCACAATTTTAAATTCCTCTTGATTCTTCCATTTTCCAGTACAGAAATCGAGAAGTAATCGATGGAACAAGACACAACTTTGCACGAATAAAGCCCCAGATACCGAATATTTAGACCCGGGTACCTATAGCTGACTTTTGATCGAAAAAGTCGGTCAATCTGTGAGACTTATAATGGAAATTAAGGGATAATCCTTCGCTGTATGGTATGTCAAAAACGGGTTGAATCGGACCAATACTTCACTTAGCACCCAAATATCTAATATAAAATGGGTCAAAAACTTGAGACAGCTCCTATATGACTAATATCAGGATTTCCAACAACATTTTACTATATGTGACTGGTTTTTTAGTATGTGGCACCTATTGAGAAAAATGCATAAAATCGGATGGCGACTACACCCAAACTCGAACGCTATTCCATTTTAACGAAATCATACAAATTTACATAGTATATGATGTCGATATGATAAATCATGTATAGCACTACTCGTATAGAACAGCTAAGTCGTCATACGCGAAGTCAACGCTTTATGCGAACTTTAAGAGCGATTTGATATCTATTTTTACCAGTTCATCAAGTCCTTTGAACTGCAAATCTCCTAGATATAATCTAAGATAATACCAGTCCTGGACAAAGGTGGACAGAAGCAGGAGTTTGAGCCCCTATTTTTTACTTACTTCCTTGCATCTTCCGTACGTATCGTCATTACAAATGCCTGGTTCGCATGTGATGCCAGTAACTTGTGACCGTCCTGCAGTCCTTTCCAGTCTACACTGGACATGCGTGTTTTCTTCGAGGACTTGCACATAATCTCGACGATTCTGTGTTCCCTTAAAGCATTCCATCTCTCACTGATCCATATCTCAGCCATTTCGGAAATTTCATTATGTATCGTATTAAGTAACTTACGCATTTCCTGTACTGGTTCGGTAGACAGATGGTTCATACTTTTGGCAATCTCATCAGCCATTTCGTTTCCCGATTTTCCCTTTTAGCCTGAAACCCAAAATGTATGCAGCCACTTTCCGGCAGCCACTACATCTACCACCCCTCGCTTCTAAGGACATTCCCTGAGATAAATCTGTATGAGATTAAAGCCTTACTGGCTATCAACGTATACAAAGACCTTCTTTATTTTGTTTCCTACGTTTTTAGCGAACCCAGGCGCTTTCTTGATCCAAAGGCTTCCGTCTGCTTTAGCCATTTTTGATCCGGTAAGTAGATGTTGCAACTACCACTGGTGGATCGCATGCTATCCATTCTCTTTTAGTGTGACTTGAAACCTTCAATACCAGATAAAACTTGAGGGAATGTGGTCAATTGGATCTGCGCTTATTGGGCTATATCCAAGTCTCCACAAAGGACTTCACCCAACGCCGTCAATCTTTCAAACAAGTGGAAGCAAAGCTTTTTACTGTAATGTCGATTAGTGGCAGGTTGTGTAAACTTTCCATACGTTAGAGTGGTCCGTGGCGCTTCCGTTATACAGTGAACAGTGAGCCTCTGTAAACATTTAAAATTACAATAAATTACTTAAATTTACAACAACAAAATAAAATCAGTGACCCTGCTAACTTGGTCACACGCATCTCCCCGGACGCAGTATGCTTTATTAGTGAAACTAAATCTACCCATGCGCATACTCGTACTTCGCTCGTAAATAACTTTAGCAAGCAGTTTAAACTGTCACAATATAATATTATATTTAAACTACCGTCATAATTAATATTTTGCGCATTTTTTGTGGCTTCAAAAAGCAACAAAAACTCGACACACTCTGCAGGCTTCGCACTGGCCTCATTGAGCAATTCCATTTAATGCCTGCAGATTTAGCATTTCACCCGCATTCCACTCGTTGTTGGCGGAGCAGCGACCGCTTTTTAGAATTTTCCCTGACTAATTATGCATATTTAATTAGATTATTTTATTTTGTGGCTTTTAATTTCAATTTAGTGTCATTATTTAATTAAATTATATTTTAATGCGACTATCATATTAACTATCCAAACATACCCACACAAATATTTGAATATATAAGTAAGTAAGAATGTATATAAATATGCGTTACTGATGGCATAAGAAATTAACATTATTGTTATCAACTATTTGTGGGTATCTTCAAATAAAGCTGATCAAGCATATTCAACGCTAAGCCACATTATATTTAAGAAACCAACATTTCCTTCTTTTATTGGCGTAGACACAGCTTACGCGGTTAAAGCCGAGTTTGCAACAGCCCGCCCGTCGTTCTTTCTTTTCGCGGTTTGGCGCCATTTGAAGATTCCAAGTGTAGACAGGTCTTTCTCCACCTGGTGTTTCCTCTTCCTCTATTTCCACCGGCGAGTACTGCGTCGAATACTCTCAGAACTGCAGTGCCTTCATCCATTCGCACGACATGACTTAGCCAGCGTAGCCGCTGTCTCTTAATTCGCTGAACTATGTCAATGTCGTCGTATATCTCGTACAGTTCATAGTTCCATTGACTTCGGTATTCGCCGTTACCAATGCGCAAAGGACCATAAATCTTCCTCATAAGCTTTCCCTCGAAAACTCGTAACGTCGATTCATCAGATGTTGTCATCGTCCATGCCTCTGCACCATATAGCAGGACGGGAATAATGAGTGAATGGAATTTGGTTTTTGTTCGTCGAAAGAGGGCTTTATTTATCAATTGCCTACTTAGCCCGAAGTAGGGATTGTTGGCAAGAGTTATTCCACGTTCGATTTCGGTGGAGGTCGGCGTTATTGTTGGTGTTAATGCTGGTTCCAAGAAAGGCGAAAGTGAAGTTATGACTGTCAACAGTGATGTGGGACCCAAGTCGCGAATGCGATGACTGATTGTTTAATGACAGGTGATATTTGGTTTTGCCCTCGTTCACTACCCGACCCATACGCTTCGCTTTCTTATCCAGTTTGGAGAAAGCTGAACTGACAGCGCGGTTGTTGGGGCCAATAATATCAATATTATCGGCGGTTGCCAGCAGCAGTACACTCTTATAAAAGATTGTGCCTTCTCGGTTCAGCTCTGCAGCTCGAATTGTTTTCACCAGCAGTAGATTAAAGAAGTCGCACGGCTCGGAAAGGCCCTTCCCTATCCTGACGGAGCTTTTGATATTGCTCAACGTCAGTTTACACAGCCGTATTAGGGTAAGCTAAGTAAACTGTGGACTGATTGCATTACTTTTACCATTAAACATATTTCTACGCAAGGATACTATGGGCTTTCATTTCAATTAGAGAAAGGTATCGGTTTTATGCTGTAGTAGAAGTGCAATTAGGAAGAGGTGGACGCTCTCTCTAACCAAAAATGGGTTTCTGACTCTATGAAACCGCAGTTAAAGTTGTTATTATATTTATACGGACTATGAGGGGTCGCGAGTAGGGACACTGATATTCTACACTACTTCGATTGCATTCCTTACAATCGTCTCCTGGCGGTTCCTTCTTTGTTCATACATGCAAGTAATTTATGGTCAGAGCGAAGCCGTTGAAAGGAGGCGAAGTGAGCTTTCTCACGGGTGAATCGAAGCTAAAAGAGAAGATAGGAGGTGAAGTCTTCTAATGGAAACTCTATATCAACTCTAGTTTCAGGCTACCAGACTACTGTGGCGTCTTTCAAGTTGCTGCCATCAAGTTTGCAGTGGATGTATTGCTTCGAAGGGCAGCTTCCTTCAGGGAGGTGTGCATTCCGATAGCCGAGCGTCTATGCTGGCTTCGAGCTCGCTGACTGCGCGTCAAAACTAGTCAAAAGCTGCATGACCTCGCTAACAGTAGCATCCGATTTTCTCCATATTACACAATGCAATCGACGGAAACTGTAAACCCGTTCAGTGACGAAAGTACTTTGCAATTTCATCCTATTGGAAGCAAGTCGGTTTTCCCTCTAGTGTTGGTCACTAGCGTTCTAGCACTGAACCTATGGACATTTAGTCAGCTCGCAAGTATAACTTGTGCGACTGCGAGATCCTTCTGTTTGTCAGTGTAAGAGGTCCTAAGAACTACTTTCTTGTGGTTAATCCCACCACATTTGCAAGTTTTCAGGCAGAATACGTGCCTTGTCCCGAACCCAGCGCACAATCCTGAAGAGGAATGGTTCATCTTCTCATTTCAGCTCGCCTTCAAACGGACGTTCCTTGGCTACTTAGAGTAAACATGATCTAACACCAGAAGTCGTGAGCTACTTGAGTCATATATAAACGAATCATTTCTGGCCAATAACAAGTCAATGGCAATCAGAGAACTTTCCTCACTTGCGTGAACTTCTACACGTGGCTAATTATCCAGTCATCGAGAGAAAGCTTCTACGGAAGATTTATGGTCCACTGGAACGATGAGCTGCACGATCTCGGCTATAACCTCGTAAGCGACGTCTACGCCAAAAAAGAGGAAGAAGATGCATATGGGAAAGAGCATACATATGCCACATGACAAAAGAATACACTATTATTAGAAAGATATTCACGCCGAAATTCATTATCTTATATAACTTAAATAGTGATCGATATATGTACATATACGATATGAAAGGTGTAAGCATAACCACACAGCCAGCTATAAAATATTTGGGAATCGTTCTCGACGCAAGACTATCGTTTAAAGAACACGTGGCTTATACAAGCGAAAAAGCTACGAAAATATGCAGAGCTCTAACCCGGTTAATGCTCAATACCCGTGGACCAAAACAAAATAGGAGACGACTACTACCCGGAGTATTAAAGTCAGTTGCTCTATTTGGTGCCCAAATATGGGAGAAAGCTATTGAAGTCAAATCATACCGACGCGGCCTATTTTCCACGTACACCATATGCGCATTGAGAGTATGCTCCGCGTTTCGTACGGTATCGGAAGACGCTGCCCTAGTGATCGCGGGCTTACACCCGCTAGACCTCTTAGCCCAACAGCTCACATACCGTTCAAATGAGATAGTAACGCCCAGAACCCAAAAAGAGGAAGGCAGAGCAGATACGGTGAAGCGCTGGCAAAAACGATGGGAAGACAGCCGAAATGGCCGCTTAATAGATCGCACGGAGAAGTAGATTTTTACCTCACCCAAGTTCTCACTGGACACGGCTGTTTCAAATCATATTTGAAGCGATTCAAACATGAAGACAACGATGTATGCGACTATTGCGGAGGCGAGATCATCGAGAATGTGGAGCACATAATTTTCCTATGTGCGAAATACGACGAAGAAAGGCAATCTTTGAGAAACGCATTCGGGGTAGACCCAACCCCAGAAAATCTAGTGTCTCAAATGGTAGAATCACTAGATAAGTGGAAAGCCGTGTCCGAAGTGGCAGCAAAAATCATGAAACGCCAAAGAGCTGGAGAACAACAACGTAGAAGACTACTCCAAATTCCAACGAACAACTAAGACGAGACACACAAACCATGACTGGACCAGACAAGAAGGTTTTGGTGACAATCACTGTACTAGGGGGGTATAAGACAAACCGAGGTAGGGCCAAGTAAATACAGCTTGTTACTGAATGCATTGGGACCATCACGTACGTATGAGTAATACTCAACCTTCCTCCCGACGTAATACTTGACGGTGGTACCGGGGGGTTCGGTACAAGACAGTAGGAGGTTTAGTTCGGATTAAAGTTCCACACTGACATGGGTTCAGGCTTTCAATGCTTCCTCTTCGTAAAAAAAAAAAAACATATACGATATGAAGTCGACCGAAAGTTAAAAAATATTTACGTTAGGTATATGGGGGAATGTATTGACTCGATTTCACCAATTGTTCCCTTAATCAATAAATATTCTCTCTGAAAGTTATATTGTCTAATCCGGTTTTAAACGAACGTTTCAAATCTATTTGGAAAGCTGCAGCCACAAACTCGTCTTACAAACTTTCATTTGAACCGATCCGATAATCGCCGATAATTATGCTGTTGGAATTTCATTTAATTATATTTTATTGCTTTCAGTTTTTTTCTTAGTCCGTTTAAGAAACTTCTAAAGCACTTTTGCCTGGCACAACATAAATTTGGTTTTACCAGCAAAGTTTGCACAAAATTTAAGTGAAGTATTTTATTACCGTAACTTTTTATCGACACTCTTCTTCGCAACCAGATAATAACCAATTTCCAGCTGCTGCGCACCACATCCACAACAGTCAACTGCCGCCGCCGCCGGTGCACCGCTTGTCTTACCGCTGTCGTTTAGGGGGCACAATGCGGACTCTCATCCCGTCGCTTTAAATCTTCCAACACAGCCGCGTTCATAATCGCATTTCTTGTCAATACAGAAAATTTTTAATGGCTCCGACGTGTTTACTCATATTTTATTACTAAGTGTGCTCGAGCAGCGGTACATTGCAGTTATTCATCTACTGCCAGTACGTGTAGGTACAACTTTGAATGTATACATATAGATATATATGTACATATGTATGTAAGTATACACACACACTTTATCTTATCCGCACATTTCTTCGCCTCAAATCGGCGAGTTATTCGTGCTGTCGTTTTCGCCATATTGTTGCTGTAATGTGCGCTGCGAAAACTCTTACCTTAATTGCTGTAACTTAACGCACAAAACTTCAGCGCCGCCGCGACTCTGCCAAGTTGCAACACTGTAGATGAGCTGAAGTGCACATGGAGAGATTTGTGTGGAAGTCGGGCGCCAAATGGTTGAAGCTTTCAAAACTTCTCAATATTCTTTGTTTTGTGTTCTTTTCGCGAATTTAGCTGACAATTGCAATTAATTAAAAATTGTTACAACCCAAAACATTTGCTAAAGACGCGATGGCTAAACAAAATTTAGCTGTACGTTCGTCAAGAATGTGGCAACCGTGGAAGCGTGGCATACTTCAATTTCAAAAAATGTGTTTAAAACTTTCAGTTGCCATAGAAATATTTTCAGAATCCAGAAAATAAAGTGATGGAGGTCATATGTAAAAGTAGGTCAGTTGAGCCCATTAGTCCCATTAGTTAAAATAATAGAAAAAAGATAACATGCTGAAGAAATAATTTTTTTTTTATATTATTATATTTACTATTCCATCCTGATTCCCCCTTTAGAGCATAAATATGTATCAAGAAATGCGAACGAGTAATTATCCGACACCCATATTGAGAACCCACAACATCTCCCTTTAGTCCGTTTCTAAAAAAAAACTTTCAGGTACCTTTGTCTTATGTCTGTTCTTTCTCTAAGAATTCTTTAAATTAGTGTAATCGGCTCTCAAAACTTTATACGGGTTTTCTCGAAACGCTGTTTTCAGGGCCGGTGAGAAAAATTTCTCCGAAACGGCTTGTCCAATTGGATCGCAGGGTGGTATTCTCTTCCCGCCGCTGTTCGCCATCTAAGTATATTTCAAAACTCGCACAACCACCAGAGAAAATTCTTATCACCTCATTCGCAAATAATTGTACAATATTGACGTCTGGCAATGGAATTAATGGAATGTGTTCAAAAGTAAACAGCTACCTCATTTCTGGAAAGACTCTGGCACTCTCCGCTACTAAATTCACCGCGGTCATATTCACGAATTGGACGAAGGACTACAGACTGGATCTTAACATCACATTTGACATCGTTAAAGTCCCGACTGGCAACAACTATAAGTTTTAGGTGTTACATTCAATAGTCTGTGCTTCTTCCCTCCTCAAATGACCGCGATAACTGCCAAAGTACAGAGCCGCACAGAAGTTGCTAACCGGCAGCTTATAGGAAAAAGACAGAGAAACGTTGTTCGCTACATAGAAGGCAATCCACCGGCCGGTCATAAACTACGCAGCACCGATATGGTCGGCTGTATGTAATGAAACACAGACGAGAAAGCTCGAGACGTGTGAAATACTGTACCTGCTTAGCGTTCTTAAGAATATCATTAAAATAACTGCCATACTGTCCGATATACATACTTACATATGTGATATAAAGTCAACTGAGAGTTCGAAAATTTGTATAATAGGTATATGGGGCTAAAAGGAGTAATGATCGAATTCAACCTATTTTTGACACAAAAATATGTTATTATCAAAGATACATTTTGCCCGAATTTCATTAATACATAAGTACTATATATCTCACAAAAGTCAGCCATACGCACTGGGGAAAAATTTTAAATACCTTGACCCTATTTGTGCAAAGTTTTATCCTTAAGTGAAAAATTGGATGGAATTTGTTCTTGTGTTATATGGGAAGTAAGCTTGTGTTTTGTTTGATTTCGCCCATTTTGACACTGTGATGCAGGAATATCAGGATAATAGTATGTACCGAATTTAATTGAAATCGGTGGAGGAGATCCAGAGATATGGATTTTTCCTAGAAATTGTTCTGTCCAAATTAAGATAATAGGCTTTATTGGTTTGGAAGTTGTATACATTAAGTTTATTAGGGGGAGTGGCCACGCCCACCTGTTAAAAAGATTTGCAATTTGTTGTGTTTCGTTGTGCCAAATTTAAATTCTGTATCTTATTTGAAGGTTTAGTAATGACAATTTATATGTATTCTAATAATAGCGTTCTTGGTGGTGGCAGTGGTCTGTTGTGCTCTCTCTTAAGTCATAACGACCCACTTAGCTCAAGTATATTTAAAGTTCCGATATACAGCTAGATGTTAATGAAGTGATGTGATCCCTATTTGGAAACATGGATCTAAAGGCCTGCATCCTGCGTCTGCAGACTGCTGTGCAGTCAACCAGCAGGTGTTCTAGAGTATCAGGCTCCCTGTCGCAGAACCGGAAATTTGCGCAAGACGTTAGGCCGATGTTATATATGTAAGTGCTTCAAGAGCTTACAGTCACCAGTGTAGAATGCTAAAAATAGCCTGAGTTTGTCCCTTGTCAGGTTGATTACGTATATTTAAATCTACAGAAGTTGTAACTACCCGTTAGCAACTTGACATGACCCAAGCCTTGGAGTTGTAGCTAATACCTCTTTTTCCTACTCTTTCTTCTTTGCGCAGCAGAATCCACCATGTTTGTGGATGCTGTAGAGCGGGCGTGCTCATCAGCCAGTTCATTCCCGGCTACGCCTTTGTGACCGGGCACCCAGATAAAGTGCACCTAGAAGCGATTTGATCTCATCCTAGATTACTTTAAATGCCGCTTGGCTGTCGCTAAGTATGATTCTACTTTCGTTACGATAGTTGCGTTGGAGGTTTATCTCTACGCACAGACATTTGAAAGACCTTTGCTTAAAATATGCTCGGAAAAGTTTCCTTAAGTATGGAGCGTTTGACTCCTGCACCAATTTCCTCCGACGTTTTCGAGCCGTCAGCACTCTATTGTACGATGCCTAAGAAGTAGCTCGAAACTTGCATTCTTCCATTCAGCCTTACTGCTAAGGGTAACCTTAAACTTTTTAGTGAAGTTTACTCTTTTGGTAATGCAGTCCCTTGGAAAAAGAACTAAAAGTATTTCACCACTTAAGTCCATCATACGCTAGGATGTGATTACCTGACCTCCGTCAAACCCTTCTGCTGTCACTTGCGAAGCAGTATGTGTTTTGCTAGTATACTTTGTAGCAACATGTTGCGAGAGAAAAAAGTCTTCATCGCCACCGGACACTTTTTTCGAAGGTTCTACTTGATATCGGCAAAGGGATCAAGAGAATCCAAAAGGAAAATGAATCGCATATTATTAAAATACAGTTAATTAAGAAAAGTACTTCTTCGAAAAAAAGTCACAAGTAAAGCGTTCTTTCTGATTATCAATGAAATATATCACCTTAAGGCGGAAAGCTGATCTAACTAACGCTCCTGCAAAAAACTCTGATCGTCAACTTAGCCTTCAGAATAAAATACAAAGCAATATTTATAATTATTGCAACAAAATTACAGTTAAATTCTTAAGTTATTCTCTTAATTTCATTAAAAAGTCTGTGGAGATATTTACTTTTATTGTTTAAACTTCCGAGCAGCTTACGTACGCGTGTTTCACCTTTCACCACACCCACAAGGCAATAGTTCAATTAACGGTAAACAACGGTGCACCGACTCGTGGGTCGGTCAGTTGAGTGCTGCGTCGCCTTGACGCCCCCACCTGTACCGATACCCTCTTTTAGGGACGCATTTCCCGGCGCAACCAGCGTCGAACACTTGTCGCACTCGTGCAACTTCAACTTGTTATTCCGAAGCAATTAAAATGTGGAAAAGTTATGCGCGCGCACGTCCAACAACAAAACCAAACACTTGTATGGCATTCATTATTTGCTGCAAACTGAAAACAATAAAACACAAAATAAACCAAAAGGGGTGCACAAATGGAAACGGAGAAAAGAAGTGAAATAAAGTTGACGGAAAATGGAGGGAAAAATTGAATTCCGCGTAAAATTTGCAGCAAACTTTGTCAATTTTGTTGTTAGTTGTGTTGTTTGTTGTTGAACAAAAAACAAATCAAATTGCAATCAGAGCAACAACAGACTATTTTTTGTTGTTATATGCTACTACCTACTGTATTTGTTGCTCTTAGGACTCAACATGATGGATAGCAAAAAACAAGAAAAATAGTTAACTTTGATTGCAGGGGAGCTGTGTATAACACCCTTCACAGCTGCATATTTTATAGCATAAAAGGGTATAAAAAGAGCCTTATCTTGATTTTGATCGGTCAGTTAATATGTCAGCTTTACACTATAGTGCTCAGATCTAAAAAATATGATCGGAGATAGCCGACTTTACAAAATCATTCTTATTTTTCGTTGTTTGAAGGCAATTGGATATTCCAAGTGCAGCCAGGTTCTTCTCCACCTGATCTCTCCAACGGAGTGGAAGTATTCCATTTCCTCTGCTTCCCCCGGCGGGCACTGCGTCGAATACTTTCAGAGCTGGAGTGTTTTCATCCATACGGACGACATGATCTAGCCAGCGAAGCCGATGTCTCTAAATTCGTTGAACTAGGTCAATGTCGTCGTATATTTCATACAGCTCATCGTTCCATCGAATACGGTATTCACCGTGACCAATGCGCAAAGGATTATAAATCTTTCGTCAACTCATCAGCTGTTGTCATGGCCCATGCCTCTGCACCATATAGCAGGACGGGGATAATGAGTGACTTTTAGAGTTTAGTTTTTGTTCGTCGAGAGAGCACTTTACTCAATTGCCTGCTCAGTCCATTGCGGATTTCGAGGCTGACTTTGCGGTTGGTGTTTATGATGGTTCCAAGATAAACGAAATTATCTACGACTTCGAAGTCATGTCTGTCAACAGTGACGTGGTAGCCAAGTCGCGAGTTCGACAACTATTTGTTAGATGACAGGATATATTTCGACTTGCACTCGTTCCGCTGAGGGATTACTTCGCATATATAGTATACAAACCGATTGATAGACAGGCACGGCTAAACCAACTCAGCTTGTTATGATAATCATTTATAAATAACAAAAACTTTATAGTATCTCCGACGCTTCCTTCTGCGTTTTACAAACTTCGTGGCAACCCCATGCAGTGTATAAAAATAGCAAGTGGCTTGTTGCTTTTGTTGTTGTTGTGCTGATTGTTTTCAATTTCAAACTTCTTAAACAACGCATGCATTAATGGGAGTAACTTGTCGCACTGTGCCAACTTCCGTTGTACGGCCACCCTCCACTCCATTGCTCACTCACTCGCTTTCGAGTCTTCTTCACGCTGTGGCCGCTTCCACTTACGAGCTATCTTTCCTTGCATTTCCTGCGGTATGCACTCGGCGTTTGCTTGGCTGGCTGCTATCAACCTTGACTCTGACAAGTGGTAGCTTTTAACTTTTCGATAATATTGAAAAACTGTTATTCCAGCTACATTCGCTGTGCCGCGCGAAGAACACTTCATTTCACAAACAGATACTGTATACAGATTTATACCACACAACAGGACAGGAAAAAGTTTTTATTAAAAAACTCAAATTAAATACGAGGAGGAACGCGGTTATAGCCGAGTTAACAACAACACGCCGATTGTTTTTTCTTTTCCTTATTTGGCGCCAATTGGAGATTCCAAGTATAGCCAGGTCCTTCTTCGTATGGTTTTTCCAACGGAGTGCTTCGAATACTCTCAGAAGTGTCTTCATTCATTCGAACGATTTGACCTGCGAAACCGATTTCTCTTGAATTCACTGAATGCCGTATATCTCAGAGTTCATTTGACTGTGGTATTCGCCGTTGCCAAAACGTAAAATACCAAAAATCTTCCGCAGAACCTTTCTCTCGAGAACTTGTAATGCCAACTCATCAGGTGTTGCCATCGTCTACACCTCTGCACAATACATACATATATCAGGACGGGAATAATGAGTGACTTATAGAGTTTGGTCTTTGTTCGTCGAGAAAGGACTTTACTTCTCAATTGCCTATTAAGTCCGAAGTAACACCTGTTGGCAAGAGTTATTCTGCGTTAGATTCCGAAGCTGACATTGTTGTGGCTGTTAATACTGGTTCCAAGATAGACGAAATTATCTACGATTTCGAAGTTATTACTGTCAACTGTGACGTGGAAGCCAGGTCGCCAGAGCGACCACTGTTTGTTTGCTGATATGAGATATTTCGTCTTGTCCTCATTCACTATCAATCTTTAGTACCACCATCAAAATAGTCTCTGAAGCCAGTACTTGTTATAGACTTTCGTTGAAATTACCTTCAGAGCTTTCAATGAATTTTGATATTTCGGTCACCAGTAAAAATGCGTTTGATGTATTTCGGGTTAGCAACGTTGTCATGCTTCTCGTTTGCGATGCTTCATACCTGACACGCTTCATACCCCAAACATTAACTAAAAGATTTAGAATCAATCCATAAAAGATTTTGAGGTCCTCTACTACCTGTCGTTGTAATGATCATAATCTAGAGGTATGGGCTTAGACCAACTACAGTTTTGCTCTAAATTGTTAACAACACTTGTTACTTTCCTATGACTCGGGAGCTCTTTAGAATAAATAATGTTAACATAACAGATCTAGATATCAACATTCTGTCAAAGCTTTGAACTGGATGCAGCTAGCGAACGGCCATGGAATTATGTAAAACTTAGACAAATTATCCCTAGTACAGTATCGCTGTTAAACTTAAGGTAGATATCGGAACTTAAAGGATCACTAACATAGCGCCATTCTGAATTAAATAAATTTAAATAATTGTAACCGACAAGGTTAGATTTCAATTATAACTTTCGGGTGAGGTTACCCGCTAAGCGTAAATGTAGAAGAGAGTTATTAGGCGAGGAAGACTACCTACTACCAGTACTACTAGCTCTACTTCTACCGATGACTACTTCTATCTATACCAACGGAAGTAGGGGCGGGTGGATACTCCAATCATCTTGACATCTTTCTCTCTATCCGGCTACAATACTCAGCTACATCTTCCTAGCGGGTATATTAGGTATAGAGAAAGCTTGTAGAGTGCTATTAATAACTGTGGAAGGATACAGCAAGGAACCAGCATAGTCAATATATACTAGTATGGAAGGCTTTAAACTTATTGATAGGTTGACGCTTATCCATTATTTGGAATTCCGGACACAGGAACATTTTCGAAAAGGTTGAAGTTGAAGAGTTGTCAAAGCTAGGAGCCTCTTTAAACAAATCCGATAATAAGATGGCAACTGGAAACGACCAAAAAAGAACTTTATACTCATTTTGAACAAGTACATCACAGCAGATGGAAATCAATAACAAACTGCAAGATCCTTATCTCAGATATATCCGAAATATGACAAGAATAGAACTAAGGACTTATCAAATTGGTCTAGGATAGAATTTACAGGCTTGCAGTAACTGTAACAGCACACTGTGAACTCCCGGCGCTATCACAAACCCGAAACAAAATACTTAGAACCCATCAGGCACTAAACCTTGAATCGCAGGGTTCAGGGTTGCTAAACTCCTACCTAACATACTGTATTAAATAGCGTCTTCCAGTATGACCTGTTATGAGCTTTTAATTATAATATTTTGCATTTATTACTTCAAATGAGTCCGATGGGGTCGTAGTTGAGGTAAAATTTCTGTTGATATACCAAATCGTGTAACTAGGCATTACATACCAACTAACGTTGTTGTCAGGGTCCAACAAGTTTTTTTCTTTCTTTTGTTTATTGGATATCGTTCTTTAAACCCCCAGGCACCATTAAAAAGTGCATGCAACCATTACTGAGCACACTTCCAACTACTGGCAAGCGAACATTGCAGCAACTACTCATAGGCTCAACACAGCAACCTGTTTCAAAGCAAAAACGAAACACATACATACATATATATATTTATATATATATATGAGCACATCGATGTGTACACTCATTTGTCTTTTATCTGCATATTATGGCATACATTACAGCCCGCCGTTTGTTCTACCCACCGGTGGTGCCCACCTCGATTACGCCCATTTCGCCGTTTATTAACTTCGTCAATTATGCAAAAATACCCAAAGCCATTCAACCGGTTTGAAGGATAATTTGTCGCGACACCACAGTTGTGCAAACGGAAATACACATGACAAACAACTACGACAATAACAAAAACACTGCCAGAGCATGGAATGGAACGGAATCGAATGGAATGAAGCAGTGCCAATGCACTCCACCGACTTTGACACCTGATAGATCAAAGCGGTTTTGCGCGCTTTCTATATTCATTATTCATTTACTAAGTGGTGTACTCGTTTGCGTAAATACATAGATACATACTAATATGTATACCTACGAGTATATGTATGTAAATGCAATTATACCCTGCAACAAATTGTGCGAATAATCTTTAAAGAGATTAGACCCGGCATACTTCTCTAAGTCTTCAAATATTACATACTACAATGAGGCACAAATTTCAAAATTTTCAAAAAAAAAAAATAAAATAACAATCAGAATGTTGTGTGTTTCAGAATAAAATTTCGAAAAAAAATTAAAAAACATTCATTTTGAAAGATCATTTGGAGCCTAAGAAAAGTGAAAAAACAGGTTGGGGGTTGCTCACACAATTGCTGCTTAACTAGGAAAGTTAGATTATTTTTGGACGAGTTTTCTTATTCAAATAGAAACTAAGCTAAATTTTTGAAATTTCATGCTGACATAGATTAGATAGATATCTGACAATGAGCTGGCCGACGAACTAGCCCGCTCTGGGATCCCACACGTATAGGTGTTGCTCCGTCAAGAAGAAAAGTTTGGGGAGAGTGTGGAGAGACGGCACTGGCAGCAGGCAACAGGAATGCGCCACGCTAAGTTGCTATTCGGAGGTTATAACCTAGTAAAGTTTACAGATATGATCGAACAACTTCCCCCGAGACAAGTTCCATCTCCTTGTCGCGCTCTATACTGAACACGGCAGGCTCAGGAAACAGTTGTCCAACATGTCCAAACTACTGGTTTTGCAACACAGAACCGTAAACTCCGGAACACCTGATTTCAGATTGCCCATCAATTTATAGAAGTTGGCTTAAGGCCCTTGGGTTCTATGAGGCGATGGATCACATCACCTCCATCGCGTCCTGTAAGCTCCTGGAATTGTTCAGAGTGCTCGACCTTTGTGACCATTTGTGAAATAGGAGAAGGCACAATAGATCATAGGTCGCGGTGTTAACCCTTAATTATTTTCCCATCTTCTGCTGGGATCATTAAATAAGGTTTCGACTTGATTTCACAAACATTTGAAAAAAAATTAATAATTTAAAAAGTAATGGCTGTTTGTGTTGATCTGACTATCAATAATGCTTGCAGATTCACCTAAAATCAAAAAAAAAATCAGATAGTATATGCATCAGCGGAGCTCTTAGAACAACGGCAAACCAGGCACTAAATGTTATTTTACTTTTATTGCCCTCAAACTCGTTATGTAATCAATTGGCAGCAAAGTCAGCTGTTAGTCTGTAGGCGTCTGTAATAAGGGACATTCTAAAATTCTTAGCAAGTTCTCATTTCAACACAATACCAAGGATTTTCGAAATCTTTCAGAAATAAACTTAATTTCGGTCTCAAATATTGCTTTCTCTTGCAGAGAAGAATGTGATACGGATGAGGTAGACACGAACACAAGGATAAGTGTTTATGCGAACGGGTTCCAATTGGATAGTCGAGTGGATAATGGTGTTTCTTCAGCAGATAAATACAAAATTCGACATCCCACTACCAAACCATTGCAGTTTCCTTTAAGCGGAGTTCTTAGCAATTAAAGAAAGCTGTCTTGTTCAGGCAAAGAGTGTATTCACAGCAAGAAAAATATTTATTCTATATACTACATATATACAGATAACCATGCGGCTTTGTAATCACTTTAAGAGTTTCATCGAACAAAGTGAAGGAATGCATTGATCCCTCGATGAATCTAACATGTTATTTCACGACTCCCCAAAGTGTTCCGAGATATAGTGATATTCCTGATAACAGTTAAGAACCCTAGGCAAAGCAGGCACCAACCTACAATTAGATTCCGATGAAGAGGGAGTGTATATTGCTATGACTACTTGTAGGTTTAATAGATTACTATGTTATAAATATGGATGGATGTGTCCTGGTGAAGACAATCGATAACTTGCTCAAGAAACAGGCAAAAATGACATTAGAACTCTAGTCGGAGTGCTAACGGGCCAAGAAGTAGAATAAGAAGAGAGCAATGAACATCTTCTTTGTGATTGCAAACTTTTGTTTGGGAAAACAATCGCAACTATTGGTCGAGGATTTCTTGATGATGTTTCGGAAGTCGCACAAATATACATTGTGGCAAAAAAGTATCCAGAAAATGCAAAATATGTAATTATTCGTAAGTATTTATTTTTTCGCCTTCAAAGTAACTCACACCAGATACGAGTATAATAAACTTACGCCAACGAATTTTCTACTCCCCGAAAAACTTTTTTTGGGATGGCCTTCAGCTCCGTGAAAGAATTTTGTTTTATCTCTTTGATCTCGGGTTCCACGGAGCGGCGATTTCAGTTTGGGGAACAAGAATAAATCACACCTAGCGAAATCTGATGAATATGGTGGTTATTCGTTGGTATCCGTTGCATTTTATTCTTCTTAAATCGGTCACAATCATGGCTCAATGCGATGGTGCATTATCATCGTGTAAAATCCTTGAATTCTTCTTCCAAAATTCCGACCGTTTTCGATGGATGTTCTCGCGCAAACGCCTCAATATGTCCAAATAAAACTCCTTATTGACCATCTGTTCCTGCGGAACAAACTTATGGAGCACCAAACCACGAATACCGAAGAAAACAGCGAGCATCACCTTGATTTTTGAGCGGCTTTGGCGTGAATTGTTTGGTTTCGGCTCGGTTTTTTTCTCTACTTCAATGAATATTGACTTATTTGCATGCCAAACTCATAAATCCATGTCTGAGCGGCAATTATAATGCTCTCCATGAATGTGGGATCGGATTTCGCACGATCAAGCATGTCCAAAGAGACCTGTTTACGGTACTCTTTTTGAAGCAAATTCAGCTTTATCGGGATGTGACCAGCAAGAACGCGTTTCATACCGAAAATATCCTCAAAAATCTTGCAATTTCTCTAACACTTACCCAATGATTTTCAAGCACCATATCCTTCACTTTTTTGAAATTTTCAACTGTTGAAGAGATCGAAGGTCGTCCAGAACGAGGCATGTGGTCAACGGTCTCTCAACCGTCTTTAGAAGCTTTGTACCCTTCGTAGGCTTGTGTTTTTGATAAAACTGAATCACCGTAAGCTTTTTAACATTCGCAAGGATACCGCACACGAAATTTGGTTAGAAATATAAAATTTTAGACAGATGCTTTGTTCGATATTTTTATCCATTGTAAAAATTGCAACGTACTACTGAGGTGTACCGACCTAAACCGTTGCTGTAAGCAAACTGGTTGACAGATCGCGCTCATATTTGGCATAGTAATTAAAGACAGTCGTATCAACTTAGCTTTCTTTAAAATAGGCCGGATATCCTGGGTACAAGTTCAGGTAAATTTATTTGTCACAATGTATTGATGAATTTTACGAGGGCTGCTATATATATTTCTGGCCTAATAATGAAAATAGGAATATTTATCAACGAAAATGGTTTTATTGTTTTTCAAGATATTCTCCATCAAGATTTATACACTTTTGCATGCGCACAAACCAATTTTCGAAGCACTTTTTCCACTCCGATTGAGACACCTCCAAAACATGGTTTTTGAATGCTTCAACAGTATCTTCTGGCGACGAAAATCGTTGACCACGCATTATTTTCTTGATGTGTGGGAATAAAAAGAAGGCATTGGGTGCCAAGTCAGGGCTGTACGGCGGATGACCCATCAATTCGACGTTTTGGCCGGTCAAAAAGGCGCTGGTTTGAGCCGATGTGTGAGAGCTTGTGCATTGTCATGGTGCACAATGATTCGTCTTCTCTTGTTCGTTTTTCGAATTTCTCCGAAGACTTCAGGCAAACAAATGGTGGTGTAGCACACAGAATTGACCGTCCTACGTTGCTCAGGCGGAACAGTCGCCCCATGACCAGTTTTGCCGAAGAAACAGGCGACCATTTGCTTCGAAGTGCTTCGATTGCTGTTTTGTTTCGGGGTCATACGCATAGACCCATGACTCGTCACTTGTGACGATCTTATAAACGTCTTTTGAAGCACCGCGATCGTATTTTTTCAGTATTTCTTTACACCAATCCACACGAGCCTTTTTTTGAGCGATTGTCAAATTGTGCGGGATCCAACGAGAACAAACCTTTTTTACGGCCAGGTGTTCATGCAATATCGAATGTATGCTGGTGGGAGAAATGCATAGGCTTGCCTCTATCTGAAGGTATGTTACATGACGGTCTTGCATTATCAGTTCACGTACGGCATCGATGTTTTCTGGCATAACGGCTGTTTTTGGACGACCTTCACGGAATTCGTCTTTGAGCGAGCGTCGGCCTCGATTGAATTCGTTGTACCAGTTTTTCACAGTGCTATAGGATGGTGCTTCATAGCCATACAAAGAGTTTAGTTCATCGATGCACTCTTGTCGTGATAATCCACGTCGAAAGTTGTGAAAAATGACCACACGAAAATGTTCACGAGATAATTCCATTTTTTGGCCGAGATGAATTTTTTAATTCCCTGTAAATAAAACAATTCACGATTAAATGACAAAACATTCCAAGTGATGTTATGCTAAAAAATGTCAAACTTTCCAATGGAAATGTCAGATTGCACTTGGCAACACTAAGCCAAAAATATATATAGCAGCCTCCGTATCAGGAGAACATGGCAGTTCAGAGAGAACATAATAAAATGCGGGCAGTGGTTTCACAATGGGCCGCCTAAAGATCTAGATGCGTCGTCTGATCAGACATCCACCAGGTATGAACGGCCCCCCTACATATTGAAGGTAAAATTATAAATTACCTTTAAATTTGACCCATATACCTTTGTATGTAAGTATGTATGTATATATGTATTAGTGTATTAATTTAATTAAATGCAAAGTACGCGAATACTCGTAATGAACAGCACCTGCCATGCTCGCTATTTCACTGCGAGCTCATCTGTAATTTTTCAGCACGATATTATCGGGACTAGAACGACCACTGAACGCACACACTCGCATGTAAAATACACATGCATACGCACATAAATAGTACGTGTGTGAGTACTCCTTTGCTTTATGCAACGCATCGGTTGCATGTCAGTGGCAATATTGTTGCCAGCAACGCAAATCCCCGCCACCAATAACGACGACGACTACAAAACAACAACCAAGAGCTTCCGCAGTGGCTTTATGGTTTATTGGGCGAGGTGGGGGCAGATAGCAGGGCATAAAAACAATAAATACTGGTTTAAGCGAACGCAGCAAATACGCATAAACGCACCAAGCAGAGCGAAGGCAAGGGGCAAAAAGCGAAAACAAACAGAGGGAAGGCGACGCAAAAAATATGATGAAAGAAAATAAAACAATACAAAATCGCTTTCAAGGCACAATATCACAACAATAACGGTAACGGGGGCAGTCGCAGCTTCAGTTTCAGCAACAACAACAATCAGATAAACTGTGCGTTAGCGTTGGGACGGGCAGCGCATTGGAGCAAACTCCAGTAGCACTTTGTATATTTGTATGTATTTGTGCCTGTGTATGTGTTTGTGTGTGTAAATTGAGCTAATGGCGCTGGCGGAAACTCCTTGGAAGAGCTTCAAAGTTCGCAGCAATGACAGCCAATAAAGTGTTTGACTGCTTTGTAGGGGTCGTTTGTTGGACCCTTTGTGCCGTACTTTATCTTTTCTACATTGGCACTTGAAAACATATCGTCGACAATATCGACGACTTGTTATGCCAACAACATTTATGATTGTCGAAGGAAATAACTGGTTGCCGGTCGCTTCGATTGCTTGATTCATAAATATTTATGAGCGTGGCGACAGTGGGCCGGCGCACGTCAATATCATGTTTAAATGTATGAGCTTAAATGTAGTCATGCAATAAAATCTAACTGCGAATTTGAAGAATATTCTGAAGTTCATGAAGCGGTACTGGCAAGGCGGAAAATGTTACATATTCGTTGAGTTCATTTGTTGTTGCTTGTGATTCATAGGCATTTCGAATAGATGGATGGATATACATTATATAAATTGAGACTTGCAGCACGGCCGAATGACTATTGTGACCTCCACTGTATCACAAGAAGCTACATAGATCCAGAACACTGATAAATTCCAGTATTCTGCTGGGTGCTATTGAGGAGATGTGATCCCTATTCCAATACATTGATCCAGTGCTGTGCCGTCTAGTGTCAGGTGCTCGGTAGTTTTCGGCGGCATGTCGCAAAACCGGCATTTTACACAAGGTACCGAATACTTGACGTCGTGTTCAATAGGTTAGGTTAAATCGTTAATTCTAACAGTAATCTCACTTCGACTGCTTAAAACGACGGTCCCATAAAATTGATCACAAAGATCTTTCGAAATGGAGAAACCTGGCTAACTTCAGTCTCTGACAAGATGTTTCCACCACACCTTCTCCCATACAACTTTGACAATTTGCATACGACTGGTTATTACCCTTACAGCGTGAATTGGACAGTGTCCAGCAAGAACTTCTACGATTGCGACCAGATGAACTTTGCAAAAAGGCAAGTAGTACATGGGATCTCCTACATTCTCATGTAAACCAGAATAATTTCGAAATCGCACAGGAGCTGTCCGCCGACTAATGCCTGCTAAGCGCACGAGAGGTCCACAGATCCAGTTCTAAAACGCGAGATGACAACGGAGATCTAATTTCCCATTTGGTTAGCACATCGGCTGTGCAGTTTTCAGCGAATCCACTATGATCCGCGAACTCAATCCGCCCACTTCTTTTTTCCGCAGAATATTTAAATGGAAAATAAAGCTTGAATGGAAAAGAGGCTTGAATGGAATAGGCCTAACAATTTTAGCAAATCCACCGAGGCATTGAATTGTATTAAGTTTCCACTCACTTGGAAGCACAATGAGCCTAATGTAAGCTGAAAAACAGACCATATCAGCTAAGTTTTTTTATAACTTATTTTTTAAACCGGAACCGGGGTCCTCCGTCTTTATTACTTAAATTCCATAACGGAAGTTTATTCTCTTACAAAAATATAACTGACAGAACAGGGTATCTAAAGTTAGCATGCTTTTATCGAAATTCTGGAGAGTTCCTTTCGACCAATTGCGGCCCTTTGTCTTTGAAGGTTTATTTTTCGGGGACATCACTCCAAATGGACTTCGGTTTCAGTTACGAAATTAAAGAAGAACTTTGCGCAATATTCGATCTTCGCGTGATATTGCTAAAATTTAAGACCGGGTTGGATTGATTGGTAGGTTCCATGGATAGTAGAATAGGATTCATAGATTGATTGAATATTTTCTAAACACAGTACATATTTTGGGAAAATACCTCGGTTTTATACAACGTATTGCGTGAAGTAAACGAAGAGGAAAGGTCCAGTAGAACAAATAGTATCAAAGTTAAAGTTGTGGTAACTTCGGGTCAATTATATTACAGTATGTAACATTATATTGAAAATTATTATACAAAAATAAGTCACTTATGTTTTCCATAGCACACAGGCAGCCACTTGCGGTCCACATATGTATGTGAGAACATGTGTGTGTTTGCAAAAATGCTCTCGGTCATGAAGAGCCACTTTAAAGTCAGAGATACATTTTCGCTCAATTGTTTTTATTAACAATTTCATGAGCCAGAAACCCGAAAAGCTGTGAGCCAAAGAAGTCCGCCGATTAAACATACCCAAGCAATCGCCCACATATCAACCCACCCAGCCAGACTGGCGGGCAGTCAGCCAGCAAACCAAATATTCAACACTTGCCATGCTAACGGCGCCCTACTTAAAACAGCCGCCGAACCCGCAGAGTCCGCCGTCTCCTTGGGCCACAAGCGCGCACATGAACACCTCCAGCAGCAACAGCAGCAGCAAACGCAATTTTCAGCTCATAGTTAGCTGCGTCCAAAATTCATTTGCGGCGAAAAAGTGAAAATAGTTCAAAAACGGACAAAAATATGCGAAGCGACACGTTTGTCAAGTGAATATGGCAGACAGTCACACAGACAAAAAGTGAGGGCGAGCGAGAGAATGGAAGATATGGGGCAGAGGTTCAGATTCTGGGAGTTAAAGTGCTAAGGCTTTGGCGCGTTTGCGGTGGAGTTCGCGGACGAATAGAGCGCGTGTGTGCGACGTCGGTGGTGTGGCGGTACAGGAAGCGCGGCGCATAGAAATTGTTGCGAAATTTAATTTGCAGACAGAATGAGGTCATCCGCGCCGCCAGCCAACCAACCAGCCGAAAACCATGGCAGTAAGCGAGCGGAGCGCAGCCATTGCCGGTGTCGCTAACCGGCAACCAACATCCAGAAGGCAGCCACAGCCAACTTGAGGCTGTGTGCATGTATGTATGTATGTATGTATGTGCTTGTAGTTATAATTATACAATATGTATGCGTGAACGCAGGATGCTGTGGCTGCAATGGAGACTGAGGTTGCAGCAACAATGTGGCTGCGAGGGTGGAAGCCGTTGTGGTGATGCTGATATTGCACACTTTCTCTGTCGCTTTAAGTACATTAGTTTTTGTTGTTTTTTCACTTTTTTATAGCTAGCGTAGAATTTGCCAATGCACAAATTCATACATACATATATACACTTTTTATACCCTGCACAGGGTATATTAAATTTGCCAGCAAGTTTGTTGGAGCCAGCAGAAAACGTCGAAAATCATATGAAGTACTGCGTGCGTCGAAGGATTTGGAGAATTATTTTTTTTAGGTTGGTAGTACTGTCAGTCACATTTATATCAAATTTCATGTCAAAATATTTATTATTGTTTGAGATACGTGTCGTTTTGTGAGCTGCTAAAAGTGTGTTTTTCTTTTTTTGCGATGCCGAAATTTGTTGAGCAAAGAATTTGCATTAAATTTTGTTTACGGAATCAATTTCTGCTGCGGATACGTTGAGGATGGTGCAGAAAGCATTTGGTGATGAGGCAATGTCTAAAAAAAATGTTTACAAGTGGTATAGTGAGTTCCAAGCCGGCCGTGAACGTGTCGAAGACGAAGAGCGTCCAGGGCGACCATCAACCTCAACCGACGAAGCTCACGTTCAACAAATCAAATATTTGGTATTGAAAAACCGTCGATTAACAATTAGAGACCTTGCTGATGGAGTTGGCATATCGAAAGGCTCAGCCAATACCTTTTTTAAGGATGTTTTGGGCCTCAAGCGCGTCAAATCTCGACTAGTACCGAAAACATTGAATTTTTTGGAAAAAAGGCGTCGCGTTGAAGTGTGTGAAACGATGCTTTCCGACTACCAGGGTGTCATGAAACGCATTATAACTGGCGATGAGACTTGGATCTATGCTTACGACCCCGAAACAACCGAACAATCGAGCGAATGTCGTGCCAAAAGAGAGCCGAGTCCAAAAACATCGCGCAAAAGTCGCTCAAAAATCAAGGTCATGTTGACTGTTTTTTTCGATTATCGTGGTGTTGTGCATTATGAATTCCTTCCAACCGGTCAAATAGTCAACAAGGAATATTATTTGAACGTTATGCGTAACGCTATCCGCCTAAAAAGCCCGGAATTGTGGAAAGACAATTCCTGGTTTTCACACCACGATAATGCACCATCCCATACTGCCCTCGTAATTCGTGATCATTTCGCCAAAAACTCAACCCATATCGTTCCGCAACCACCGTATTCACCTGATCTGGTGCCGTGCGACTTCTGGCTGTTCATCAAGCTCAAAAGACCGCTCCGGGGACACCGTTTTTATACGTTAGAGGTGATTCAAGCCGCAGCGAAGACGGAACTGAAGGCCATCCCGGAAAGTGAATACAACCAGTGTTTCGAAGATTGGAAAATCCGTTGGCATAAGTGCATTGCATTGAGAGTGGATTACTTTGAAGGTGATGAAATTGATTTGGAAGAATAAATAAAGAATTTTCAAAATAAATACAATGTCAATTTATTTTTTGGGCACAGTAGTAAATATAAATTATAAGCGTGACGAGCTGAGTAGATTTAGCAGTTGTCTTATTTGATATAGTAGGGGGAAACATCAAAAGCCGTACTGCAGAACTGGAATCCACTAAACCTAAACTAGTTCCAACTCATGTCTCTCCCACAGAACCACCGGACTAGATATCCTTTTATGGGAGAGAAAAAGACATTTAAGTCTCTTCCATTGAGGGGACTGACTGACTAACGTCATGATTAATTTAGAACAGATACTTTCTAATGTATCTAAAGCCACTCAGTATTTGGGATAGGTGGAAATTCAAGTGCCCATGTTGGCTGTCTATCTGTCGTATCCGACTGCCTGAATGTCAGTCTGTCCATTCGTCGGTCTGTATATACGCGAACTAGTCTCTCAATTTCTGAGATATTGCTATGAAATTTTGCACTTGTCATTTTTCCAAGAAGTTGGACATTTCACGGAACCGCCGATATCGGATCACTGTAGCATGTAGCTGCCGTACAAACTGATCGATCAAAATCCAGCCTTTGTATGGAAATCGTTTGCATTTGACTAGATATCTTCACGAAAGTTGCTATCAATTATTTTTTCGAGACATCTATGCCATCTCCGGAGAAATTGTTAAGATCGAACGACTATAGCCTATAGCTGTCATACAAACTGAACAATGAAAATCAAGTTCTTGTATGAAAAAACTTTTTATTCGACGAGATAATTTCACAAAACTTCGCACAGATTATTGTCGAAGGCAACGCTACAATATCTGATTATTGTTTTCCGGATCGGACCACTATAGCATATAGCTGCCTTACAAACTGATTGATCAAAATTAAGATTACGTCTTTTTAAACTCTTTTATGCTACAAGAAAAGCATCTATAAAGGGTGTTATAGCTTCGTTGCAGCCGTTGCTTACGCTTCCCTTATTGTTTGTTATATTTGGTGTTGTGTTTTGGGGATTTCTGATGTTGCTCCTCATATGTGTATGAAACTGAAAACTTCTTTCTGGCAGCGCTTTTGTTGTCGCTGAAGCTGTCGTATTATGTTGTAGCGCTGTTGTTGTTGTTGTTGTTACCAGTTAGTCGTGTTGGCATCGTCAAAGGACATTCGCATGCCAGTAAGCCTGTATGCATACGACTCCAACATGCAAATACACACTCAACCATACTCACATACTTACATTCATACATAAGTCCTCATTGACTCTGCACACACATATTCAAAGCTATAAATATGCATGTTTGTGTGTGAAGTGCGGTAAAGTGGCAGTGAAGTGGAAGCCGGTCTCTAGCTGGTGCTGGCGTAAATTGGAGCGTAGCCGCAAGCGAGGCAAAGGACTAAGGACGATAATATATGCGTAGTAAGTTTTGACGACAACGAACAATTTGTATGTGTGTGTGTGTGTGTTTGTAGCTGCTGTGTGATGCGATGATAAAATAAAATGAAAGGAAAATCTTTATGCTGGTGTTGGTAATAAAAATGTTAACAACTGCAAGTGGCAGACGCCGCACAGCAACAGAAATAAACCCCGGCCAATGACGTACATACCTATGTATATGATACATAAGTATGTATGAATGTAAGTATGTGCATATATGTATGTAGATATATTTATAAATGTGCCTACATTTAAAGAAATGTTCTCACTCCTTCACGGAATTGACTAAAATTCAACTAAGGCAGCTTCGTATGCTACTTTTTTAAAGACTTGTCTAATAATTAGAGCTGTACTTCAATTTCTTCTTATTCTTTACTGTCGTAGACACCGTTTACACGGTTATAGCCGAGTTAACAATAGCGCGCCAGTCGGATCTTCTTTTCGCTATTTCGCGCCATTTCGAGATACCAAGTGTAACCAGGTCCTTCTCCACCTGACCTCTTCAACGGAGTAGAGGTCTTTCTCTTCCTCTGCTTCCCCAGGCGGATACTGAATCGATAACCTTCAAACCTGGAATGTTGCCTTTCATCCGGACAACATGACTTAGCCAGCGCAACCGCTGTCTCTTTATTCGCTGAACTATGTCAATATCGTCGTATATCTCGTACAGCTCATCGTTCCATTGACTGCGGTATTCGCCGTGGCCAATGCGCAAAGGACCAAAATTCTTCAACAAAACCTTTCTGAACGCTCCTAAGGCCGACTCATCAGATGATGTCTCTATCCAGGCCTTCGCTTCATTAAGCAAGACTGAAATGATGAGGTACTTGTAGAGTTTGGTCTTTGCTCATCGAGAGAAGACGTTAGTTCTCAATTGCCTACTCAGTGCGAAGTAGCAACAGTTGGAAAGAGTGATTCTGGTTGGATTTCAAGACTAACGTTGTTGTTGGTGTTAATACTGGTTCCAAGATAGACGATATTGTCTACGACTTCGAAGTTATGACTGTCAATAGTGAGGTGGGAGCCAAGTCGCGACGACTATTTGTTTGATGACAGGAGATATTTTGTCTTATTCTCGTTCACCACCAGACCCATTTGCTTCGGTTCCTTATCCATTCTGGAGAAAGCAGAACTAACGGCGCGGTTGTTAAGGCCAATGATATAATATCAGCAGCTGCACACTCTTATAGATGATTGTACCTTCTCTATTCAGATCTTCAGCTCGAATTATTTTCTGCAGAAGTAGATTGAAGAAGTCACACGAAAGGGAGTCGCCGCGTCTGAAACCTAGCTTGGTATCGAACGGCTCGGAGAGGTCCAGCTATATTCTGACAGAGCTTTTGTTGTTGCTCAACGTCAGTTCACATAGCCGTATTAGTTTTGCGGGGATACCCTCTAATGGGATGGAAAATGGAGTGATTTTCTAGTTTTGGTTATAAAATGACGGGTCCTGTGATTTTGATTCAGACTGATATTGCACAAGCCGCTGAACTAGTTCGCACATATGTATGTATAGTATATGTACAAATGCTCAGACAGATGGACGGATATGGCCAAATCCAGTCATCCAGTTTCACGAATTTTCGAAATAACGAATCTTCGGTTTAACGAACCATCAACATTATCTTATTGAAGTTTCTATGTTTCAAATGCAAAGAATTTTGATTATTCGATATTGCGAACGCTGCTCTACAAGAATTTGATGAAAAACTGGCATCTAGTATAGATACTGTGGAGGCATTTATATACTTATGTATATTAGAGCCTCGGTACGTGTTCGTGCGTTTCCCTATATATATATATATGTATATATATAGACCTACATGTTCATAGATTGACTTAAACAACCAAAAGGCAAGTGCGAACATCACGCAAGGGAAAAGGGATAACAGCGAAGAGTCACCAAAGCTGAGTTAGTCGAACGCCAATAGCGCGGTCATCCCACTTGTCGGTGGGAATACTTTTTTTGTTTGGAAAACGAAACTGAACTTTTTAGCAATCGAAAGAGAGAAGCGGGGCTTCAACTGCAGACATACATACGTACATATGTACATATATCGACTTTTAAACTATTGAGGCTGCTGTTAAGATGACTGCGTGTGGCTGTAACTGTTTGGAATCAGCGATGATGACGCACCCGCCAGCAGGAAGGGGTGGAAATGGGTGAAAAGCATAGTAAAAACATACATGAAACAAAAACGGCAAAAAGGAAGGAAGACAGGAATGGACGAAGGTTGGCATCGAGTGACTACATATGAGCATGAGCCCGCGTGCCGACTGTGAGCTGAGTACCGAGTTGGAGGCGTTCGACAGACAATTGCGTAAGGATGCACTTCAGTTCAGTTCAGTTGTCGCCGGCAATCAAATGTCACAGCGACGCCACCAGAAATAGTAATACGTTAACAATAGTGCCAATTGACTTTTTCAATGGGTTTCACTTTTCGATTATGTGTCCTGCAATTTCTCCACATTTTCCACACACGCTTTGCTGCGCCGAAGACCATTGTTTGTATACTATGTATTTGTTAAAACATTTTATTTGCTTCGCCGCGTGTTTTCGCTTTCTGCATGTTCCTTCGTTCTCACCAGTGTTTGTGTGCAATACTCATTTTTGGTGAACCCAACTCAATTACCATCATGCACTTCGAGTGCTCGCCACTGTGAAAATGCACACACACACGCATATTTGCTTATATTTAACTCAAAGCGATACTTATTATGCACATATGTATGTATATATGTATGTATGTAAGTGTGCTGGTGCGGCTGCTGAATATATGTTATTGACGCAATCAATCAATCATTCATCAATTCTATGGTTTGATGATATGCTTGTTCAGTATTTCAAAAAGCCTTTGTGAAGTTGCACACTTTCCAAGGGCGAATCGCTCTTCGACAACTTGTGCGATGAAGCTGTAAAAACGCACACATACACAGGATTTTAAAAATAGTTTGACTAAGGCTATGGATTTATAAACAAAATAAATACATAATTGATGAATAATATAAATGTGAAACTATTTATTGGTGCATTGCATTAAATGTTTTCATTATATTATTAATTAGTTTATATAATACAACAAATATATTTTATATTATTGTAAATTAATAAGTAAATATTGTATTGATGTCAACAGAAGCGAAAATATAATGTATAGTTTGATAGGAAGCGGGTTCATTTGCTTACAATCCGTTAAATCTTCGACATAAAACTAAGTAAGTGAAAACGTTTGGGTCTATTGACCACCTTTTACGTCGGCGAAGCACTGATAAAGATCATACGTCGGATTGTTTGTAGAAGTGTGCTCTGCCCAATCCACAAAACACAAAAAAAGAAACCCCACAATCTGCGTCAACTACCGTGGGATAAGACTCCTCAACATCGCATAAAAGGTTCTATTGAGTGCACTGTGTGAATGATTAAAGCCCACCCTGAACAAACTGATTAACCCTTATCAGTGGAGTTTTAGGACTGGAGAATCAACAACTAACTAGATATACAGCTTGCGCCAAATCTTGGAAAAGACCCGTGAAAATAGGAACGACACACACCACCTCATCGTAGATTTTAAAGCCGCCTTCGACAGCATGAAAAGCAACTGCCTCTAAACCGCTACGTCTGAACTTGGCATCCCCGCCAGGCTAATACGGCTATGTAAGCTGACATTGAGCAACACCAAAAGCTCCGTCAGGATCGGGAAGGACCCCTCTGAGCTGTTCGATATCAAGCGAGGTTTCTGACAAGACGACTCCCTATCGTGCGACGTCTTCAATCTACTCCTGGAGAAAATAATTCGAGCTGAAGATCTGAATAGAGAAGGTACAATCATCTATAAGAGTGTGTAGCTGCTGGCATACGCTTCTGATATTATATCATTGGCCTTAACAACCGCGCCGTTATATCTGCTTTCTCCAGACTATATAAGGGAGCAAAGCAAATAAGTCTGGCAGTGGACGAGGACAAAACGAAATATCTCTTGGAGCAAAGCAAATAAATCTGTTAGTGGATGAGGGCAAAAGGAAATATCTCCTGTCATCAAACGGTCGTCGCACTCGCGACTTGACTACCACGTCACTGTTAACAGTCATAATTACGAAATTTTAGATAATTTCGTCTATCTTGAAACCAACATTAACAGCCACAACAACTTGAGCCTCGAAATCTAACGGAGAGTAATTCTTGCCAACTGATGCTACTTTGGACTGAGTTGGCAATTGAGAAATAAAGTCCTCTCTCGACAAACAAAGATTAAAGTCTACAAGTCACTCATTATGACAACATCTGATGATTCGGCGGTACGAGTTGTCGAGAGAAAGGTTCTGGGGAAGATTTATGGTATTTTGCGAATTGGAAACGGCGAATACCGCAATCGATTGAACGATGAGATATACAAGGACATTGACATAGTTCAGTGAATCAAGAGACAGCGGCAACTCTAGTTAAGTCATGTCGTCCGAATGGATGAAAAACTCCGGCTCTGAGAATGTTCGACGCAATACCCGCCAGGGAAAGCAGAGAATTAGGAATATCTCCACTCACTTATAAAGACCAGGTGGAGATGAACCTGACTACACTTGAAAGCGCCAATTGACGCCAAACAGCGAAAATGCAGAACGTTTGGTGCGCTGTTGTAAACTGAACTATAACCGCGTAAGCGGTGTCTACGGCAATAAAGACCACCTTTCTGGCAATTTGTGGATCCCAATGGAAATGTTAGTCTTTTGAAGCAAACCAAAATGACATCCGATTTTAGACTCCTGCGTAGGAATCGAAGGACTTCTTAGCCAATGCATGTACCATCGATAAAAGCAAATGAAAATCGGAAGGGGCCAAGTCTGATAAATACGCTGGGCGGGGTAGCAGCTCCCAGCCAAGTAATTTGATTGTATCCTATTCTGCTTTGTGTACAAGTGCATTGTAGTTACTTTGCGCGTCTTATGGCCCATTTTGGTAGCTTTTCGTTAAAAGCATTGATCAGTTTGATAATTCGTTATCTGTAGGGATCAGTAGGTTTCAGAAGTTAATGAAAAACCACACCCTTCTGATCCCACCAAACACAGAGTATTGCTTTCTTACCGAGTCGATCTGTTTTTGCAGTCGAGGCTGATTGTTGTTCCGGCTTAAACCATCAGTGTAAATTCGATGCAAATGTTTTCTTCTTTCATATATTTGAAGCAAAATTTCAGAAGTGTTTTTTTGGCTCTCCATTTGTCTTTCATTCAATTCATGTGGCACCCACACTTTCGGATCTTTTCCATATCTTTCAAACGGTCTTAAAATTACATGGCTGTCATTTGCTTTTTACCCAAAATATCATCTGCATCCAATATTGCTTGCAGTTCGGCATCTTCTAACTTTTTTGGTGGTCTTCCACATTCTTCATTTCTCACATCAAAATCATTACGTCAGAACCATTGAAACAATCTTTTGCAGTTTGCTTCTGATAGAGTAGATCATCATATGCCTCGACACGTATTCGATGCGACTCTTCCGCAAAATTTGACATTTTCAGCACAATGAAAAATATATGATGTGGTTTGATCAATGCCTGTAAGGTTAGTGAATCTTTTTGGCAGATATCATGCCAACCAAACAGTAAAAAAATTAAGGCTCGTACACAACATATATTCTCTACCAACATATTTGTATCTTAACGCTCACTTCAGACCAGTATACCATACATAAGTATGTATGTAAGTATGTACAGTACATATGGATAGGTTAGTGTTACATAAATAGGCTGATTTTTCGTGAGATCACGAATAATTCCAGTTGGACAGCTAGAGACGACTGTCTTTTGTGATGCTCCGGACTTTTAGGTACGGATCAAAAATAACGTGCCATATTGATAAAGCTGCCGCTACATAAGTAGGTTGTCTTTTATATTTCGAGATTTGGCAGTCCTAATGTGACAACAAGGCATCTCAAAATTTTATCCTAAGCTCTAAACTAAGAGGACCACGTTTCTCAACAACTAAAGATGCAATCAGAGTGACAAATGTTCTTCGACAGTTGGTTCAAACGAAATTAGATCTTAACTAAGAACATTTAAAAAACAATAAAGCAATTTCCGACGATTAAAGTTTGTTTTTGTTCACGAAACTCAAACTATAGTATGAAAGGCAACGCTCATATTAAGTGTCTATTTGCGCAGAAATTTACAATAAACACAATTTATTTTCAAAATATTTATGTATGTATGTACAATGCAAATTTCGATTATCCTCAAACTGCATGCTTATGTAAATAGGTATATACAGTGGTGGCCATAACATATGCAACTAATACATTAGTTTAGAAAAAGTGTATATATTTTACCAATAACCTTTGCAGACCGTCGATTGGATATGAAATTATTAAAATTTGGTATTTTTACTTTTATTTAACGTTTTTAAACAAAAAAATTTCATTCATAAAAAAAAAATAAGAATACCATTTTGATTTCAACTCTAAAATTACGTGGACAAAACATATGCAACTCCGAGTTTGAGTTCAAGTAACACTATTATAGCGGTATTTTTCTGTTACTATTGTGGCTCCACATTATAAATAATGGAATATCGTTAGTTTTTGTAAATGAATTATTTTGTTAATTCCGCCAAAGAAACGTGGTTTTTGTTTTATTGAAAATGGCGAGAGACAATTTTGGAATTGAACTTTGGAAGAGAATTATTTCTGAATTTGAGAAAGGAATGGCACAAAAAAACATTGCTATAAAATATGAAATGCACAAAAGCACAATTTCACGAAAAATCAAAAAATCGTTACAACAAAAGAAGTTTTTGTTATACACCGAGGCGGTCGCGTTCGTAAAACCAGCCAAAGGACAGACAATTCAATAGTAAAACTAGCGAAAAAAATCCTGAAATTGTCTCACCACAAATAATTAAAGATTTATATTTGCAAATATCCACAAGAAGTGTACGTAGGCGCCTCTTAAAAGCTTCCCTAAGAGGCGGTTGTCTCTAGTACAAATCGACGGTTTCGGTAAAAAAAAGCTAAGCGTTTGAAATTCGCTAAAGGGCATCTAAGTTGGCCAATTAGTAAATGGAAAACGGTTCTATTCGGTGATGAGTCAAAGTTTAACTTAATAGGCAGTGATAGAATGTCTTATGTGTGAAGGCCAGTAAATAAAAAATATGATCCTCGTCATTGCAAGATAGCAGTAAGGCATGGTGGAGGAAATGTAATGGTGTGGGGCTGCTTTTCTGCTAACGGAATCGAGCCATTATATAAGATTAATGGAATTTTGAATCAATACGACTTCAAATGTATTTTAGAGTGTATATTATTGCCCTATGCTAGATGGGAAATGCCATTCCGTTGAGACTTCCAACTGGACAATGACCCAAAGCACTCGGCTAAAGTAGTATAAGTCTTGGTTTGAAGCAAACAACGTTAATGTTATGAAAAGGCCACCACATTTACCAGATCTCAACCCTATTAATAACTTAACGGAGCTGGTTAACAGGCGCGTAGATAGGACTAATCTTAAAAATAGCAATGAACTTTTTAAAGGACTTCAAGAAGCTTGGAAATCGATTCTGATGAAAATCATAGATAATTGAATTGCCTCAATCCCGAGAAAATGTGCGGAAGTGATAAAAAAACTATGGATTTGGAACAAAATATTAGTAAATCCTATTATTTACCATTGTTTCCAAAAAGTTGCATATGTTTTGTCCACGTAATTTTAGAGTTGAAATCAAAATGGTATTCTTATTTTTTTTTATGAATGAAATTTTTTTGTTTAAAAACGTTAAATAAAAGTAAAAATACCAAATTTTAATAATTTCATATCCAATCGACGGTTTGCAAAGGTTATTGGTAAAATATATACACTTTTTCTAAACTAATGTATTAGTTGCATATGTTATGGCCACCACTGTATATGTATATAAGCACATGTGTAAGTATGTACAATCATATTTCCGTTTGCCCAGTAGCATCATGTGTGATTTTGGATTATTTCCATAATCGTATGCTTGAATCGCTCTTATTACTTATCCATAAATAAAAAGTTTAACCTAAATAAACAAATAATAAATTATTCGCAAATGTGTTTACAATGTGAAATTAAAAACTAAAAATAAAATATAATGATAAACAAACAGAGATAAATTACAATAACAGTCACGTGAAACGAAAACTAAACAGATTTGTAAAAATCACCAAATAAAATATTGTTGTTGTAACATTATATATAATTCATATACAACATGTATCTATGTATATTTGTAGGCATAATTGTGCTTGTATGTTGTAAATAAATTTTGTTTATTCGAATAAAGGGTGTTTTTTAGGCATATTTTTTTCAAGAAGAAACAAGAAAAACGTTAGCTTCGGTTGCACCGAAGCTAAATACCCTTCACAGCTGCATTTCTGTTAGTAACTATGTGTTCAGTTTGTATGGCAGCTATATGCTATAGTTAACCGATCTGAACAATTTCTTCAGAGATTACATTGTTGCCTTAAAAAATAATCTATGCCAAATTTCGTGAATATATCTTATCAAATGTGGAAGTTTTCCATACAAGAACTTGATGCCGATCGTTCAGTTTGTATGGCAGCTATATATTATAGTGGTCTGATATCGGCAGTTCCGACATATGAGCAGCTTCTTGAAGAAAAAATGTTTGATAAATTTCAAAACGATATCTTAAAAACTGAGGAACTGCCAGCAATAACGCGCCGAATATTCTTTTCCAAAGCGTCAATCGTCTCGGGCTTATTGGTGTAGGCAAGCGACTTCACTTACGCCACAAAATATAGTTCAGCGTCGTTAAATGATATGATCTTGCAGGCTTCGCCACAGACCTACGACTCAAGATAATGTACCCAAAGGAGCCATATTGTTGGAAGCATAGACCATCTACATCAACATGCTTCAATTTCGTCATTTATCACGTCTCTAAAGCGTTCCCCATTTACTATAACGTTATGGCCGGTTTCAATTTTCAAAAAATATGAACCAATGATTCCCTCTGCTCATAGAGCTCTCCAAATTGTGACTTTTGAGGATGGAACGGCGTCGCAACAATGACTTGTGGATTGTGATTACTCCAAATGCGACATTTTGTTCACTAACGTATCCGATGGGCCTCCATCGCTAAACAATATCATTGTATTGTAAACATTTGTAAACATTGTTCCGGAATAAGAATGTTGGTTATAAAATGCTAAGCCAAGAGTTAGTTTTAGAATTTTTTAAGTAATACAAAAATCCCTAAACAAATCTATCAATGGCGTGGGTGCCGAAATCTATTGCGGTGAGCTGGATCTCAGACGATCCTTCAAGTTTCTGGAATACTACTGTATCTTCCAAGCTGTAGTCTTTGTGGTTAAGAAATCGGCAGAGGTGGCCAACAACGCAGAAAACAAACTATTTTGATACGTCCAGCGCCAAGCGGCAATTAAGGCAATAATCTGACGTCGCATTACGCCAGCGAATGTTCTTAGATGCAGGGAGACAGTAGATGAAATCGCTATCGGAAAGCGGCTGCATATATTATGTATACTGGATTCCAGAAAAGTGCATCGCTGATTAGATTGCCAAAAATGTCACCCGTCTGGCTACAGTCGAGAAAATATGTAAGTGGCTAAAAACGATGCTTAATAAAATTTCCGAAAGCGTTGACAGATTGATCAGGGTGAGATGGAATGCCTTAAGAACATGCAGGATTATGGGAAAGCTTGGAGGCATGGGTAGAGCTGATGGTACCATGAGAGAGCTGATGGTACACCTCTTATGCCACTGTCCGGCATTATTTAGAACTCATCTCAGTTATTAAGGAGTTTCGCAACTCAAGGGACTAGATGAAATATTAAAATTAGGCATCATATCACGCTCAAAGTCTGCATAAAGTGTTGGCGTACTGACAAATACTACAGTTCGAATTAAGCTAAGCCTCCATCTGGCATTACTAAGGGCCAGTAGTTATATGTATGGCGTGAGAAACGGTCAGTACAACCCCAGCTAACCTAATCTAATGTAATCATAGTTTTCCAATATAATAAACCTAATATCGGGAATGAAAACGATGATAAATATTTTCGTAATTAAGACTTTGGCATTTAATCTTGGAAAGATTTACGCCCGAACAACGTTTACAAATCTTTCAACTTTATTACGAAAATTCATGTTCTTTAAAAAACATGTTTCACGCGCTTCACTCAACTTATGAACAATATAATTGGCCTGCTGAGCGTACTATTCGCAATACCATAACCCATCTTGAGATCCGGCATTCATTATTGGATAATATTCGACCGAATAGAACACTTCCAGCACGCAGTGAAGAAAATATAGCAGCCGTAACTGAAAGTGTACACGAAAACCGTGAAAAGTCGATTCAGTGTCGTTCGCAGCAACTCGGACTGACGTATTGAACGACTCGACACATTTTACGTCGAGATCTTAAATTGAAAGCATACAAAATACAGCTCGTGCAAGAACTGAAGCCGCTCGACCTTCCCACGCTCATGATAAATAACTTTGGTTTCAACAAGACGGCGCCACGTCCCACACATCACATCAATGAAGGGATTTATTGAGCGAACACCTCGGTCAGCAGATAATTTCACGTTTTTGGCCGGTCGACTTAGGATATGTAAAGTTTAAGGTCTTTGTGAATAATCCCGCTTCACTTGAGGCCTTTCAATCGAAATACTCGAAAGAGTCAGTGTTAATTGGACTCAATGGATGGACTATCTGAGACGTAACCGCGGCCAACATTTAAGAGAGACAATGTTCAAAAAATTAAAGCCAAAAATGTTGCTTCGAATGACAATAAACATTTCCCATTAAATTTGAAGTTTCTGTATTTTTTCTTAGACAAGCAGGGAACCTCGTTATGGATCACTCTTTATAAATTACGGTCTTCGATTTCCCTGTGACTTTTAGATTTATGTATGTATTTAAGAAACAAATTTACTGTAAACTGTTTACATACAAGGTGTATGTGTATCTATTTAATAGAATTAATATAATAGGTTGTCAAAAAAGTCTTGCGGTATTTTCGCTATTTGGCGCTGAAAGCGCGTAGTTCTAGTTTTATTCGTCGCATCGGGTCATGCTATACCTTTTTGGAAATCTCATTTCACGCGCTAACACGTGTTTGATTGCTTGTCGTTTCTTTTAAGTCGTTCGTGAGTTATAGCGTCGCAAACATGGAGCAAAATAAAGAGAAAATCCGGCATATTTTACAGTACTACTACGATAAAGGCAAAAATGCATCTCAAGCCGCCAATAAAATTTGTGCAGTTTATGGACCCGATACAGTTTCCATTTCCACCGCACAACGATGGTTTCAATGTTTTCGTTCTGGTGTAGAGGTGGTCGAAGATGCGCCACGCTCCAGAAGGCCTGTCGTCGAAAATTGCGATAAAATCGCTGAATTGGTCGAAAGAGACCGGCATAGTAGCAGCCGTAGCATCGGTCAAGAGCTGGGCATGAGTCATCAAAAATTCATTTCAATTTCAATAAAAAAAAAATCAATAGAAATACCGCAAGACTTTTTTGACAACCCATTAATAACTGTCATACATCTCCTGAATATTCCAAAATCATCAAAAATGATTGCAGTAACCAAACCAACTTATTATACACCCAGAAATATACATACATATGTACCTATATATGTATGTATGTACATACTAATATTTACCCAAAATTATAGGAACGACGCAGCTGGCAATATTTACTCTTATTCGATTGTTGTAAATGTCATTCACCTAATAGTTTATATATACATATGTATGTATATATGTATATCTAATGAATATATTTGTGTTATATAAACAGATGTAAACTATATATACATATACAAAAACACATGTGTGTAAAGTATGGTGCACTTGTTCTACCTCTGACTTGTTATCAGACCAAAAATCATTGAAATTCATTTGCTTGTGAATTGTGTTTGACTTGGTCAGGAAGTGGTGGAAAATTGTGTTTGACAGTTGTTTAAGTTATGGTCAATGCCTTTGACAAAACACATTTTATGTAAAATAACCGTGTGACTGGTAGCCTATAAATGTCACTATAAATGTACACAAACATGCAGTTCAAATGAGTTCAGAATTTAATGAACTTTAATGAAGAAGGTAAAACAAAGTACAAGGCCACTTACAGGGAAGTGCCTTAAATCACTGGGTGTTAAGTATAAAATGATTTCTATTCCGAGATACACTAATCTCCAAAGAAGTTGTACTATTTTTCCAACTTTAAATTTAATTACAAGGTTATTAAAGCAGTTTTAGGAATATCTAAAGAATGGGTGTGGCAGCAGCCACTTAAAAAAATAGGAGAGATGAAATATATGACACTTTTATTATAACGGCTTTTTAGGATAGGTTATATTAGGTTAGTCTGGTAGGTCAATGAACTAGTGTTGGTCCTGAACAATGTCAGATGAAGTGCCGTTAAGTAACTTGGACGAAGTTAAAAAACTTAAAATTTTATTTTTGGCAGAAATTTTTACAAAAAAAAAAATTAAAATTTCACGACATTTTTTTTTCAAATAGTTGTATTCGAAAAAAAATCCTTCGCCTAAATAAGTCTTTAAGACTTTTTCTTTAATTGTATCTCAAAGACCTGTGTAAAATTTCATGAAGATCGGTTCAACAGTTCTCGAAAAATCTTGCCCACCGATTTCAAAAACACAGTTTCGAGAAAAACGCGTTTAATAACGGCGGACTTAGTCTAGCTAGCCTCGAGGGCACCAGTTCTCAAGGCTGTATCTCGGAAACTATTACTCTGATCAACTTGAAAATTTAGCACAATAGATCTAGAGATACTGTAGAACTTAATAATTTTTTGAAATCCCTAAACCCATGTTACCGCTTAAATGCCAATAAGTTCTACGGCCTCACTATCGATACCACTTCTCGTTTCTCATATCACGGTGTTCCCAAATGACAATGCGCGACAAGTGCATAAGAGATGATCCTCCATGATGAGTTACTCTTGACATTTCCTGCAGTCAAGAGAATTTCAATCAGGGCTGATACATTGATTATAGCGACCCTCCAACTTTTCGATACCATTTTTGTAGTATTTCGCCTTTGCTTCAATATATGCTTCTTTATTCGACGAAAATTTATCTCAGCAAGCATTCTTTTGAGATCTGAGCACAGGTCAACGGGGGCCAGATCTGGAGAATACGTTGAATGCGGTAACAATTTTCAAACTTCGAACGGTTCAATTACGCTATGTAATAGTCACTGGCTCTTCGTTTTTCAACGTAGTCAATAAAAGTTATTCCATGCGCATCCCAAAATACAGGCGCCATAACCTTGTCAGCCGAATGTTGCGTATTTCCACGCTTTGGTGCGGGTTCATCGTGTGTAGTCCACTGGGATGACTGTCGATTGGACTTCGGAGTGAAACTTGGGTTTGTTACGGTTGGACATCTCCAGTCAGTGCTTCGAATCATCAACCGTAACGTTGTTTTTGGTCAAAAGTGAGCTCGTACTTACACAGAACTTGGTCATAGCCAAATATTCGTGAATGGTATGATGTCATCCAAAATTATTTTGTGGACTTTTTTCATGTTTTCGTCGGTAACTACTCCTTTTGGGCGTCCACTCGTTCATGGGCTTCGGTGCTCATTTCACCACGTCTAAGCTAGCATAATTTATGGTTAATTTTTTGGGGCATTGTTTGGAAGCTCATCATCAAGTCATGTTTTTGCTTCAACTGTATTTTTTCCTTTAAAAAAGCTATACGCGAAATTCCTTTTCACTTCACTCAAATTCCTATGATTCACAATCTAAATCTCATATTTAAATTGCATTTTTCGGTAGAATTTTGAACTGACTTGAACAAAGAAATTGACTCATGGCTAATCAAATATTTTAGAGGCAATTGAAATTTAATGCAAACAACGTTATAAGCAAAGCAATCAATTAAAAGGCTTTCAAACAACACATTAAGTATTAATTGACATATGTAAATACATGAATGCATATGTACTTTTGTTTACATATGTATGTGCATATATGTACATATACTTATTTACACCAACATTCGACATTTAATTGAAATTTAATGTCTCGCTCGGTGGACGCCCACACAAATATTTGCGCTTCGGCTCATGCCTTTAAGTGATCGTGTAAACAAGTGTTGCGACTTAAGCTAAATTTGCTGCTTGATTTTTGACTCGGATTATGTCCGCTTCTATGTGGGATTGTAAATACATAATGGCTTTTTGTTTATATTTAACAAATTGGTTGGAGCATGACACTATCCATTTGATTTATTTTACTTTTAATAGATTTTAGTGATAATATTGAACTTCGTTGGTGCCGCCTCAAGTGTATCTGTTTGACAATTGCGCTTAATTGTAACGGAAACTCACGACTCTTCTTAATTGTACAGTAACTCTGAATCTGTACACTGAACTCTTTGACTGCCATTGAGGAACAATTTTGCCCTGCAAAGTGGTTTTTAGGCGATCATCACACCCCTAGTTCGACAGGCGATTTACATCTCTGTGTAACGTGGACGTCCGCGGCTATTCGAATTCGATAGTCCGCGTCAACCAGGTCATCTGTTTAGGCGCTAATGGCCGCCAAACTTTTAATGGGAGCATAACTGAACTTATTTGCCAAAGCAAATGTCTGACGGAAAGCAAAGCAAAGCTACATATGTATGTGAATCAGCCATAATACTTTAATGACTAATAAACATGTTGAAAGTCAAAGGCTCTTTGTATGCAAAAATATTTTTTCCTGCATTCGCTTTGACTTACACACCTATGTACATACGCAGAGTTGCACACGAATAACTGTCATGAAATGCAATAATTGTCACAATTCATCGGTGTTTGTCAACAATGACAAATACTTCCCCTTCGCCAAAGCCAGTGGATCTCGGCAATGACCGGCGTGTTGATATAAACCGCCGGACACAGCTGCCGATGGCTGACATGTGTCAAATAAGCATAACAACGTACTTAAAATGTAAAATAAATACAAAACCAAGCAACAAGCAGAAAAAAACCAAAGCATCAATAACAGCTACACACAGCTACAATAATAGCAACAATAACAAAAATAACAACAAAATCGCATGTTTCTATCCACTGTATCAACAAAGGATTTATGCAAGCAGCTGTCAATCAATGCACTTCCAAACAGGATGACCACCGAGGGCTATATACTACATTGAACGAAGTGCAAAAACAGAGGGAAGGAGGTATAATAGCTTAACTTTTATGATATGTACATATAAGTGGTATATGCAAAGGGGTGTGGAAGTTAATAGGCGTGGGGTGCGGTACTTGTAGATTGCACAAAATGAAGCCAAAGTGGAAATCATTGAAAATCCAATAAAAAACTGTTTATTTAATATTAAAGTCTCTTAATTTTAGAGCAAGAAAATACGAACTCGATATCTCCAAAACTGAGGGACTAGTTAGCGTATATACAGGTAGACGGATACGGCTAGATCAACTCAGCCCACCATGCTAATCGTTTACGTATATCATACACCATACGACAATTTTTCTAGAAACCCTCGTTCTCATTCGCGAGAAAATTGCGACAGTAGATTTTCAGAAACTTGAGGCATGCTTTTTCATCAGCAACATTATTTGCCTGAGCGAATGCCTACTTTAAACGTTCTAATTGTGGACAGTACAAACCCAAATTAAGAGTTTGGTCTCTAGCTCGTAGTTGATTCCAAGCCAAACCCACCAAACACATAGAACTGTACACCTTATCTTTAATATTAACTTGATCACCGTTCTCTACGTCTCATCGTGATTCAACTACGATCGTTTTGTTGTGACGTTGTCGTAAGTGGCCCACTTTTTTCATCGGAAGTAACCGGCCGCTTCAGAAATGGATAGATTGTGCTCGCGATTGAAAATCGTTCCATGAATTGTTTTGCTTGTATGGCACTTACCCATCGAGCCTCTTTTCAAATTCAGTCTTATTGAAATGGTATGACATGGAATCACCTGCCTGTTCCCAAACCGCGTGTTTTGAGACTGAAGTACCTGCCCTAGCAAGCATTACGAAAGTATCGAAAAACATGATATTTAACCGAATAACGGACTCAACCTTAGCTACGTAGAACAGTGCATGAAATACGAAAGCCACTAAAAGGATATACATACATACAATGAAATTTCCAAAAGGGCTGACAGACGGATCAGGATGAGATGGATTTCGTGAAGGACATGCAGGATCGCCAAGATCATCTGCAAGAGCACCGAAGAAGAAAAATGGACTATAAGACGGTCGTTGGCCTATTAACGGTTCGCAACTTAATGGCAACTTCTTAAATATCTAAGAGCTTTGCACATCAAGGGAGTAGATCAATTATCGAAATTAGATATGAAGTGGCTCTTAAAGTTCGCAAGAAGCGTTGACGTCATATATGATGAAAAAGTAAACTCAAATATATCATGGAAACCAAACATAAGCACTGGGGTAAAGAAAGCAGTTATATATAACACGTCATACCTTTAAAAGGAAGCTTGGAGACAAATGGGGACTAACGATTAAGACATTCGCTATATTGGTCTGGTGACCAAATGGAAAAAAAATACGTGGTAAGGCTAATGGAAAGCAGTGCTCTGTGGAGCTCTTAGAATAACGCCAAATCAGGCACAAAACGTTATTTTGTATTTACTGCCCACAAACTTGTTCTGTAGCAAAGTACAAGGTCTGTCGCAAAGGACTATTAAAAAAAAACAAAAAAACAATATTTTTCAAAAGTTATATTTTTTTATTCAAAGTAGTTTCCTTGTGCTTCGATACAGCGTTTAGCCCGGTCAATTAGCATTTCAAACGAGTGTTTAAGGTAATTTTTCGGAATGCTCTTGAGAATATTGGTCTTCGCCTTTTGGATAGCTGAAATGTCCTGAAACCAGTGTCCTTTCGGGGGCAAATGAAGTTCTCCAAATAGGTAAAAATCACTGGGTGCCAGATCAGGTGAGTAGGGTGAGTGATTAATGGTTAATTTGGAGTTTTTTGTCAAAAAATCAGTGACAAGCGTCGACCGATGTCACGGCGCATTATCGTGCAACAGGTATTGCGGTCGAGCACGTCGAATGCGTGACAAAAAACGCTTCATAACACCAAGGTAAAACACAGCATTAATCGTTTGGCCGGGTGGGACGAACTCTCGATGAACAATACCCTCGGAATCGTAAAAACAAATCAGCATTGTCTTTATTTTTAACTTCTGAAGACGACCGACTTCTGATCGTCACAGAGGTCCTCACGACCTTCTTGGAATCGCTTAAACCACTCATGCACATTACTACGGGATAGGCACTGATCACCATAAACCTTTTTCATCTTTTGAAATGTTTCAGTAAACGTTTTCCCAAGTTTAAAACAAAATATTTAATATTTGCTCTTTATTCGAAATGCCTTTTAGGACTGATGTCCAAAAGCTGATGTCACTTTTTGATCGATAACATCGATTGTAGTTATCCAATTGTCTTAAAATTTTTAAGAAATGTCAACAAGAGATCAAACTTTTTATTTCATATACCCACCAATAGGTGGCGCCAACAGAAACAGTTATATTTAAAAAGTTCTCTTTCTTTTGCGACAGACCTTGTACATATGTTCTTATACTGAGGGTCATTTGTAAAAAAAGTGTATTCTAGTAAGTTTAGTAGTTATTTTCATTTCTACTCAATACCACTGACTTCATAATTCTTAAGGAACTTTCGTGTAAATTCAGTTCCTTCCCGGGAAGAGTTGGATAGAGGTGAGGGGATCAAAGACACAGGGATAAGTATCTATACGGACAGGTCCGAATTGGATAACTGAGTAAGAGAGTCTTTTCAGCAAAATTATATAGCAAAATCGCCTTCCGATTACCATACCACTGCAGAGTTCTCCAAGTGGAGATCACAGCATTTAAAAACAGTCTTCTTCTGACAAAGAGGTTACTTACTGCATGAAATATGTTTACAAGTACGTATACAGATAGCCGAGCGATCTTCGGGTTCCAGAAAAGATGCGAAAGAATGGCAAGAAGTCTTAGTGAATATAAATTCTATTTCACAATGGGTTCTATGACACAGCGACATTGGCTATAAATCAGATGTACTAACCAGAGCAGATATCTCCGTGCAATTAGACTCCGATTATAAGGGAATACAAATGCATCTGGGTATTTGAAGATATTTAATCGACAAGCATAGTTCTGAGTCTCATTGGTGATAATCGCTGACTTACTGAACAAGCAAACAAACGTGACATGATTGGAATATGGACCGCACATGCCGACTATTATAACACAAAAAGAATGTCATATGAACTCTGGAGATCTATCGGATCACTCTTCTTATTGAGATCCATGAGATCATACAACGATTATTTTCGAATCTGTTAAAAGGTGGAAGGATGAGAGACTAGAGGACATCTACCATACGAATGCTAGGCTTTGCGTAGGGAAGGAAACGCAACTAGCAGTCAAGGGTTTCTTGACGACGAGTCAGAAGTTGCACATTTTCAGTTGATGAACTTCATCAGAGTGGACACAAGGGGGGATTTTAGTCACGGTGGTTTCACAATGGGTCTCCTAAAGGCCTAACTACGTCGTCAGATATTCATCGTACCTATCTAACTACGTTCAAGAAGAGTTGTTGTTATAGAAAATAACACCTTGAAATATGTGTCTGCAGTGAAAGGTTGTCTTAAAATCAATATACACAAAGGTAAGATCCTGTTGGAGAGTGTCTGTAGAACAGAATCAACACACATTTTATTCTACTCAACGTAAACGCTTAAAGCCAATTAAGAAGAGGAAGCGGTAGCTTAAACAGAAAAACGAAATCCTTAACGCATATAAAAAATGTAATTCCAAATTCGAAAGCGACTCCGCAGCCATCATCCACCTTCATTTTGACATTTTAACGTATTACTTTAAACTCTGCGATACAAATTGCATAAAATGAAAGAGAATTGTAAATATATACTTACATATGTATGTAGTATATGACCGTGTCCTACCTACCCACAAGCATTGTAAGAGACTAGATGAAATGTGCGCTTACGTAAAGCACCGAGTCAGTCTTAACGAGTCAGTATATCTTGGCGGAGCACTCAAATTACCGCAAAACTAAATAAATCAAAATCCGAAAATCAGTCGAGCAAAAGTGCAAAAGCGTTAAAGCACAAAAGTGCGTACGCCAGCAGCACAGCGCGAAGAAAGGCGTGCAGATGGAGGGCGACCGAAAGTGCTGAAGCGCAAATGATACCGATAGCGCAGCGGCGACGGCAGCAAGAAGTGCTTGCTGCAATATTTCGGGATTAAGAAGATGAAAATGAGACAAAAAAGAAAACGAAAAAAGGCAAGAGAAAGAAAAAATAAGGAAAAATGTAGTAAAGTGAAATGAAGCTGCCAGAAGCGGCGAAATTTGCGCCAAGCAAGCGTAGCCAAGTGAGTGTAGGTCGAAAATTAAGCAGAAAATTTGAAGTGGTACGCCGTGGTTGTTGTTGCTGCTGCCTCTGATGCAATAGTGCCAGTTTTGCTAGTGCATATTTGAGTTGCGCACCACTTCCAACCCCCTTACGCCGTGCATGGCACTATCATTATGCGCTCACTCAGCCATATGCTTGGCGCATTCAGTCCGTCAGTCAGTCAGTCAGTCAGTCACTCCTTCGTTCATTCATTCCTTCATCTTCGCAAACAATGCAATGAAAGAAATTGGGTCAAAGATCAAGAGAGCAGCAGCAAAATCCAATGAGTGCACATGAATGGCAGACCAGCATGCGGCGGCCGGGCGGTGCGTTGAAGTGCCGTGCAGCAGCTGTGGCGCAGGCATGCCGCTGCCGCTGCCGCAAAGAAGGAAGCCAGCTGCCGCCAACTGGCTGGCACGCTGCGGATTTGATTCGCGATGCAACAACCAAGTCAACAAGTCCGTTGCAGCAAATCACACACACACTTGCAGTCACCGTATGTCGTTGCAAATGTATTTGCAAACCAACTTGTTGGATTGCATTAAAGCTCACTTACGTTTGCACATGGACGGACAGATGCACATGCAGATACCAGCCGGTACACACGCTTGCACGCACATGCTTCAACGACAAACATTGGAATTTGCTTCAATGAAATCCCCCGATCATGGGACGTGGCCGCATAACTGTATACAAAGCGGAAATCGGCGCATTTTTAATTGCAAACCGTCAATGGCGAAGGTGTGTAGGCATTAGTGTTGGCAACAAAGTTATTAATCTGCAAATTGTTGTTGTGACGCTGTGGAATGTATTGAGACCGAATGAATTCCTGTGAGAGTGAGAAGATATCTAAAAAAAAAGGTAAAAAACCAAGAATAGCCAGAAGTCTCACGGAGCTATGTAAATCAGGCGAATACAGTTATTGCGCCGCGATATTGGTTGAAAATTTGACGAAAAACTCACGAAGGATCAATGCAGCATGTGACGGTACACTGTTAAATAGCACAACCCGAGAGTTGTCGGTCCATAATTCCGACCTCTTTTTACGAATAGCTTCATGAAGACGATGTATGTATAATACTGAAAAGTATTCCAGTTTGGCCGATGGGAAGAAATTCTGAGTGCACCACATCTCGATATTCGAAGAAAACTGTCAACATAACCTTGATTTTTGACCTGCTTTGTCATGGTTTTGGCTTCGGCTCACCTTTGCCACAATATTCGGCTGATTGATCGTCTGTTTCCAGGTCTTAACCATAGATCCACGACTCATTAATATTACGTTTCAAAACATACTGGTAGTCGGGAAGCATTGTTTCGCAGACTTTAACTTTTTCTTTACTGGTGCAATTATAGCCAAGTTAATAACAGCGCGCTAGTCGTTTCTTCTTTTCGCTGTTTGGCGCCAATTGGAGACTCCAAGCGAAGCCAGGTCTTTCTCCACCTGGTCTTTCCAACGGAAAGGAGGTCTTCCTCCTCCTCTGCTTACCCCGGCGGGTACTGCGTCGAATATTTTCAGAGCTGGATTGTTTTCGTCCATTTGGATAACATGACCTAGCCAGCGTAGCCGCTGTCTTTTAGTTCGCTGAACTATGTCAATGTCGTCATATCTATCATACAGCTTATCGCTCCATCGAATGCGATATTCGACGTGGCCAACGCGCAAAAGACCATAAATCTTTGCCGAACTTTTCGTAACGTCGCCACTTCAAATGCTGTCATCGTCCATGCCTCTGCACCTATAGCAGGACGGGAACAATGAGTGACTTATAGAGTTTAGTTTTTGTTCATCGAGAGATTACTTTACTTCTCATTTGTCTACTCAGTTCGAAGTAGCACCTGTTGGCAAGAGTTATTCCGCGTTGGATTTCCAGGCTGGCATTCTTGGTGGTGTTGTTACTGGTACCAAGATAGACGAAATTATCTACGACTGCAAAGTTATGACTGTCAACAGTGACGTTCCCCCTGCGGGTACGGGGGGACCCCTCCGGGTTCGAGGGGAAACCGAATATACCCGCGGTAAGGCATGCCTGTCGTAAGAGGCGACTAAGATCCTGGCCACCAGTCCAGGGCTGTATGGAGGCTCAACTGGTCGTAGTTTCGGCTACAAGGTCAATACCAAAGACTTTAACCTGGTACCACGGGGAGCAGTAGCCCCTGGAGTTCGCTCCAGTCTGCTCATTGGGTTTGGCCCTTTGTGGAGATTTGTGGTGGCTGTGGTTAAAACCCAAATCGCGGGAAGAACTGACTTTGTCAGTCGAATGTGGAGTTGCATTGCAACCGGGTGCCGGACCCAAAGTACGGAAGAGGTTTTAGATGGGCCTCGAGCCAAGGTGGTTAGTGTGTCCTTACCGCACTGCCGATTGGTACTGAAAATCCTTACCCAATTTTCAGGGCGCTGATCGACGCATTGTATTGATCCGTTGTGCTTTTGAGCACCGTGGAGTTAAGCTTTCGTAAGCAGGATCCCACGTAAAACACATTGACAGTTGTCAACAGCGACGTAAGAGCCAAGTCGCGAGTGCGACGACTGTTTGTTTGATGACAGGAGATATTTCGTCCAATCAAAATCACTTTTTGTCTCTCTTATGTATACCTCCATGTACTTTCTGCATGTACTGTTGTTATTAATGGCCATCCGGCTCGCATATGAGGCCACATGAGGCTTCAGTCCTTTCAAGAACCTGTGAGTGAAAAGCATTCTTGGTTTTCTTCGGTGCTCATGAACATGATTTTGGCATTCCTACGTGTCTCTAAGGCATTTCATCTCACCCTGATCCGTCTGTCAACGCTTTCGGAAATTTCATTGTGTGTCGTTTTTAGTGACTTGCGTATTTACTGTACTGATTCGGTAGCCAGACGAATGGCACTCTTGGCAATCTCATCAGCTATTTCGTTTGTCCTCCCTTTCAACTTCTTATTGATTTTCCTGTTAGCTATCTCAGCCACTTCATGAGTTTCTGCTTAGTAGATACTGCAGTATTCCAAAAACTTAAAACGTGACCTAAGATCTAGATCCAAGGGATAGATGCCAGCTCCCACTTCAATAGCAATTTTTGAACTAACTGTATAAATGTGCTAAGCTCCGCTTGCGAGTTATTTGCGTTATTTTTCCAAACATTTTCTACAAATGTCAGATAGTGGTCTGCAAATAGCTGCAAAAGAATACTGAGCAGGAACTGGGGCCATAAACCAAATATAAATAGTCCTGTGGATTCTCACATATGCAGCCAGGGGTTTAGTGTCTAGAATTAAAGATATAGATAAAAGAGATATATAATATCAGGAACTTGAATGCAATACAGAGACCAGTCTGGTTACCGGTGCTATTAAGTCAGACCAAAGCTCCTGCATCAACTGCTCATAGACATCTTAACTCGCAAAGTGGCAGCAAGGTTTGCTTTAAGAATAAAGGTATTAGAAGGTTGGAACAGGGAGGATTATGAACTTAACGCAACCCTGAACCAGGTAAACTTAACTAAATTAAAATAAACGCTTCCAAGGTTAGATTTAAATAGGCACTTTCGCGTGAAGTAGAGGGTGGCCGTGAATAGAAAAGAGGTTTTGTAGCAGAGAATGATAACTTGCGCCGGTTGTATACCAAATATGTCGAGAAGACCTATGTCGTAATATTGAATAACTAAAGAAGGATCACAGAAAGCAATCGTATACATAAATAGTCAGGCCTCATAGATGGCCTTATCCACGGCACAGATTAAATCCAGCGTCGTCAATAATTGCAAGGAAGCTTTTAGCTCACTGACAGGTGAACTTCATATATCCCTTGCCAAGGAAAAGGTAGACGAGTTTGCCAAGCGAGTAGCCGGCGGAACCATGAAACGAGGAAGATTATAAAGGTACTATGAAAGTACATCAATATGGCAATATTCAACGTAAATTTAGCCCAGTGTGGCTGCACTCCTACCTTCCTACCTACAGTGGCCAGTCAAAGCTAGAAAGGTGAACTTTGCTGGGGACGAAAAGCTCTAAGAAACTCTTACGATTTACCAAGTGAGGAAAGTTCTCTGATCGCCATTCACTTGGGACTGGCCAGAAACGATTCTTTTACATATGACTCAAGCAGCTCACTACTTCCGGTCTTTGACCAAGTATCCTCTGGGTAGCCTAAGAACATCCGTTTGAAGGCGAGCTAAAGTGAGAAGACGAAATATCCCCTACATAGGGTTGTGCGCTGGGTTTGGGACCCGCCACGTAAAAAAAACACCCCCAATGAATAGTAACAACCAGCCTCGGATGAGAGACCCCCCTATTGATGTTGTTAACTCGGCTATAATCGCGTAAGCGGTGTCTGCGCCAATTAAGAAGAAGTAAGAAGGACGTTATGAACGCTTAACTAGGTCCAAACAGCCAGTAGTGTACCGGAAGAAGACAGCGGTACTCCTACTCCTTCCTTCTACAGTCAGTTAGAATAACTAAGACCTTGCAAACTCATCAGTGTTGCAATTTAAAGCGATTTCGTTGTGTCCAGCTATAAAAAAGCTAGTCAATCCCGTATATAGTAAGTCACGAGTGCAAGGTTAGCGAGCTCAAGGCTAGCAGCTCTTTTTCGGACATCCGCAATTTTCTTTTAATTTAGTGACTATAATTAATTTTACTTTAGCTCGCGATTGGTTTCGAACACAATCGGATGGTATAGTCTACACAATATTGGTTGAAGCCCACATGCTCTGCCAACAATATGAGTTGGGTCGCAGGTTTCTATACACATGTATGTATGTTTCTCCTCATGCATTTCAGGAGCTTTTATGTACATATATATGTATAATGAGTGGTACTACAACAACAAGTCCTCAGCCATTTTTGCAGCTTCCATTGTTGAGTACAAAACCACAAATGCGTACGCAGCATCTCGATTTCCTCATTAGCTCCTTGTGACCGATGTTATGCCGCTTCGTGGTCACATTTGTAATTAAATTTTGAGTAATTGCGCTGCCGAATTCAACAGCTGCGAGAGGAGATTTGCGATTCGAACCGGCGAATATGTGATGGTTAAATGAGCTATATCCATACATACATACAAATGAATATACGGATGGTGTACACGGAAGCATACATACATACACTCAAATGCATTACTCATGTTCATTTCGTATGCAAACAGACACACACACACACACGCAGGCGACAAGGGCCGTCTCTATCAGCGTTGCTCCGAAATCCATTTGATGCGATGTAATTTGTAGTCGCTTAGTAATTAAGTGATAACGACAATGCCTGAGCCACAGCCGAAGCCACAGCCACAGCTACAGCCAGTCAGACGGTGCCGGCCACAATGTCAACAAAAACAAAAGCAAAAAGTGTTAAGTTTCACATTTCCATGTATAAATGATGAAAAAATTCTAAAAACGAAAGCCGAAACGAAACGGACAAACACCGAAACGGGCGGCAGCAGCGAAAGAGCGACGAAATGAGGCATACGAAAATGCAATTGAAATGTTTCTGATTTATTTAGAGTTAATTGCGCGCTGCCTGGCACTGGCGAATGCAGCGCAGCGCAACCGCAACAACTCAACTCGACGCAACCAATCTAAAGCGGTGCACCGAAATGCATTTGCAGCGAGCCACCAGCGCGCAAACCAACACCGGATCGCTCGATTCCAAGTCTGCCACGGCCACAGAACTTAGCCTCAAGCACTTAGCTGCCGTAACGCGCCGCTTACGTTGCTTTCATTGCCGGCAAATGCCTCTATATTTGACTGCCGACTGCGCGCTGCCACTGGTCGATCCGGTTTTCAATGGCTCGCCATTCCCCTCCGTCCGTCCAGTCGAACGAACGTCTGTGTTGTAGTTGATAGCGGTTTTGTTGGCCGTTGTTGCTATTGCTATAACTGTTGTCATTGTTGTTGTTGTCGCTGCTTGGCTGCTTATCAGTGATAAGCGTCGTCAATTTGTTGCAATCGAGCGAGAGTGCATTTGTGGTTTCCATTGTTCGCCTCCTTCTAAGTGACTGACTGTTGGTATGTGCGTGTTCGTGTGTGTGTATGTGTGTGTGTGTGTGTATGGGTACCGGTCACCATTTACCATTCACCGGCGACAATGACGACCACGACGAAGACGTCAATAACGAAAAGGCGACTGCATTTTGCTGATAATGTGAAATGCGTTTTTGAGGAGGCGTTCGAGCGTTCGAAGCCCAAACGAATGGAAACATATGTGTGTGTATGTGTGTGCGCATACTTACTGCATTTGGCGTCCGTCTGCCCGCATTGTTGACGCCTCGAATTTACATTTTTGTTGCATTGTAATATTCTTTTGTTTCCCTGGAAATCCAATGACTCCAACACAAATCTGTCGTGTGTCGCTGAAACTTTGATTCCCCCGTTGATTAAATGACATTCTTTTGGATTTGTTCAACAAAAATGTGTGTTAATGCTGTACACATCCATGTATTATATATTTAATTATTTTTGTATGCAATTTATTGGCGTAATGGTTGTTTTCGCCAGCACAAAATAATCTACTTAGGTACCATAAGCAAGTTCGTTCTGCTTTCTCCAGGTTGACAACGTCTGATAGTGTTTAACGTGGTATCCTTCCGGCGACAGCTTAACTCCACGGTGCTCAAAAGCACAACGGATCAATACAATGCGTCGATCAGCGCCCTGAAAACTGGGTAACGATTTTCAGTACCAATCGGCAGTGTGGCATGGACACACTAACCACCTTGGTAGGGCTCGAGGCCCATCTAAAACCTTTGCCGTACTTTGGGTCCGGCACCCGGTTGCAATGCAACTCAACATTCGACTGACAAAGTCAGTTCTTCCCGCGATTTGGGTTTTAACCATAGCCACCACGAATCTCCACAAAGGGCCAAACCCAATGAGCAGACTGGAGCGAACTCCAGGGGCTACTGCTCCCCGTGGTACCAGGTTAAAGTCTTTGGTATTGACCTTGTAGCCGAAGCTACGACCAGTTGAGCTTCCATACAGCCCTGGACTGGTGACCAGGATCTTAGTCGCCTTTTACGACAGGCATGCCTTCTTCTTCTTCTTAATTGGCGTAGTCACCGCTTACGCGATTATAGCCGAACATGCCTTACCGCGGGTATATTCGGTTTCCCCTCGAACCCGGAGGGGTTCCCCCGCACCCGCAGGTTGACAGTCATAGCTTTGCAATCGTAGATAATTTCGTCTATCTTGGTACCAGTATCAACACCACCAAGAATGTCAGCCTGGAAATCCAACGCGGAATAACTCTTGCCAACAGGTGCTACTTCGGACGGAGTAGGCAAATAAGAAGTAAAGTCCGATGAACAAAGACCAAATTCTACAAGTAACTCTGCTCTGAGAGTATTCGACGCAGTACCCGCCGAAGGAAGCAGAGGAAGACGGTTTCTTCAGAGATTATATCGTTGCTTTGGATAATAATTTATACGAATTATGTATAGGCCGATTTTTCGTGTGACCATGAATAATCCCACTTGGACAGCTCGAGTTGGTTGCCCATTGTGGTCCTTAAAACTATTAAGTATGGATCAAAAACACCGTCGCATGCACCTAGAGTCTATCACAAATTTATTCAGGCAGCTAATATCAAATCCAGCCAATTTGCCGGGTTCGTAGAAAGTATGGTAACCGACAAGCTTCAAACATAGTCTAACGAAAGCTGGGCACTGGAGAAGGAAGTATCTAGATGTTGCCACCTCATCTTTTTCACTACAATTTTGACAAGTTGCGTCTTATGAAATCTTTAGCTCCACCGCGCGAATGCAAATAGGACAGTGTCCAGTTGGTACACCTATCATTACGGCGATGTGAACCTTACTAAGAGCTAGTAGTTCCATGGACCCCTTACGTTTTACTCTGAACCAGAACGCCCGAATGCACGAACATAGGAAACACCTGCTTAAGAGTTTAATGCTAGAGGTCATGCATTATTTGACTAGTTTTGAGCTTACTGTCAGCGAGCTTAAGACATGTTTAGCAACGCTGTGTGTGTGTACATCCGTAAAGAAGTCACACTTTAGAGAAATATATCTGATACTGCCTTGATGGCTGCCACTTCTACTTGAAAAACACAACAATGGTCTGACAGTGTGAAACAGTGACTCTTATTTGGGGTATAATCTTAATTCATTCAATCTGCGTCTGGCTAACGCTTATGTTTGAAGCATTGTCAAGGGCGCCCTTGTTTTTCAGACAAGCACTTCTTCGCTTTCTCTCAAAGACATCCTAGACTTTGGTGCAGCAGGCTTGCTAGACACATAGCTTTGGTTAGCTACGTCTAGTAGACTCGTAAGCCCCACATAGGCAAGTTTGGGTCCTTAGTCTTCATTCTCGATGCCAGCGCTTGACGTGAATTTCAATAAGTTTGGCGGTTTCATTATCGACACCTCTACTGTGAGGCTATCAATTGTTTGAAGCGTTACCTTTCGAACCAAATTTTGTTCGCGATAAGGCCCATTTATGACTCAATGGGTAAGCGAAATTGTCACTTTTACGACGAAAAGCAGCATGAAGAGATTCAAGAGCTTCCATTTAAACCAGAAAAAAAAACAACGGTCTTGTGTGGTTTGTGGTCGGTCGGTCTATATTTCTGCAAAAAATAATGCCGAAGAGTACGTAACCATTAATGGCGACCGTTAGCGCGACATGATAACCGACTATTTGATGCCTGTAATTGAAGCTCGTGATCTCGGCGACATTTGGTTTCAAACAAGACGGCGCCACTTCCCACACATCGCATCAATCAATGGATTTATTGAGAAAACAATTCGGTGAGCAGATAATTTCGAGCTTTGGAGGGACTATCTAAAACATAGCCGCGACTAAGATTTGAAAGAGATAATATATATAAAAAATAGACGCGAAAGAACTTTCTTTCGAATGATTCTAAACATTCTCAAATAAATTTGAAGTTTCTGTGTGTTTTCTTTAAAAAAGTAATGAACCTCATAATGGATCACCCTTTGTAATAATCTGAAACGGCATACAGGTCAGTGCGACTGGCTTTTTAGATTTAAATAAAATTTTAAAAATATTTTGAATATTTAATTGAGCGTAGTCTCCACCTCCTTGGAGCTCGCAGCAAAAAAAGACAGACACTATACATATTTTTAACTTGAAAAGAAAAAAAGAACAATCGATATCTGTGCTTTCTGTTGAACCAGCCTTACCCAATATTGCATAAGTTTCTTCTAGTGACCGTTGGAAACCAAATATACAGTTAGCATACATGGCATCTAATCTTCGATCCCATTAAAAATTCCGTTCCAATGTTATTGTAACGCTTCCATTTGTACGTGACAGATATTTTATCTAATATTTGTGCATAAATATTTTCGTTAATTTTATTTTATTTTGAATTTTTTTTATAGCTTGTTCGGGCGTGACACTAACTCAAATTAGCGCTCGAGCACTTATCAGTATTTGACTTATACATACTACATACAAGTACAAATGTCTGTAGACAACGGCGGTTACATCCGTAGATTCATTGTCCGTCCATTGACTTGAGGCGCGCTCAAATTCGTTTGTTTTTCGATGATTCAGCTTTGCGGTCTTCGTGTGATTTCGTCATGTTCTCATTTTCCTTTCTTTTATTTAATTTTTCATGGTTTTATAGCTTTGTTGTTTTTTCTCCTCAAGCGATTAAGTGTATATTTTCCAATGAAATTCTGGTTTATGTCACAGACTATTTGGGAATTCGACTATTGTGAGAAATACACGGCGAGTTGATGTTTTTATTTTCTGTGTGTTTTGTTTTTGTTTCTGTTTATTTGACACCAGTTGCAATTGGAAGCATTTCAGTCTAATCACGGCATTTTGTGGTCAATTAACATGGTTATATGAAATCCATTTGTAATGTACGAGTATATGAGTTTATAATTCATAAAATCTTAAATTAAGCTAAACAGCCTCTGAAGTCTCTTTCACAGAGGTGTGAATTCACTCCGGCAGCAGTTCGGCAATAGTAATGTTGAACTCGCGCACTGTGTCCACTATCGATAACATCGCGCTACTTCTTTATAAAATTCGTTTAGGGGTCTGGTCACAGCGAGGTTGCTGCAAAGCCGATGAGTTATCAAGAGAGAATACTCTCGCCTTAATTACGTCGGATTGGGAACGAGATTGGGTGCCCGTGGTGTCTTGCGTTTTAGTGTTGAGTCTATGGACCTCAAGTAAGCTAACAAATAGTTCCTGTGTTAATGAGAGACCCTTCTTGCCTAGAATAGAAAGCAGCAGATCGACTGAGCTACTTGCTCTTAGCAAAGATTCATCTTGCCACAACCGTAGGAGTTCGGATCTTGGCCTTCAATGACCTGAGAAAAAGACTTAAGGACCGTGGGTGCCGCATGATTGCTTAAGCAGACAATGTAGCACTAATATTCAATGGAAAGTTCTTGAGTACCTTGTAAGCAAGGATAAGATAAAATAAATAGACGTGGATTGCAGCGCGAACTTAGGTCTGTTGTAGCCAATCCTAAATCAGAGCCTTGCCCCAGCAAATTGATAAAATCCAATATACTGCTACGTACTTCTGAGGTGATGTGATCTCTCTTTGGAAACATGGATCCCAGGGCCTTTAAACTGCATCCGTAGACTGTAGGTGTTCTGGAGTTTCAGGCTTTCAGACAATTTGCACAAGAAGCTAGGCCCATATTATATAAGTGCTTCTTCAGCTTGCAGTGGCCAGTGTAGCATGCGAAAAGTAACCTGATTTGGCACTATGGAGGTTGAGCTTATAACCCTCCATTCCCATCTTGCAACTACGAAAGCCTACTTCAGCGTCATAACTAATTGGGCGGCTGGAAGTGGCTTGGTCATTAATCAAAATGAAACTGAGATGGTTTTTCTTCACTAAGAGATACAAGATCCCGGTGGCACCATGGCCGTGAATGGGTAGCATTCGCTACAAGCTGCAGATACCGTGATGTATTTGGGGCTCGTTCCAGATAGGAAGCTTCCATGGAAGCCTAACATCGAGGAGAGAGCAGTGAAGCTCGAGAGCGGTCAACAAGTGGCACACAACAGCATGTGCGGTGTACTAGGCTTCACTCCAACCATGCTCATAGAATTTGGGTTTCTAAATGACCATTCGTCTGACATTCGGAAATCCTCGCACGCTTTGACCTCGTACCGGATTTTATGAACTACGGAGTCGCCAAACCAAACTTTGCCGGCTTTTTCTCTACGCACAAACCTGCGAGGGACTTATGAGTGGATACAAACTGCAGAAAGAGAGGGGCAATAAGCTTCTTTATGGATGGATCAAATTCTATTGGACCTGCGATTTCGCAAACTGTTAATGCAGCTTTCGTTTGTGGTTTCGTACCATGGGCGGGTTCCTCCTCATGCGACCTTTTGCGCTCTACCGATTGTTTAGTGTACTAGTCGCGTCCAGTCCGGGCTTACCATTATCGTGCTCTCACTCAGCCTATGCTATTCAGCATGTATGTATGTCACAGTAGCACTCCACGATTTTGGCTGTCAAGTGGCAGTATACCTTCTGTTTCACAGCTGGGCTCTATCCGAAGAACCTCTTTGGATCGAATCACTGTAGCTTACAAATTTTTATTCGACAAATATTTCATCATTTCTTCTTTACCGAAAGATGGAGTCTTGGTTAAGTTAATAAGAGCTTAACTGACATATAACGGTCCTATATGAAAAAGAATTAACTGCATCTCTCATCTGAAAATGGGTCTAGCCCATAATTAGTAGCCATAAGAGAATAACAGCTTGAATTAAAACTAAAATAATTTCACTATAATTATGAATGACGATTATTTTTAAAGTATTTCAGCGCCCTCTGTCAGGAAATAACACTTGAATTGAGAGCGACATCTATGAGCCAATTTTCTCGCTTCAACAGCATATTCTTCCTTAAAGCTGTTTTCAGATAAAAATACCTATAAATATTGCTTGCTACTGCTTATTATTAATAATTAGCGGCCACTATAATAAATTACAAATAAATTGGGGAAAATTAAAGTTAGTTTGTGGGTTGTATATGAGATTTTTCATTGAATTCCATAAGCACATCTGGCAGCATATATTTCTAACACTGTGCTGACTCCGTCAATGCCGACGTCGCTGCAGCTAGAAAAACTGACAGCAGAGAACAACAACAATTGCTATATGTTCTCTGAAATCGTCTTCTATCACCCGCAAAGCTTCAAGAAAGACTTAAGTGAGCGGATGTGCAGTGATTTTTTAGAAATTTTCAGTAATCGAATAGGCCAAGAGCAGATTCCGGTCATTTTGCAGTATATTTTAATAGAAAACTATATAAAATTAATTTAAGATTTTGATATAAATATGTGTAGTAAACAAATGTGGAGCCGGCGAATTCCGGCACTTTTGTTGTTATTCTGCGTACTGGGTGAGTAGTCAAGAGATAACCTGTAGATTGTGGGACAGTGGCAGATGTAAAGGGCAGGTTAATTGCATAAATTAATACAATTTTACTGAGCTTATTAATGATTCTAAACACAACGCAATAATTGTGTTGGTTTTTGACACACTTATATGTAGATATGTATATTTTGTAATAGAAGACATTGACCTATTCAAAAACGGAAATCCAAGCTTAATTGGAAAACAGCTGATGGATTCTAGGATATAAAATTTGTGTTTCCTCCTTCAATATCAAGGCAATCAAAATTTAATTAAATAATGTGCATGCAAACATGTAAGCACATATCACTGTATACACAATGGGCAAATGTATCTTCATTTAACACAACTGATAACCTTTGCCTCAAATCACTACTGTTTTGAAGAAATTATGTACTTGGCTACACAAAAGCATGTATGCGGCACAGATAAGAATATACAAAAGTCGTCGGCAATGCACACTGTCCGCTTGGAATGACGTGTCTTTCAATACAAAAAACATCTTCGATTGCTAAATACCCTTCACAGTGTAATTTTTTATAGTATACTCGTAAAAGGGTATAAAGATCTTTATTCTGATTTTAATAACAGCGTTTGTATGACAGCTATATGATATAGTGCTCCGATCTAGACTTTTTTTGCTGATATTGTAGGGTGTTCTTGACCAATAATCCGTGCCAAATTTTGTAGAGATACCTTGACAAAAGTTTTTCTTATAAGAATTTAATTTTATTCGACCAGTTTGTGTGACAGCTAAGTACAATCGACTATATAATAGTAGTTGTTGTTGTTTTTTTAACGGCAGAAAACATTCCTGAAGTAATTTCGACAAATTGTGCCGAGTTTACAGTCCTTGGCCGGATAATAATCCGGGTCGGGCAACGATTCCGACTAATAATCAGCTTCTTGGGGAGAAAAGGGCGTGTGTAAAATTTCAGAACGATATCTAAAAAATGAGAAACTAATTCGCATTTTTACAGACAAATAAAATGACATGACAAATAAATTGACTGGTTGTTATAAAGGGTATTAATATTGCATATAAATTTTGTTTAACAGTTAATAAATTAACTAAATTTTTCATAAATAATTAAATTTTAATGATACACATTTTCAAATTAAGTATAACGAAATTAAAATTATTTTTTTTTTCCAGTTCCTACGTCGTTTTCAAAAACTGCCTTCCTCATTCCACCGAAAAGCCAACACTTCTTTGAGCTCACCAATGTCGTGTCCATGCACGACTTTAGCCGTTCGAGCGCCGAGGAAGCCAGTTACATACTTCGCGCACAATTAAAAGTTAACTCCGTATGGAACACAGAGCAGGATCAATTGCTAGAAGTTTTTATAACATATTCGAAAGTCAGCGCACCGGCTAAAGCGCGCAAATCCAGTAAAAATGCGGAGATAACAAAAATACCTGATCGACCCTTCTATGTCAGCCTTGTTGCGGGCAAGCCGCATAAGGTCATAGCACATACATCGCGAGATCAATCGCTATTGAATTTAGAGCGTGGATTCGCTTCGTTGCTGCTATTGCAATATCAAAATGGACCCGTCACGGAGGTAGATGTATCAGGAAAATGTAACGCCTTTTATGCAGTCAAATCATCCACAAATATTGAAAAGATCAAAACCGATTGCTCACATTGGGATTTAAAAGTCAATTACAGAGCTGAGAAGGCTTTAGGTAAGAAAATATTTAATACAGTGTTTATTCGTTTTTACTATTATTTTTGTATTATTCCAGGTATAACTCAAGTGTCACAAGAAATTGTTGAATATGAACTGAGTGCTGAAGGTGCACTGATGCAAGCTATATCCTCGGAAAAGCATCGCATTGGCTTGGCTGCAAAACCAGATGTGGGCAGCGAAGTGAGCGCCAAGTTTAGTTTAACACATCTTGTCGAGAGCGCTGACGTAGTAAAGCAACTGGAGTTCGATAAACTTGATGATGCGGTTAAGAGTTTGTTGGAGTGGTATCGTGTTTTCGATATTGAGGCAGACGTAGACGGTGCATTAAGTGAAATTAAGGACACCACTGTTAGTATGCTCATATAAAATTTATTTTTGTTGTAGACCAATAGTCTATTTTATATTTTCCCTTTTTACAGCTTAAAAATGAAATCGAAAACTTTGCTGCTGACTTCACAAGCGAAAATGTGGGCAAGCAGTCACTAGCACGTGCCATTGCAGAATTACTGCCAGTGGCGCGTATCACTAAGCAACCCGAATTCGTTGAGATCCTAAAATCCCACAAGGAATCTGCCCACCCAACTATCGATCTGCTAGCTGCCGTACAAACCATTGACGCACACAATGCCATTACGGAAATATTCAATTTTAATGGCGATGATGACGTTGAGTTCTTGGAGCAATATCTGCAATCTTTAGCGGTTGGCACACATCCGGAACGCGCCATTATCGAAGATCTCTTCCAGCGCTTGCAAACTACCAATGAAAATGAAAAAATTACGAATGAAAAACTACAAGACACTGTAATTCAAACGGTCGCCGCGCTTACCCGTCAATCCGGTTTTGACCCTAACGATCCGCTGCTGCAACAAATCCGTCATTATCTACTGGATAACCTTAGTGAAAAATGTACAGAAATCGAGTGCAAAATCATATACATACGTGCGCTGCAGAACTTGCAAGATGTGAGCACAATACAAACGCTTTTCGACAGCGCTTTCAATGGTGCGGCTGCAGAATCAGTTGTTGCATTACAAGCACTGAAAAGTTTCTCGATTGTCAACTTTAACGAAATGCAACGCCGCAGTCTGGCGGACATTTTTTACCAAAGCAAACGTAAATTCGATTCGTCAGCACGTGTCATCGCTCTAGACATACTGCTGGCGCTTAAGCCCACCAAGGAGCAGTTGAGTGAGCTACTGCGTTACTTGAATTCGAACGATCAACATTTTGAGGTTAAAACATTCGTCATACAAAAACTGCGTATGGTAGCGGAGAAGTGTCCACGCTTTAGGGCGCTTTTAAAATCCTGCTTGGCGGAGCTGCCGGAAGTGAATAATTATCACGTAATCGGCCAGAAAGGCCTTACAACTGTGTTGAGTCGTGAACTTTCTCAAACGCCAGCGTTTAATGAATCGCTGTTGAGTACACAGGAAATTTATCAGGGTGTATTAAAGCGTGGCACTGTTGAGCTGCTGCTGGGTGCAGACAATGACGAATTTAGCAGTTTTAAGGCAAGTCATTTAACGTCATATACCTTGACTGTACAAAAAACATACAATAACATAATTCATTTCCCTGCAGATCGGTATCTACACAAGTGGTCTTTCATCCTTCGTTGGTGATGCGGAAGACGTACCCGAAGATGAGGCTGACGACAGTCCCGCAACCGCTGGTATGGAATTAACAGTGCAGGGCATACTTCTGCGGCCGCTCGTATTTTTCTCCGGTCAAGGTGAATTGATGGGTCACGTGTGGAGTGGTACGGCCTCGGAACCCACACCAGCTTACCAAGCAACCATTTTAGCGGAGGATCACGAGCATTACGTTATACTTGCATCGGGCGCGACGGTTTACATGCGTGTGGTGGGCACACGTTCGATCGATCTAAATGGCAAGGTCGAGTTCAGTTTGTGGAATCGCAATGCCAACACGGAAATCAAACAGAAGTAAGTTTAGTGCTTCAATTCAATCGTAAATTGATTTCTAAAAATACAATTTGTTTGTTACAGCACGGGAGCAGCTGTTGTCGGCAGCATGGTAGCGGGCTTTACTTATGCCAAAGTGGAAAACAAGTTTACATTGACTAGTGAACCGCAGATCAGTCTGCAGGCTGATATTGATTTCTATTCGGGCGTTAAGTTGTGCATGAAATTAGAACGACCGGACTTGATAATGAAGTGAGTACCAAATCTGGAAAATAATATAAAGCTAGATTTTTAAACACATCCTTTCAATTTTACTTTTAGTTTGTCGAATACAAAGTCTGTCTATTTGACACCGAGCTCATACTACAAACATATACGCACGAAATCCACGCATAAACTGGCCGGTCGCACTTTGGCTTTAAATCAAAAGAATAATGAGATGTGCAATTTGATATTCAGTGATTAAATTATTAATATCGATTGTGAGGTTAAACATATCAGTATATTCAATACTCAAAGCTCTCTTCCTTAACGTAATAATAATGTGAATCTCGCGTAATACTATAAATGTAAATCATTAATTGCCTTAATTCAACTAACAAAAGTGATAAAAAATTTTTTATATGAAAAGTAAGAACTTCTTTTTGCAAGTGATTATATTTGTGCAGCATTTATAAAGACAATAAATAAAGTGTTCAGTCCATATTTTTTACAAGCAAAATACTTCGTTTTTTCAGTCGAATCAAGTTTTGGACTTCTTACTTGCATAAGAATTCATGCGGTACGATCGCCTGTTCTGACAGACACTTTGAAAACAAATTTGCTTTTGTTGCAGGAGCAGACGTAGACCCTACTCGTCGTCGGAGCAGTAGAGAAAGGCTTTGTAGCAGCCGCGGTAGAAATTGGACAATAGGCTTGACACCGCCCACTTTCAGATGAAATCTTATGTTTCAGGATGTACAGAACCATAAATTTAAATAATAAAATTCAGTTGTTGATGTTGTTACAACGGTGAAATTCGGTGCAAAACCCTACCGTAATATATGCCACATTCCATATAAGATCATTTTAAATTTCATCTATTTCCGTAATTTTGTATTTCAATTTATACCAATCAAACACCAAAGAAGTTGTCGGAAGTAAACATATGACATCTAACGTCACAAAATCTTACGAAATCGGACTATAACTTATCAAGCCCAAACATACCGAAAATGCGGATCTGAGTGACTATGGCTAACTTTTTATGTTGTTGTTGTCCGTTAGGGTGGTAGGATTTAGATAAGCTGTCATCGAGATCATCCAACGGTAGGTCCAGGAAACGTGCTGCTTGGACAGGGTCGGACCATAGAGAGAAGGGTGTCAGATGTGTAGGGTTTGTTGGACATGAGGTGACTCGTTGCATACTGTACATACGTATATTTGGTATGTCGGGGTCGACTGGATAAGTAAGAGTTTAACCTGCTACAGTCTCGTCGCCTGCAATCACTGACAGGGAGTCGATAAAAATATTTATGGCTCCACTGTAAATGGCGGCCAGTGCATGTCTGAAGTGAGTTGCATCCGAAGTCTGGTCGGTGTATTGTCTGACGCCGTCGACGTAGTTAAGAAAAGACCTCTTGAAGTTCCTAAGAGGCAGTTCGGTTTCATGATTTCTACGAAAACACCCCAGCAGAAACTGCTTAGAGAGCAGTTCAGTGTGTAGATATTTGATCGGAACCATCAAGAAGCATGCCGTTATAGTCCGAAGTGCTAAATTTTTATCTAAAATAGCGGTCAGTCACTTAGATAAGCAATGAAACTTAGAAGATGTGTTTTCCAGCAATAATGAGTCCTGGTGCTAATTGGGTAAAAACGGATCATTGGTTCCCATACATTGGTATATCGGCCACTATGCGAGTTAAGTTGATGAAACTCAGGGAGAATCTATCCCTCTCTCTCTCTCTCTCTGGTAAAGGTAAGTATTTATGTCAACTTACTTGTTTATTACTATTTTACGCCATTATGTATGTATGTATGTATGTATTCATGTGTATATGTATATCAACTACATGTAGTTTATTTTAAGAATTTTATGCCAAACGTAAAATATAAAAAAATATGCCATATTCTACCATTGTGTACAAAGCGGTAAAGTACAGTTCAGACAATTTTGGTTAAGGCCTTGGCGCGTCGGTCTGTGTTTTGGAATAGTGCACGTATGATATGTTTAATTTCTTCGGCTTTATAATTAACAGTTAGTATGCCTGCACCTTCGCACCAATGCTCGGTGATTTCTTGCAACGATGCGTTGAGTAACATTTTCAACTGTTCAAGTTTCATCCACGACTTAATATGTATGACTTCATGTTTGGACTGTAAGGATAAGTGATATAAGTATGTATATGGTATATAAAAAAAAAGTTCACTTTTGCGCTTTACCTTAAATAATGTTGGCACTTTTTCCAATATGACACCAATCAATTCACTCAGCTCATTTGCAACTGTTGCGGATATATCCTCCATTGCAAGTATACGCCGTATGATTTCATTACAAAAATCATGTAAAATATCGCAAAATGTCTTATTGTACATGGCGTCAGGGAGCACGTTCAGCCAGACATTTTTCAACAAATCTAATTGTCGCAAGCATTGGCGTAGTAACTTCAGCGGCGCTGTGCCAACTGTGTGGGCATCTGAGATATCTGAGAAAAGCAATACATACGTGCAACAATAAAACAATAATTAAAATAATTATAAATGAAATGTTGCAAAAAAATTAAAATATTTAAATTTATGTGGGACCTTACCAAATTCCTTAAGAATGCCCATTATAATTTTTTGTTGATAGCTGATTTGTAAATTCAAGTATTTACAACCAGTCATCTGTAGCGTTTTCACAAGCGCCGGGTACGTGGGTATGTCTTTGTCGGAATTTGTGGTAACCCAATGAGCCAGAAATTGACAATTATTGTAAAACAAAGCAGATTGCTGTGGTATGCTGTTCATTAACTTTCCGTGTATATTGGGTACTTCGCTCAAATACGAATTAAGTATAACAACGATTACATTAATTAGACTCTCGTCCTTTGCTTCATGCGATTGGCGTAGTATACGCTCCATTAGCTTAATGAGTTCCTGCAGCGCATAAAAATAATAAACAACTATAATGAAACTGAAATTAGTATTGCTAAACGTACCAGTGTGCTCTTCGATACCATGCAGCAGGGAAAAAGAAATGGATTCATCGATACATCATCTGCAGAATTCTTCTCAGCTATCAAAGCCATATCTTGCAAATCCTTACGCATTATATCAATTGCACTTTTCAATAGATTGTTATTAAATTCCTCACGGAAATATGTTTCGAATTTTTCAGTAAAATCACTTAAAGTGCGATCAGTTTCGGCATTGATTAAGAACACATCCGCTAAAAAGTGTTCAAATTGTATGACGTCCTCAACCAGCGTACACTCTTCATATTCATTCATATTTTTCGGTATTGCATACTTTAGGCATTCATCCACAAGTAAATTCAAAAAGCGTTGCTTTATGTGTTCACCAATAATGGAGAATACTTGCTGATCATTGGATACTGAAACGTTGATGTTGCTTAAACAAGTCAAAACCAACTTGATATTCTCAAATACTTTATTGTAAGAGGGTCGCAAACTTTTACTAATTTCTTTGAGTGAATAGGAAAGTCTTAGTTGTACATAATCAGGGCTCTCCTCACAATATTCCAGTAAAACGGGCTTCAAAATAATTGGCACGAAACAGTTCTCCAGTAAAAAGTCGCACATTTTGATTGGATTATAACGGGCCTAAAATAAAAAGTTTAAAAGTAAGTTTGGTACAAAAACTATGTTGAAGAATGATGAAGAACCAAACCGTTGTAATATAACACATGCACATACCTGAAATAGTGCCATTACTGTGTCCTGCAACTGATTTACATCTGTTGATACTTGCAGCGTTACACATTTTGATTGCGAGAATGATTTTTCGGTGAATTGCACAAGTTCCTCGAATCGCTGTTGCAGATTTTGTTCCAAAATTTTTGCTTGCATAAGGTATTTCACATTTATCGTGTCGTAGCAATTGCATTTTTGCAATACACGATCTACATCACTGCCACTGTCGCAGGATATTAAACTTTTCAATTTACCCAAGTGGTCGAGCACAACCAAATACTCTTTATGCGAATTTGCCTCTTTAATGCATTGAAAAAGATCATCCACTTTAAGTATGCGATAGGAGACGCGTAAACCTAATGACATTTCACGGAACTCATCAATACAGGCGGCCAGTTCCGAATTGGCTTGGCGTAGCGATTCGCTTGCCTCAGAGCTAATTGTCTGCAGCAAATACTCAGACTCGCGCACTAATTGCTCACCTTCGTGGAGGAACGCGTCAACAGTCGTTTGATTGGGCATGAAGTCAACATAGTTGTCGTCGATATTTTTGCGTATGCTCTCCTGGAAACGTTTAATTTGCGTAAAGATTTGTGTAATTGCGCTCTTGGTGACTTCGGGATCACCGCCGTTGGTATCCTTCAATATTTTCACGATATTTTCGCCATATTGTGGCGATTCCGCGTTTAGTTGAAGCGTCATGATAAAGACCCAGAATTATTTATTTATTTCTTTTATATTGATATTTGAGTTCTAGTGCTAAATTGTAGAAATTTGAAATTTTTGGCAGATGAAAGTAATATTTTGACATTATTCGTGGTGAATACGAACGAATTTCACCCAACGCACATAAATGATGGAACTAATTATTACGCCAACATTTCAAAGTACTTTTATTTTTGATGTCGACGGTGACAGCTGTGACGTCATACATAACAATCAAATAAGAGGAAGGTCAAACGAACAAATGGTAGAAGCTTAATATATGATATATTGTATTTTATTTGTTTAGATTTGAATAAGATGTTATTTTTGTTTATATTACATGTTTTACATTACATATTTAAATTGTTTAGTCATGTGAACTAGATTACGACAATTTTTTTTATGTTTACTCTTTTCTTTTTAATCAATGTTTATCGGCTGTCTCAACTTTGCCCCTATTAAAGTACAATTTTGACAACTTATAAATTTCAATATTGATATATTCATGGAAACAGAAATTTAAAATGACCATCATAACAGGGGATTACATGGAAATAAATTTATTGGTTAATAAATGATGTTTTAAAAATAACGTATCAACTATTTTCCTGAAGCATTTGCCATTAATTTTCACTAAAACTTCTTAACAATGAACTATAAACTGAGTTCATTTCAAAAATTAAAAAAACTTTTCACTCATACACGTGAGTTCCGGAAATGTCTCGTAATGCTGTTGGGTTATTAACCGATAAATTAACTGTTAGATGTGTTGTATGGCAATCTTGTTTCTTTCATTTTCGCACAAAACATAAACGCTTCGTGATGCACAGTTTTAAATTTTTCTATTAAAAAAATTTTGTAAAGAAATTGCATGCTGTCAAATACATGCGAAGCATACTAGATAAAGAATGGTTTTGCTATGCATTCGGTTATGCGATTTGTGTATATCCAAATACCCAAAACATTCCATAACAGAACATAACTGTATGTTGAATTTAAATTTTTATGTTTCCCTCAAAACTGTGTTTTAAAACTATTTAACAAGCCCGCTATACAACCCTGTGTAACCGTAACAACGAAATCGAAAACAAAAGAGAAGTAGTAAAAACGATAGCTAAAATTTTATCGGATATCGACAATTGCCCGCTTACAACAATTTCTCATCAGTATCTTATTTTCCCTGTTTGAGTGAGCAACAAAATTTTTGCAAGTGGAATTCCGCCGTCGAACGTGACATTTAATCGATGTAGGCATTAAAATATAATTCAATCGCATTGAATAGTGTATTAAAAAATTCTAACGTAAAATTTTACCCTAAAAGGGAGTGATCGTATATATTACAAAGAAAAATTTGTGGTAGACATCTCGCCTACGAAAATCTGGAAATTGCTTTCGTCTAAATGCACATTACATTGCAAGTAATCACGGGCAACACATTTTAATTATATTAAAGTACAATAGTGAAGAAAATCGATTTTTCGTGTGTGATCAAAAAAAAAAATTGGGGCACCTAAATACAATACGGTTCAGTTCAGTTCAAATCACTTCGGCATTTATAAGGTGGTAGAGAAGCTGAAACAAGTAAGCATTGCCGTTATAAGTGCAATTCGACTGTGTACAAAAACAACAATTAATGATGTGAATTAGATTAACCTCTAGAAGCGCAAGTGCATTTACATTATGTTCTTTATGTTCGTTGCTGTTCTATGTGCACAAAACATATAAGGATATACATAGAAAAGTGTGTTAAAGAGTTGGGGCGGGGGTGAAAACACGAAGTTGGACAAGCTGATGTTGTTTTTGCATTAATCGTCTGCTAATTGGAATGAAGGTGGTGTGTTTCAGTCGAAGCCTCAGCTGATGAGTCGATGCTATTGCGCAAGGTAGTGCTGCGCAACTACACGCTGCTGGAATGTAACAGCTGTGTAAATAGCGAATTTCTATGCTAACATACACACCTAGAGAGGAGTAGAAGTTTTGGTCAATTTTACTTGTTATAAAAGTTATAGTGACTTTTACAATAATTAGGCATAAATGAAATACAATCATAAGCCGGCTCATATTTTAGTTATTAACACTAGGGTTACTCGTTTAATGTGGCTTTATATAATAGTGGCAAAGAGTCAAAATTATGTTTGTCCGTATGTAGTTGTTACCTATTGTGCACACGTGAATAATAGTGTTGTTTTCTAGGTTTACGTCAAATGAAGTAAAAAAGAAACACTTTTCAGGCCACACGCTATTGTTGCGATAAGTAGACACACTGAGTCTATGGTGTATTACACACCGTCGGATGATGCTTTGACCTCTTTAACAAGCTGCTGTAACACCTTTTGATTCTTATACCCTAAGATGTCGTTAGATATCCTAATTCTAATAAAATATAAAAACAAGAAAAAAACCTTAGAATTTGTACCAAAGCTATGATACCTCTAGGAGATAAAACAATTTTCGTGTAAAAAAAGTTTTTGATTGCCCGGTTTGTATGACAGTTAAATGCTTTAGCGGTTCATTCTGTGCAATTTGTGCTTAGATTGTAGCCTTGTGATGGACAATATTAGCCACATTTACTGAAGTTATGTATCTCATTAAATAAAAATTTTTCCTTACATGGATTTTGACTGATCAATTTGTAAGAGAGCTATATTCTATAGCGGTCCAATATCGGCGTTTTCTACAAATGAACAGTTTCTTTGGAAGAAAAGGACGTGTTCAACATTATCTCAAAAACTGAGAGACGAGTTCGCTTTTGTACGGAGTGATAGACGGACGTGTTAGATGGACATGACTGCATCAACTCATTCATAAACAAAATGCATTCCAAATCAATCAGGACTTTAAAACAAAAAACAGAACAAATATTTTTTTCCGCAAAACTAATTTATTTTATTCAAAATAGTCTCTTTCTGCTTCAATACAGTTTTTTGCACGGTCCAAAAGCATGTCAAAGAGTGTTTTAGCTCGTTGCGCAGTATGGCCGCCAGTATGCCGGTGCAAGCCTTTTGAATGGCCTTTACGTCTGCACAACGCCTTCCTTTCATAGGTAAATGCATTTTTCCGAAAAGGAAGAAGTCGCACGGTGCCATATCAGGAGTGGTTGATGGTTAAAATGTGATTTTTGGTCAAATAATCGGTCACAAGCGTTGATCGAATGTTGGATTCTGAGAAATTTTTGGTCGTAAGTCAATTTGTGCGGAACAAATCGTGCCCACACCTTTCTTAAGCCCAAATGTTTGGTCAAAATGCGATAAATCGATATTTTGGAGATGTTCAGTTCCATTTCAATGATTTTCATGATGATTTCGGCTGATTTTTGATGAATTCACGCACAGTTTCAATGGAATTTCCGGTGATCACGGATTTTGATTGGCCCACATGTTGATCGTCATTTATGTCCTCACGAACACTTTGAAAACATTGAAACCGCTCGTGCACTCTGCTACGGGATACATCGCTATAAACTTGTTTCATCAATTGAAACGTTTCGGAAAAGTTGTACCAATTTTAAAACAAAATTTAATGTTGGCTCTTTGTTCGAAGCTCATTTTTGCACCGATAACACAAACATACTGACACCCAAAACGCAATAACTTCACGTTCAATCGATGAAATATCATGAAATTCTCACTGGACAATCGATAGAGATAACAGATTCTAACGCACCAGTCGACATATAGATGACACTACCTAGGGGCGCCAGATTAAAAGGTTCTGCTTACTTTGGGAAGCACCTTGTACATATGTACAAATATTAATGAGTTTGGCTTGGAATTTCAGAAGAGTTCTGCTTTTGCGGTTGTGTATTAAAACAAATACTTATCGTATTAAAGATTTTGCCTTTAGCCTTTGTTTTTATATGACTCAATTATAATAGCATAAAAAATATAATTTTCCTTTAAGAAAATCCATTTGAAGAAAGTCTGTTAGAATAACGAAGAATTTTATAAGTATGTATATAGCAAATGGGAGCTGGGGTAATACATGAATCAATTTAACACATTTTCTGCAATAAATTAAAGTCGCGCCGTCATCCTCATCTTTGTATATATAATGCATATCAATTTTGATTATTTTTAGGTGTTACAAACAACCATAAGGTTATATAAAAAATACAATACTCTCTGGCAAAGTGCTGAGAGTATAAAAGTGTAAAGAAAATATAAATAAAGCGCAAAAGTAAAAAAAAAACGTGAATAAACAACATAACAGTAAACACAAATAATTAGCAAGAAAGAATAATACATTAATGACGAAAGCTTGTGGAACTGCTTAAAATAAAGAATTGAAGTATTTTTTACGTAGAGCTCTTTAAGCAGCAAACTAAACATACATAAATAAATTCTATTAAAGGAATGATCAACTGTATGAACTGAAGGTAAGCTCATTGTTAATTGTTATTATTAATATATCTATTTCAGTTAATAGCTACTTTTATGAAAAGGCAAATGACAGTAGGATGAAATTAGAATTAAACACTCCTCTAACACTATTCTCATTATGATCCGACGCCGTCGAAACAGCACTTTTCCTGAGCCTAACCTTATATAACTTCGATTACAACCAATTTTAAACTTACAACACAATGTGGTATTGAAAACCGCTACCGCTAAACTAACAACATTCCATTTCTCGCTGAATACCGCGTTAAACATCCAGCGAAAATTTTAGTGAAATTAGTAAGGGAAATGTCGATAAGAGTAAATGTGTTAACTTTTCCGAGGTCACGTTATCACAAAAATGTGTTACAGCACTTATTTTTCATCGAAAACACTTTTAAGTAAGATTATGTCGGCTAATTTATCGCAGTCACAAGCATTGATTTTTTGTTGCGGAAGTTATATTTTTATAGAATATATTTAAATTGTTTGCATTAAAAAAGTGATTGCAAAAGCTACTTAATTCCCGCTATTGTCGCGCTCTTGACTCTACTTTTCAATAGAGACATAATAAACTATGCATTTATCTACAATATTTTTTTTATATATATGTAGGTACATACATATGTATATAACCCACTTGTTGTTGGCTGTTGTGTCCTTTCGGCTATAATCGCGTCAACGGTGCCTACGCCAATAAAGAAAGAAGAAGAATATATCCCACTTTTTATACCCTGAACTGGGTATATTAAGTTTGCCACGAAGTTTGTAACACTCAGAAGGAAGCGTCGGAGACCCTATAAAGTATATATATAAATGATCAGTATGTTGAGCTGAGTCGATTTAGCCATGTTCGTCTGTCTGTCTGTCCGTCTGTCTGTATATATACGAACTAGTCCCTCAGTTTTTAAGATATCGTTTTGAAATTTTGCAAACGTCATTTTCTCTTCAAGAAGCTGCTCATTTGTCGAAACTGTCGATATCGGACCACTATAACATATAGCTGCCATACAAACTGATCGATCGGAATCAAGTTCTTGCATGGAAAACTTTCACATTTGATAATGTATGTTCACGAAATTTGGTGTGAGTTATTGTTTATAGAAATAACGCAATATCGGAAGAAATTGTTTAGATCGGCTGACTATAGCATATAGCTGCCATACAAACCGAACGATCGGAATTAAGGGCTTGTATGGAAAACTTTCGCATTTGACGTGGTATCTTCACGAAATTTGGTACAGATTATTTTCTAAAGCAACAATGTAATCTCCGAAGAAATTGTTCAGATCGCTTTACTTTAGCATATAGCTTCCATACAAACTGAACACCTAGTTGAAGCTGAAGTTAACGTTTTTTCTTGTTTATTTCTTATTTTGAATTATATTCTCAAACTTACTGTTACTGTTATATGTATTTGCTTTGATCAAAATCATATACTTACATATGATCAAAATCATATACTTGTATGGAAATTTTTTTATCTAAGGAGATATCTGCACGAAACTTGGCATGAATTAATGTTTAAAGCAATTATACAATATCTGAAGAATTTGTTAAGATCGGATCACACTAGCATATAGTTACCATACAAACTTTTTGTAATTGTGAAGGGTATTATAGCTTCGGTGCAACAAAGTTAACGTTTTCCTTGCTTTTGTATATTTTCTAAGGTAGATACGTCAGTGTTTTTTTCACCAAATTTAAACAGTTCATATTTGTTTTATCTTATCAATAGATTAGTTGTTTGTAGGTATTAACATTTTGTACATCAGCTGCATACATACTTACATACGTTTGTTTATGGCTAACAGCAACAAGGTTGCTTGTAACATAAATTTCATTTGTCGAATTTCTCACCCACTGATTTATTTTGCATTTCTACTGCCTTTGCATGTTTGAACGTTTGAGTGTTGTTGTGTTTTATTGTTTTGATAACACTGGTCTGCAAAAAAAATTATTTCTTAATGTTTTTATCATATTTTGGGCTCTAAGCAAGAAATTTCACATGCAAATAAGTACAGCACATTGATTTTCAATTTAAATTCCATTTAATCAAAGAACGATTTTTATTAACTAATTTTATTAAAAATTATAAAAAGGTGAAAAACATTAGGATCGAAGTTTCACAGTGAAAAATGGAAATTCTATAGTTAGAAGTTCCAAAAATGTCTTTAAAATACTTATGCCATAACATTAAGTGACAAATAAGTTATAAAAAATGGCAAACAGTTATATCTACAAAAGTAACAAAACCTTCTTATGTACTTTTGTCACAATTTTTCGAAGTATTTTTTCGTTGGGAGACCAGTGTAATTTAGTGTAACCAACAACTTACTTTTCTTTTGCTCCTCTATCTCCATTCTTTCTTCTCCAATATTTCGTTGTGCTCACCGCCCTTCAATCGGACGCCTTGCATTTTCTGCTTTTTGGTTTTCGCGGGCGTAGTTTGGTACAAAAGCACTCATATCTACTTGCATAGCATATACCAGACTAAGTTTATAATCCACATATGTAATTAGATTGCACAATCTTTCATTAATAACTTTGGTTTGTTTGTGAGCCGGCTGATTACACGGGTTTTCAATATAGTGTTGTTGTATTGTATTTACATTTGTTTTGTTTCTTTCAAAGTGATTACTTTGTATTACGCTTTTTTGTTTTTGTAACGATTTTGTATTTTCCACACTCGAAATGTTGTTGAAGCTTTGAGACCAACCAGACGTGAGGAAATCTGAAGATAGTAAATAAAAACATTTGTAAAACTTAGTCGAATTGAGGATCTTCAGGATAGGCGATCTCCAGATCAAGAATATACATATATGTATATGTATTTAGCCTCTTAGGCGGTGAGAGACCCCACCCTTTGCTAATGGCTCCTCTACAGCAGTACAAGGCAATCGGTGCCTTTTTCGTTCTCTCTTCGATATTTAGCTTCCATGAAAGCTTCCTATCTAAGATGAGCCCAAGATATTTCACTGTATCCGCCGGTTGCAGATCGATGTCTCCCATTTGCGGCAGTGGTGCCACCGAGATTTTGTATCTTCTAGTAAATAAAACTATCTTTGTTTTAGTTGAGTTGATGGCGAGATCACTTCCGACAGCCCAATTTGTTACAACGCTGAACGAGTTAGCACTCGTACACTGTACTCAGGAACTTTGCTAGGCCATAAGCGCTACATCGTCTGCATAGGCAATCATCCGGCAGCCATGATCTTTAAGGTCGTTAAAGACCAGGATCCATAGAAGAAGAGAGAGAACTCCACCTTGTGGGGTTCCCCAACTCACATTTCGTCGAGCACGTATGTCGCTCCACTCCGTCTCAATCACTCTGTCACACAGACGACTGAAAATGAAATGTTTGAGGTTTGATTCAACCCCAAAACCGTCCAGAGCAGTTGCGAAAGTTTCCGGCAGGACGTTATTGAAAGCTACCTTAATATCAAAGAAGGCTTACTCAAGCCATGACAAGATAGTACGCACGGCAGTATCCACTGAATTGCCTTTACAATAAGCATGTTGCGCTACTGATAAATGGCCCCTCGTAATGTGCCTCCTTATATACCAGTCCATCAGCCTCTCCAGAGTTTTAAGTAAGAAGGATGATGAAGTGACGGGCTTGCAGTCCTTAGCCGTAATGGATATAACGCCATATAGAAAAGAACATAGCGTTTCTATTTAACCGGCCATCACTGTACTGCTATTCATTTAACAGGAAATTTTTTCTCAGAACAATATTTATTTTCAATTTGAATTCGAAGGTGCAAAGGTGGGAATTCGCGCTGAATAATTTTATATGATTAAGGTCAATTAGCGGTGAATAATAATTGTTTACACTAACGATTATGATGCTATTTGGATATAATAAATCTTTGAGTTTATGTGGAAAACATTTTGTCTCATGACGAAAATGTTGCTGTAATCGATTTTTTTCGAGAAACCTAGATACCGTAGCTGCACGTAAGGCGGCACCTTTTCCGTTCGCTACCCTAAGAAGGTTTCGTATATTTATTGACTTCTTCTTTATTGGTGTAGGCCCCGCTTATGCGGTTATAGCCGAGTTCACAACAACGCCCCAGTCGTTTTTCCGTTTCGCTATTTGGAGATTCCAAGTGTAGTCTGGTCCTTCTTCACCTGGTTTTTCCAACGGAGTTGAGATTTTTCTTTTCGTGCTGTCGAAGGCGGCTTGTGTGTTGATACTCTTTTCACGGGTCTTTTCCAAGATTTAGCGCAGGCTGATCTGGGCAGTTGTTGATTTTCTAAGCCTGACGTCACACTGATAAGGTCCAATCAGTTTGTTGACGGTGGGCTTTATTGTTTCATACAGTAAGCTCGATAGAATCTTATATGCGATGTTGAGTTGGCTTATTTTCCGATAGTTGTCGCAGATTGTGGACTCTCCCTTTTGTGGATTGGGCAGAGCACACTTAAATTCCAACTGTCGGGCATTGCTTTCGTCCGACCATATTTACAAAAAAGCATATGCAAGCTCCTTATCAGTTCTTCGCCGCCATATTTGAATAGCTCAACCGGAATTTATCGGCTCCCGCTGCTTAGTTGTTCTTCAGACGGGCAATTGCTATTTGAACTTCTTCATGGTCGCGCAGTGGAACGTCTGTTCCATCGTCATCGATTGGGGAATCGTGTTCACCATCTCCTGGCGTTATGCTTTCACTGCAATTTAGCGGGGTGGAAAAGTGTTCCCTCCATAATTTAAGTATGCTCTGGGCATCAGCCAATAGATCACCTCTGGGGTTTCTACAAGAGTTTGCTCCGGTCTTGGAACCTTTTGTTAGACGCCGCATCTTTTCGTAGAATTTTCGAGTATTATCACTGTCGGCCAGCTTATCAAGCTCTTCTTTATTGGCTTGATACTATGAATAAAATAAATGTTTCTCAACTTTCCAAATATTTGGGTTGAAAGGAGTGTTGCGTTGCTCGCTTAAATTTATGATGTTGACAATGCTTTTAACTGCACTTTTTCCAACGGATCGTAACATGGTAGTCTTTATTCATTTATCTGCAAGCCCTTGAATTACTTTTGTATAATAAGTTTTCATCGATGCGATGAATTACGGTAATTTAATGTTAATGAACTCGGCGATGGCGAAACTTTGACGACTGACGTTCGAACAAAAGGTTAATGAACGTCCAGACAGAAATAAGTATTTGTAATTTGTATCTGAAAGCGTTAAGCTTTGTTCCGTAGCTTTCAGTAAATAGTACGAGTGCAGGCACAAAGCGATATTGTTTGTACTCACTTATCCGCTTTGGCGTCACGTCAATTTCTATCTGAGTAGCTATGTATCTACAAGTATGTATGCGTATGTACACATGTGTGCGCCGGCGAGCAGTTGCCTTGTAATGCTAGAGACGGCGACAATAATGCCAGTCAAAGCCATCACTAATCGAACATTCATCGCAGCTATACATGCACAAAAGCACACACACACAGGAGTGTGTGCAGGCACCAATACATTTGTAGTTACATGCCAGAGAGCACGTGACTGAGTTATTACTTTCGTTTTGTATAAGTTGGTTGCAACTGAAAGCAACAACAATGCTTGTAAGTTAAAGTTACTTACATATTTCTTGGCCGACAATTGTTTAATTATTTACTATGTGTTATTAAGGTTGCTAAGTGCGCAAATTTATCACTTTCGCAAACAGTATTACCGTGTTGATAGCAACGCAAACAAACTCGCCCGTCTGTGGAAATACAAAGTATCTAAGGCAATATATTGCCACTTTCTTACCTCTGTGTGCAAAACCAACACTTCAAAGCCAAAAAACAAAACGATTCGGAAACAAGAAAAGAAATGAAAAGTTTGCACTCAGCTTCCACACATACACATACAACTTTACGTTTATAAGCAACTACAAATCAACGTCAAGTAATCGAAGACTGTTAAATGCAACGGCGTGCAGTGCAAAGCCAAGGAACAACAACAAATAATGAAAATAAAAACAAAAAAAACGTTTTTCGGCTGCACCGCAGCTATAATACCCTTCACGCGTGTATTTTTATACCATAAAAGGGTAAAAATATTTTTATCTTAATTTTCATCGTACAGTTTGTATGGCAGCTACATATATGCTACAGTGGTTCGATTTGAAAGATTTCTTCAGAGATTTTACCATTCTTTTGGACAATAACTCATGTCAAATTTCGTGAAGATATCTCGTCAAATAAAAAAGTTTTTCATATAAGGACTGGATTTCAATCGATTAGTTTGTATGGTAGCTATATGCTATAGTAGTTCAATCTGAAAAATATCTTCGGAGCTTGTATCGCTGCTTCGAATAATAATCCGTGCCGAATTTCGTGAAGATATCTCGTTAGATTAAAATGTTTTCTATTCAAGGACATGTATTTGAACTTATAGTGTGTATGGCAGCTACATACATACTATATATGCTATAGTGATTTGATCAGAATAATTTCTCCGGTGAATGTACTGTTGCTTTGGACAATAACCCATGCCAAATTTTATGAAGTTATCTCGTCAAATAAAAAAGTTTTCCATACAAGAATTTTATTTTGATCGTTCAGTTTGTACGGTAGCTATATGCTATAGTGGCCCGATATCGACGAAACAGGCAAATGAGCAGCTACTTGGGGAGAAATAGAAGTGTGCAAAATTTTAGCTCGATATCACAAAAACTGAGGCAAAATGCAGAGAACAAGCAAATAACACGAAGAGCAAAGAAATCAGCACAAAACTATGAGCAATATAAGCGTAATGTAATTATAGTCGCACTGACTAACTGTAAATAGCAATAGTTGCAAACACAAAAATTACTAAAACACTCCAATCACGTTCGCCGGCGAGATAATGGCACGCCGGAGCAAGCGATTCGCCATGAACATGACTTGTCTATGCAATTAAATGACAAGCGGGTAACAGATGTATGTATGTATTTATTTTGTTCCATGCTTTGTTAGTATGTCTGCATACGAACGTTTTCTATGTGTGCTGAAATTTACTGGAAAAATGGAGCGTTTCGAATTCCTCAAATCAGTTCGGCTTGCGGAAATATGAAATGCAAACGCCGAGTTACTCATACGTCTAGGTGACCACTAGCGCTGATTTTCCTTTGTTCACCATGTTTCTGCTGCTGCACTTCCTGCTGTGCTTTGAAGTGTTCGAAATGTCAATAATTGTAATGTATTGAAATGTTTATCAGAATACATAACGGTGTCAATATTGTTGCCAAACAATGCAAACTTAAAAGTGTGGCTTAATGGTGAAAAGTAGTGCCCCTGGCCTAATTGATTGGATGGGAATGTATATAAATGATTTTTGTATAAATTATGAGTTTATTTAATTTTTGCATATTTTTCATATTGATTTGTTTTATTAATTACTTTTTCGCCGTCCTAATGAAAGAAATAGAGAAATATTAAGCGATGCTTTAACATCGACACGAGTTCAAAAAACAATGGGTATCGAAAAACGCTTAGAGTATATCATAAATTTATGCAGTTAGCTAATATCAATTCCAGGCAATTTGTCAGATTCGTGGAAAGTATGGCAACCAAGCTGCTTCAATCTTAGTTTTGCGATAGTTGGACGGTGGACGAGAAATTGTCTAGATGTCATTTTCATCTCTGCAACTTTAAGAATTCCGTCCTCCAAAAATCTTTAGCCACATCCCTATGATACAGTGTCCAATAAGGACACCTCTAACTGTGTCGCTTGAAAGGATACTACAGTGGCCTGGTCTGAAGCAAAAGTTTATTGAGAGCTCCCTGCACAAAACATCCTCTTCAACCTTCCACTTAAGCATCGATCCGTCCGTGTAAAAGGTGGAGTTTGTTCCACCTTGAAGTCAAAAGACGAGTTTTCCGCCGCCGCCCTCTAGTTTGGCAGTAATGGCTTCTCCCTTGTTGAAATATAGTAGAACAAAAACATTAAGTTCATTTCTAATCACCAAACCAGTTTTGATTCTAGCTTCTAGTGTCATTGATCGCCAAAATCCTATCGCTTTTTGTCTTTAACCCAGCGATTTCTTTTCTACTCAGCCGCAGTTTTTGAATTAAGACAATGTCAGCGCCGTCTCAGCCGATCAACGCAAAGGGAGTCTTCTCAACCAGCACCTAACACATTAACTTCATGATGACCGGAGAGGAAAGTACTTTGAGGCTTAACACCAGCCATTTCTGCAGAGTATTACCCCTGCATACATACTGAGGCGTCCAAAATACCTCAGCTACCAGTCGGGAATTTAAACATTGCTCAGGAACCAATTGTCCGTAATAGTTGTAGAAGGCCGTGAATGCTGTGGGTCATTTGGCGTTACCCGGAATGCGCCGCGAGGAGACTAACCTGTCTTACAGTCCTAACTCTCTCTAAATACTCAGTTTTCATACACTTATCTGTTCCTATTTTAGCGTTAATTTTTCGTAACCGTTAAATACCAAAGGCTTGTCTGATATTTGCGTTGTCAAGTGGGCTCGCCTCACTCATTTATAAATAGATCTTAATAAAGTTTAGCAGTTAAAAGATTATAAAAAATTTAAGGTGACTTTTAAATGAGGGGCTTGCTTTCATTGATTTATATCTCCATAAATGTATAAAAGCCGCAAAGTATTAATATTCAAATGTGTTCTGACATAATACTAAAATGGATATTGGCGACTGCGTATTATGAAAAACATTCCAATTTTATAAATTTTTTCCTGTCAACGCGCAAGGCACAGAAGACTTATCAGTTATTTCACAAACTTGGTGTGCCGGAGATGGTCATTTCTTGTTATGATTTGAACAACAAAAATGTTTGTCGTAATATTTTGTAAGTTATGTTTTCTGTGGAAACAAAAATCTTTTACTATTTTGGCCTTACGCTTTCCTATTATTATAGTCTGAACAGGGATTAGTAAGTTTGCCACGAATTTTGTAACACCCAGAAGGAAATGTCGGAATCTCTATAAAATATACCGAATATGAAGTTGGCATAGCTTCAAATATCGATTTAATGGACTGCTTCAATTCAGTCAGATTTACGGATTTTTTTCACATAACCCCATAAAAAGTCTGGTGCAGTCATGTCAGGTGTTATTGGGGTGCCAGCGGAAAGTGGAGTTTCTTGATATTAATTTGTTTTAAATTTTTCGTAGGAGCTCTACAATAACCGGTCTGGCTATGTGTGTAGTTGCTTTTTGGAATCAAACGTTATTGAAAGGGATAGATCTTCGTCGCGGTTCTAGATAAAAAAAATCATCCTTTAATAACGGCTCCCATTCACAGTTACTGTTAAACCGTTTCCTTTAAAGAAGTATGGTCCGACAAAACACCTTGATGAAGCTGCCCACAACACAGTGACTCGTTCCGTCTTGTGGACTATTTCTGTATTTGATTCGCTCTATATACGGCAATTTTGCTTGTTTACATTTCTGTTTAGATTAAAATATGTCTTATCAAACGTAAACAGCAGTTTGTCTTCTTCGACTATTTCAATCACTTTTTTTTTTTTAGAAAATTCCGAAAATTCTAGGCGAAAAGGCTAATCTAGAGAGTTTAACCGGCTTGGTATTTGAACTTTGTATGGAAACAGGTTTAAGTCACCATTAATTATCCCTTGAAATGTTCGTCTTGCGCCGATAAATTGCGACTCGAAACTCTTGGATTTTCGTAAAACAGCTGCGATTGTTTCTTGAACACGATCATACGGATCTCGATGGTACGATCTTTTTGCGATACTTCCAGATCCCATGTTTACCAACCTTATCATACCATAATGCTCAGAGCACGTTGTTTTAAAGTTTTGGTAGTATACCTGGAATGATAAATTGGGCACTTGTTCCTTGAAAAAAAAGGAAATTCGCTATCATAAGTACACAGCACATTCAGCCATTTTGTAGACGACCAATTGAAATGTAAAGGCATTTTCTGGGGACCCTTTATCTTCACATTGTTTTCAAATGAGCTCCTGCGATAGCAACCGACGAGATTAAATCATTTTTTTCTAATTTTTGAGAATGCTGAAGGTTTGTTTTTTACATATCGTATAATCTGGCTGTCCACTAACATCGATATTTTTACATTTTCCCCACGAATCCTCGCTCTATCTTTGTATTTTACACCATTGAATATCATTATGGAGCTGCATCTCACTATTGCTTCAATTCCCTCTAGCTTCTTTGAAAAGAAATAGCAGTTCAAAATATTAAATAAATGTGTATTTTGTTTTTTTTTTTTATATGCTTTGTCCCCTTTTGCATTGTAGTTGCCAATCACTCACTACATCAAACTGTTGGTACCAAAAACTTTTGGATACATAAAAACATCAATAATGAAAACAACAAACACGAAGCGAAAGAAGCTCTGCACTGTATTCACGTAGCTTAATGAATTCCAAACCTGTGTTGTAACTGAATTTAATTCAATTTCAACGCCCCCATATAGCTCCAACACATACCCATACACCCATACATACTCAATAAGTTCGTGTTTTGTTTGCCCGAAGGCAGACGATGGCGGCAAATTGAAACCGAACTGCTTGTCCGTCGTTTGTTTGTGTGCAACTTTTATTTCTATACAAATAAAAATATGAATTCATTGAAAGACTTGTAGTGTCCAATTAATTGAAATTAATATTAATATGCTAAGTACGAAGATTGTCGCTTTAACGAACACTCGTACTCTTATTCGCATGGCACACGTAGCGCGCAGCCGGCCGGCCTCCACGCTACCCCCATTTCTAAATTCAATTGTGAACCCGCTTCCTTCTTCGTGCGTCTTTTGAATTTCTTAACCGATTTATTTGTTGTGTGGCAGACTGTCGTGTCTTTGTTCGGTGGAATTCTATTTTCGTAAACACTTATCTTCTTTTATCATCCGTTTTTTTATATTTATAAGCATTTGTGTGGATATATTTATTCATTAATTATTTAATTCTTGTGGTTGAAAATCTTTGTGACGATGCGGGTACCTGAGCCGAACGCATGATCTCGCTGCTGATTCTTAATTTGCCGCCATTGTTGTGAACTAAATTATGGAACTCATTGTCAACAGAATTACTTACACGAATCGCTTTAAGATGACCTAGACACTGTTGCACTTAATTCGAGAATGTGAAGATATCGTTTTTTCAATTAGGTTAAGTGGATGAATACTGTCCCTATAATACTATCTGTTGGGTTGCTGAATTGGTGGTTCTTGGAGAATTGTTTTCAATAGCAATTTCTTATTTATTATATTGGGGTCCAGAATTTGGAAGCTATGACTGTGAAACTGTTTCGATCCTTTTAAGTTAGATTCCAAGCGGTCCAAAATGGATAAGCAAACGAATATTTTCCTTCTTGGCGACGTGCGTACGCTCCGAAGTCCTAACATTGACTCGGACCATTTTCTTGTTGTGCACAAGATGCGCACCAAAAAACATAAGGAAAGTTCGACGTCGAGAAGCTGCAATAACAACAGACAGCCGAACGATTTTCTACTCGACTTGTACTCCAGCTCTCTGAGAGCACTCATCAGCAACTCGGTGTAAGGGAACTGTGGGCGGTGTTTCAAGCTCCTTACGTCTGGCTACGAACGAAAAGGCTAAAGAACATCTGGTACGATGAGTAGTCTCGTGTTGCAGTGGAGAGAAAATAGACGGCTTACCTCGCAACGTTAAAATCGACCACAAGACGAGCTGGATGGGATAGAAACCGGGATCTGAAGAGGGGAGCGACACGCATTTGCAGACAAAAAGAGAGATCCAGAAATGCGTGAGTATGAAGAGCTTGACAAGCTAGCCGACAAGAGTAATGCTCGAAAATTCTACGAAAAGATGCGGCAACTAACAGAAGGTTTCAAGACCGGAGCATACTCTTGTAGAACCACAGAGGTGATCTTGTGACTGATGCTCGGAGCATACTAAAATTATGGAGGGAACACTTCTCCAGCCTGCTGAATGACAGTGAAAGCATAACACCAGGAGATGGAGAACCCGATTCCCCAACCGATGACAATGGAGCAGACGCTTCACACACCACCTCTTCTTCGATTTCAAAGCTGCTTTTGACAACACGAAAAGGAGCTGCCTTTATGCTGCAATGTCTGAAATCGGTATCCCCGCAAAACTATTACGGTTGTGTAAATTGACGTTGAACAATAACAACAGCTCCGTCTGGATCAGAAAGGTCCTCTCCGAGCCGAGCAAACCAGGTTTCCGACGAGGAAACTCTCTATCGTGGGACTTCTTCAATCTACTACTGGATAAAATACGTTATGTTGTCGTACTTCTCGTGCAGGTCATCGTTCTATCGGCTGCGGTATATGTTGCCAATTCGCAAAGGGTCATAAATTTTCTGCAGATCCTTTCCCTCATATGCTGTCATCGTCCATGCCTTTGTACCATAAAGCAGGACTTTGTTCGTTGAGAAAGAACTTTATATCTCAATTGCCTATTCAATCCAAAGTAACACCTATTGGCGAGAGTTATTATGCGTTGGACTTTCTAGGCTGACGTTGTTGTTGGTGTTAATGCTGGTTCCAAGATAGACGAAATTATCTACGACTTATGCCATACAAACTGAATGATTGAACCCACGTTCTTGTATGAAAACTTTTATTTGACGAGATAGATGTCTTGACGAAATTTTGCAAAAACTATTGTTCACAGCAGCGGTATAAGCTCCGAAAAAAAGTTTTCAGATAGGACCAATACAAACTAACCAATCTTAATCAAGATTTTGTAGGGAAACTCCCAAGTTGTGAAAGGTATTACTGCCCTATGAAACGACTGCGCATTGTACTCAAGTCAATCAAGTACCTAAACGCTTCTTCATTCGAACTTCTTCTATTGCTTACATGAAATACCACGAAAAAGGCAAGCAGCAAAATATCCAATTTATTCAAAAATTTGTTGAGATTGAAAGTATGCAACAACAACATTGGTATGTGTGCGTTTTTTCGCCAAAAATCGGTCGATTACACAAGCGACCTCATCAACGAGTAAATCTCGCTTGCGACGACACCAATCAACATTCCAGTGTAAGCTGGAGGCGGCAGGCAGCAGCCAGCTTCTTTCAGCGAACGATGAATGCGTACTTTTCATTGCCGACGGCTTTTGACAACGACCATCATTTGCACAACAATAACAACAACTGGCAATGTACATACATACATATGTGCTTCGTACCTGCCTCGCACACCCCCCAACCCCGAGGTTATGTGCAGACCATGGGGCGAGGAAATGCGGCTGGTTCTTTTCAACTCATCGCCGCGCGCAGTTCGCAGCTGGCCGATCGGTCGGTCACGTAAACAAGGTTAATCAAGCGTGCTGAGGCATATCGTTTACGCCGATTTTGTATTGTGTACTTTGGCGAGTTTATTGTGAGCGCGCGAGAAATATGAACAGAAAAACAAAAACAAAACACAACCAAAAACAACAACAGCTATGCGAAAGCGAAAACGTTGCAAAAATTAAGCCAAACAATAAAATTAAATGAAATGATAAAGAAATTAAAGCGTTGTTGTTGTTGTTGTTGTCTTGCGCATTCGCCTGTATGAATAAAATGCCAAATTAATGTTTATTAAAAGCTTGTTGTTGTTGTTCCTGTTGTTGTCTGCTCGCTTTAGTGCTTTATAAATGCGTTCGCCAGCTGCCTGAAATGCGAATTGGTGTGCGACCCGACGCTTCGCCACCACAGGAAGCGCTCAATTGTCACTTGCAGCGAGCGGCTGCTGCTGCTGCTGCCAGTTCAGCGGCTCTGCTGGGCTCACCTTTCCTCTTGGCGATAATACGCATATGTGCTCATACATTTATGTACTTTGTTTGCATGTGTGTGTTATTTATCTTCGCTGGAATCTCAAGCTGTTTACGGCTTAATGTGGCAACTACGCAAATATCGCTTTTGCGCCGAAGCGACAGAGTGTGGGCGTTTTCTGTGGCGGCGTGGCAGCTACTTCCGCATTTGTTTGATTTTATTAATTTGATTAGAATTTATGAGGATGCGAGCGCACGTTAGTATCCGCTTACATATGACAACTCACACACATATACAGTGTCGAACGAAAAACTAAGAACACTGCAAATAATTGATGAATATGATAAAAACAGTTGTTAAAATTGCGTGCATATTTAATATTTCGTTGACGGCCCATTGGTTTTTAGCACAGCTCGGCAGCTTTTTGGCATTGAGTCTAATAGTGTCGTACAAATAGTATGTGATATGGAATACCAAGCTTCTCGGAAAATTTCCCACAATTCTTTCTAGTCTTTCGATCTGACGCTTCCAATTTTCTCTTCGACAGTTCTCCGATCTACTGTATTTTGGTTCAAAGAATGCAAAGGCGAGTTTGAAACGTATCTTTTAATATGAAGAAACCGATTTCAGTGAAGAACCGATGCATGTTTGGGAACCGGTTGAAATTTTCACTTTCAAGGCATCTTCCATTCGTTTAAAGGAGCCTGACTGAATTGAGCATGCGAACGTTCAGTGGACCCACACCGTACTAGGGGAAGCCGTTCTTACGAAAAATAGGTTTACGTAACCGGACTCCGTCATTCCGACGGTTATTGGGTCTCGACACGAGTTAAGCGCACTCGATGCGACAGCTTCGATGACTCCGTATCCACGCCGGCTCTTACAAGCTGTTCTTCCATAAAGTTTATTTTCTTCTAGTCTCTTCCCAACTGACCGGGCGCAAATTTGAACTTCTGTCTCTACCTACTACTTTCAGCAGCTGGTTAATGGACCTTGGAACGATACAATTCTCATGAAATTATCATCTTCGCTTGTAGTTTTGCAAGGCTTAAACCTCTTGCAATGAGTTTTTTGGGGTTCTAGGACGTGAAGTACAAAAATGGAAGTTTATCCCAATAAGTCTAGCAATTTCCCGAATACCTTGAACTTCGTTCCTCAGTTCTTTCCATCAGGGGTGTTTTTTACGTGGCGGGTCCCAATTCCAGCGCACAACCCTAAAATGATTCGCCTTCTCACTTTAGCTCGCCTTCAAACGGATGCTTTTTGGGTACCCAGACGATACTTGATCAAAGACCGGAAGTCGTGAGCTGCTTGACCTATATGTAAAAGAATCGTTTCTGGTCTTCCCCAAGTGAATGGCGATCAGAGAACTTTCCTCACTCGTGTGAACTTCTACTTATGGCTCTATCCTCCATCTAAAGAAGATGTCATCTTATCCTCAAACAAAAAAGTTTAACATAAACAATGCTCTTATAAATTAATTTCCAATCGCCTCTTTTTGGTTTAAGTGTTCCCATTTTTTTGTCCGAAACTGTATATATGCACATTTGTCCATATTTAATTATGTACATTGTTTTATCAGCGTAGTCATTGCAAGTGGGCTCGTGTACGTCGATCTCATCTTGCCACCCGTTCACTAAGCTCTGCGTACCGTTATTCTGCCAGCTGAACGCGGGCCTCTTTTTCGCATATTTAAAGTATATTAAAGTACATATGTACACTTAATAATAATTATTCCCATCTCGACGGCAACATATGGCATTCCGTTATTATTGGCTTTCCTCTCCGTGACTGTCGTACCGTCATGTAATTTATAGCTATTACGCGTAACTTTTTTCGTGTAATCATATACTGACCTATTGAAATTAATCTACGAGCGCATTTAGCTTCCATGCGAGCACTCGCTCATCCGTCATATCCGCTTAATGTGTGCTAATGAGCGTTGATTGAAATTTTAGTCGCACTAACGATGCTGTTTTGAGAGTTCGTGTCTGTGATTTTAAGTGACTTTTAACTTATTTCACTTTATGCAATTGAAAAAGGTCAAACGGTTGTTTAAAGTTAGAATTTATCACTGTTTAATTTTGTTCTTTTTCCGAAACAAGCACCTCTTGAGGTGTCGAAAAACGAAGTCGGCACTTACGGTGTGTTCTTCATCCAATTGAGACATTAAAAACCAAGTGTGGAGATACCAAGTGTACCAAGACTTTCTCCACCTAGTCTTTACTGTGTTGAATACATTCAGAGCTGGAGTATTTTCTTCCATTTGGACGACATGACCCAGCCAGCGTAGCCGCTCTCTCTTCATTAGCTGAACTATGTATGTCGTCTCATCATTCCATCAACTGCAGTATTCGCAGTTGGCAACGCGGACCATAAGTCTTCCGCAGGACCTTTCTCTCGAAAAGTCGTAACGTCGATACATCAGATATAGTCATCGTCCATGCCTCTGTACCATATAGCTGGTCGGGAATGATGAGTGATTTCTAGAATTTGGTCTTTGTTCGTTGAGAGGGGACTTTACTTCTCAGTTGCCTACACAGTCCGAAGTAGCACCTCTGGACTTCGAGGCTGACTTTGTTATTGGTGTTAATGCTGGTTCCAAGGTAGACAAAATTATCTGCGACTGCGAATTTATGACGGTCAACAGTGACGTGGGAGCTACGACGACTGTTTTTTTGATGACAGGAGAGATTTCTTCTTGCCCTCTTTCACTACCAAACCCATTTGCTTCTCTTCCTTATCCAATCTGCAGAAAGAAGGACTAACGGCGCGGAGGAGTATATTGAACTACTAGAGTTTACACAGCCGTATTAGCTTTGGGAGGATACCAAGTTCCGACAAAGCGGCTTTGAGGCAGCTCCTTTTCGTGCTGTCGAACGCGGTTTTAAAATCGACTAACAGGTGGTTTGTGTCGATCATCCTCTCACGGATTTTTTCCAAGATTTGGCGAAAGTGCATATCTTGGCAGTTGTTGATTTTTCGGTTCCAAAGCCGCACTGATAAGATCCAATCAGTTTGTTGACGGTGGGCTTTAATCTTTCACATAATACGCTGGATAGAACCTTATATGCGATGTTTAGGAGACTTAACGCACGGTAGTTGGCGCAGATTGTGGGGTCTCCCGTTTTGTGGATTGGGCAGATCACCCTTAAATACCAATCGTTGGGCACCATATTCTACAAAGAAGTTGATGCATGCTCCTTATAAGTTCTTCGCCGCCTGAACTAAAAGCTTAAAATTCTCCTGTAGCTATTACGTCCATTACTTGACGATCCGTTTACAGAGTCGGACATCCACTGGTTAGAAATCCGTCATCTTGACCTTATATTCTTTATTAAAAGTGAAGTATTTGGAACTCTAAACTTTGAAATTGTCCTAATTTTCTGTTCTCAGCGACTAAAACGAATTATTTTCACTTTGTGCTTCTGGAGTAATCAGTGATTTTTTGTTTTATCAAATGATAAGATATACCCAGGTATGCGACATGTTAGTTGTTGGTGGCAACATGTTATATTTTAGTTTTTCAACAGTAGCGCTATACACTCAATATCAGTTAGCTTGTAGATTGTACAGGTTGTTTTTGTAACCGTATGTTCGGACCAAGCACTTAGTGTAATGAGAACACCTAGTCATAGAAACACGAAAAGAAAATAAAAATGGCAAAAAGAAATCTAACTGTTAGCATATTGGAATATGGAGTATTTAAATCACTAAAAAAGCATAAAATAATGACAGTACAGAACATTATAAATATTTTATGACATGTTTACTTGGACGCATTTTAAGTTTTTAATGTCTTCACTTCTACAAAATGACTGCCTTAACTGATAACCGAAGTTCTGTTGCATGACCATAAGTCGACCAAATCGGCTCGTGTTTGGTGGAAATGTATTTCTTGTTTGTTAAAATCTGCTACAACAAATTTGCTATCAGCTCACAAGTGTCATAAACATCAAGTAAACGATTGATACTGAACTTAATGACGATCACATAATACTTCGTGTTTTGGCGACGGTCGCTCATTGCATGTGCGAGGCGGGTGTGTGTGGACTTACATAATATTATATTTCTATGTCATTATGGATTAATTTTAACTAATAAACCAGGTAAAGGGAATAAAAATGCGCAATAGTTTAATATGACAATTCACCTAGAGGACCGACTTGACTGACCGATTGGGAGATTGCGGGTTTTATAATATTTAAGCAGCTTTTTTACCCTAAACCGCATATTTTAAAGTTTACTACGAAGGTTGTAAAACCCAGGAGGAAACGTCAGAGGACTTATACATATATATGCATGTGTATACAAATGATTAGAGTGACGAGAGGAGTCGATTTAGCCATTCCCGTCTCTCTGACCTTCAGTGAATATGTATATACGCGAACAAGTCCTTCAATTTTTGAGACATCGATCTGAAATTTTGCACACCTTCTTTTCTTCCCAAGAAGCTGCTCATTTGTCGGAACCGCCCATATCGGACCACTATAGCATATAGCTGTCATACAAACTGAACGATTAAAAACAAGTTCTTGTATGGAAAACTTTTTTATTTAACAAGATATCTTCAGGAAATTTGACATTTACTTTTGTCTACGGATAACGGTACAGTCGCCGAAGAAAATGTTAAGGTTGGATCACTTTAGCATATGGCAGCCATACAAACTGACCAATCAACATCAAGTTTTTGTATGGAAACTTCATAGTTTATAAAGCGAAGCCAATGTTTCTTCTTCTTTGTAATATACAGATGAATTTTTCTGATGAATACTGTCTTTATCAAATCATTTATACTGACTTTCATCATACTGCTCTCTGTCACAAAAGGTGAATGGCTTGCAGGTGCGAAGTGAAAATGAAAACCACAAAATTAGTAGCCATAAAACTTCGACAGCATAAATTTATTGCTCTTTATAGGACTTTGATTTACTTAAGTCGCTGATAAGTTTTTAATATCACGTTTCGCGATAAGAAATTCAAGAGAAGCGCGTATGTCAAAAAATGTCATCAAACTGTCTGCGAACCATGACAGTTGAAAATAATGATGCGCGCCAATAATATTCGATTGTCCACCGTAAAAGTGTTGAATACATATTTAACCGGTATTTATAGCGCAAGTGTTAATAACATAAATCATCGGCTGGTGGCTGGACAATGACTCAATCGCGCCGCGTAGGCGAGTTCGCGGTTTTGTCGCAGTCTTTTCTTGCATAATTTATTTTCCATTATGCTAGCCATTCTACCGGTAACGATGTTAACCAGCTCAAATAATATTATAGTTTTCGTGCGAGGTGTGCACATTTCATCAGCACCTAGTTGGGGCACACAATGAGAGACGTGTTTGTTGTCTAGTCAAACTGCATTAAGAATCCGCCGTGGAATTTTTCTATATTAACTTTCTTTATTTTGTGATTCTATTTTATAAATAGCTTTGTTACTACCGGATTTTTGTTCAGGTATATGATTTTTGAGTATTACCGGGAAAACATGAAAAGTCCCTTTGTTAATTATCGAACAATTCGTAAAGTATTTGTCGTATCTACTTAGAATATTCAGAGAATATTTCGAAGATTTTTCACATAAAAAAATCAAAAAAAATATATATTTCTTTTTTGAAATTTTTTACTATTCTCAACTCTTTAAGTCTGTTGTTGATCTCTTAAACATCTGCTCTCTCTTATCTTCTTAGAATTGTTTCTTTGTTCTTCTCTCAACATTCCATTTTCCTTCTTTCAAATAAATTATTTCACAATTATTATTATTTTTTAGTAAACGTCTACTAATTGTTTCCGTTTTCACTAGCTTGTAAATTAGCTTGCGTTTGCAGAATGCATTGTTGTTGTAAATATAATTTTTTTTTACTGCTATTGCAAGCGAATCGACGATGAGTCAGTTGACAGTAATGCTGTCTGGTAAGTCCCCAGCAGACTTTAGCAAGCAAGTCAGTGCATTCATTGCCGTCGATTGACATTTGTTTGAAATTCCAATGAAATTGTATATCCTCTTGTCTCTTCAACTCCAAACGCACACATATACACATGCCATGCAAACAATTTTCGCACATTTGCCTACAGTCTACCAGAGCTTTATGGATTGAGTGAATATGGAGCCGCCTGGTTATTACGTCTATTAGGTGCACTCCTTCGCTCTTATTCATAATCAGTAGCTTACAATGTTGTCATGTTATATTTGGGTGTGAATGTGGGCCTATGTAGTATACATCTTTTATAATTGCGGGTCCATTAAGCTGAGACAAAATATGTTAATAATCTGGCAGTCTGCTGCCTTGTGTGTACGTAAACAATTAAGCCTTATGCAGCAACTCAGTGGATTTGATAAAAAAATTGTTTTTTTTTTCACCCCAGCTGCCCAATGTCTCTTAAGTTGGAGTATTGGCAGCCGTGGAATAGATCCCGTCTCAGCCGGGTTCAGGCTGGGTATTGGCATAGATAATGTTCCAGCGCCTCATCATTCTCTGCGCATACTCTGCTTTTCACCAAATCCACTTTACGAATTTTCTGAAGGTGGAATGTTAAGTGTTGGTTGATCCTTAAAATATTACTAAGTTCTCTTTTGCCTAGAAGCAGGAGCTTTTATGTCAATCCATTATCAACACTTCAACAGAAACTTTGTGACTTTGTGGTATGACCCATGTTGCTACTGTTCCAATACTTGATTTATCTCTCTAGGGTCCATTGCTTCAAACAAGCCTTGAAGGAGCTGAATGGTCTGGTACAGCTCAAAGGAATTGTGTTCCTAGCTGTTCTCAAGCGGGCCAACTCGTCTACCTTTTCATTTTCTTCTATTGCTATATGACTAGAAACCCAGGCAACACAGTGAGACTTTGTGTTGGTGCTTCGCATTAATTGTTGTTTGGCTATCCACTAGAAGGTTTAAGGACTTGCTGATTTGAGCAGAGGCCTACTTGGCGCTTTCTTTATGCCCACATTTTCGGCATACTCTATTATAGTCAGCTTGAAGCTACCTTCTCTGTATGTAGTACTACAGTGGAAGCCTGTTCCTCTTCCTATTTCACCCTTTGGTCCGTTGGTGAATATGTAGATTTAGTCGGTGGAACTATCGGTCACAGAGCCATTGGTTCATTTTTCTCTATTGAAGATGCAAACGTTATGTTTAAGTCCACAAGGGTCTCCTTTGCTCACTGGCCTTGCCAATTTAGCCCGAATTCGTTAACAAAACAAGGTCGATGAAGGTATGATGCTCATAGTCACATCGAATCTGACACCAATGGCCCAAAATCATTAGCGAGCTGGCCGTAAGTATTGCCTTATACTTCAATTGTTTGTATGTGTATAGACCGACCGTATGTCGAGGATAATCTCCAGTTCCTTGATAACCTAATTTTCATTGTGCCCATATTCCTCGTGCCAGCAGGTCCCGTTAGACCTGTTCCAACGGTTTAATATTGCACTTTTTCGATAACCATCCATCCAATAGCAGTATTCGACTTGTTGTTGCTTAATATACAAAATATGTGTTTGCTCTGACAGCGAAAAACCTTTATAGAAGAGTATACACTTCATTTACTTGCTATTAATAAAACAAATATTTATCATCGATCTATTCCTACCGTCAATATGTTAAATGCAACAACAGAAATTTATATAGAAATAGCGATATTTTGTACTATAAATAAAGTGCTGCATTAATTGCCTCCAATTAGTTGGCGAAATTTCAATGCAAATAAGCTTACAATTATTATTAGCGCTCTTTCCTCAACATCTAATTGCCACTAATTTTTGCTCACGCTTTCAATTACTAATTATTTATATATACTATGTAATGTATGTAAGTGCAGTGTTGCAATTTACATATGCAGTCTCAAAAATATTTAAAGAAATATATCGTCACCTATGAAAAGTGATGTTACATTATTTTGCATTTTAGCTGACGATATGAACTTGCCCTTCCAATTTTTGATCATATTTATTTCAAACAAAAAAGTATTTCGAGCTAAGTAAAGGAGGTTCAAGATTTCTAGCGTCGCAAAGCCGGCTGCCGGTGGCTGGTGCTTCGCTTATATATCGACGAGGGACATATGGACGGGGAGAAACCGTTATAGAAGACATTTTTCATTGGGAGCCATCTGTAAGGAGCTCTCCGTCAAACTTAGCTTTAAGCTACCGGATTGCTATAGTGTCTTTCAGGCAGCAGTGCTTGCTATAAGGTGGCAGTAGACGTACTGTTACGAAGTGCAGCCTCTTTCAGGGGGGTGAGCACTCATTCCGACAGCATAGTGACAATACCAACGTTGCGCTTCCAAACTGTGTACTCAAAGCTAGTCAAGTAGTATCTGTACACACTAGAAATATCATCAAATGGGTTTATTATCAGACTCGTTTGGTTGTCTGGTCATAGCGGAATCGCTGGAAACTGCAAAGTCAATGAGCTATCAAGGGGAACACCCTTACCCGCTCATATCAGGAATGAGTTTGATATCCGATGCCATGAAACTTGCGTGCGCTTATCAGGTCGACGACCAGGGGGCCTATTCTGTAACTCGATTCGAAAATGTATTCTATTCGAAATTCGGATCTACTTTATCATTTATGCGAAAGTTGTGCCACCCTGTGCCAGAACAAATACGTACAATTTTCGTTTTTGCTTTCTACAACTCAAAAGCTAACGAATATTTTATTCGAAAATTGGCTTGTAAATCCGAAAATCGAGTTACAGAATATAAAAAATCCGAATTCGAGTAAATTGTTTTTCGAATCGAGTTACAGAATAGGCCCCCAGCTTTTGTTCGACTGCGAGATACTTCTGGCATAGAGTAGAAAGTAGGAGATCTACTGAATTACTTGCCTTCAGCCGCAATCCTGGTAGTGCGGTAAGGGTAAAAACAAAATCGAAAGTTATATGGAAGACGAAGAAAGTGAGGTGAAAACGTCCAGGCACTTTATATTACATTGTCCTGCTTTTACAAGGCTGAGGTTTAAACATCTCGGCAGTCATACCTTCAGCGAACAAGAAGACATACCTGAAACTGACATTTGCCGCCTCAAAAAACTTGTTTTTGTGGGATTTTATAGAAGACATTTTTCATTGGGAGCCATCTGTAAGGAGCTCTCCGTCAAACTTAGCTTTAAGCTACCGGATTGCTATAGTGTCTTTCAGGCAGCAGTGCTTGCTATAAGGTGGCAGTAGACGTACTGTTACGAAGTGCAGCCTCTTTCAGGGGGGTGAGCACTCATTCCGACAGCATAGTGACAATACCAACGTTGCGCTTCCAAACTGTGTACTCAAAGCTAGTCAAGTAGTATCTGTACACACTAGAAATATCATCAAATGGGTTTATTATCAGACTCGTTTGGTTGTCTGGTCATAGCGGAATCGCTGGAAACTGCAAAGTCAATGAGCTATCAAGGGGAACACCCTTACCCGCTCATATCAGGAATGAGTTTGATATCCGATGCCATGAAACTTGCGTGCGCTTATCAGGTCGACGACCAGGGGGCCTATTCTGTAACTCGATTCGAAAATGTATTCTATTCGAAATTCGGATCTACTTTATCATTTATGCGAAAGTTGTGCCACCCTGTGCCAGAACAAATACGTACAATTTTCGTTTTTGCTTTCTACAACTCAAAAGCTAACGAATATTTTATTCGAAAATTGGCTTGTAAATCCGAAAATCGAGTTACAGAATATAAAAAATCCGAATTCGAGTAAATTGTTTTTCGAATCGAGTTACAGAATAGCCCCCAGCTTTTGTTCGACTGCGAGATACTTCTGGCATACAGTAGAAAGTAGGAGATCTACTGAACTACTTGCTTTTAGCCGCAATCCTAGGAGTGCGATAGGGGTCAAAACAAAATCGAAAGTTGTATGGAAGGCGAAGAAAGTGAGGTGAGAAAAACGTCCAGGCACTTTCTTTTCCATTGTCGTGCTTTTACAAGGCTGAGGTTTAAACATCTCGGCAGTCATACCTTCAGCGAACAAGAAGACATACCTGAAACTGACATTTGCCGCCTCAAAAAACTTGTTTTTGTGGGATTTTGTTTTTTGTCACAAAGCGCTTTGTCGGTTTTGTGGATCTGTATGATCATTTTATAAGTCCACAACGGACTGGCGTTATAAACTGTCCAAGTCAGAGTCCTTTTAGGATCGACCAAATAGCTAGCTTAATCAAAGGAGCACTCCAAGATTGAGAGCCAGACAAATCTTTTAATGAGCTGCTTTAAAAATTTTGTTTTTTTTATGAACATTTTCTAAAAAAATTAGATAGTCTTCTGAGTTTACAAAATACCCCAATTTTGTGTGATTTTTTAATGAAATTATATTCTTTTTCAATTTTTAAAACACTGACTTTGTTTTAAAATATTTTTAAACCAGTGTAAATAATTATTTATGACTCGTTCTTTTATAGAATTTTTTTAACCAATTTCATTTCTTTTCAGGTAAGTTGAACTATCCAGTGAGTATTTGCTGACTTATCTAAGAATTCGAGCTGCACTCATGCTTGGCATTGTACCGCTATATATGAAACAAATCTAAGAGATATACATACATAGAGTAAATATAATAATATTTGATATATTTTTATTTATCGACTTGACAATATAGACCAGGGTATATCATTTTTGAAAGCAAAGAAAATCATGGTAGTATGAAACCCATAGAAAACGAAGAATAAAGTAATAAAAATGAAAAGAAAACTTATTTACGAGGTCGATCCGAGGTCGGAAAGATATAAGGGAGGGACGTGGTTGAATTTTTAAGGGGTAAAAACGGTTTGTCTCTATTTCCGGCAAAACTACGAGTCGTATAGAAAAAAAACTTATATGACAAGCTATAGGTAATAAAAAGATCTACAACTCTTGTCTTAACACCTTTTTCACATAACCTAAAAATTTTAGTGATCATTTCAACTAACCAAGTTTTTTGGTTTTTAATTTTTATCGTATTTTTTTCTTTCACGAAATTTGATATAAATTTACCGTCTTATGTCTCAAACAATGCAGTGTGTTATATTTAAAATACTATGAAGGAAATTTTATTTCGACTAAAAATTAAAAAAGAAATATATATCCTAAATTTCAATTCATATTCAAAATTCTCGCGTAAATATCTCATTTTTTTTTAAGTCTGTAGGCTTTATGTCTGATGAAAGGTCTACTTTTTGACTTTGGTAAAAAACGTACCGGCGTTTCGTCAACAGAGTGTTGGACGGATCTACTGAAAGCTTTCAGTGTTTCAACGTTTCAAATTAACCAAAATATGTAGAGTCCATATTGGATTATCTGCTAACTCTCTGATGTTAACTCGACAGCCTTCAAGCACTGTTTTTCAACCTTTTTCGATGCTATAAAAAAATTTCATACAATAACTTGATTTTACGTTTGGTTTGTACGAAAATTGTTACAAAAAAGTACCCGGAAATTAGAAATAAAAATACCCACCAGATAATACACTTAAGTCAACTTTTTTTTCAGTCCTCGAAACACTTTTCATACGAACTTTTTGGAATGATGCCTGGGTTGGCTCTTTTTGATCGACTGAAAACGGGTTCCACGAAGCGCAAATTTCAGTTTGGGGAAAAAGAAAAATATCACACGAAGTCAAATCTGGTGGTTGATTAATGATGTTCATGGCATTTTTGGCTTTAAATTCTGTCTCGATCGTACTCTTTTTGAAAAAAAAAAAAAAAAAAAATCCGCTTTATCGGGACGGGTCGAGTAAGAACGCGTTTCATACCCAAAATATGCCCCAAAATCTTTCGAACGGACTCGCGAGAGATGTTGAGGTCTTTTCCCATTTCTCTAATACTTGTCTGACGATTTTCAAGCACCATATCGTTCGCTGTTTTTTAATTTTTTCATCAGTTGAAAAGATCGGAGGTCGTCCAGAACGAGGCTTTTCTTCAACGATCTCTCGACCGTCTTTGTAGGCCTTGTATCACTGTAGGCCTGTGTTTTTGATAAAACGGAATCACCGTAAGCCTTTTCCAACATTCGCAACGATTCTACACACGATGTTTGGCATATTAATTAAGGACAATCCTACCAACTTGGCAAAATACTATATTTATACCCTGAACAGGGTATATTAAGTTTGTCACGAAGTTTGTAACACCCAGAAGGAAGCGCCGTAGACCCTATAAAGTATATAAGTATATAAATGATCAGTATGTTGAGCTGAGTCGATTTAGCCATGTCCGTCTGTATATATAAGAACTAGTCCCTCAGTTTTTAAGATATCGTTTTGAACATTTGCAAACTTCATTTTCTCTTCAAGAAGCTGCTCATTTGTCGGAACTGCCGATATCGGACCACTATAACAAATAGCTGTCATATAAACTTAACGATAGGAATCAAGTTCTTGTATGGAAAACATTCACATTTGACAATGTATCTTCACGAAATTTGGTATAGATTATTTTCTAAGGCAACAATGTAATCTCCGAAGAAATTGTTCAGATCGGCTCACTATAGTATATAGCTGCCTTACAAACCGAACGATCGGAATCAAGGGTTTGTATGGAAAACTTTTGCATTTGATGTGGTATCTTCACAAAATTTAATGGGTTACTGCTCCCACCACAACTGGTTCTACAAAATCGGAACGGATACAAAGTTCTATCCACCAAAAGCTGACCACTTCGCATCGTTCGCCAAACCTATTTTTGGCATATATTTATTCGGTAACAAAAATAACTGTAGTACAAATAAATTTATTTTGGGTCAAATTGATGTCGGTGCTGTCGGTTTATACACAATTTCACTGCAACACGCAGGTCAGAAAGGTCAACGCCTCATGGCGTTTCGCTGCTTTATTATTTTATTTATGTTTTTATATTCAATTTTATTGTCACGTCGCGTTTTGTGCATCACACACATCACACTTCTCATCTATCTTACTATTATTTCGATTAATTGAATTGAAAGCGCACTTGGAAGCGTAATTAAATTTTAATTGACATGCCGTGCAGCAAAATATTGTCGCAAAAATGAATTTAAATTAAAGAATGCAAGCCGAAAACAAAAAAATATAAAAATATATAAAATAAATTTATATCCGTATTGGTGTGTGTTTTGTGAACTGTGAATTATTTTATTTGTGCCTATATGCCTTCCTCTCTTGCAACAATTGTGTGGCAGTCCACCTGCCATTTCCTATTTCTGTCTTTTCTGTCCTCTTGTGTACACATTTCTTTTATGAGTGGTTCACCGCCCCAAGCGAACAAACTCCGACGACGTATTGCCAAACTTCCACATTATTTGATGGCGACAGAGAGCACAAAGGTCAAAAAGACAGTCAGAAAATAGAACACCGTTAAAATATGCGTACGTGATGAAAAAGTGGGCGCCAGCAGTATAGGCTGCGCCTAGACTCGACACACAGAAGGGGTGGGCCGAGAAAGTGCACACATATCGTTCTTCACACGTTGTTGTTGCTTATACAAAGTCCTTCGTGCCTCACTCGGCCGCGAAGTAGGCACATGGCACTCACTTTAGTGGTTTTCACTACTCGACGAACACCAATTTGTATATTTTTCCAACCGCCTTTTCCTTTGTTTGTTTCATAACCCAGCCATTGCGTGCGTGTGGAAAGAAAAGCGAATGAAAACACCAAAAAACAATAAAGACTTCATGCTTACATAATCTCCACAAGTATTGTGCGTATTTGTCGGTTTATGTTTGGTGTGTAGGCGCCTGATTATCCTTAACCTTTTTACTCGAATAAATAAGAAAGCAGCACATTTTCACTTGTGCTTTGAATTGTAACTTTGTAATATTTGTGAGATGATGACTAAGAGTATTAAAGTTGTATCTACATATATACCCAGTGAAATGGTCACATTAAGTGACGAGTTGGATTCTGGATGACTGCTTGTTCATTTGTCTGTCGGTGCAAGCAAAAACTTGAGTAAAAATCTACATATCCTTATGAAACTTGATACATGTGTTCCTTAGCACTATAGGAAGGCATAATAAGGTCGGTATATAACGAAATTGTAACTAAAAATTATACGAAAGTTGGACGTAATCACATAACCTAATATATTTAAAGTAGATATCTCACAAAACACACAAACTCAATCAATAAGACTTGCTGCGTACAAGTCTTTATGGCATCTCCTCACATTGTGCGTAAGTGCAGTATATAAAGCAAAGACCAATTAAGACATGGCATCAAAACTTTACATCAATAATGCCTTCAAAGTACATCTTCTCTTACCCAAAAGTGGTCAAAATCGAACCATAAATTGTTAATTCCCCACATACCGTATATCTATACATGCCTATTTACCGAAATTATCGGTCAATCTTTGAGATATACTAACGAAATTCAGTGAGCATATTTTTCTGATAATAATGTGGCTCTAACCCTCATATAAAGAGTGATCCAAGTCTTGTTGAAACCAAATGCCACCGAAATCACAAGCTACAATTTTAGGCATCAAATAGTCGATTATTATGGCTCTATAACGATCGGCATTGACGGTTACGTTCTCACCGTCATAATTTTTGAAGAAATATGAACAGATGATTCCCCCGGCTTACAAACCAGACCAAAGTATTGCTATTTCTAGATGAAATGATAGCTCTTGAATCTCTTTCTGTTGCTCTTCGTCCCAAATGTGACAATTTTGCTTTTTAACACATAGCCACTGAGCCAGAAATAGGCCTCATCGCTGAACAAAATATGATTCGAAAACGTCGGATCTTCTTGGAATTTTTCAAGAGCCCAAAGCGACGTCGCTTAGGAAGGTCGAGCAGCTTCAGTTCTTTCACAAGCTGTATTTTGTACGCTTTCAATTCAAGACCTCGACGTGAAATACACCAACGTCATACTTCATACGTCAGTCCGAGTTGCTGCGAACGGCGTCGAATCGACTCTTCATGGTCTTCATGTAGACTCTCAGCTACGGCTGCTATATTTTTCTGCACTGCGTGCTGGACGTGGTCTATTCGGTCGAATATTATATAATTATGAATGCTGGATCTCAAGATGGGTGATGGTGTTGCGAACAGTACGCTCAGTAGGCCGATCATGTTGACCATAAGTTGAGCGAAGCGCGAGAAACACATTCTTTACAGAACGTGAATTTTCGTAATAAAGTTGAACGAAATGCCAAACAATACTGAACAAAAATAACATGACAGCTTGACACTTGACGCGCAAAAAAACGACTACTTTTCTATCATATCGTACGATTTCATTCTCCTCCGCCCACAGTGTTTTGCCTCCATTCGAAAGTAGCCAGTTGGCAGAGAAAAATGAGAGTTTGTATTGAAATGAGTGCAGTCACTGCTATTCCTTAGCATAGCTGCTAATACATACCTATATTGAATTTCTAATTATACCATATTTCGAATACTACAATTTCTAATTGACCTCTAATTTCTCCAAATTACTCTCAAATGAACTATATTACAGTGGTTCAGTAGAAGAAAGCTCTTAGCATTTGTGAAGAGATTGTCGTAAATTATTATATTAATATTTTTAGATGCTCTAAAGCAGTGACTTTTCACATTTTCTAATACATGTACATATGTACTTAACGGTGTAACAATGAAGAAAACTAGCACGATGACTTTCCACTTATCTGAGGTCACTGCAACCTGCCTATTAAGCTTCACAGAAAATGAAAAAGCAACTACAACACCGCGGAAGTGAACGTGCAATAAATGCGCCACTGCACACGAGCAACTTCGCGATATGTGACCCAATTTGGCAACGACACAACGACGACAGCGCTGGCGATAATCTAACCACCAGCAACCACGGCAGAAGTGGAAACTTTGCGACTTGCAACATTTGCCGCGTCAAAGGCAACCGAACCAGCCAGCCAGCTAATTTTAGCAAAGAGCAGAGTGCTGCAGACCTTGTGACGGCGTCGTTGACAGAGCGCTGAGCACTTAATCAAAAGGCGAAATGCACGCAAAAGCATGCAAATAAATCGAAGACAAAAGCAAAAGCAAAAGCAAAAACAATAAATACAAATAACTACAGCACGTGCAGCCTCAATCTCGTAAACGCGAAGTTGAAGACAGCGCACACGAGTGTAAACAAAGGAAAGCAGAAAATTCGCGCAGCTGACGAACGAAAAACGGGAAAATGTAAATAAAAGACAAAGTAATGTTGCGCTACATGCTGCCAGCAACATGATGCCAAGTGCGCTGGCAGCTGAAAAACAAGTGTGTGCGAGATGTTGCTTTTTTTTGATTATGCCCCAATCACGGGTAAACAAAGCGTGGCCACAGTAAAGTAAAAAAAAGGTTAAATTCGCTTGCAACTTGATTTTGATTTGGCAGCTACATATATGCTATAGTGGTTCGATCTGCATAGTTTCTTCGGAAATTGCACAAATGCCTTAGAAAATAATTCTTGCTGAATATCTGGAAAATATCTCGTCAACTAGAAGTAAGTTTTTCTTAGAAAGACATGATTTTGTTCGTTCAATTTGTATGACAGCTATATGCTATAGTAATCCGATCACAACAATTTCTTCGAAAGTTGTGGCGTTACCTTGGAAAATAGTCTGTGCCAAATTTCATGAAGATATCTCGTCAACTAAAAAAGTTGTTCATACAAAAACCTGATATCGATCGTTCAGTTTGTATGACAGCTATGTGCCACAGTGGTCCAATATCGGCGGTTCCGACAAATGAGCAGCTTCTTAGGGACAAAAGAGCGCATGTACAATTTCAGATCGATATCTCGAAAACTGTGGGACTATTTCACATACATATACACAGATGGACATTACTAAATCGACTCAGCTCATCATATTGATCTTATATACATATGTACATATGTATATTTTATAGGGTCTCGCCATTTCCTTCTGAATGTAATTTCGTGGCGAACTTAATATACTTTGTTCAGGGTATTAAAAAAAAGTTTCAATGTAAAATAAAACATAAGAAATCTAATTAGAATTGCCGCACGAATGCACTTGCCACTTGCCGCACTGCGAAAGCGACTGCCAAGCACGAGGAAATTGGGTGAAAACAACAACACCAACCGTCCGTTGGCTGCTGCCAGATTATTACTGCATTGTTACATCGTTGATTCGGTGGGTGAATGAACTCTAAAAAAGTTTAATTGAAAAAATAAAACGCTAGCGTGCCAACACACAGTGGTGGCAGAAATAATAGCGACGAAGACATTGAGTTATTTCAAAGCCCGAAAAACTTTTTATCAACATAGGTTTTCTATAAATTATAACGGTGTTTTTATTCCAATTTTTTTAATGGAAAATTCTGATGAAACTATATAAGAAAGAGAAAAGTATGACGGAAATACCCATTATCATGGAAAACTCTAAGAACTTAATATATTATCCCTTTCACCACCTGAAAAAGCCCTAAACTGGAGAAAGGACAAGTTTAATCAATTTTTAACTTTAAATTTAAAACTTTCAACGACTTGAAAATGTAATTGAATGCTCCTATTGCAAGTGGTATAGTTCGGGAACACAAAGTAGGTACTATTATTAAGCTTCGTCTTATCGTGACTAGTGATCCAAACCTGTGCTTTGAAAAAGTGAATTCGTCCCTATTATTACTGCCACCAGTATAGCTATTTGCTACTGTGTACCCAAAGGCGGCAGCAACGAGAAATAACCGAAATGTGTGTTTCGTAATGGAAATAAACCGAACGACGGAACAACCGAAATTCGAAAATGTAGTTAACGTACACTGCACAAGCAGACGAAAATAGCACAAAAAACGAAAAAGCAACAATATTGCCAATAATAAGACTAACAATGAAAGAAATACAATAACATTACTAACAAATAGAAGAAATGGAACTGGCTAAGCTAATGCTCTGCATTTGTTGACAATTTTGCAAGGCACAAAAGCAGTAACAAATTTAAAAGCCGATAATTGGAGGAATTAGACCTGCTATCTATGCTTTTCTTATACCAGCTATATGTGTATAATGGGTTGTCAAAAAAGTCTTGCGGTATTTTTATTGAATTTTTTTTTATTGAAATTTAAATGAATTTTTGATGACTATGCCGGTCTCTTTCTACCAATTCAGCGATTTTATCGCAATTTTCGACGACAGGCCTTTCGGAGCGTGGCGCATCTTCGACCACCTCTACACCAGAACGAAAACGTTGAAACCATCGTTGTGCGGTGGAAATGGAAACTGTAACGGGCCCATAAACAGCACAAATTTATTGGCGGCTTGAGATGCATTTTTGCCTTTATCGTATTTGTACTGTAAAATATGCCGTATTTTCTCTTTATTTTGCTCCATGTTTGCGACGCTATAACTCACGAACGACTTAAAAGAAACGACAATCAATCAAACAAGTGTTAGCGCGTGAAATGAGCTTTCCAAAAAGGTATAGCATGACCCGATGCGACAAATAAAACTAGAACTACGCGCTTTCAGCGCCAACTAGCGAAAATACCGCAAGACTTTTTTGACAACCCTATATAAATCTGAAAATGTATCCAGCCAAAGGTTTACATTTATTTCTAGCTTGTTATTTATATGAAAGACTTTCAAGTTGAACTAAGATTACGTAACAAGAAAAGAAATTTATCTTGATTTTTATCGGTTATTTTGTGTGCAGCTATATCTTATATTGATCTGATATCGGAAGTTCCACAGCTCCTTGAGGAGAAAAGGACGGATCAAAATTTCAGGCGTTGCCTTGAAAACTGAAGACACTCAGGTGCCAAAAATAATGTTGCAATAAATCTTAATTTAATTCTTCTTCTTCTTTTGGATTGTTTTTATCCATTCAGACGACATTACTTAGCCATGTGTCAGTGTCGTCGTATATCTCGTACAGCTCATCGTTTCATCGACTGCGGTATTCGCCGTTGTCAATGCGCAAAGGACTATAAGAACCTCAGAACCTTTCTTTCGGAAGCTTGTAAAGTCGACTCATCAGATGTTGTCATCGTTCATGCCTCTGCACCATATAGCAGGACGGGGATAATGGGTAATCTGTACAATTTGGATTTTGTTCATCGAGAAAAGACTTTAGTTCTCAATTGCTTACTCAGTCCGAAATAGCACCTGTTGGCAAGAGTTAGTATTCTGCGTTGGATTTCGAGGCTGTTGTTGTTGTTGGTGTTAATGCTGGTGCCAAGATGGACGAAATTATCTTCGACTTCGAAGTTATGACTGTCAACAGTGACGTGGGAGCCAAGACTCTAGTGCGACGACTGTTTGTTTGATGACAGGAGATATTTCGTCTTGCCCTCGTTCACTATCAGACCCATTTGCTCTCTTTCTTCACCAGTTTGGAGAAAGCAGAAATAATGGCGCGGTTGCTATGATCAATGGTATCGATGACATTGGGTATGCCAGCAGTAGTACACTCTTGTAGAAGAGTGTACCTTCTCTATTCAGAACTGCAGCTCGAATTATTTCCTTCAGCAGTATATTAAAGAAGTCACACGAAAGGTGGTCGCCTTGTCTGAAATCTCGTTTGCTTTTGAACGGTTTGGTCCATACCGATCCTTGCGGTATTGCTTTTGATATTGCTCAAAGTCAGTTTACCAACTTCAGACATACCTATAGGCGTAAAGGCAGCTTTTTTCATACTGTCAAAAGCTGAGGAAATATCGACGAAGAGGTGGTGTGTGTCCATCATTCATCCAAGATTTGGCGCATGGTGAATATCTGGTCAGTTGTTGATTTTCAAAGCCTAAAGCCACACAGTTTGGCTAAAGTCCAATCAATTTGTTGACGGTGGGCTTTAATCTTTCACACAATACGCTCGATAGAACCTTATACGCGATGTTTAGGAGGCTTATACCACGGTAGTTGGCGAAGATTGTGGGGTCTACCTTATTGTTAATTGGGCAGAGCACACTTAAATTTTAAACGTTGGGCATGCTTTCGTCGGACCCTATTCTACAAAGAAGCTGATGCATGCTTTTCAGTTCTTCGCCGCCGTATTTGAATAGCTTGGCCGGCAATCCATCGGGCCTGCCGCTTTGTTGTTCTTCAGATGGGTAATTGCTGTTCGAACTTCTACATGGTCGGGCAATGCAACGTCCGCTCCTTCGTCATCGATTGGAGAGTCTGGTTCGCTATCTCTTGGTGTTATGCTTTCTGTGCCATTCAGCAGGCTGGAGAAGTGTTCCTTCCATAATTTCAGTAGGCTCTGAGCATCAGTCACTAGATCAGCTCTGAGGGTTCCTCAAGAGGTCGTGAAACCTTCTGTTAGTAGCCACATTTTTTCGTCGAATTTTCGGGCAATACCCCTGTCGACCAGCTTGTTAAACTCTTCGTACTCATGCATTTCGGCTTCTCTCTTTTTTGTCTGCAAATGCCTAAAAATGAAATCACGATCTTTCCCAACCTCTTTTCGGCCACAGATCGCCCTGAAATAACTTTTTTTTTTTTATTTTTGCTATTTTATCTTTTCCAATGTGTTTCCACAAATTTCTACCATTTTCAAAGGCTTCTGCACTGTCTTACATATTATATGTTCTCTGATTTAATGTCCACAATTTTTTTGTTCTCTTGATTGTTTTTGTTTTGTTCGATATTAGTTTTCTGCTATTATATATTCTTTATGAAAACAAAAGACAGTTTCTGACTTGGCCCTGGCAATGTTTAATTATTCCTGAGATCGAACTCACAATCAATTAATGTCAAAAACAGCAAAGTCGTGTTCGCATCAAAGTTCAGCGCAGAAAAATGTGAATTAACAGCGCCAAGTGTGTGGATTTCCATAGTTATTGATGGATATGCCGCCATTAGCAACCACCGATTTCAGCCAGGTGTGAATAACAGCATTTTTATTGAATTTGCAAAGTGGTCGACATATGCACGCATTTATGTGTGTGTGTGTGTGTGTGTGACCATCTGGGGAAAAAAGCTCAAAGGTGTGCTTGAGTGCGCGGGTTATGTGCTGACTCGTGCAACAGGCTGACAATCAAATTAAGCGTCTACGTAATCAAGTGTCACTTTTAATTTATTAATTTGCCCACACACACATACATATATACATACAAACCTATACATTAAGCTGATGGCCTTGTCGTCAGTGTCGCACTACTACTACTAAAAAGTGGCAACCGGCGCCGGCTGCAACTTGTGGCGCATAAATACTTGTATATAGAAGCGAAGTGTGTGGCATAGACTAGAATTAAATATTTAATAACGTAGGTGGCATGAAGCGCATGGAAAGGAAACATATTAAAAATGACCAGTAGGTTAAGTAGTATAAGCCGAGCTAATCGAGGACTCTCCACCAGCACAACACGCCAACACCTTTGTGCCGTTGCGTTACTTCCGGTCGTTCATTCGCGTCGAAACATTGACGAGAACGGTGTGGTTGTATACGTAAACGCGCACCCATTAACTCTCACCTAAGTGGATTATATAAGCACGCAGCGGATCGGCTGTTGGGGGCGTAGGTAAATGCATTGAAAACACTTTAACGCAGAAATGTGATCGATCAAATCGAGTTAAAAGCATACGGCACTTAAGCCATTTCGTGTCGTCAACAATTGGTGGTGGAGCTACCTAATACCCACTGTACAAACATACATACAAATTGATATGAAAGTTGTGGCTAATGCAGACAGACGGGCACTTAGTCAGCTGGGAGCTGTTAACCCATTTCTGCCCGATATGTATTTAAGTATCCAGGCAACAGTGTTCACGCGAATCTCATATCATATCTCGGTAGTTGTTGGAGATATTGATTTTGTTGTTTTTTTCTAAATAACAGCGGAAATCTGAAGCAATATACACTCCTTATAATACAGCACACAATTTCTATTGAAAGGTGCTGATTTTCAAGGTCAGAAAATTTGTTGTCAAAGCTTTCCAGCAAATTAAAAATTAAAAAATGCCGGTAAATTAAATCATAACCTGCTTTTGTAAAGGATTTTCTTAACAAAAAAAATAAGTATTCTTTACGGCTTAAGGGGGTAGGTATTCTGGTCTAGAAATTAAAAAAAAATCGAATTTTTTTTTTATATTTTCAAAGTTTAACTATTCAAGAATATGTGTACAAGAAGATTTTTCAAAATTCAAATTATTTTTGGAAATATAGGCATTTTTCTGACCCGGCATCCAAACTGGTTCGGCCGGAACTAATCGAACAAAAAACTTTACGCGAAACTTTAAACGCGTTTTTCTCAAAACGGACTTTTTCGGAACGATACCCACGATTTCTCAGGTTCTACTGGACCGATTTACTTGAAATTTTTATAGAGTCTTCTTTATAGGCTTGTCTATGGTTGTAACCAGCCCCATCCCCAAATTTTCATTTTTATTATTTTTAAAAAATTCGAAATAGTCAGAAAAAGTGAACCAAAAAAACTTTTTTTCAAGCAGTCGCCATTTTGTGAAAAAAAAATGTTTGGCCACTTTTCCGAAGTTCCGGCCATTGCGACATTATTCTAGATTAATAATCTCTTTTTTGTTTTGGTTTCAGATAATTAGGAGGGTTGAAATCATGGGTATGGTAACGTGGAAATTTTTAGAGACCCCCCTTTCTTCAGCTCATAATTTTTTTTTAGAAATTTTTTACTTTTTTTAGTTTTTAATTTTTTTCTGTACTCTTCTGAAATTATCAAATAACTAATAAAAAAAAAGGATAGTAAAAATAATAATTGCCTTTTTTTACGACACTTTAAAAATTACCTGAAATTCATGCTTCCAGAACAGAATACCCTCTAAAGACTCTGCGGCCTCACTATCGATACCACCTCCAGTGTATCATACTGTAGGGGCCCTAGATGGTTACAGCGTAGTCTGGCCAATGCGGGACAATAGCACAAAAGATGCTCCACTGTTTCCCTGGTACTCTGTTCTATACATTTCCTGCACTCTTACCGATCTGAATGTTACTACCTGTTGAATATAAAAACCAATCAAAAAGGAGTCATAGAATGAAAAAGTTTGAAAATCTGGTTATTACGGAATTGTCATTCCAGCGCACTGCTAATATATTTTTAGTTTTGTAGAATTCAAAATGGATGTTCCCCGCGGCTTTTCATTTCTTTTATGTTTAATAAAGGCGCACGATTGATGCGATTGTCACGCACGGTGTCAGTTACAAAATATCCAAGCATATTGAATCGACACATCAACTTGTGGCTCGTAAAAAGTTGTCGAATATGACGTTATGGTGTTTTCGAGTTTCTAGATGCGATAGCAATTTTACAATTACATTTTTCGCAAGACCATGATATTCATCGTAGTTAGAAGATGAGCCAGCATATAGATACCCTTCAGAAGATGGCAAACACCAATATTTGTACCCAAGTCGGAGAGGCTTACATTTCAAAAACATCTAGCAAGAGTGGGGTTCATTGTACGGAATCATTTGTTCGTCAATCACAACGTTGTGCGAAAATACGCCAAACTGTCTAAACTTCTTGTTTGCAAACTTATTTATTGATGATTTTAGAAAATTTGTCAAAACGTGTCGTTGTCGCAAGCGAGTATATTTTGTTTTAGACGTTTATATCTCTACCGTCCAATGGATTTCTTCATTTACTCGTACCTCAAAGACACACAATTAGACTAGTACAATAAGCGGAGGCACCATGAAGAATTCCCAAAGCTGGAGCGGAGATAGTAATCCTTCAAAATCATAACATGTACTATACACTACACAGGAATTCTCATTTGAGATTACTTACCAAACTTTTTATATAAATTCTTAGTCATATTTGAACTATTCTCGATAGGTCGATTCTCAAACTTGTAATTTGTTGTTACGACGCCATGGTGAATTTCAGTATTTCGATGACTGAATTTCAGCATTCGCCTCAGCTTCACCATCAATCCGACCCCGTTTTGATGTAGATGGTTACAAACTGATGTCTTCATCGTCTACAAGATTTTCATCTAAACTGCGATTATCATTGTTAAAAACGTACTTTGTTGTCTGCTGCTTGAAAACTTGAAATTTCGCAGAGCAACTTTTATGATTTACGTAAACCGGCCTCAGGAAATTTTCGGAAAAAATTAAAATATTTATAAAAAATCGAATTCAGGCACTAATTTTTAATGTTTCCAAAATGTTGTATACATTTCATTGAAATCGAGCGGTTTTCGAGATACCGTAGACACCAATTCAAAAAACATAGTTTTGAGAAAAACGCATTTGATGTTTTCCAGAGCGCCCCAGAACCATTTGTTAATTAGCGAATAACTCGAAAAGTGTTTTGTCGGATTTTCATACAATTTTCAGATAATATGTGTAAGATATTATAAATACGAGGGTTGCTATATATATTTCTTAATAATGTAAATAGGCATACTTTTTTTTGGTTTTTTTTTTTGTCGATTGCTGTTTTGTTTCGGGCTCATACGCATAAATCCATGATTCGCCACCTGTGACGACCTTAAAAACGTCTTTTGAAGCACCGCGATCGTATTTTTTCAGCATTTTTTTACACCAATCCACACGAGCCTTTTTTTGAGCGATTGTCAAATTGTGCGGAATCCAACGAGAACAAACCTTTTTTACGGCCAGGTGTTCATGCAATATCGAATGTATGCTGGTGGGAGAAATGCATAGGCATGCCTCTATCTGAAGATATGTTACATGACGGTCTTGCATTATCAGTTCACGTACGGCATCGATGTTTACTGGCACAACGGCTGTTTTTGGACGACCTTCACGGACTTCGTCTTTGAGCGAGCGTCGGCCACGATTGAATTCGTTGTACCAGTTTTTCACAGTGCTATAGGATGGTGCTTCATAGCCATACAAAGATTTTAGTTCATCGATGCACTCTTGTCGTGATAATCCACGTCGAAAGTTGTGAAAAATGTTCAGGAGTTAATTCCATTTTTTGGCCGAGATGAATTTTTTAATTGCCTGTAAATAAAACAATTCACGATTAAATGACAAAACGTTCTGAGTGATGTTATGCTAAAAAATGTCAAACTTTCCAATGGAAATGACAGATTGCACCTGGCAACACTTAGTGTTGCCCTAGGCCAGAATATATATAGCAGCCTACGTATTATAAAAAACCGATTTTTGGGAACTTCAACTTACACTTAAAACATTGAAATACAACTTTGTATTCATCTGCATGAGCACATTCACTCTTTTACATAGAATATATGTATGTATGTTTCTGTCGACCTTCATCTTATCAAACCACCGCACATTTCAACTACCCAAACACGTTTTACCATAATTTTTCACTTTTTCAATTTCTCTTCACTCCCATCCCAAACTCACAATGTGAGTTTAAAGTGTCTGTGATAGCTAGCAGCTGCTTAATTCTGTGCCCTACATCGTTTAAAAGTATCTTACATTTAAAATTATGGTATCACGCCAATGCTCTATGCAAACAACGCCCGCAATTTGTCCTTCACCCTTTGACCTGGTCATAGTGGAAATTGCTTTATCATCATCATTATGTGTCGAGTGATTTTTCGACAATTCACCAAACTGACGTCACCGAAATAAAGAGCGAAAATGAGCAGAAAAGAGTGGAAATGAAACTGAAAAGCAATTTAAAAGCATAGTCTTACGGTGATGGCAGACGAAAACTACTAAATTTTTGCATTTTTATACCCTGAAAAGAATATATTAATATTATCACAAAGTTTGTCAGTTTTGGAGATATCAATCTGAAGTTATGCACACCTCCTTTTTTCTCCAAGAAGCTGCTCATTTGTTGGAACCGCCGATATCGGACCACTATAGCATATAGCTGTCATATAAATTGAATGATCAATTCTATATAAATATCTTTTTAAGCCCTTTCATGCCATAAGGAATGCACGCGTTAAGGGGGTATTCTGGTCTAGAAGCATGAATTTCAGGTACTTTTTAAAGTGTCTTAAAAAAAGGCAATTACTATTTTTACTATCCATTTTCTTATTAGTTATTTCTTAATTCTAGATGAGTACAGAAAAAAATTAAAAACTAAAAAATTTAAAAAATTATGATCTGACGAAGTGGGGGTCTCTAAAAATTTCCACGTGACCATACCCATGATTTCAACCCTCGTAGTTATCTGAAACCAAAACAAAAAAAGATTATTAATCTAGAATAATGTCGCAATGGCCGGAACTACGGAAAAGTGGGAAAAAAAATTTTTCACAAAATGGCGACTGTCTGAAAAAAAAAAGATTTTTGGACTTTTTCTGACTATTTCGAATTTTTTAAAAATAATAAGAATAAAAATTTGGGGATGGGGCTGGTTACAACCATAGACAATCCTATAAAGAAGACTCTATAAAAATTTCAAGTAAATCGGTCCAGTAGAACCTGAGAAATCGTGGGTATCGTTCCGAAAAAGTCTGTTTTGAGAAAAACGCGTTTAAAGTTTCGCGTAAAGTTTTTTGTTCGATTAGTTCCGGCCGAACCAGTTTGGATGCCGGGTCAGAAAAATGCCTATATCTCCGAAAATAATTTGAATTTTGAAAAATCCTCTTGTACACATATTCTTGAATAGTTAAACTTTGAAAATATAAAAAAAAATATTTCGATTTTTTTGAATTTCTAGACCAGAATACCCCCTTAAGGGCACTATAGCTCGGAACAGCTGAAGCTAACGTTTTTTGTTGAACTTAATTCTCCCATTCAAAACGACAGTGTTTATATAGCCCATTTAATAGTTTGAGCCAAGTAGGGCATATAATTTTAATTGAAAGTGCACACCCTAAGTCACACCTCTCCCGTCTTCTCCAATGCATTCATTTTACCGCAGAACCATGACTTAATGGGGCGCACGAGAAAGAGGTGAAGGATATTGTTTGCAGTTGTTGACGTTGAGGTTAGCTTTCTCAATGGGCCAACAACAAAGGCGCTTAGAGCAAACATAACTAACAAAAGGGAAAACGAGTTCAAATACGTTGATATAGTACAATTCGTAAATACAACTGCGCATGTGACAAACGTATATATAGTATATATAAGTATGTTTCTATATTCATATGATTCCAATAGGGTTAACATCATTTGTATTTACTCAACGATTAGCGCGGTAGGGGGTCCAGCAGAAATGTTTTTTTGTAGGAAAAAACGATTTCACAATGAAATGGTGTCGCCGGAATGTACATACATTCATATGTATGTATGTATTACAGTACCCGTGTGTGCAAACATTTAAGTTGAATTGAAATGCTTACGCATGAATATGGAACGAAATGAAAAGGAGCAGGATATGAGGAGTGCGACATCAGGCAAAAACGTCGTTGTTGTTACGAATGCCATAAGCTTTTTACAACTGTGTTGAAACAGCCAGCTCGGCAGTGGAAATATTTACAGTTGCGCATTAACAGAGCTGAGCATTGAATGAAAATGTCGCTTAGAATTTTACATGGATATTACAGCCGCATGTCGACTTATATTTTTATTCGTTTAATTGAAAAAAATGTACCAAAAAATTTACACCAGATGTATTAAACTTATGGCAACAATTTTTCCAGTCCCCGAAACACTCCCCATAAGCTGTTTTTGGGATGACCTTCAGCTACTTCAGTGAACGGGTTCCACTAAGCGGCAATTTCAGTTTGGAGAACAAGAAAAAAATCACTTGGCGTCAAATCGGGTGCTTGATCGATGGTATTCATTGCTTTTTGTTTTTAAATTCGATCAAAATCGTGGCTCGATGCAATGGAGGAATACTATTCATGGGTTTTAGAATTATTCTTCCACAATCCGGCTGTTTTCGACGGATATTCTTTCAAACGTCTCAATACCGCCATAAATATAATTCCTTATTGACAGCTTGTCCGTCCGGAACAAATTCATGATGCACCAAACCACGAATATACATACATACAAGCTGCTTTTCGTTACAATGAAAAATTCTAAAAATTGTGAATTAAAAAACTAACTAAAATTCCTTTTATGAGAGAAAAGTGACAACCTCGCAAAACACAGTGACAAAAGTGGCAACAGAGCTTTTGGCGCTTTAAAATATTAGTAAATTCGAAAATATTTTTCTGCTTCTTGCAAAAATCTGCGTCGAGACCATATGTATGGAAATTTTGATAATCGGCACACCTTGTATATTACACACTCTATATACATACATATTATTTGTTCGCTGACATAAGTTGACACAGTGGCTGTGGTGTTAAGTGCGTAGTTTTGTAGTGATGTCAAGCTCTGGCTTTGACTTGCGCATTTGATAGGGGAAGCCTTCATCAACATAAGAAACGTGACAAACTACGTAATACTGACACCACACAAGTTGTAAATATATTTACAGAGCATCAGCATAAAATGCAAAGTTGTGAAATGGCAGGAAAAGAAAGAGGATAGTGTTTTAAATGTATCTGCTATGTAAGATAGAAAGGCTTTAGGAATGGATGCTATTATACAAATTAACGTCTTTTAAAGGAGCTTGTTAATTTTAGTACCAAATTGCATCCTATTTCGCATCAGATAAATTCTTGTGTCGTATATAAAGGGTGTTTTTTAAAAGACACGTGTTCTTCAAGAAGAAATAAACTGCATATAATTTAATTTTATAGTCAAGAATTTCGCTTTATTACAAAGATAAGACTTTGCCATTATGTTTTCCAAATGATTTCGCGGAAGGAACTACTCCGACTGGCTAGAGTAAATTCCAGACGACAGGCTCAATTATCGACTACATTTTGTATCAACTGGGGCCGTATGTTAGCAAAAACGCGACGAGTATTCTCTTCAAGACGTCAATCGTCTCGAACGTATCTGCGTAGACAAACGATTCAGGTTCTTCCCTTCTGAGGCTTCACAAAGGAGCAGTCCACGTGCTATCTCCCTAGATCAGACATCTAACCAAACAATGATCGATGGCCATCTCGTTTTGCGCCCTATTAAGGAATGTGCGGCTCGCTTGATGGACGCTCGGCTTCAATTATTGCATGATTTGGATTTTGTAAGCTCGGTTCGAGTCTTCTTCCATCTTCTGTTCCACAGCAACAATAGCGCCTTCGGGGCTCACTGTGCGGCGTCTCTGTGCAATATCCACTAGAGTAAAATTGGTGTGAAGCCAATTCATGGTTGCGCATATTACCGACTCTGCTGGGCGCTTATGTCGCCCGTATATTGGATTCAGCCCGCGATGCGTTGCGAATCATTAGTGTGGTAATTTGCACAATTTGTAAAGGTTGATCCGGAGTAAGTCTGTTCATTATGAATTGGAACACCGAACTGAGTATAAACCAAATAACGCCCGTCAAGAAAACAAACTGCGAAAAAAGTATTGCCTCATTGAAAGCCATACGTCTAATAAAACACACGTCATAAGGCAACGCTACCATCCCCGAATATATTGAAATCGGCTCACTATAGCATATAGCTGTCATTCAAACTAACCGATCCAAATCAAGCTTTTGTATGGAGAATTTATTACTTGTTCGGGCGCAACCGAATTAAATTTTTTTTCTGGGCACTGCTTTTAATGCATTTTAGTTGCATTTTTCGTTTAGTCACCTGTCATAGTAAGTCGTTAAACATATATACATATGTATGTACCGTAATTAGTATGAAACTGGTGCAATTAACACTCTTTATTTGCATAAAAGGGAGAACTGAGGTTAGTTTGTTTTATACAAGGTTGCATTATGACATTTAACAAACACTGCAACGATCGCTTCATGTCTCTATGTATATGTGTGTATGTTGTGAAACAACTACGTTTTTGCTTACATCAGAAAATATAAAAATTTACCACGAAAAGCAACAGTTTGCAGAATCGTTTTTCATTTTATTACACAATCGCGTGTTGCTATCTGCAAATCCATTGGGTTTACGAGTGTGTCGGTATAAAGACATTTCTTCAGTTTTGTTTTCGTTAACCTTGGTTACGAGTCTTGTGTTGTAAACGAGAAAATAATAAAACTACCTAGATCTACAGTTGAAATTTTCAGGAAAGCTTCTAAGTCTGACTACTGAAGAAAATAAATGCAAAATAAAGTGTTTTGTTTGCAACTGAATAGCTACCGGTATGGGTGCGCTTGACATTCCCGGAATTCACAGAAAAATTTCAAACTTGTTAATGCACACGTCGGCATACCCACATACAGTGGCTGCCAGTTAATAAGTAAAGTGCTTATGGAATGAACCTTTGTGCCGAATAAAAACTTTGCCGAAATTTGATATGGTCCGATAAATCCACTGAAACTTCGAAAGTTATTTAATTATTAATTAGGTATATGGGGATTAAATCAAGTACTGGGGGCCTATTCAGTAAGTCGATTCGAAAATGTATTCTATTCGAAATTCGGATCTACTTTATCATTATGCGAAAGTTGTACCACCCTGTGCCAGAAAAAATACGTACAATATTCGTTTTTGCTTTCTACAACTCAAAAGCTAATGAATATTTTATTTGAAAATTAGCTTGAAAATCCGAAAATCGAGTTACAGGATATAAAAAATCCGAATTTGAGTAAATTGATTTTCGAATCGAGTTACAGAATAGGCCCCCTGATCCAGTTCAACCCATTTTTGACATACAGGCATACTATTATCAGGAAGTGGAGCTTGTAATCGGTATCAGGGAGCTTGACTAGTTATAGTCCGATTTAAACAATTTTTGGTCACAAAGTGGCACACATTAGAGACCTGATTTGTATACAGGAAAGGAAAGTGAAAGGCGTAGCAAAAGCCCGATTTGATTATCTCAATTAGACGGTTAAACATAGTGATTTGAAATTTGGAATTTTTTTTTATAAAAATAAAAAAAGTTTCTAAGAATAATAATTTTGTCGCCGAAATTTTTAAAGCTTGAAAAGCCAACTTTCTGAATATGTGATGGTTATTTCTGCGAAATGAAAATTAGTTGGTGAAATTTTAGTTTGAATGAAAAAACGAAAATTCCTATGTTAAATGAATGGGAACATAAAAAAACAAATAGCGACCCCTTAGAGTTAAGCTACAGCGCCTGGCTTGAGGAAGAATTTTTCTTGTCAATCACTAATATTTGAGGGGGTAAGAGTTGGAAAAAAAAAAATTAAAAAATTTATTTTGAAGCACCCTAGTGAGCACATAAACATATATACATATATATATATATATATATCATATTTACCAGCTGAATCATTTGTATAAAATATATACCTATGAATGTACCTAGCAGGTGATAAAAAAAAAACAAGTTTAACTGTTGCGCCAGTCTGTAAAAATTCCCGTAATACTTGTAGTTCCCGCGTCAGCAACAGATATTTGGAGCCGAATGACACAACACTTTTGAGGTGTGAATTCGAAAACTGACAAACATTCATAAAGACAAACAACCAGAATGTTAAGAATATTTATGCTTATCAGAAATTTGACGGTTCTTTTCGTTTCGACAATAAAATTCTAACAAATGCAGCATGCCATTTTTAGACAAGGTTAGGTTATGCTAGATTATACTGGTTGGCTGTCACGTCATACATTAACCATAGACATTAAATGGTATATGTACCGATTGTTTCTTTGTAATGCCGGGCGGGGGTTCAGTTTAATACGACATCAACCCTTTTTGCGAGCTTTAAGAACGTCGTGATAGCTAATTTTGATACTTCATCTAGTCTTTTCGGTAGCTAAGTCAATAACATTTTTGGGATTCTCATCAGCTATTGCGTTTCTCGAAATGCACTTGTGGCACGCAATCCAATATATATATTTCCGACAGACAACACATCTACTGTCTCCCTGCTTCTAAGGACGTTCTCTGACGCAATGCGATGTGAGATTATTGCTTTAATTAAAAAAAAAACTGCAGTATTCCAGAAGGGATACTAGCTCCGCGTAATCGATCCCGAGGTTTACTCCATATGGAATGTTTGATCCGACCATGTAGATGTCGTCGTGAGATTCGTCGTTTGTGAAAAAATATACACTTCAGTGGCTTACAAAAACTAAATTATTATCGAAAATTGTATTCCTTATATAGCCGTTTGAGGAAATTTTGATCTTCTCTTCATCTTTACTGGCGTAAAAATCGCTTACCCGATTATAGCCGATTTAACAACAGCGCACCAGTCGTTTCTTCTCTTTGCAATTGGAGATTCCAGGCGAAGCCAGGTCCTTCGCCACCTGGTCTTTCCAACGAAGTGCAGGTTCCTCTTCCTTTGCTTTCCCCGACGGGTACTGTGTCGAATACTTTCAGAACTGGATTGTTTTCGTCCATCCGAACGACTTGACCTAGCCAGCGTAGCTGATGTCTTTTAATTCGCTAAACTATGTCAATGACTTAGTCGACGACTTAGCTGTTTAAATGTCTGATTTATAAACCGATATGAACACGATACCGTCACACCAATGTATCTCTAGCTCTCCACTGTCTTCCTTCATTTGAATACAACACAAATAAGCATGTCAATTTTCATCAAGCTAAATGTCACACAACAAATTGTCTATGAAGTTTAATGCAGGAGCGACTTAGTGGCACACAAACCTTTTAATACAGAACGTCGTTATTTCTAAATCACGTACGCCCTCGCATTCAGTCCTCAAATACTTTTGATAAGCGCTGAGCGGACGTGTTGATGCCGAGCGCATTAATGTGCCGCTTAACAGCCGCGACGTTCAATAAACCTCAATTGATATAAATTAGAAAATTGCACCTGTACTTTAAGAGCCAGTGGCAACCGGAAACTTTTGACCGCGACGGCATCAACGGGTTGTGGATTTGATGAAATGAACTCATCGCCATCCGATGTTGCCTCGAAACATTTTCCAAACCACGAAATCCACTACTGAATCCACAAATACACATACAAAACACATGGAGAGCATGAGCACGAGTACGTGCTTAGTGGCAGCCTTGAGGCGTTCCGTGAATGTTTGGTCAGCTGAAATCCATTTCGCGATCACATGATTCACTGTCAAGTTGAGCTGCACTACATTCGCCACGTATTCGGCGTCACAACCCAAACTCATGCGCGGGTATAAATGTAACCAGCTGTCCATGCCGATTAAGCGCTCATTGCCTAGGCAACGAAATTGCACAGGTTTTTCGTAGTTGTTTATTTGCTCCACCTTTTTTTCTATTGGCATTTTTTAGTTATCGCATAAATTTGCAACTCCCGCCTATTTGGCAAGCAATTCTCTACGGTCTTAGTTATATACTTGCTCTTAAGTCATAGTTACAGTTATATGTATGCATGTATATGCGAGTATTTCCAGCAATTTAATATTTTCTATGTCACTTCGCCTTATCCGGCTAATAATCGCAATTCCATTACCCTGTACACAAATAGTGCATTTATAAAAACAACAAAAAGACTGAGCAGTAAGCAGCACCAGCTTAGAAAGGCCCAAAGAGGTATTATTGGTCGGCATAAAGTCGCATGCTTGTTGTATAAGCATCAATACTTCGCGTATCCCACGAACGATCTATTTTATAAAGTGTTAAATAGAGTAGCAAGGGCTTGTCCAAACTTCAATTTATGCTTCGAACTCTTTATATTATGGCCGTGCAGTCCGATACTTGACCGTTATAATAGTCGAGTTTATGCAACCGAAGATGCGCTAATATCTGACTCGAAACTGGAGCAATGTTTTTTACTACTAAAATGTGAAATGTGATGTTTCGAGGTTCTCTACTTTTTTAAAGAATCAACACACAAACTTCAAATTTAATGGGAAATGTATAACATCATTCGAAAGAACATTCTTTGGCATTTATTTTTTGAAGATAATTTCTTACAAATGTTGGCCGCGGCTACGTATCAGATGGTCCATGGATGGCCAATTTTCAATGATTCGTTCGAGCGCTGAGTGATCGCCTGGTAACTGGCGAATGACACGATTGAAGTTTTGCTCCAAGGTCTGAGTCGAAACAGCATTGTCCGCATTGACTTTAGACTTTACATATTCCCACAGAGAAAAGTTTAACGGTGTAATATCACATGATCTTGGTGGCCAATCGATAGGCCCAAAACGTGAAATTATCTATTTACCGAAGTGTTCTTGGCGCCGTCTTGTTGATACAAGATATCGCCGAGATCACGCCCTTAAATTTCAGGCATCAAATAGACGGTTATCATGGCGCGATAACAAAGCCACAAACCACACCAAACCGTTGTTTTTTCTGGTTGAAATGGCAGCTCTTGAATCTCTTCAGGTTGCTTTTCGTTCCAAATGCGGAAATTTTGCTTGTTGGCACACCCATTGAGCCAGAAATCGACCACATCGCTGAACAAAATTTTGCTCGTAAACGTCGGATCTTGGAACTTTTCAAAAGTCCACGAAGTGCCAATCAAATGGCTAAAGAACTGAAAATATCCGACCGCAGCATCCGACGCATATTGAAAAATGAGTTCAAAGACAAGCCTTACAAGTTTCAAAAGGCCCATGATCTCACACCGAAGCAGCAACAAGTAAGACTTGAGAGAGCGAAGCAGTTGCTTCGCTTGGCCGAAAGCGCAATCGTTGAGCAATTCGTAAACTCTCAAAACGATAGGGTTTACTAGACCGGCCGTTCATATGAGAATCTATCAAAGTAAATGCGACATATTATCGGGAAAGTGTTCTGGAGGCTGCTTTGAAGCCGTGGGCAAACAAACATTTCGGTCGCAAACCATGGACGTTTCAACAAGACTCAGCACCGTCTTACAAAGTGCGAGTGAACCAAGAATGGCTGAAAAACAACGTTCCGAACTTCATTACGACCACACATGGATTATTATCTCTGGGCCATTTTGGAGAGCAAGGTCCGAAGTAAAAAATACACCACTCTCGAGTTGCTGGCTGAAGAAAGCCATTGTTCGTGAGTGGGCCAAAATACCGGCAAGTCACATTCGGGCAGCTTGCGATTTGTTTTTTGACCATATCAAGGCCATAGTTAAGGCAAAAGGTGGTCATATCGAGCAAAAGTGAATTGGTCCTGAATTTATGATTATTTTCACACATTTTGTGCTTTTAAATAAATAAAAATAATTTTCCAAACCGAATTTATGCCACTCCGAGTGCCGGACCCTGTAAGCTCAGTACGCCGATTATGTTGACCAGGTGTTGAGAGGATCGAGCGAAACACATTCTTCACAGAGCGTGAACGTTAAACGAGTTGTAAACGTTGTTCAGGCGTAAGTCTTTCAATGATGAAATGCCAAAACAATCCTAAAAAAATGGTTTATTCGGTTCACTTGGCAAATTGGTACTATAGGGCCCTTCCCTAAGTAACTTCTTTTGATGACAACAGCTGATCTGTTTTTTTATCCGACTACGCCCTTAACCCGTTCACCAATACATATTTGAACAGTTGATTTGGTAAGGCAATTGTTCGAGAGATTGCAAAAAGGTTAAATTTGTTTAAGGCAACTGTTTACGATTATTCATACGACATAAGACATATAGAATTAATTTTGAAGCTTGATTTATGGGTTCCTCATGTTCTTCTAGCACGAAATTAGCGTCGTCGTAATCAATTTTTGAAACGCTCAAACTACTTCGAAGGCCAATAGTCAACACAAAAACAGGTTATGTTGTCTGTTTGGTGAGATTTCAAATGAAACGTTTAGATAATTTGACCTTTCGCCCGACAATACTAGGATTAATTCTGAAGTATATTGTGATCTGCTAGGCAAATTGAGTGTCGCACTCGAACAGAAGAGGACAGAAGTGATCAATTAATTATTTTAAAATTATGAACAAAGTCTTACTATTTTTTGCCATAAAAACTAACTGATCAACATCAAATTAAAGATGTGTTTGTGGTATTCCCTTTTATGCCATAAACATGCATCTGTGAATGGTATTATTACTTCGATGCAGCCGAAGTCAAAGTTTTTTCTTGTTCTTATTATCAATTACATTTTTTATATGTCAATTTCGTCGCTCTGCGCCGCCCACTTTACATAAATCTGCTAAGTAATTTTATTTGCGTCGTCATTGCCAACTCAAACGTGGTAATTGGCAGTGACAAGTAAAGCGCGAAACTACAATTTTATGTGCGATTGGGGATTTTCGAAAATATTAACAACGCTAAATTTTACTAATCAACTTAAAAATAAATGTGGATAAAGTGGGGCAAATAAGCGAAGGCTCTTGGCGAAATTGTTGACACAGTGTTCAGACACAAAGTTAGCACTCTTTTCAAATTTCAGTTTTTTCTTAGCTTACGACGAAAGTATGCAATTAATTGATTTGGTAAACCAGACTAAAAGCTTTTTTGTTTAATCTAAAAATTATACGATTTCTAAGGTCTGAGCTTAGTTTAGCTGAATTAATAGAAGCTCTATTTTTATATTTTTGGGTATGAAATTTTTGTGGACATTTTAATTACATTCAGAACGCTAATATTAGACCTTACGCACGAGCTCTTCTAACACAATGAACTAAATCAGATTCAAACTATAGTAAGTGGGATGTTCATAAGCCTGTGGAGGATGTGTACCTCCGAACTCCGACCAACTACCGATATAACTGTTAAAACGTATTTCAAATAGAAGGTTAGAATGATATATACACAACATATATAACTTTTGCAAGTACTAATTTCATATAATTAAATTATAAACTCAAGCTTCCTATGATTTGAAAATTTATTTTGCTAACCCACGAATTACGTAGATTGCTATATATATTTCTGGCCTAATAATTTAAATAGGCATATTTATCAACGAAAATGTTTTTTTTTATTTTTTTTTTTTTTTTTTTTTTTTTTTTTTTTTTTTTTTTATTTTTTTTTTATTTTTTTTTTTTTTTTTTTTATTTTTTTTTTTTTTTAATTTTTTTTTTTGTCGATTGCTGTTTTGTTTCGGGCTCATACGCATAGATCCATGATTCGTCACCTGTGACGATCTTATAAACGTCTTTTGAAGCACCGCGATCGTATTTTTTCAGCATTTCTTTACACCAATCCACACGAGCCTTTTTTTGAGCGATTGTCAAATTGTGCGGGATTCAACGAGAACAAACCTTTTTTACGGCCAGGTGTTCATGCAATATCGAATGTATGCTGGTGGGAGAAATGCATAGGCATGCCTCTATCTGAAGGTATGCTGCATGACGGTCTTGCATTTTCAGCTCACGTACGGCATCGATGTTTTCTGGCACAACGGCTGTTTTTGGACGACCTTCACGGAATTCGTCTTTAAGCGAGCGTCGGCCACGATTGAATTCATTGTACCAGTTTTTCACAGTGCTATAGGATGGTGCTTCATAGCCATACAAAGATTTTAGTTCATCGATGCACTCGTGTCGTGATAATCCACGTCGAAAGTTGTGAAAAATGATCGCACGAAAATGTTCACGAGTTAATTCCAATTTTTGGCCGAGATGAATTTTTTAGTTCCCTGTAAATAAAACAATTCACGATTAAATGACAAAACGTTCTGAGTGATGTTATGCTAAAAAATGTCAAACTTTCCAATGGAAATGTCAGATTGCACCTGGCAACACTTAGTGTTGCCCTAGGCCAGAATATATATAGCAGCCCTCGTAATGAGCACAAATTTATTGAAATTGAAATCGCTCAATGTGACATATGAATTCTCTTTTGATTTATTAAAAGAACCGCTTAAAATGCGTGAATTAAAAAAAAATCATAGAAACCTGCTTAAATAATTTAGACCAGTATTAATAGCTGTTGAAAAATCAAAATAATAGCTGCTTTTGATGCACTTCTATAACTACCACTTGAGTATCAATGAGCCGTATGTACACCTGTCAGATGCTGTCACCAGATTCGTAGCTGTCATGTTAGAATATGAGTAGGTAAGTGGAACACAGCAGACAAGAAAATGTAGTAATACATAATTTTGAAGTGTCACCATAAATAATATATACGTACAGTATTGCTCGAAATACAAGCAACAACAAGTTTTTTGAACGATGCAGTCAAAAAGTCACATATATGTAGTACATGACAGGTGTTTCTTTTTAGACGTGTAGTTTTCAATTAGACAATACTTTTTCGCCGTTGGGTTTTTTGACAGCTGTTACTTGATTTATATTTAGTTTGGTTTGCCATTTCAAAATGAACAAAACTACTAGCGAACAACATTTCCAAATCGTGCAAATTTATTGCCAAAATAATGATTCGCATCACCGGCTACGTCCAATATATGGTCAACATAATCGCCCAGAGAGTTGGAAATTCGAGCAGCTATGGATCACATTTACTCTAGTGGATAATGCGCATATTCACAGACGCCATACAGTGAGTAACGAAGAGGTTATTACAGCTCTGGAGCAGAGTATTGAAGAAGACTCGAATCGAGTTCATCCGTCATCGCACGCAACAATTGGAGCTGTGCCCATCCATTTTATGCAAGATTTTGCGGAAAGATCTTGGTTTGCGGGCTTACAAAATCCAACTCATGCAAGAACTGAAGTCGAGCGTCTATCAAGCGCGTCGCGCGTTCGATAAATCCCATGATAAGTGACTAAAGTGGTATGATTTGAACAATATATACGGGGATTGTAGCGTTGCTTTTTACAATAAAACAATAGATGCCAAACTTCCTGAAGATATCTTGTCAACTAAAAAGTTCTCCATACAAGCACTTCGTTTCAACGATAAGTTTCTATGACAGCTATATCCTATAGTGATCCCATATATACTAGATATACTTGCTAGATCAACTTAACCCGTCATGCTGATCATTTCGTATTTGGTGTTACAAACTTCGCGGCAAACTTAATAATTGCGTCATATAGAATATAGTCCGTAATTATAGAATAACGTCGCCTGCTAATTTTGGCTTTCAGAGTCATTGGTGGCCATATTATAGAATCATGCTGCAAATAGCAAAAATAACGGCACATACCTACAAATTTATTAAATTTAAAATTCACTTCAGATAAGTATTATCTTTAAGGAAAAGGGCAATATACATCAGTCAGTCATAATAAATCGGCTAGCTGTCGGTATGATTAATTTTGAATTCTGAAAGCCGCACAGTAGCACAATCGGTGCCGGCAGCAGCGGCGTTTGCGGCTGCGTCTCGCGTGATTTTATCATCATGAATTAAATGCTGACCTTTAAAAGCTTGTGATACTCTGATGACGTAAAATATTATCGAGAAGCAAAGTAAAGAGTGAAGAAATTAAAATGAATGAATGAAAAATAAATCAAAAGAGAAATACAAAAATAAAAGCAAAAAATAAAAATAGAACGGTTTTATAAAGAAGTAAGTAAGTATGAAGAAGCAAGCGTTGTGGGAAGATACGAGAAGCGAATGTAGAAAAAACAGAGAAAAAACAAAATATACACACAAACAAAGATTAGCCTAAAAATGAATGAATGGAAAAAACTGTTTTTATTTTAGTGAGTTGTTTGTGTTTTTTTTTTATCAACTGAAATTAATAATTCATGGAGCAAGTGAAGTGTTGAGCTGTTGCTTCTAGTATTCGACTCGTAGGTACATTAATCAGACCTTCAAATAACTACCCAGCAAACTTTGAGGTCTTTTGTAAAATTCCCAAAATTTTTTCGACGGAAGTTAAAATCAAATTTTGAGTGAGTTTTCAGAGTTAAAGCGCTCTAACTAGAGAGTGATAGCGCTCTAGCGAGAGATTTATATTGCTCTCACTAGATAGGAGAGCATATTTTTTGTTTCTTTTATGAAATTTCAACAGATGTCGGCTATCAAATAAATTTATTTTCCTTTTTTAATAATTTTTTTCAAAACTTTTCATTTCTTTTTTAATAATTTTTTCCAAATTTTCCATACTTAATTCACAGTAAACTAAATTTACAAGAGAAAAAAATTGTTGTTGTAAAATTGTTGAGTTTTGAACTAGAGACAAGTTTGGATGTCGGGTCAGAAAAATGCCTATATCTCCGAAAATAATTTGAGTTTTTAAAAATGCTCTTGTACACATATTCTTGAATAGTTAAACTTTGAAAAAAAAATTTCGATTTTTTTAAATTTCTAGACCAGAATACCCCCTTAACCTTAGCATCTGTGCTTGGTGGGTCCGGTTTCACACGCCGCTTACAATGATCGAGCGCGTTGCCAGAGTGTACGCATAACACTGTGTATGTGTGAGAGCAATCGCATTCATTGCTTTGTTAGTACTGCGAAAAAGTAGTATAACCGTGACGGAAACCGGTAGAACATGCACGTGCTCGGGTTTAGCCGCAAAAGCAGCATTTCATGAATCAGATAAACAGCGAAAAAGGTGACAGCGAAGCAGCTGACAGTGACGACGATTTTGGAAGTCGAGCGCAATTGAGAATATTTGTTGGCGTGCAAAATTTGGTTTAATATGTTGTTTGTATGTACATACATATGTATATAATGTACATATGTATTATAATTAACTTTTTTGTTTTAATACAATTTTCAAGTTTCTGCAAGCATTATATAAATATGGGTGTATAACAATTACCCACAAAAAACGAGGAAGTTAATTAATTTGCGTGATTTGGTGTTTTTAAGATAATTTTTTTTTTTGATTTTTTTCGAAATTTCATAAATCAAATGTGTGATGTAAACGCTGATAACGGTTAGCAAGTATATTTTATATCAGTTTTATATGGGTGGGCTCAAATGTAATATAAAATTTTATATGCATATGTATGTATGTAGTGATCCGATCTGATTAATTTCTGCGGAGTTTATAGCGTTCATCTTTGTAAAATTTCGTGAAGATATTTCATCAAATAATAATGTTTTCCCTAAAAGAACACGATTTTGTTTGTTTAGTTTGTATGACAACTATATGCTATAGTGGTTCGGTCTGAACAATTTCTTCGGAGATTATAACACTGTCATGGGTAATAATACATACTGAATTCCGTGAAGATATCTCGTCAAATAAAAAAGTTTTCCTTACAAGAACTTGATTTTGATCGTACAGTTTGTATGGCAACTATACGCTATAGTAGTTCGATTCGAACAATTTCTTCGGAGATTATAGCACTATCATAGGTAATAATACATACTGAATTCCGTGAAGATATATCGTCAAATAAAAAAGTTTTCCATACAAGGCCAAAATTTTGATCGTTCTGCTATATGTTAAAGCGTTTCGATCTCAACAATTTGTTCGGAGAATGTGGTCGATTCTGATCGAAATACTCTGCTAACTTTATAATGTCAGCTTGACGATTTTGAAGCACCATTTGTTTAACTTTTTTGAAAAATGTCTAATTTATTTATTATAAACCGCATAATTTGATCTTAATTGTTATGTTCCAAAAAAAAAAAATGTATATAGATGTAACCCAATCTTTTAAGATTCATAGCAAGTAACATGTTTATAATTTTTTCTCTTTTTATTTAAAATCTATAATTCACTTACTTTTTTCACACTACTGTTTAGTTTGTGTGCATGTGGCTGCGGCCGGCATGGCGTATGATTAACGTCACACTTCCGCTTTTCCCAGCGCATTTATACAAAATCGTACATACATATGTATTTGTGCGTTTTCTTTTCTGCTGTTTTTGGTAAGCGTTCAGGTTCGCACACGTCACTCGCCACACGATAAAATTGTATGCAACACGCTGCGCGTTTTAGTTGCTTTTGCTTAAAATTGTTTGCATAAAATTTCTCTATAATATTTTCTTGTATGTTTTTTTTGTTTATATTTTTAAGTATTCTATTTGCTCTGTTTTTATGCTGCCATTTACAATCATCCAGTCTCATTTATATTTACCTATTTCTTCGGCATTTGTTTATTTCCTCTCTCCCAGTCGTCTTTTCCAACCCGCTCCTGCCATCGGGAACACGCAACAATTATAAATTGTTTGTTTTCTTAGTCTAGTGCAGCCTTTTGCTTTTTCTAGAGTTCGGCAGTTTATTCGATAAAAAGGAAAGGAATTATTTTGACGCTCATGGATATTCTTGTAGAAAGTGCTTGTGCACGAAAGTTTTGTTTACAAAATTTTGTATATTTTAAATAGTTACTAAAATTTGATGGCTACCAGAAAGGCAACTAAGTAAAGGTAAAATTTCAGCCCTCTACTTAAAAGCCAGAAAACACGTTAACTTCGAAAGCACCGAAGCTGCTATAAGTTTCACAGGCGCATACCATTAAGAGCTTTATCTTGATTTTGACCGATTCGCTTGTATGGCAGTTATTTGCTATAGTAGTCCGAAATGAAATTTGTTTTCGAAAATTACATTGCTATCTTGAAGAATAATCTATCCTTTATCTTATCTTTTCAAATAAAAAATTTGATTCCTCAAAACCTCTTACAATGATATGAAACGTAGAATAACAAAGTTCTGTAGCTAATTAAATTCCAACATAACCTTATTTAAGGGGGTATTCTGGTCTAGAAGCGTGAATTTCAGGTAATTTTTAAAGTGTCGTAAAAAAAAAGGCAATTAATATTTTTAGTATCCATTTTTTTGTTAGTTATTTGTTAATTTTATAAGAGTACAGAAAAAAATTAAAAACTAAAAAAAGTAAAAAAATTTCAAAAATTATGAGCTGACGTAGTGGAGAGTCCCTAAAAATTTCCACGTGACCATACCATAGTTATCTGAAACCAAAACAAAAAAAAAGATTATTAATCTAGAATAATGTCGCAATGGCCGGAACTACGGAAAAGTGGGAAAAATTTTTTCACAAAATACGCAGCTGCCTGAAAAAAAAAGTTTTTTGGATCACTTCTGACTATTTCGAATTTTTTTTTAAATAATACAAATAAAAATTTAGGAATGGGGCTAGTTCCAACCATAGACAAGCCTATAAAGAAGACTCTATAAAAATTTCAAGTAAATCGGTCCAGTAGAACCTGAGAAATCGTGGGTATCGTTCCGAAAAAGTCAGTTTTGAGTAAAACGCGTTTAAAGTTTCACGTAAAGTCTTTTGTTCGATTATTTCCGGCCGAACCAGTTTGGATGTCGGGTCAGAAAAATGCCTATATCTCCGAAAATAATTTGAATTTTGAAAAATCCTCTTGTACACATATTCTTGAATAGTTAAACTTTGAAAATATAAAAAAAAATCTTTTTTTTTTTTTTTTTAATTTCTAGACCAGAATACCCTCTTAACAATAGAAAACCCTATTAAAATCATTTGAACCTAAGTCATAACAATAACTCAATTTTGTAGAAATACCCTTAACCGTATTCATCAAAAATCAGTCGAAATTATTATTGAAATTCATAGAAATGGAGCATCTCCAAAACATCGATTTAACGCATTTTGACCAAACATTTGGGCTTACGAAAGGTGTGTGCACGGTTTGTTCCGCACAAATTGACTGACGACCAAAAATTGCTTAGAATCCAAAATTCGAAGGACATCATTGTGACCGATTATTTGACCAAAAATCAAATTTTGACCATTAAACACTCCCCGCATTCACCTGATATGGCACCATGCGGATTCTTTCTTTTCGGAAAAATGCATTTGCCCATGAAAGGAAAGCGTTATGCAGACGTAGAGGCCATTGAAAAGGCTTACACCGGCATACTGGCGGCTATACCGGCAAACGAGTTAAAACACTCTTTCCATATGCTATTGGACCGTGCAAAAAGCTGTATTGAAGCAGAAGGAGACTATTTTGAATAAAATAAATTGGTTTTGCCGAAAAAAACATTTGTTCTGTTTTTTTTGTTAAGTATTGTTTACTTGGGAACGCACCTTGTAAAATTGTGTGTAGTTGCAACACGATATCTCTTTCAATCTGGCAAATATTGATTTCGAATAATCGTTTTGGAGTGGTCAGCCAATCTCCATATCTTAATAGCAAGAAGATATACAAAAAAGTTGGTAGAATATTCCTAATATTCACAGGAAGGAAGTTGATTCGTATATGCTGCTGTATTGGAGAATGATGGCGAATATAACAGGTTAATTGAAAAGTCCCTGGCCTACCATAGTAAAACACATTTTCTTGGGAAAATTCGTTTTTTCTTTGTATTCAACATAGTTCCCTTAAAGGGTGATACACTGATTATAGCGGCCCTCCAATTTTTTATACCATTTTTGTAGTACGATTTGTCCTTTGCTTCAAAATAGGCCTCAGTTTCGGCGATCACCTCTTCATTCGACGAAAATTTCTTCCCAGCGAGCATTCTTTTGAGATCTGAGAACAGGAAATAGTCGCTGGGGGCCAGATCTGATGAAGACGGTAGATGCGGATGCAATTCGGAGCCAAATTCATGAATTTTTGCCATCGTTTTCACTGATTTGTGACAAGGTGCATTGGTTTTGTGAAACAGCACTTTCTTTTTCTTCAAATGAGGCCGTTTTTCGGCGATTTCGTCTTTCAAACGGTCCAATAACGCTATGTAATAGTCGCTGTTGATGGTCCTTCCTTTTTCAAGGTAGTCAATAAAAATTATTCCATGCGCATCCCAAAATACAGACGCCATAACCTTGCCAGCCGACTGTTGCGTTTTTCCACGCTTTGGAGCGGGTTCATCGTGTGCAGTCCACTCGGATGACTGTCGATTGGACTTCGGAGTGAAATGATGGAGCCATGTTTCATCCATTGTCACATATCGACGCAAAAACTCGGGTTTATTACGCTTGAACATCTCCAAACACTGCTCCGAATCATCAACTCGTCGTTGTTTTTGGTCAAAAGTGAGCTCGCGCGGCACCCACTTTGCACAGAGCTTTCTCATACCCAAATATTCGTGAATGATATGATGTACACGTTCAGTTGATATCTATAGAGTGTCTGCTATCTGGAACAACTTCACTTTGCGGTCATTCGAAACTATTTTGTGGATTTTTTTGATGTTTCCGTAGGTAACAACGTCTTTTGGGCGACCACTACCTTCACCGTCTTTGCTGCTCATTTTACCACGTCTAAACTTAGCATACCAATTTTTGAGGATTGATTTGCCTGGTGCAGTGTTCGGAAACTCGTCATCAAACCAAGTTTTTGCTCTTAATATAATCTTTATAAGTTTGAAAATGTACTTAATGTTTGAAGTCTTTATGTAATGCTGTTAAACTGGGATACTGGAGCATATTTCGGAGTTATTGGCATCAATATACAAATGAAATTCTCTTAGAAAAATATTGAAGCGCTCACAGTAATTTTTATTGTTATCTTTAATTCTATCACCAATTTCTTTCAAATATGGTCTAACATAACAATAATAAACACCGCTTTTCTACTTTTCAGATTAACTCAACCAGCGTCCTGTAGCATTATTGGATTATGCTTTTTGAAGATCTAACATAAGTTTGAAAATATCATAATGTTGCATTTTTCTACACGTCGCCGTGGAGTATTTCTATCTCCATAAACATTTAATGTAAAAAAAACGTTTACAAAAACAATTTGAAGTTGAAAAACGAAAATCGAAAAAATTCAGCAAAACTAAACTAAAATTCGAGTAACAGAGTTCGCAAATACTTCTAGTCAAATTGAAAAATAACACAAATTAACGAAGATCTAACAAAGTTCAAACATAAAGCACCGTGTAAAGTGCGTACAGCAAAGAAGCAGGGGCATAGTGTGGGAGAAAGATAGAGTGGCAATTGAGATTCTGCGTGGAGCAAATAAGTGCAAACTATATTAATAATATAGTTGTTGTAAAAATTAAAAATATTTATATTCGTGGGCAAACTTTCTAAGCGTGTATTTAGAAAAAAATGCCTTACAATCGTGACGCGTCTTCAGCTCAGGCTGATAAATTGAGCGGCATCGAGGAGGAGAGCGACTTGTACGAGGGATTCTCACCACACGTCGACACAGCAGAGATAAAAAGCTTGGATTTCTACAATCAAAAGCCCTCGACTGGTAAGTGTGTTCATATATTCCCTTATATTACTCAATTAAATGCACAAATATTTATATATTTCTTCGGCATCTAGTATGAGTAGTTGTGATTTTTAGAAGAGCTGACATAAAAATTGGCAAAACTGCGGAATACACTTTCGACTCGTTAACAGCTAATGCATGCGATTTTTAATTAAAAAAAATGTTTTTATTAAATTAAATATTCAAAATATAGAATAGAATTTATAATTAAAATTTTAGGTTCTTTTGAAAAATTTTGTATGTAACTTAATTAAGTGCTGGCTACAACAACAGCGTTGGTTTCATTTTGGAATCGAAAATGTTGCCTCAAGCATTTGCGCCGCTTTGCAACATGCCATTTTTGTAATAAAATAAAATTTTCGAACTTTAAAATTACGAAATTTCATAACATTTCAGATTTTTGAATTTTTTTCCGTCGATAAATCTTGAAAATTGTAAATAAAATCCACAGATGCCACAGTTCATTCAAAAAGCAAAATGTTGAGCATCAATACAAACATATTTCCGAATATTTCATAATTTCAATATTTACATTATATTGTGATTATATTATAAAGCTTTCCGAGCAATATGTGTATATACATAGTCCACTGTTTGTAATTAAAAAAATACTTGAAATAAATTCATTTTTGGATTTACCATATTTTAAGAACAGTTTCTAGTCTACGGTGGGGTCAAATTGTGTAAACAAAGCCCATTTTTATGATTTTTTTTTGAAGAAACGGTCCAATAATTATTCTTTTTAACCAATAGTACTTTATCGTATGATATTTGAAGTATATTCTATTAAATTTTAATGTAGTAATATTACAAAATACGGCAGTGGCAGAGATAACTCTGGAGCGTCTCGGAAAAAAGTTGAATTTCGGTGCCAATTACGGATTAACTCGATGCTAACATCTGAGATCAAAAAATCAAAATCATTTCATTAGATAATCACTTTGCCAAATGTCTGTTAGTTGCCGCTTCTTTTCGTAGAATTTTCAGGCATTGCCCTTGTCGGCCAGTTTGTAAAGCTCTACGTACTCACGCATAACTTTTTTTGTCTACAGATGCGTATCACGTCCCTCTTCAACTCTCGGTATCTATCCCATCTCGCACGTGTTGTGGTCGATTGTAACCTTGAGAGGTAGGCGGTATGTTTTTTCTCCATTGCGACACGGCACTGCTCGTCGTACCAGCTATTCTTTGGCTTTTCCGGAAAGCAATGGTTTCGTTTGCAGCTGTAGGTAAGGAGCTTGAAATGTCGTCCCACAGTTCCCTTATACCGAGTTACCGATGAGTGCATTTATGGTGCGCTCCAAGCGTTCATAGAAGACATCTTTGGTCACATCGTCCTTCTCTTCAGTCGGGGCGTGAAAGCAAATCAGCGATATATCGAAGAACTTCGCTTTAATGCGGATTGCTAGACGTTCATCCACCGGGGTGAATGCCAGTACTCGGTGACGAAGTTTCTCCCACACCGAATTTATGCTCCTTTATATTGTCAAGAGTAAATGCCACAAGAACCTACTCGTCTCAGCGTTGTCCTGTCCATCGCACTTCTTGGACGTTTTCTCGTAATCCTTAATACGTTTGCGGTAATCGTACTCAAAAGGGAGGGTCACTCGTCCGCGGCTGTTGTGTTCTTTTTATTCGAGGTGTTTTTCTACGAGGGGAGTCTCAAACCCAGCGCACAACCCTGGGGAGGGTTGCTTCCCCTTCTCACTTTAACTTGCCTTCAAGCGGTTGTTTTTTGGCTATCCAGAGGATACTTGGTCTATCTCAAAAAATTAGATGCTTTCGGTTACGAAATGCCGCATGAATGGTCGTTCAAAATTGCAGCTGAATCGAAGAATACCAGAAGGTTTGTAAAAGGATTCTTTAGGTACATTATATTAAAGATCTGCTCAATAGTCATAATTGACTTGAAGTTTATTTAAAATTTATTAAAAAATATAAAGTAATGTTTTTTTCGAAAAAATGAGGTCCAAAGTTCAGCTTAGGAACTCATTTCGTTTGAAAAGTTAACGACATTCAATGGATGAGTAGCTTTGGTGGAACACAGACTTCGTTGGCAGAACATAACAAAGCAATATTAAGTTCAAAACGAGTTTATTAATAATGAAAGTTAAAGCAAAGTAAAAGAGTAAAATAAATTTATGGAAAACTTCTATTGTATTGTCACTGTGAAGTGAGCACTGCTATTATCACGCACAAAACTGTATATATATGAGAGGAAAGTAATAGCCAAAAATTGAAAAAAGCGAAATGGAAATGTAGAACACTCGGGCTGTAGTCCACGTGATGGGAAGGTCGTGCTGAATATAAAATTTTTTATGGAAGGTTATATTGGAAAGCCTTGTACATATACTGCATATATACTCATATATAATACATATTGTAGAATAAAAAATTGTGTACATAAGTATTCATGTAGTATACCATATATATTTGCACTTAAGATTTCTGCCTATGATGACTGGCATTATCGCCTGAATATTATTGTAAACAGCGGCGTTTTTATGGTTTGAAACATTAAAGAGAGGCAGGCAAGAGGTTGCTGTGGCGGTGCATGGAGTGTTCTAAATAGATGTGGTGATGGATACTTCTTTGAAAGAACAGAAAAGTTTTATATTAAAAACAAAAAAAAAAACAAAAGTCACGCCATCATTTTTTTAATATTTGCATTATACCCTGAACCGGGTATATTAAGTTTGCCTCGAAGTTTGCAACATCTAGGAGGAAACGTCGGAGACCCCATATTATATAAATTACACATACATAAATGATCAGCATGACGAGCTGAGTTGATATAGCTACAGTATCGGCCAAACATTTCCAACTAGAGCGAAGTTCTATACTTTTTTTGTCTTACAATGCCATTTTTCCTTCGAATTCCTTTTTGTTTCTTGTTTTTAAATTTACAGCAGTGAAGCTACATATTTTGCAATGGTTATCGCGATCTTTTTTTTTATTTTTTTTTATTATTGCAACTCTGTTTTGTTCGTTTCTTTTTTCCTTTGCTCGTTTTTCCTAATGGTATTGAGCATAAAATTTACTGAGTATAATTTCTGCTCTGATTTTTGCGAAAACACGTTTTTACTTTAAATTTTTTTACACAAAAAGTAATTCGGTGAAGCACTCCGAGTATGTGTTACTGATGATTATAATAACGGAACTTCTCAAAAAGAAATTTCTATAAAGTACAGTATTCACAAGCCTTCAATCTCACGAATAATTTCGAACTTTATTGGGAACAAAACTGTCGAAGTAGTGCATCGTGGACGCCGACTAAGAAAAACTCATGAAAAAACTGACAGCTCAATTGTAAGAGAAGTAAAAAAATATCCATTTTTTAGCGCTCCGCAATTGGTAAAGGAGCTTGAGTTACCAAACTACTCAAGAACGGTCGCTCATCGCCTAAATAACGCTGATTTACACAGTTACCGACTAGCGAAGAAGCCGCTTATTAGCAAGAGTAACCAATTAAAACGATTTTGTTCGCTAAAAATCTTGAATGGCCAATGAGCAAGTGGAAAACTGTTCTTTTTAGCGATGAGTCCAAATTTAATATGGTAGGATGTGATGGCCTGAGTTTCGTTCGACGCCCACGATACAAGCGTCTTAGAAATTTCTATTATCCAAAAACAGTCAAACATAGTTGCTATGCTATGGTCTGGGGATGCCAAACCAGAAGCAGAGGTTTGGGGCCGCTTCATCGTAAAAATGGTAGCATGGATCGGTACACTGTCATTTGTCGGAACCGCCGATATCGGACCAAGCTTCGAAGAAATTGTTCAGATCGGACCAGTTTAACATATAGCTCTCATACAAACTAGAAGCTTTGATATTTGTTTTTTGATATTCTTTATAAATATTTTAATTAAAAAACAATTCACAGTATCTTCTTCTTCTTTATATGGCGGTGGTTATGGCCGAGTTTAGAACAGCGCGGCAGTCGTTTTTCCTTTTCGCTGTTTGGCGCCAATTGGGGCTCTTACTCTTCCTCTATTTGCCCCGACGGGTACTGCGTGTTTATATCCATTCGGATGACTTGACCTAGTAGTAGCCGCTGTCTCTTAATTCGCTGAACTATGTCAATGCCGTCGGATATCTCGATAGCTCATCGTTCCATTGACTGCGTCGTCGCAAGAGGACTTTACTTCTCAATTGCCTACTCAGTCCGAAATAGCAACTGTTGGCAAAGGTTATTCTCCGTTGGATTCCGAGGCTGACGGTTTTGTTGAATTAACACCACAGTATGGTACAATGTTTTCATAAACACATGGTATAACATTCACATACTGCCACATTACATTACATAAATATAAACATTATGCATACAAGTTTTTTGTTCAGTCGTCTCACCCTGTGCCCTAATGTATGCCTAACGCGAGCATTAATGATTTCAATGTAAATATTTGTTTGTCGGTTGCGTCGAGAAAAAACTCAAATTAGAATAAGAAAAGACAAGGTTGTCGCCGTTGGAAGCAGTTTATCGAGAAAAATCGCACCTTTGACTAAAATATTTGTTTATCTAGAATTAGGTGTAAAGTTTGAGTGAAATGAATTGTTAAGTACCCTATAACTAATATGATCCATAAACCGAAGTGGAGTGGTCACATATATTTTTAAGATCGCAAAAAATAGATATACGAGGATTGCACCGCGACCTTAGGTCTATTTTGTGTAAGTATGCAGTTGAATGATGGACGAAAACGGTCTCTAACGGTCTTACTCTTAAAACCTTCTGTGTATCTAGTTGCCTAAAACTGTTTAATTAAAGCAACTTGCATAACAACTAGTTCAGTTGTGCTCACTTTTGGACTAGTTTATTTACGATGAGTTGTTTGTTGTGGTAAACAGTGTGTTTTTGGCTTACTAGTTTGGTGTTTCACTGCGGGCGCCGGCAATTATGCAAATTTGTTTGGAGCTGTGAAGGCCTCCTTCATTTTCCAGTTTTGTGCCTAATATTATATTTTCCTCAATTCATTGATATCACATGATCCAGCGAGTGGTTTTCACGACGACATACATATGTACAGGTGTTTATGTTAGGCTATTTAGTAGTTAGACTTGCTTGTTATTGAAATTTTGGGAAAAGATCTTTGAAAATTTCGCCTTTATTTAAAGGTTTCGAAACTAAAAATGGCATTTATTTACATTTTGGAATTCAAATTGGCCAGCTTCCAAGTGTCGATGTTATTTGTTTATATTAGGTGGACAACCACTGAAACTATCTTACATAAGCTCTGTGTGTACGTTGGGAAAAATTAAACAAAATGGGAGGTTATGATGCCCAGTTGTGAAATACTCGAGGTGGTGTTCATATAAAATTTAGCAGGATTATCGGAAAGGGTTAAGCTACTCTTTATGTTTCTTTTCAAGTAACGCTTTGACTCATCTCTATCGTGTTAACCTTATTAATGTAGACAATACCTCCTTAATGAGTTTTAGAAACATACATAAATGGCAATAAATTTAGGCTGACACCTCCACCTTAGCTCTATTATGTGTGCACTTCCTTCTGTAACGACGAATCACATAAACCCATCACCCTGATAAATTCCAGTATTCTGCTGGATGCTTTGAAGCGATGTGTTCCCTATTCGGACTTATACATCCAAAAGCCTTTATCCTGCTTCACAGACTCCATGCACACCAGATTCAGGTGCTCAATAATCTCTGGCTCCATGTCGTAGAAATGGAAGGATGCGTAAGGCGCTATACCCATGTTATATAGGAGCTTCTTGAGCCCACAATACCCAGTGTAGAATGCCTGAGTAGCCGGAACTTGTCCATCGGGAGGTTGATTAAACTTTGTAACCATCCATTAGTAACTTTGCCTCTCGCATGTCTGTGAGTTGTTGCCAATACATTCCCTGCCCACTCTCTCCTCTTTGCTTATGCTATGGGGAGCAACCGCAATGCACGGTCCAGTCCTACCATCCTCGAAAAAGCTCGAGAGTGGGCGAGCTCGTCAGCGAATTCATTTATGCCTATACTTTTGTGATCTGACACCCAGATGAGGTGTATTTGGTTGCGAGTCCATCGGCTGTTCAGCTTTGCCATGCACTCTTGCACCAAAGCGATGAATTCTTCTAAGCTGAGATCACTTTAAGTGCCATTTGATTGTCGCTGAGTAAAAATCATGGGACATTCCATAGCTATGGAAAGTTTGATACGCGGCCCTGCAGCACCTGCAATGACGTTTTTGTGCTGTCAGTGTTCCATTTAATAGTGTTGCTCCTCAGCAGTAGTTCAAGCGTGGAGTTACTACCTGCAACCTTACTACCGAACGTAGTTTTTAACTTCCTTGCGAACTTTGCTCTTTTGGTAATGCTTTCTCTCGGGAGATGAGCCAGTGGTGTTTCATCAAGAAAAGCTTTCATTTGCTGCAACGAGATTTCCTTCCCTCTGCCATACCATTCTGCTGTCATTTGGAGCGTTGTCTAGTTGTTTGATTGATTATTAGGTGGATCGATTGAGTTCCAGCAAGACTTTTAGTGCTGCAGTCGTGCACGTACACAGTCGAGTTATTGCAGTCTAGATGGTTGAATTTCTACCGAAATTTGCGATACTATCGAAGCGCATGCCTTCACCTCACAATAGATATCAATACCCTAGTTACCAAATCCATTCTGATAAGTTAGAATCTGTTCAAAAACTCTTTTTACTTTTCGTCTTAGGGCGTTTCCGATGGGATCCTATATTAAGTCTTCATGCACTGGTCGTTTATAACTTATAAATCTATATCCCGAGAGACAAATGTTTGGCATCATATTCTTAGAGAAGATCCTGAATGAAACAGTTTGCAGTTATTTCTGTAATAGCGCAATTATAAACTCTCTTGCCATTCATGACTCGGATAATTCCACACGTATCCGGCTGGTAATCGTTGGGTTACTATTATTGCTTTTTGGAGCACTCTGTATTTCTTTTGAGTATATAAGCTTTCTATTTTCATTAAAGCTTATAGCAAGTAAAAAGTGTTCATGTCAATTATGAAATTTTCGCATATATTAAAGTGGAACGTATATTGCACCAAAAGTTTGCTGACATGTCTAATCTGAAATTTACTCGAACACTTGTTTGTTTGTACCCTGAAAGTTAGTCAAGCATTGCGATAATGATAAAAGTGTTCGGCCGTACTTATCAATGGTAGTTGTTATGTTCGTTTTGCATACACTTTTCCAGTCATATGACAAGCTGCTGATAGACGTTAAAGTTGACTAAACATTTCGATTTAACACTTAACGATTAGATATTCGCTGAAGAGTTGCTACCTGTTAGCTTATGGGCGCGGCATTCGCCGAATTTAGCGACTGATATCCACTTCTTCTTATTTTTTTACACCCATCCTTTATTGTACCATAATTCAAAAATATCTGTACACACTCCCAACAACTGAGCTGTCTACTATATTGCGGTACACACTGAGCTACCTACCATATATACATTATTTACTATATTCGCCGGTAGCTTGTGGTAACCGGCGCCGATTACATGGGCGCGAGTCGGCGCCATAAATCATCATAAAAGACAATTGATCAACAACTTGATTTTCGACGTCAATTCGATAATTTAATTTAGTATTTTATTTTATTTGCTATTTTACCGCAATTCTCTTTGCTTTTCGATTTATTAGCTCAAACGTTTTATGAACGTGTTTATTGATTTTACAACAGGCTGACATCTTTTCGAATTGTCAATTTCATAATTTTATTATCGCAGGAATCTTGAATTTGGTAAATTTTACGCCTAAAATGATAATCGTAAAATATCAGGGTGCAGTAGCTGTAGTTTTATGATCGACAAGTGTCTTAGGTCATATTATTTGATGTTTTCATAAAGATACATATCACATGATCGGCGCATACATTTTTGGCTCAATTAGGAAACTAACTTCTGTTAGCTATTGACAGCGCATTAAACTTACGCTACTTCTTGCTTCTACAGTTTCCTCTTCTTGCTTGTAAGCGAGCGCCAAACGAACACTCGCTTAACTGTGAAAGTGCTTGTGAAGCAATAAACAAAACTCGCACAATTTCGCCGACTGCAAAAAATTAAGTAACGGTTTTCATAACTTGCCTTTTTTTGCCAACTCCACACTAATTTTTTTTACCACTGTTATATGTTCTTTGGGCTTTGGCTATAAATAAGTATTTTATACCTTGTCAGAACTGATTCTATGGGCTGTCAATAATCATAAGTCTCGTATGAAAAATGCACGAGTTTATTTACTGACAGTTTTTTATGTATTTGGTTGGCTGTAATAAATATTAGATAAGTTTCTGATAGCATTCCTATTAGTATATCGCCGCCTTAACAAGCGACCTAATTTTAAACTGCTTTTTATTTGGGATGATAGTACAATTTTGGAGATAAAGGGGGACTTACCTACAAATTGTATAATTAGCGAAAAATAACCGGAAATTGCGTAACTCTAAGGTATGCCGGTAAAGGTTAGGTGTTAGGTCATACTGGCCGGCTGTCACGCCATACATAGACTTATTGTCCTTTAGTAATGCCAGTTGGGAGTTCAGTTTAATTCGAGTTTTCGTCTTACAAGACGTCAACGCTCTTTGCGAACTTTAAGAGCGATGTGATATCTAATTTTTATACTTAAAATAGTCTCTTGAGCAGCGAAGTTCCTAGATATCTAAGATGAATTCGAGATAGATTAGGTTGTTGATCACGTTTTCGGTTGTTAGCCGTACACCATTCATGACAAATACTTCTGGCCGATATGCGATACGATCTACATATATGTCCACGGCTTTCGCAATAACAAAGACCTCAGCTTGAAATATGCTGCAGTGGTACAGCAACGAGTTTTGTTTATTGCCTAACTCTGGACAGTATATTCCCGCATCAACTTCATCGTCCATTTTCGAGCCATCCGTATAGATGTTTAGAGTGTTGCGCGTACTCGTAGCTAACATACTTACTTCAGGCATCTTTTTATATGTTTACTTTGAATCTTCTTCCCCAGTTGAAAAGTGGGATCATTTAGTCGGTGTTTGCTCAACTACCATTTCCTATCGAGCTATATCCGAGCTATATATTCTATATGTACATAAATTCTCCTGTAACCAACCACCAGTCGTCCCGTTGCTGCGCTGTTTTCAGCGAAGTGGTCAATGGGTGGAAGGTTTAGTACCAGTTCAAGAGCCGTCATTGGAGTTGTTCTTAAAGCTAAACGATCCTCTGAACCCTTTCAATTCGCTTCCGGTAGGTGGATTCCGTACGCCGCGTACCACCATTCTGCTGCACCGTAGAGCAGACTTGGTCTAACAATGCTTTCACACATATAACTCATTGCTAGCTTTCCTTATTCTTTCTTCCACTTTGAGCTTCCCCAGCAGTTTGCTGTACAAGACTACCCCAAGGTACTTGGTGCGGTCCTTGAGGAAAAGTTGTGTTCCATTTATGGAAGGGAACTTCCATAGAGGAATTTTGTGCTTTCTTGTGAACGCAAGCAGATCCGTTTTCTCCGAGTTCAACCCCAGACCCGTTTGCGATGCCCACTTCAGGACTGTATTGAGAGTTGTCATAATACTGTTAATGGTCTGTAAACACCTCCCGTTATTAAGAAGGCAATGAGTTCTAGATAAGGCTGGACAAAGACATACCACCTGTTCCAGCGTCTCTCTCATGCCTACTTTCCAGCTTTTTCTGCATGTGTCGTCGTTACTAATGCTCATCCGGCTCGCATTTGACGTCAGTAGGTTGGGACCTGTCATTACGCAAAGACTTCCACCTGGAAGCTACTGTAGTATTACGGGAGCTTGAAGGATCGCCTGAGATTTCTCTCCGAGCATTAGATTTCAGCTCCATTAAGCTGGAAGATACTGCAGCATTCCGAAAGCTCGAAGGATCGCCTGATAAACTGCTCCAAGTATTAGATGTCGGCTCCCACTGCATCAACCATCTTTGCTCCCTCTGTATAGATGCTGTAAGTTCCGTTGGTGAGTCGCATGCTCCTGCGCCAGTAAAAATAGAGTAAAATTATTGAATCTACAGAGTGTTGAAGTATGTAGAAAGCGAGAAATAAGCTACGATTACTAACTGTGAACATCTTAACAATTAAACGACTGTATTACCGCCATATCGATAACTTAGCTGGCATATTCTCTATGCAGCGCCGAACTCCCAAAGAACTGAGATATATTTTTCTGCCTTTGCAACGTTCTTCAGGTATTTCCATAAAAATGTATAAAATTGAAATAAACAAATCTCGCGATGAATAACTTTTGGCTAAGCGCCAAATACAAATTGATGGAGCAAAGTAGTAAAAACCACAGCAACAACAATTAACATTAACAATTTATTAAAAAAATATAAGCGCAACGCACGAAAATACTCTTATTAATTATTGCATTAAATAAAATATATGAATAATTTTGAAATACGGCAAGCAATGGATGCGGATATTTTTTGTCACGCTGCCAACAGCGCGTCGGTTTTCCCGGTGGGAAATTTATATCGATTTTGGTTTTTTTATTTTAAAAATTTTCATAACACAAGTCGTTACTTTGTTTATATTTTTATATTTATTTTCACACATATTTCTGCTTGTCTGTTTTATTCTTTAAATTCTTGGAATCACAACATTAGGCATATACACTGGCGGCCAGCAAATTAGGTACGATTTTGTTATGAAACTTGATAACATTTCGCGTTATTTATTTGTTTGATATAATTTTCGCATTTTCGTTGCATTGGAAATCGCTTGAGCTGAATTAAATTTAAGAAAAAACAAGTAAGGAAGGGCTAACTTCGGGTGTCACCGAACATTTTATACTCTCGCATGATAAAGTGATAATCGAGATTTCATTATCCGTCATTTACATATTTTTCAAATACCGTATTTGTGTAAAGTTTTATTCCGCTATCAGCTTTGGTTCCTAATGTATATTTTACACAGAGAAGGCATCAGATGGAATTCAAAATAGCGTTATATTGGAAGAAGGCGTGGTTGTGAACCGATTTCACCCATATTTCGTACATGCCATCAGGGTGTTAAGAAAATATTATATACCGAATTTCATTGAAATCGGTGGAGTAGTTCCTGAGATATGGTTTTTGGTCATAAGAGGGCGACGCCACGCCCATTTTCAATTTTTAAAAAAAGCCTGGGTCCAGTTTCCTTCTGCCATTTCTTCCGTAAAATTTAGTGTTTCTGACGTTTTTTGTTAGTCGGTTAACGCACTTTTAGTGATTTTCAACATAACCTTTGTATGGGAGGTGCGCGTGGTTATTATCCGATCTCTTCCATTTTTGAACTGTATATGGAAATGCCTGAAAAAAACGACTCTATAGAGTTTGGTTGACATAGCTATAGTAGTTTCCGAGATATGTACAAAAAACTTAGTAGGGCCACGCCCACTTTTTCAAAAAAATTACGTCCAAATATGCCCCTTCCTAATGCGATCCTTTGTGCCAAATTTCACTTTAATATCTTTATTTATGGCTTAGTTATGACACTTTATAGATTTTCGGTTTTCGCCATTTTGTGGGCGTAGCAGTCGGCCGATTTTGCCCATCTTCGAACTTAACCTTCTTATGGAGCCAAGGAATACGTGTACCAAGTTTCATCATGATATCTCAAATTTTACTCAAGTTACAGCTTGCACGGACGGACGGACAGACGGACGGACAGACATCCGGATTTCAACTCTATTCGTCACTCTGATCACTTTGGTATATATAACCCTATATCTGACTCTTTTAGTTTTAGGACTTACAAACAACCGTTATGTGAACAAAACTATAATACTCTCCTTAGCAACTTTGTTGCGAGGGTATAAAAATAATTTTATTCTATTACGCTATTCGTATTAATCCAGTTCCAACTGAAGCTTCTTCAGTTGATAATTAATAATCCTTGAAGATTCATTTAAAATCAATCAGACAGAAAAAAATAGTTTTTTAATAGATAAGCAAGTGCCTATTGGAAGCTTGTTTTTTATTAACAAAATGGCGGTCTAAAAAATTTTCAAAAAAGCCCTTTTTCGCGAAACTCGGTCATTAAAATTCTGTTTGGCAAACAGTTTCCGCACTACAAGTTTTTTCAGGTCAGTTTCAATTTCAGCACAAAGTTTCGGTGTAGAAAGTCTCGGATTAGCTTTTGTCTTACGCTCATCATTGTCACTGAATATATTGTTTGCGGCCGCCCTACCTTTCTTGAGTATTCGATTCTCATGAGTAAAAAGCTGCATAATTTATTGTACTATTAAGGCTTTAATATTCTCCATTTCAGCATAAAATAAGCTGTGAGCCACTGTACATACTATATAAGCTTTTAAAGATTTCGTAATTGTTAATAAAGCGTATAAAATCTTAATTGAAAACGCAAAATAGAAGTGTATTTAAAGGTCGAAACAAGCACACATACATACATATATACACACATGGGATTTTCCGAATTCTTCCAGAAGTATTTTCAAAGTTTACTGCGTTTCTCCGCTCGTTCGCCGGTTTTCGTACGCAAATAAATTATTTATCATTTTCATGATTGCGTTGGCGCATCGAGTGTGCACTAAAAGGCGCCAACAATATTGCACAATTTTCAATATACGTGTATATACGTATACATATGTGTATATGTATATATATTTCTTTTTGTTTTGTGTAAATTGTGTGGGCTGGTGTGAGCAGTTCGAGTCAATAAAACCGTATCACCCGCCCACTCAACCAATATTGTTGCTTCATGCGCTAGATAAAATATGTAAAAATGTATTATATATATATGTATATAGAGTATATAATGTACGTTATTTCAGAAAATATGTGCAGCAAAGATTTTTTAAGTCACGTGCCTGAATTTTATGGAATTTAGAATATTCTATTATGGGTGCAAGAAACAGTCAATTAATTCTTGGACCGCAAAACTTCATTCTTGTAGGAATTTATTTGTGTGAACCATACACATATGTATGTATATACGGGTGGCTGCTAAATATATTACTGGCCTAATAATGAAAATAGGAATATTTATCAACGAAAATGGTTTTATTGTTTTTCAAAATATTCTCCATCAAGATTTATACACCTTTGGATGCGCTAAAACCAATTTTCGAAGCACTTTTTCCACTCGAATTGAGACACCTCCAAAACATGGTTTTCGAATGCTTCAACAGCATCTTCTGGCGACGAAAATCGTTGACAACGCATTATTTTCTTGATATGTGGGAATAAAAAGAAGTCATTGGGTGCCAAGTCAGGGCTGTACGGCGGATGACCCATCAATTCGACGTTTTGGCCGGTCAAAAAGGCGCTGGTTTGAGCCGATGTGTGAGAGCTCGCATTGTCATGGTGCACAATGATTCGTCTTCTCTTGTTCGTTTTTCGAATTTCTCCTAAGACTTCAGGCAAACAAATGGTGGTGTACCACACAGAATTGATCGTCCTACGTTGCTCAAGCGGAACAGTCGCCACATGACCAGTTTTGCCGAAGAAACAGGCGACCATTTGCTTCGAAGTGCTTCTTCCACGAACAACTTTCGTTGGATTTGGCTCGTCTTGGAAGACCCACACTTTCGATTGCTGTTTTGTTTCGGGCTCATACGCATAGATCCATGATTCGTTACCTGTGACGATCTCATAAACGTCTTTTGAAGCACCGCGATCGTATTTTTTCAGCATTTCTTTACACCAATCCACACGAGCCTTTTTTTGAGCGATTGTCAAATTGTGCGGGATCCAACGAGAACAAACCTTTTTTACGGCCAGGTGTTTATGCAATATCGAATGTATGCTGGTGGGAGAAATGCATAGGCATGCCTCTATCTGAAGGTATGTTACATGACGGTCTAGCATTATCAGTTCACGTACGGCATCGATGTTTTCTGGCACAACGGCTGTTTTTGGATGACCTTCACGGAATTCGTCTTTGAGCGAGCGTCGGCCACGATTGAATTCGTTGTAGCAGTTTTTCACAGTGCTAGAGGATGGTGCTTCATAGCCATACAAAGATTTTAGTTCATCGATGCGCTCTTGTCGTGATAATCCGCGTCGAAAGTTGTGAAAAATGATCGCACGAAAATGTTCACGAGTTAATTCCATTTTTTGGCCGAGATGAATTTTTTAATTCCCTGTAAATAAAACAATTCACGATTAAATGACAAAACGTTCTGAGTGATGTTATGCTAAAAAATGTCAAACTTTCCAATGGAAATGTCAGATTGCACCTGGCAACACTTAGTGTTGCCTAGGTCAGAAATATATATAGCAGCCACCGTATGTGTATATACACATTTATGTATATAATTGATGCTTTGTTCGATCCTTCTACCATTTTTTCTTCTGAAAGTGCCTGACAAGTAAAGCTCTCACCAGTTTTAAACCACTTCTGGAAAGCTGTGTGAGATATTCGCCATTACTTGCCAAGTAAATCTTTAATATAAATGTTTATTAAAACTTCCTAAAGTGTCAGAATTAAATAAAACACATGCAGTTCCGAATATTTTGATTTCGGCATTATCGTGTTTATTTTTATTTTTGTTATTATATCAACGAAACCGCTGTTATTTAGCGTAACCAAAATTATATCCGGTATATTACGAGTAGTAATATAGAACCCAGCTGAAAAAGCCGCATCTTGAGAGCACTCAACAGGCGCACGTGCTTTTTATATGTATGAATGTATTAAAAAATTTGTATAAATACACAGTACATACTTTTGTTATGTACATATTTGCAGTTAAATATATGTATATATTGATATCTATATAAGCACACGAATATGGTTGTAACGTTTTGGGATTTTTCCATAGGGTTTCTATTAATTACGAAGCTATTGAGATATTTATCGTTATAATTCGTTACAGTGATGGGCAATATTACAAAAATAAAGGTTGTGACACTAAAAGTCGTAAAGGCGCACAAATTAATAGCTCTAGCACAATTTTCAACCACACACAGCTGCAGTGAAGTTAAAGCAACAAACAAACTCTTTTTTGGTATTACGAACTTCAAATACAGTTGAACTTCCGTAACTCAAAGTTCTCCTGCACTCGAACTCTTGAATTAATAGAATAGAATAGTAATATAAATCACATTTTATACACATTTCCCAATGTAATTTGAAGTCTCTAACAAAAAATTTTCAATTAAAATTTCGTCGGTTTTGCCAACATAAATAGTTAACATTTGACAGATACTTACAGCTGACACTTTTTTGCTTGGTAGCATAAATTAATAGCTCTATTGCGGTTTCCAACTCCACACGGTTAAATTCAAGTTAAAGCAATTCAACATTAGATCAAACAAACTCTTCTTTGGTATTACGAAGCTCTACTATAATTGAACTTCCATAACTCGAACTCTTGAATTGTCAATAGGAGTAACATTTCATACAAATTTCGTTCCATAACTGAAAGTCTCTCTAACTCAAAGTTTGTTTGTGAATTGTGGTGATTCGAGTTAGGAAAGTTCAACTGTATTTTCATTACTAAATTGTATAAATAGACGAAATCTGTTCTAGCTTTTATGAAGTGACATTTTTTTCACCTTTTCGCATAAAGAAATTACATGTCAGATTTTTGTCCGCGGTAAACCTAAACTACTGACCCGATTTTAGCGAAATTTAGCACAATGTGTCTAGTTTGATCCAACTTAAAATATGGTATAGTTTATATCTCAAATGTGTTAAGCAGGCCAGTGCAGAAGCCTTTGAAAATGGTAAAAAGGGAAAAAATGATAGTAGGTTAAAACCGATTTGAAAAGTTAAATTCGATTTCGGGAAAAACTACGATTCCGATAGAAAAAAAGCTGAAGAGACTTAAAACTTTTGTGTTTTATGTGAAAGTTTATATATCAAAATTTCTGGGTTTTTTTAAATTTCTGTCTTGTATAAAAAAATTCTTGTGCAAAAATTCTAACGCCAAATTTTCAGTCATTTTTTTTTTCTCTTCTTTCTGATTTCGATTTCGAAATGTTATCGGTGAATAAAAAAGCAATATCTTAAACATGGTTTTAACCATCACAAGTGTACAAGAGCGTTCTGCCAAAAGTGAACGCAAAAAAAAGTGATCAGCGATGGAATTCAAACGTTATAGTGTGATTGCTTTATATTTAGCTGGAAAATCACAGCCAGCAATTGTTCGTGAGTTCAAACACCTTAATGTGAATAAAGTGCTTGTTTATCGCACGATCACTCGTTACAATGATACTGGTAGCATCGCAAAACGCCATGGAGGTGGTCATCAAAAGACTGCAACGTCATGTGAGATGGTTCGGAAAATGAAGAAGCGACTTAAGCGAAATAAATGACGAAGTGCCAATAAAATGGCTAAAGAATTGAAATATATAGCTCAAGTTACAATTGTTTTCATCGAGCCTGTGTTCTGGAGCCTGCTTTGAAGTCGTGGGCAAACAAATATTTCGGTCGCAAACCATGGACGTTTCAACAAGACTCAGCACCGTCTCACAAAGCGCGAGTGAACCAAGAATGGCTGAAAAACAACGTTCCGAACTTCATTACGATCACACAATGGCTTTCTAATTCACCAGATGCGAATCCAATGGATTATTCTCTGTGGGCCATTTGGGAAAGCAAGGTCCGAAGTAAAAAACACACACAAAGCCATTGTCCGTGAGATAAAATACCGGCAAGTCACATTCGGGCAGCTTGCGATTCGTTTTTTGACCGTCTCAAGGCGATAGTTAAAGCAAATGGTGGTCATATCAAGCAAAAGTGAATTGGTCTTCATTTTCATACATTTTGTACTTTAAAATAAAAAAAATAATTTTCCAAACCGAATTTATGGCTTTTTTAATTGGTTACACTTCGAGTTCGGACCCTGTAAGTTATTGGCCTTAGAATGTCAGCCTTTAAATGTGTTATTATATTCCTCACTACTGTACATTTTCTGATAACTATTACGACTCTTCACTGGTGTGCGGAAATAATCAAATGTGTTTAAATTTTTTAACGGGATGCTACTACCAGTACTTTCGAAGCGATAGAGTAATTATTTTGCTTAATTGTTTTTTTGCATTGCTTACATGCTGTGTTTGTTATTGTTGTGTAATAACAATTGATTACAGCTTATTTATCTCAGTGTTTTTTTTTTCTTTTCTTAAAAAGTTTTTAACTTTTTGTAGATAAACTTTGTTAAGTAAATATAAATAAAGGTTTTAAGTATCAATTTACGATTTTGCGGAATGTTTCTACTTTCAAGTCAAACACAGAATTTAGAAAATTTCTTCGGAGATTGCATCGTTGACTTGGATAATAATCTATGCCGAATTTCGGGAAGATATCTTGTCAAATGAAAAAGTTTTCAATACAAGGCCTGGTTTTTGATCGATCAGTTTGTATGGCAGCTATATGCTATAGTTGTCCGTTCTCAACAATTTCTTCGGAGATTATCGAGTTGCTTTACACAATAATCTGTGCCAAATATCGTTAAGATATCTCGTCAGACAAAAAAGTTTTCCATACAACAACTTGATTTTGATCGATCAGTTTGTATGACAGCTATACGCTATAGTGATCTGATGTCGACAGTTCCGACAGTTGAGCAGCTGCTTGGCGAGAAAAAGTTGTGTGAAAATTTTCAGGTTGATATATCAAAAACTGTTGGACTAGTTTTCTTATAACGTTCAGCCAACAAAAATTAAAGAACTCAATGTAGTGGTATTTATTTATTTTCCATTATTTTAACCCATAAAAATGTAGATTTATGTTTATGAAGCTACAAGTTATTTATAAAAAATATTTAGTTATGTTTAGCTAATTCGAATTTATTTCGAAGTGTGCATAAAGTGTATTTATTATGTACGGCGTCATCGATTCGCAGCTGCAAGAAAATGTATAACCAAATATAGCCACGATTTTCAAATGAAGCGCTGTGTTAATATCTGTGAAAATCATAATGACGTTGGCAGCGAGCCATATGTATACCCAGTAGTCAAATTGATTTGTTATCAGTTACTTTAAAACTAGTGTGCAACGTAACCACTCTTTTTCTACCATAGTCATAGGAGATGTCGTTGGCAGATTTCGGTCTCAAATATGACAATCTCAACCAGGTTCAAAACACAACTTTTAAAATAAAATAAATGATTAAATTAATTTTTCTATAATTAATATACATAAGTCGTTCGCGAAGAAGAAGAATCTGTCATATTGCCTTACAAATTTGTTTAACAGAAGAATCTTTATATACAGGGTGGCTCAAAACTAATTCACCTATCAGAAGATGCTAAAAATTTTGCAATTGACCTCTAATGTCAGTTCTGTTTTGACATTTATGTAGTAAACACATGCGAAATACACATAAATAAACAATGGTACGCTACACTGCGAGCCACAACCGATATGCTGAAGGTTGCATTTCCCGAGCGCCTAATCTCCCGTTTTGGCCATTTGCACTGGCCAGCAAGATCGCCTGATTTGATGATTTGACCGCTTCAGACTTCTTTCTGTCGGGCTTTTTGAAGTCGCGGGTTTATGTCAACAAGCCTCAGACTCTTGCAGCTCTTAAAGACAATATCCGTCAAGAATGTGAGGACCTATCGTCGGAAGTTCTGGCCAAAGTGATGGAAAATGCCATAAAAAGGGCTCAAATGACAATCAACTATGGCGGCGGCCATTTACATGATATCATATTCTGGACTTGATGAAAAAAAATTGAAGAGACCAAACAAAACTAATCCACAAGCAGAATCAAGTTGTTCATTTCCATCGCTGTTATAAAAATTACGTGTCACGTTGTTTGTCCGTGATGGACTCCTAAACTACTGAAGCGGACATCTCCATTAACTGGACAGAAAGGCTGGTAATAAATTCGTTAACCGGCCGGATCCACTTTTATTAATATATATTTTTGTATTTGTAAGTGTACACAATTTTCTCAGACTCGCGATGAATGGACTTTATCGTCCAGAATGTTTGATCTATTTTTCCTGAGTGAATGCAGTGACATAATCATTCACGAAGTCAGTACAGTGGAGCCAAAGCTTCACCTGTGTAACCCTCTCTGTTTTACTGCTGGTTACTTATATTCATGCATAAGAAACTGTGTACTTTTGTAAGTTTTTTCATATATGTACATATGTACATAGCTTCATATGCTTGGTTTGTTTTCAACCGTCAATTGCGCGATAACCGCTCATTAGTTGTCCATTAATTGTTGTTACAGTGCATTAAACAGAGCCTAAAATGCATTTTGCAATTTTGCACAATTTATGTATTTTCATATTCACGGACATATTTGAAATGTTTGGTTTCTATTCTCTATTTGCACTCGTGGTAACTGCAATTTCTGCGGTTAATGACTGCGTTTGCTGCGCTTCTTCTCTGTTTTCTCCAGGTAACTGCGGCAGCAGATCTCCCATGAATATCTCAATAGGTTTGCGCAGAAAGCGAGAGGTTTCTCCATTTAACTGCGGCAGCAGATCTCCCATGAATATCTCAATAGGTTTGCACAGAAAGCGAGAGCTTGTAGTTATTGATCTTAAGATAACTGCTCAAAGATCATGATCACATACAGCCAAGTGGCAATTAAAACTATCTTTGGCAATAGTCTCACTGCGTTAGGGTATGCAAGGAGGCCACAACTAGGATTTCAGTAGGTCACTCGGTTTATAAATGTACGCATCATCTGGGTACCTAGCCCCACACAATTCAGCTTCTTCAAGGGTTGTTCGAAGCAATTGACCGTAGAGAAACACCTCAGTTCTTAGAACAGCAGTAACACATGGCATACCACAAAGTTACTTTGGACTAATGTTGATGGCGGCAGCAATATTGCATCATACTTTACTTGAATAACTTATAAATGTATTGGCAATATATCGAAGACAATAACCTCCAGAGTCTTTGTTGATGTAATTTTCATTGCGCCTGTAATCCTGAAACAGGCTCATTCCACCTATTCCATTGGATTAATACGGAACTTTTTCGATGTGTAGAACTAATAGACAATGTGGGGTCACCATTCATCTCCATTTCGTGGCAATGTATCGCCTGCAGGAGTCTAGACTTGAAGGAATTTGGAAGGGCTGCTTTCATTGTGTTTTCTCCAGCTCAGTTTTTTATCACGATAACTCCGAGATATTTTGACAGAGCCCGAGAGTACAATAGTTCTATCCCTTAAAAAAACGGATACCACATACATAGTTACTTTGAGGTAGTGTTGATAAAAAAGCAGCTTTTTCTTGGCAAATTTTCTAGGCAAATTGTAGGAGTCAATTAATCTCAAGATCCTACCTTCAAAAAATTAGAAAAGTGAATTCGCCGGAGGCAGAGCAAGCGCGGAAGATGATGAGACGCTGGAACATTATCCCAATGCATCAACTTAAGGAATGTTGGGGATAATAGGATAATTGGGGTGGAAGGAAATGAGGTTTTTTACCAAAACTACTGAGCTGCTGGATAAAGCTTAATTTGCTTACCACCCGAGACCACAATGGGCCTAATGAAGGTCGCCTACGGTCTGGACCTTTTCAACTAACTAATCCAGATCAGAATCCTTCTTATTTCTTGGAAAATTCTAAAAAAAACTATTATATATGAGCTAACCTGAATTATTACTAAAAAAATATTCAACAAATATTAGGTATATTTTGCCTCAAACACAATTCTAGAATGCAAGCGGTTAGAAGAGAGAAATGACAAAAAGATCGAGGTGTATTCTAGCTTTGAGACAAACTTTCACAAGTATTCTTAGAAACTATTTGGTTATCAGAAAAAAGAATAAACAAAGCTTACATGGCCTACTATACTTGTAAGAAAATCGTCAACAGGAATTGGGGCCTTAAACCAAGTATAATCATGTGGATGTATACGGCTGTCATAAGACCTATACTTACATATGGAGCTCTGGTGTGGTGGCCAGCGCTAAACAAACAATACAACATTAGAAAATTAAATGGAATACAAAGAGCAGCATGTGCGGGTGTTACGGGTGCAATCAGGTCATGTCCGACTGATGCGCTCAATGTGATCCTGCATCAACTACCAATGGACATTTTTATTCACAAAACAGCAGCTATTGCGGCGATAAGAATAAAAGAATTGGGAGGTTGGAATCAGCAGAACTACGGACACAGTGTAATTCTAAACAAGCTCACCACTAACAAATCAGACTACATTCTCCCAAAGCTGGATTTCAATAGACACTTCCAGGTGAGGATACCATCTAGACGAGAATGGAGAAGAGGTTCAATAGTAGAGGAAGATACCATCTCAGTCTATACCGACGGGTCCAAAATGGACTGCGGAGTAGGCACGGGGTATTCTCCGCTGATCTAGGCATATCTCTCTCTATACGTCTACCGAACTCGGCTAGCATCTTCCAAGCAGAAGTACTAGGCATAGAAAAAGCCTGCGAAGTTCTATTAGAAAACCACGGGAATATACATAAAGCAACTATATTTACGGATAGCCAGGCGGCCCTCCTGGCATTGTCTTCACCCATGACAAATTCCAGTATAGTTCACAACTGCAAGAGAGCACTAAGCTCAATAAAAGACAAGCTCCAACTAAACTTGATCTGGGTTCCCGGCCACAGGAACATTTTCGGTAACGAAAAAGCAGACGAGTTGGCAAAGGCAGGAGCTTTCCTCAATGAATCCGAAGCGGAGCAAATACCAAGCCCGCTAGGATCGATAAAAGGAGAGATCAATAGACAATTCCAACAAATTGCAAACAACAGGTGGAAAAACATTAAAAAATGCGTCATAACTAAACAATTATGGCCAACATATGACAGTAAAAGAACCAATGACTTATTAAATAGGTCAAGAAAAAGTATTTACAGAATAACAGCTACTACAACAGGGCACTGGCCATTTGGGGAACATGCGTCCAAAATGGGTATGCCCTACAACGACATCTGCCGTGGCTGCGGAGTAGCAGGGAACAAGGAAACAATCTTCCACTTTCTCTGCGAATGCCCAGCTCTAGCACAGATCCGACACAAAACACTCGGAATCCACCAAGCACCAAACCTTGAATGGATTTCCACCAAAAGCGTATCGGACATAAGTAGTTTCATCGAAACCTCAAAATGGTTTGTGAGAGAAAGTGAAACGTAATAGCAGATACAAAAGGTTCTACGAATAGTGTATCAAAATGCCACATCAAGTGCTAATTGAGCCCGATAGGGCTGCACTCCTACCTACCTACCTATTTGTTTATCAAATGAATGGGGTCCGCTACAGTGAGAATGTAGAAATTTGGAGAATACATAACAAGAAAACAATAAAAAAATAATATATACACTGCTAGTCGGACTTGTGCGCTAGATTCCCTGGATCAGCCATTAAACATGTTTAATGCTTTTAAAGGGTTAAGTGTGTTTTGACGGCCGAAAAATGCCTATTTTCACCATTATTTTCTGAGAAATCGCGACCACCGACTTTAAATGTGATGTTCCGAGAAAAAACCCGATCAAAGTTTGAAGTAGCCGAACGGTCTAGCCTGGCAGGCTTATCTCCCAGAGGTTCTATTTCCTACGCTTTTATTGCGATTGCCTTGAAACTTTGGGAAAACGTTCTAGACATATCCATAGTATTTAAAAAAAAAAAAACACGTTTTTTGAAATTTCAAAACCCAAGTAACCCCTTAAGGTACCAAGAATTCGAGAAAAGCTGAATTTTTTTTTTCATAATGTTGCAATGTCAAAAATCCACTCTTTTAATTGCCTTATAATTCCAGTGGGGTGGTACTAATTTCTTGCACGTAACTGTAGTTCTGATATGTAAATATATAATTGTAATAATTTCTCCGCTGTTTTTTCTCTGCATTTCTATTTATATTTTTGTTATAGCATTTTCCTTGTGTATATTCTTTTTAATTTCTTTCGTACAATAACAACAAGTTGCGGCGATAAGTAGCCCAGCGCGCTAAACGGACGGACTTCGTAAGGCAGGCTAGCAAAGCAAAGGAAAAGAAAATCATATTCAACATTGAAGAACACTATTAATCGTCATATTTCTTTATTTGTGTTTATATTTAGTTTCTATTTTGATTTTATTTTGATTTCATTTAGTTTTCTATCTTTTCAAAAACAACTCAAGTGTAGCGCTGTTTGCAACAATATCTTCAACGGCGGCCAATGATTGACCAGCGGAATAAATATATTTGTGTGGTTTTACTTCCATATTTATATATAGTATGTATGTATGTATGTATGTATTTATGTATGTAGTGAAGCGACCCCACATTAATTAGGTTGCTTGCTCAGTTTTGCTTTAAAAGCTTGCAATTATTGTGTCTTTAGCCTTGAAACAGCTGATGGTTTGCTGCTTCAAATCATCTCAATCTTGCCCACTATTATGGCCATAACAAGAATTTATTTTTTGCAATTTACGTACTTATTTATATTGGACTTCAAAACAGAAGTCCAGACGCTGAACCCAATTTTCGACGGTTTCCAAACATAAATCGGTCGATATTGCTGCAATTTCACGTTCGATATTCGTACGAAGTTCATCAAACGTCGCTGGCTTGTTGGCATAGACCATAGACTTGATGTAGCCCCACAGGAAATAGTCTCATGGCGTCAAATCACACGACCAAAGCGGCATTGACTGGGCCATTTTGTTAGATAACACTTTCATCAAACTTGGTTTTCAATAAATCGATTGTGATATTCGCTGTGTGGCTTGTGGCGCCGTCTGGTATTCGGTTATCATTGAGCCGTAGTGATTCCCATTCACAGTAAAGTGCCGATTTTGATCATCGGCCGAAGCAGTACCGCCCAATAACACCGCCGGCCCATAAACCGCACCAAACCGTAATTTTTTCGGTATGCAATGATGACTCATGGAGTACGTGTTGATTGCTGCCTGACCAATAATGCATAGTTTGCTTATTGACGAAGCCATTCAGCCAGAAATAAGTCTCATCGCTGAAGATGATTTTTCTATTAAAAACCGGATTAATTTTAAGTTGTTGCTCAGCCCAATTACGACCTTACAACGACTCTGGCGGTCAAGCGGCTTTAGTTCTTGCGTCAATTTGATCTTGTACGGATGTAGGCCAAGATCTTTTCTCAAAATTCGCTATAACGACGTCACAGAGATGTCCAACGCTTGAAAACGACGTGTCTCACTGGCACGGGAACATTATGTATGTACTGTGCCTGTGAATCAAAATTTTGCATTTGACGCTTAATTGTTGATCTGACAGGACGATTATGATGACCATAAATTAAATGTAGCGCTCTTAAGGTAGCATTCATTTTTATTTTCCTATAAAAAACCACCCTCCAAAGAAGTCATGAAAATAGGCATAAGTTACCAAGCTACTATCTTAAAGTTCGGGACTTTGACTCCAAATTTCGGTAGTAAATTTTATTAATTTCGACTCGATGTTGGCTCGTATATCTTTCTATAATGAAATGGCAAACCTTACTGAAGAGAAATGTCAAAAGAGTGGCATCATTTGTTGTTCCTATATTGCGGTAACTGATCCATTACGACGTTCCCTACTTTTTTAAAGAAAACACACAGAAACTTCAAATGGGTAATGTATAATATCATTCGAAAGGGCATTATTTGGCATTCATTATTTAAGATTGTCTGTTTCAATTGTTAGCCGCAGCTACGTTTTAGATGGTCCATCCGTTAAGTCTAATTTTCGATGAGTCCTTCGAGACTTCTTCGAGAATTTAAACTGATAACTGGCGAATGCCAAGGCCTGAATCGAAACGGGATTGTCCGCACAAACTTTAGACTTTACATATCTATGGGATTTTCGATTTGGTGAATTATGTTTTATTGGAGTTCCTACACCACACTGCGATGTAATCTGATTTTTTTGGAATTTGTGAGAAAACTGCCTGTTTTTTACTGTTGCTATTTACGGTGCTTTTTGGGTGTCATACACATATTTATGACAAGTTGTGGCGATAATAATTTCGTACTTACCCACTTACATTTTCGAACAATATCGGATTGCTGACTCATGATAAGCCTACCCTAACACTACTGACATTTCGTTTTTTTTTTTTTTGTTATTTTGGTAAGTGAACGTTATCTACATACAAACATATGTATAAAGTTGGAAAAATATTCCGTTTTTGGTTAGCATATTCTTTAAATTCTTGGAATCTAATCGAAAAGTTGTTAAACTTCGAAAAGGATAATTTATAATTTACCTAGCCTATAATTTATTTACTATACAATTTAATTACTACACATAAATTTATAAAATATATACCATATATAATATTTTAACTGACTTTAGATCAATTTATGGCAAACAAATGTAAGGTTGTCTCTCCATATAAAATATATAGTTGTACACAAAACAATAATATGAGTTCTAATATGAAAAATACATATATTTGACTGCATAACCTTTCTGGAACAACGATGTGAGACTGGAATTAAAATACGAAATAAATTTTTATTGTGATGATAGTTATTCTTGTTCAGTTTTCTTCGTTATCGGAAACCCTTTTTAACTTTCTAAAATAATCTTTAATGTAATGCCAAAATTAGAGAACTAAGTAGAGTTCCATAATCTAAATGCAATCAATCATTAGATGTTTCTTCACGGGGTAGGCGAAAGCATTCTGCAGGGGCAAAGTAAGGATTGATAAAACAAATTAGAATAAAATTATAAATTATAGAAATAACAAGTAAGGAAGGGCTAATTTCGGGTGTCACCGAACATTTTATACTCTCGCATGATAAAGTGATAATCGAGATTTCATTAACCGTCATTTACATATTTTTCAAATACCGTAATTGTGTAAAGTTTTATTCCGCTATCATCATTGGTTCCTAATGTATATACTCGTATTATACAGAGAAGGCATCAGATGGAATTCAAAATAGCGTTATATTGGAAGAAGGCGTGTTTGTCAACCGATGTCACCCATATTTCGTACATGTCATCAGGGTGTTAGGAAAATATTATATACCGAATTTCATTGAAATCGGTCTAGTAGTTCCTGAGATATGGTTTTTGGTCCATAAATGGGAGACGCCACGTCCATTTGCAATTAAAAAAAAAAAGCTTGGGTGCAACTTCCTTCTGCCATTTCTTCAGTAAAATTTAGTGTTTCTGACGTTTTTTGTTAGCAGGTTAACGCACTTTTAGTGTTTTTCAACATAACCTTTGTATGGGAGGTGGGCGTGGTTGTTATCCGATTTCTTCCTTTTTTAACTGTATATGGAAATGCCTGAAGGAAACGACTCTATAGAGTTTGGTTGACATAGCTATAGTAGTTTCCGAGATGTGTACAAAAAACTTAGTAGGGAGCGGGGCCACGCCCACATTTCCAAGAAAATTACGTCCAAATATGCCCCTTCCTAATGCGATCCTTTGCGCCAAATTTCACTTTAATATCATTATTTATGGCTTAGTTATGACACTTTATAGGTTTTTGGTTTTCGCCATTTTGTGGGCGTGGCAGTGGGCCGATTTTGCCCCTCTTCGAACTTAACCTTCTTATGGAACCAAGTTTCATCATGATATCTCCATTTTTATACAAGTTACAGCTTGCACGGACGGACGGACAGACGGACGGACGGACAGACAGACATCCGGATTTCAACTCTACTCGTCACCCTGATCACTTTGGTATATATAACCCTATATCTGACTCTTTTAGTTTTAGGACTTACAAACAACCGTTATGTGAACAAAACTATAATACTCTCCTTAGCAACTTTGTTGCGAGAGTATAAAAATGAAACACCTGGACAAAAGCGCCAAATTCCCATTGCACGGGATCCCTTTATAAGAAAATAAGCAAATTTTGCCCTTTGGCGGAAGCCAGAAGTATCAGCGATGGACTAAATGAGTTGTTAATACTGATTCTATTTGTAGGAGTTTTGTGACAGAACAAAAGATTTACCAAAAGTACCGCTATTAAAAAAGGAAACTAGTGGAAGTCCTTATACAATTCGCGAAAAAGCATGTTTCCTGACACGTGGCTAAATATTTGGTAGTGTGGAGTTTGTATAATCCCTTTGATTGAAGGATCAAGTAGCACAAAAATTCCATCAATACATCAACAAGCATGCGAGAAAGTCGTGTAGAATCAACAAAGTTGGGGTTATCTCTCGGCCTGATCCGTCTCCTAGCCTCAACCATATAAAAAACCCCATGACCGATATGAAAAACGTGTTTCAAACAAAAAGCAACCGATTCAATTATGAAATTTTCATAGATTTTTTAATACATACCTTCTATAAAAAATCTAAAAAACCGAATATCTCGACAAGTATTATTGATAGCGATTTTGACCTCGAACCTTTTTTATAGCAAATAAAATTTGCTACATGTCATGTAAATTTTTTCTATAGTTCCTGTCATTTACGAGATATATACAACAAAATGCGAAATTCTTGGAAAAATCGGGTTTAGAGCCCCGTACTACCTCGCTGGTGTGAGTTACGACTTCGTTGCACTGGGCACTTTTGTAGACTGAACAATTCTGAGAAATATGCGTCTAAAGTCAAAGCGATGCCATAAAATACCTCTGATCTGTAGGAATTTAAAGATAAAAAATCACGGTTGTCGTGTATTTTCTATGGAAAATTTTTGCAGGCCTTGGTCTAGTTCTTAACGTTACTATTAAGGGCTAAAATGTTCAGGGAATTTTTTTGGGGTATTTCCAAGGAAATTTAAAAAAAAATAATAGTTAAAAAAACACCCTAATGTATATATACATTAATATAATATTTTTGTTCTACTTAAAAAATAATTCGTCAATTTATTTAATATAAACTTTTATATAAAAATTTTCTTTATGTTCTATTGAAATTTATATACTTTGGATATAAAGAGTTTCTCTAAATTGACGAAGGATTGAAATTACATACAGGGTGTGCCAAAATAAACGCAAGACTTAAATTTATGTAGTAGATGTCGGCAGGATGGTGCTGACAAATCGACAAGACTGCAGAAAATGTCTAAAGCAGGGCACCATTGAAACAATGGAGCATCTATAAGCCCTTTTGGTCCCCACGGTGTAATACACTGGAGGAGGTATTGATAATGGTGCCGCAGAGTCTGTTAAAATACGCGTCAAGCGCAGTCATCCGCTTGGACGCAGCAATTGAACTCCAACTAGTATTGGTATACTACAGGACTGGGTGAAAAAAAATTTGTAAATCATTTGGTAAAAATTTATTTTATTATTCAGCATAGTTGCAAACATAGCGATCTGCTAACATTTCAATACTAGTTTTGCAGTACGATTTGCTTTTATTTTTTGCTTTTTTTTCGAAAGAGGCCACAGTCTTGGCGCTTGCTTTTTTCACTGGGGCACAGATACGGTGAATTCGAAAGCCATTTGAAGTCCTAATAATCCAATTTGACATCCTTGTAGTTGCTTCGAGACATTTGTTGAGCTTTTTCAGCACTTTTCTCCTTATCAAATGTGTTCGTTTGTTCGAGATTTTATTCTTGAAACATTCGAAATTTTCTGCTTTTCTATAGAATTTTTTAGTTCGTTGATGTAATTTTTTGTTCGTTGATGTAAAATCGTATCCAACGCTGTTTACACATTTATTTCATACGCAAGTCAAAATCCCGAAATTTTAATCCCGACTTCGTACGCAGGCAATAGTGTGCCTAAAAGTATGCTATAAAAATTTTAAATTTGCGCTCTTTTAATGTTGCGACACATTGTTTATAAACATTTCTACAACCGCGAGCACAAGCAGGCAGACGAAAGCTGATAAAAGCCTCAACATTATTTTTGAGCTATGCATACATACATACATATGTACATAAAAAAAAATAAAAAAATAAACAAAAATAAAAAAAATAAAAAAAATAAAAATAAATAAAAAACACCTTCCTCATCCACCCTCACACACACCCCGTCATTCGCTGTCTTCTGACTGTATGCAGCCGCAATCGTTTTTTGCTTTTCTTGTGTTTGCATTTACTTTTCGCAATTATCACTTAACGTCTGTGGATATTCTCGATTTTCACTCAAGCGCTTAAGTTCCATTCTATTTGTTTGTTGTTCAGCTTCCATTAAATATTCCATTCTTCGCTTGTTGTTTTTGTTGTGGCTCTTGAGGTTGTACGCGCAGCAATTCATGCGTTCTCATTGATTGTTCTTGTTGTTGCTTTTAAATATATTAATGAATTCTAATGTGTATGGTAAACACATTTCATGCCGTAAGCATGAAGGCGACAATAACAATAACTATAACAATAACATATTATATATGGTATATGCGCGCGTACTTGAATATATTTACTGACATGCATGCTTACATATTTACATATACATACATATGTACATAGCTATTCGCATGGGTGTGCAAAGTACTTTTTACGAGTGTTTTTTATACTCGAATTCACTTTAATTAAAAAGCTTTCTTCACTTTGTTTACTCACTGCTCGAACTGGTATGCAGGTCTGAGGTAATTCGTACATAAATACATGCCATAAGTGTGTGTGTATGCTGGGGAACCCGCACATACTTACATATGCGTGTGTGTGGTTTATATACATATATACAACGAATGTGTAAATTTGCTTACATAAATACACCAAAAAGGCTTTAACAAATAACACGGTGCGGCATTAGTTGGTTTTCAGCATTCTTCGTGAAATTTTTTCGGAATGTTTCTTGATTAAGTTTCTATAAAAATTAAAGATGATTTTTGAGAATTAAAAAAAATTATTTTACAAAATTTCTCATCGCATCAAAAGGCTAAAAAGGTATTATTTTGATTTTGATCGATCAGTTTGTATGTCAGCTGTGTGCTATAGTGAACCGATCCGAACAATTTTTTCGGAGATTCTACAGTTGCCTAAGATAATAATTCATGCCGAATTTCGTGAAGATATCTTGTCAAATAAAAAAGTTTTCCATACAAAAACTGGATTTTGATTAATCAGTTTATATGGCAGCTATATGCTATAGTCATCCGATCAGAATCATTTTTTCGGAGGTTGTACAATTGCCTTAGATAATAATTCGTGCCAAATTTCCAGGCAATATCTTGTCAAATAAAAAAGTTTTCCGTACAAAAACTGGATATTGATTAATCAGTTTATATGGCAGCTATATGCTATAGTCATCCGATCAGAATCATTTTTTCGGAGGTTGTACAATTGCCTTAGATAATAATCCATACCAAATTTCGTGAAAATATCTTATCAAATAAAAAAGTTTTCCTTACAAGAACTGAATTTCCTTCGATTAGTTTGTATGAGCGCTATAAGCTCTGGTGGTCCGATCAGAACTATTTCTACGTAGGTTGTACAGTAGTCTTAGATAATTATTCCTGCCGAATTTCGTGAAGATATTTCTACAAATAAACAAGTTTTGATATAAGAACTGAATTGGTTACCTAACTTTTGTCGCACAGTGTTCATATTTTTCCGACTACTACTACAATATGTTTGTTTACATTCTGCATTTCGTTCCCTGTTGGCTTCTTCGCATTATTTATTGACTTGTAAATTGCTTTAATGTCGAGTCCGTTTTATTTTTGCCAGCGTCTCTTTGTTTTGCTCGCTCTACACAGCGATTTATTTTTGTGTGATTACACATATCTATATCATTAAATAAATGTTTGCTTACCCAGACACACACACAGATACTTTTGCTTATATACATATATGTATATAAAGGTGTATAAATCGAAGCATTAGTCTATAATGTGCTGTTGTCGTGGTGGCCCAACTCTTCCTCCACACGCGCCGTGTGCTCATTCGCTTCGCCAAACTATGCACCGAAGAATTTCGCCGACTGAGCCACTCGCACAATAGAAATTCAGATTTTCTCAGTTTTCAGAGCGTAAATGTGTGGAGAACGCAAGGTTATTGACTCGCTAGAAAAATGACTTTCCCACATACATACCTACACCCATAGCTGTGCTTATCGCCCCGGTATGCGTGTGTGCGTGTGTGGTTATAATCTGCTTTAGGTTTCGTAGCGTTAATGAGGCCAAAGTTTCGCTTGCAACATTGGTACTGAGACATGCACTCGTCAATCCAAAACAAATACTGCAGAAAAGGTACGCAAAGCTCTCAAGTGCAACCACAAACGAGCGAGCAGAAGGCGGCTAATGTGTTGAAAGAAACTCAATTCAGATGTACTTATGTAGCATATACATGTATGTATGTATATATACGGTCAAATAGAAGTATACGTACATATGTATATTGAATAATGGCTACAAACAAAGCATAAAATTTCCGCAATTAAGCAGCATCTGTTGCAACTGGGTGAACATTATTTAGAGGGCCTACAAGCAAAAAGAAGGGGCCGTTTTATTATTGTTGGGGTTACATAGCCAGGTGCACAATTTTTAGTTCGAAAAATTCTTAAAATGTCAAATAAATAATACTCTGTATAAATACAAAAGCTTCGATACAAGAACTTGATTTTGGTCGGTCACTTTTATGGTAGCTACATAATTATAATCGCCCGATATCAGCGGTTTCTTCTTGGAAGGAAAAGAATGTCTGAAACATTTCAGTTTGATATCTCAAAAACTGAGAGACCGTATATACAGACAGACGCGCATAGCTAAATCGACTCAATCCATTATGCTGACTATTTATATACGAAGGGTGACCCATTTCGAGGTTCCCTTATTTTTTAAAGAAAAAAAAATCACAGAAACTTCAAATTTAATGGGGAATGTTTATTATCACTCGAAAGGACATTCTTTGGCTTTTATTTTTTGAAGATTATCTCTTTCAAATGTTGGCCGCAGCTACGTCTCGGTTGGTCCATCCGTTGAGTTCAATTTTCGATGACTCGTTTGAGCATTTCGACTGGTAACTAGCGAATGACACGCGTTTATCCAAGGCCTGAATCTAACCGGGCCCATATGGAAAAGTCTAACTCTGTGATATCACATAATCTTGGTGGCCAATCGAGCGTCCCAAAATGTGAAATTATCTGCTCACTGAAGTGTTTTCTCAATAAATCCATTGAATGATGTGATGTGTGGGAAGTCTTGTTGAAACCAATGTCGCCCAGATCACCAGCTTCAATTCCAGGTAGTAAATAGTAGTGGCTCAATAACCGTCGCCATTGACGGTTACATTCCCACCGGTATAATTTTTGAGAATATAGGGACCGATGATTCCACTGGCCCACAAATCACACCAAACCGTTGTTTTTTTGGATGAAATATCGGCTCTTGAATCTCTTCAGATTGTCCTTCGTCCCAAATACGGCAATTTTGCTTCTTTACATACATATTGAGCCAGAAAAGGTCCTCATCGCTGAATATAATATGGTCCGTAAACGTCGGATCTTTTTGAAACTGTTCATAGAGAGAAGCGATGTCGGTTGGGCTTCAGTTCTTGCACAACCTGTATTTTGCATGTTTTCAATTTAAGATCTCGACGTAAAATGCTCTAAGAATCGACTCTCCACGGTCTTCGCGTACACTCTCAGCGAGGGCTGCTATATTTTCTTCACGTGGTCTATTCGGTCGTATATTATCCAATATTGAATGCTGAGCCTCAAGATGATTGCTGATGTTGCGAATGAATAGGCCGCTTAGTAAGCCGATTATGTTGACCATAAACCGAGCGAAGCGCGCAAAAAACATACTTTACTGAAAGAAAATTTTCATTATAAAGTTGAAGGATTGGAAAACGTTGTTCAGTCGCAAGCTCTTCCATGATGAAATGCCAAATAATACTGAACAAAAATAGCATGACAGCTTGACACGACTCGCAGGTGATCTGTCAAAAGGAAAGGCTACTAAAAAAAATACCGCTTCTTGTATCACACGTTATTTACATATGTATATAGGGTCTCCAACGTAACCTTCTGGTTGTTAACCAACTTTCTGGCACACTTAATATACACTGTGCAGGGTATAATACCAAAACCAAACTGACAAAGCCCCAAATATATTTGGCAATAAATTGTGATGTTCTGACGTGGGTTTGTATTAATTTAATAAATAACTAAATGATCATGTGCCTTCATTTATATTTCTACAATGTATATTAAGTGAATATTATATTAAATTGCACAAATTATTTACTTTTCTTTTCTCTTTTTATTTTCAGGTAAGCGAAAAATACTTTCGTAATTTCCAGGAATACGTAAATTTTAATAATTCAAATTTATTAAAATATTATCTAAAATTAATTGAAATATTCCGGTAGTGGTGAGTTTTTACATCTTAAGAAATAATACCTGGATCTTTTCCATTATTTTTTTAATTTGCCCTTGAGTATGTAATAGTTGTTAGGGGGCATAACCTAAAGTAACTGACTAAAAAAAGTGATTTTAATGATTTTAAACAAAAAAAAACAAGTAAGGAATATTCGTGGGTAACCAAACATGTCATACTCTTGCATCTTACCAGGCTCAAGGTTGCGGACATACCATCAGTTGTTTTTGCAAACCTTTATTGTCAAAATATATTGTATGATTCTGGAGTGCTCTGAATAAAATTTAAAAAATAATTTTTTGTTTATACCGCCTCATGACAAGGGATCCAATCATTTTCAATGAATAGAAATAGAGCTTATTGCTTTAACTTCAAGGCATACGCACTAGAGTGATAATTTTTCTTTACAAAAAAAAAGGAAATTCAAATGTATTTTATTTAATGTGAAATACAATCGTTAAAAGTATGTTCTGAATAAAACATCATTCTAATGGCCTCCACGACTTCTTTTGCAGAAACGATTTCGATTAACCCAATTTTCGAGTACTTTTTCCACTCAATCAAGTTTAGTATTTGTCATGAATAGCATTTTCAATATTGACTTCTAAAGCTTGAAGAGATTCTGGTTTATTGCTAAGAACAATGACTTCAAGTAACGCCACAAGAAGTAGTCTAATGTTGTTAAATCACAACATGGAGGCCATTCAATGTCACAAATTCTTGAAATAATCGAATCTTCAAACATTTCTCGCAATAATTCGGTTGTTGCGCGTGCTTTGTGGCACTTAGCCCCGTTTGGTTGTAACCAGATGTTGTCAAGATCAACTTGTTCTAAATGCGGTCATAATAAATTAGTTATCATTGATCAATACCGCGCTCCATTGACAATAACGGTGTCACCAGCTTCATTTTGAAAGAAGTAGAAACCGATGATTCCACCAGACCAAAAACCACATCAAACTGTCAATTTAAGTCAATATAAATAGTTTTTCATGAATAATGTGTGAATTTTCTTCGCACCAAAATCGATAGTTTAGTGTTTATGTTTTTTTTGGTTTTCTGGAAAAAACAAACGTTATCGTTTTCAAGTTGTTCCAAGGCAAAATAAGCAAATTCACGACGTTTGTCGTGATTCAATGTCTTCAGTTCTTGAGAGAGAAACATTTTTAACCCTAATCCTTTCTCATAATTCGTCAGTTCCCCAAGACGAAATTATAAACATTACTGAATAAGTACAATGAAAAAAAAATCACAGATCATAACATATTAAAAATGGCTGAATGGACACTTAGAAATCATATCATCCCGGTTCAGTTTGAAAAATTAAGGATTCCTTTAATTTGGATATTCAGGAAGATCTAAGGAAAAAGTACGTCTTGGAATAAGAAAGAATTTTCCGCTTAAAATTTCTTTAAATTAAAAAACCAAATATGTTGCTATATATGAATACAGTTAATGATCGAAGGACAAGTCAAGTTTGTAATATTTGGCGAAATGGCGGCTTCCCAAAAACTATGTAGATTTTTGTGAACAAATTTACGTTCCATAATACCTTGAAAGTCGAAATTATTATCAAAATTTTTATTTTTTCGATCATTACCTGACAAATATGCTTCACGTCAATCTGTCCAGCCACTTCGAAGAGATTGTCTTCAAAGACATTGAAAACCGCGTATCCAGAAAAATGTTTTTAAAGTTTTGATAACCGACTATTAAGTTGAAAGTGGAGATGTAAACTATCCTATATTTTAAGTTGGAACAAACTGACCACGACGCGCTAAATTTTACTCAAATTGCTTAAGTACTTTAGGAGTTTATCCCGGACAAAGAACATGATACGTATTTTTTATTTACATTCGAGTATACCGTATATATATAACTATTTCAACTGTTCTCATTTCTGACGTCAAGTGTTTCTTCAAGGTTATTATTTCCTGTTCCTGCATATATATTACTGTTATTTCGATTTATTGCAAATCACAATGTAATCATTCAAAGCTTAAAATAAGGAAGTTCGTGACTAAAATACCTGACTATACACGTTGTATAAAATCTAAACATCGTTTACTTTGAGAGTTTAAATATGCTTGGAGAATACTTATTCGGTAACTTGTTTGCTGCAAGCTCCACTGCTTCGTTCATATTTGACATCACATATCTGGTTTGAAGATCAGCCTTAAAGTGGGTGTGTTTGTTGACCTTGAAACCTACAAACCCTACTAAAAGCAATATAACTTAGCTACAAGAAAAATGTATTTCTAAGTTTATTTTAATGGCATACTTACAACCTCGTACAAGACAATATCTGTAATTAATTCTCTCAAGCGCCAATTACTCCCATACAATTAGTGCAAAAATATTAAAATTAGTTCCATAATACCGGATTCCTGCTGTGGAAACTGCATGTTGAAGCGTGGTGGAATTTCGAAATAATTAAATACATTTCAATTGCAATTTGCATACGCTCACTTAATTCTCAAGTATCATCACTTGCGATCGCATATAACTTCGCTTTATGAGAGCATTCATATAAAATGGGGAATTAATTTGCATTTCGTTCTTTGTATTTGCTTTTATTTTTATTAATTTTGTGTGCTAAGATACGAAAGTTGGAGACGGTGCAGAAAGTGAGAAGAAACAAGTTATTCGTTAAGCAGACGATCAGTCAGCGGCAAAATACGAGGTGTTGAAAGCGAGTAAAGAACAAACTGCTAAAGTGGAGATTATACCGGTTAACTCTCAAGTTGTTATTGCAAATTAATAAATGTGAATTGGTTATGTAGTAGGTCACGCAGCTTATTAGATTGTAATACAACGATTGTAAATAAATATGTGCTTAAGCTGTTACAACTAGCACAGAAAGCTTACTGCGCTTGAGCTTACACCTTGATTGCAGTAGCATTTTTTAAACTAACAGACCATTTCTAAAAATTTTCATCGAAATTTTGAAGCTTAATTTTAGTCTAAGTATACATTCTTAAAGTAGTTTTAAGTATTCTTACTAGGTAGGTTTGGTTTGGTTAGGTAAATAGGTTGATTTTTGTAGCAAGCCAAGAATAATTTCACTTGGACAGCGAGAGACGGCATGTATGTACCTTGTGATGTCCAAAACTTCCAGATACCAGCTCTAAAATTATTGAGGCGGCCTATTTGCCAAAATTGTCCAAAAATTCACCGAAATGGCTAAACCGATCGACTTGAAATTTTTTCATAATATATTCAGGTAAAAATTTTGTTAAGAAACCACTCTGAAGTGTAATTTTTAACCCTTTTGGGTATTACCTGTTTTCATATACAGCTGTATTTAGTTTGATACAGCTTAAAAGATACAGCTTAAAAGATAGAATAGTTTATATCTCAATAATAATTACATGGCTCGTTGTTTGTCCAGTGTAAACTCCTAAACTATCGGGGCGATTTCAGTAAAATTTAGCACGCTGTATACAGTTTGATACAACTTGAAAGATAGAATGTTTATATCTCAATAAAAATAACGAGGCTCGTTGTTTGTCCGGGGTAAACCCCTAAACTAACGAACCGATTTTAGTAAAATTTAGCACGTCGAATCCAGTTTGATCCAAGTTAAAAGATATAATAGTTTATAACTCAATTAACAATCACTCGAAGTATTGCACAGAACAATGCCGAATAAAATTTTCGGTGTTGCTGATAGAAAAAACGTTTTATCATCAAGCATATCATCGGAAATACTCTTGAAGCACATATTTTGACTTGGAGGTTTAATGGAGAAACGGGTCTGTTGCAACAGAACACAAGCATCACAATGTCGATCGTTCGCCTAGATGTATGCTACAAATCAGGCAATCTTCGGCCTATGCCAATCCGAAATGACTAAACTCAACCCATAAACGGTTTTAAACTGTATTTCTTACAGTTTCATACTAAATTCTTGTCGAATTGTCGCAGAAATCCGTACCACCATACCATAAGCCAGCTTCAAAGTAGTCTAAATTAGTTAAAATAAAGATTGTGTCCGCTTTAGGCTAAACGGCTAGCGGCAGCACAGATTATTGCTAGGCAGGCGTCTCTCAAGTGCTCAACTAATTCAGTCGTTGCCACAATTCCCATCTCTCATTGTTTACAAGTACCTTGGCGAACAGCAGCGGCAGCACGTTCGCAAGCCTGCTCATCATCTGCTTGTCGATCGCACGAGTTTTCACTGCATTTTTGACGGCTTTTTTTCAGTAGAAAAAACAAAAAACACTCTTTGTGACTAGTTTCCCTGCGGCCTTTTCTTTTTCTCTATGTTGGCAAGCATCACATTGTAATTTCACTTGCACAATATGAGATCACTTTAAATGTGCACTCGTTCACAGTGCAAGAATTAGTATCGATTTCGCCCTGTTACAGTGCAGTACAACGGCAAAGAAAATTAAATTACACCGAAGTGTTGTTGCGTTCACATATTGACATGCTTTTCTTTTAAGGCTCGGACAGATGATCGTGTTCATACTCGTAAATCTAATTGTGATCAGTGGTGATCACTGCAACGTCGTGTGTGCCCAGTTACGCTCGTTTAGTGAAGATAAAACCGATTAGACTGGTTGCAGTTCGTGTTCGTCATTAGCTATGCGCATATTTTCTAATCATATATGCACACACATATACATAGAACTACATATATACTTTATATAATATTATATTTGCCCACCAACGTGCTTCGCCTGCTGATAGCGCGCTTTAAAATTGTGCGTACGTGATAAAAGCGCTCACACTAGTTCGTCTGGTCGCTCGCCTAACACTCGTGCAAGCGAAACTTGCTCTCATCGCTTCATTCTTGGCGGCACGACGATTAATATACATACATATGTATATCCAGTGTAAACAAACAAATATGATTTGAAAATAATTTGCAAAGCTCGTTTCTGCCATAACAAGCGCGAAAAGTGTGCGCCGTTTGCGACGATAGCCGACGCTAACGCTGCTGCTATTGACATTTAGTGGTTGGTTGAGTTGTTGCTGTTAAAAGTCTCGTGCCTGGTCGCTCCATTCACGACCGCACTGATTTGCTGTACCTCCACCAAGTCCCCCATTTAAGATATTGTGTTTTTTTTGTTTTGTAATTCATTAGCATTAATGACTGAGTGATCGACGACGCGACGTATGCTTCAATTCACTCAACGCTCGTTTACTTTTATTTTCGCGCTTGCTCTCTTCTCACTCTCTCGTTGGCATTTATTTATTTTCACAATGACAACTACTTAATTTTCGGTAATTTTCCTTACTAAATCTAAACTATTTTCTCGTAGAATTAAGGCAATTTAAGGCAAACATCATTCAGTTGATCTATTCATTTGAAGCTTTTGCTTAGCTCCAGAAATGTTACGAGTTTAATGAAAAACATTTGTATATAACTCGCAAACAGTTTTAGCTCTGAATTATCTAGAAATTCACACTTGAACCATGTTCAATACGTCAATGAATATAATTCTAATTTTTAACGCGATCAAGTGTGAATCTTTATGGCGAATGTGAAAACTGTAGGCCAACTCTAAATGGTGATTGTCTTTTTATACTCTGAATAGGGTATATTCAGGTGATAAGTTAAGGCAGTTTTTCCCTCTCCGTCTTTCTGCTTATACGCCAATATAGTTCATTAACTTTTGAGATATTGCTCTAAACATTTTCTCCTTTTCTCTCCTAAAAATAGTCTATCTGTTGGTCAAAGAAAATCAAGTTCTTGTATGTTAGCGCTTTTTTTGTTTGACAGTAAACCTTCCCGAAATCGGGCATAAATAATTTTCTAAGACATCGCTACAATATCTGAAGAAGTTTTTCATAACATACTGCTAAAGAGTAATCCATTTCGCTGTTCAATACTTTTTTAAAGAAAAAACCCATAATGTTCAAATTTAATGGGGAATGTTTATTATCATTTGAAAGTACATTCTTTGGCATTTATTTTGTGAAGATTATCTCTTTCAAATGTTGCCCGCGGCTACGTCTCAGATAGCCCATCCATTGAGTACAATATAAGATGATTCCTTTAAGCATTTCGGCTGGTAACTGGCGAATGACACACGTGATATTTTGCTCCAGACCTGAATCAATGCGAGGTTGTCCGTATAGACTTTACGTGCCCCAAAGGAAAAGTTTTAGCGGTGTGATATCACACGATTTTGGTGGCCAATCGATGTCCCAAAACGTGAAATTATTTACTCACGAAGTGTTCTCTCAATAAATCCAATGATTGATGCGATACGTGTAAACTGGCGCCGTCTTGTTTAAAACCAAATGTCGCCAAGATCACGAGCTTCAATTTCAGGTATCACATAGTCGATTATCATGGCGCGATAACGGTCTCCATTTGCGGTCGGCACCATTTTTGAAGAAATATGAACCGATGATTCCACTGGCTCACAAATCACGACAAACCTTTGCTTTTGCTGGATGAAATGGCAGCTCTTGAATCTCGTCAGTTTGCTATGCGTTCCAAATGTGGCAATTTTGATTGTTTACGTATCCATTGTGAATGAAATGGGCCTCACTGCAGAATGAAATTTGTCTCGAAAACGTCGGATCTTTTGGAACTTTTCAAGAGCACATAGAGCGCAGCGATCGGCTTCAGTTCTTTCACAGCTGTATCTTGTGCGTCTTCAATTTAAAAACTCGAATAAATTGCGCGAAGTCGCCTGACGTCCGTCAGTTCCAGTTGCTTCGAACGGTGCTGAATCGACTCTCCACGGTCTTCGTTTTCACTGTGTGCTGGAAGTGAGCTATTCGGTCGAATATTATCCAGTAATGATTTCTGGGTATCAAGATATTGAAAAAAGTACCTCTACTCGGATCACCTGTTAGTAAGTTATAAGAAGGCTCGTGACGTTAGTGTTCTTGCATAAAGAAGTAAGATTTCTGAGAATGTAAATCTATGCAAAAAAGAGAAAATCGGGTTAGTTACACTATTTATAACCTAAAAGCGATTGAACTGATATCAGATTTATAGAATTCTTCCCCGCCTCATACTTGTATATCAGATAAACCGTAAAAAAGTAAGATTTGCAACAATTATCAACTCAATGGGTCGCTATCAATTACTTGTATCGCCTAAAAAAGAAGAAAGTTCTCAAGGTCCACTAGTAATCCAACAGAAAATATGTTTTTTTATCAATTTGAAAACCAATTTTTACTAGTATATATTATCTATCATTTCATTTCAATATTTCATTTAATTTCATTTGCTTTAGTATTCAGCACAAAGTATACGATTACTGCAACTTTTCATTGTCATATGTCGTGCAAGCTCCTTATCGGACCAAAATACAAAGTTGCGTTTTTGAAACCTGGGCATCAAGTTAAAAATAAATCGGCCGCTCATCGTACGGCTATTGTTAGTACAAATAATTTGCACTTGCTTTATGTTGTGTCGTTGGTTTTATTTGAAATTTGCATGCCCATCATAATTGTTTGCCCCAATAAAGAGCCAATCAGCAGTCGCCGGGAATTGACGAACTGCCAGCTAAAAAACGCACAAATGAACAATAGAAGCTTGAATGAGAAAGAGAGGCGCGTGTTTTGCCATTTTGACACTTTAATGTTCGTCATGTGCCGCCTTTATCATGCTTTGCTGCAAATTTAATTTTTATTTTTATTACTTTTTACTTAATTCTATTTTTGACGATTTGAGATGAGTTTTTGCTGATGCCAGGGTGTGGCATTTTAAATAATATATTGTTTAATATTAATTTAATTTACAATAATTGTGGTCTTGAGACAAATAATAGTGCGGAAAGTTTAAGAAAAATCAACGTGGAGCTAAACCGAAAATGTCAAGTTTGAATCAATGAAAATCTCTCTTTGTGTTTCAATGGAATGCGCATGCCTTCAGAATAATGAGGACGTTTTTGATAGTCCAAAATTTCCTATATAAGCTTAAGAGAACAAAATTATATAGAAATTGTTCAAAATATGCTTACAAACTTTCAGGGTCTAGCAGGAAATAAGAGTATCAAGTAATAGCTACTCGATTAACGATCAGCTTGTCTTCCCTTTTTGTGTATTTTCTTTGAATAAAATTCATCATCTGACGGCTATATTATCAAAGCACTCAACCAAATTTATAGTCTAGACAACAACCGACATAGTTCAACATAGTCAAATTTATAGTATCGACAATAACGCACAGAATTGCATTCTAGTTTCAATTCGATCTCTATTCGCTTAAGAATTAATGTGGTGGAATAACATTTTTATTTTCTATGGTATATCGATATAAATTAGCGCTTTAATCGGGCAAAAGCCAATTAATTAAGCAATTAACTCCTGTTCGAGAAGGCTACAAAACTATGTCCGAAAGCATTTGGTTAAAATTTAGGTTAATTTAATACATTATTGTCAGTCAGGGCGGTTCCACTATGATCTAAGAGTGACGAATGAAAGGTTTCGAAATTAATGAGATCATCACATTGATATATTACCGCTGGATCTTAAAAAGGAATCTGAGGTAGCTATATTTTCCAAAACGAAAGTGTTATTGAAGGGTGATCTATTTCGAGGTTCCCTATTTTCTTTTAAAGAAAAAACACAGAAACTTCAAATTTAGTGAGGTAGTAGGTATCATTCAAAGAAGTATTCCCTGACATTTATTGTTTGAAGATTTTCTCTTTCAAATATTGGCCGCACTTACCCCTCAGATGGTCCATCCGTTGAGCCCAATTTTTGATGACTCGTTCGAGCATTTCGACCGATAACTGGCGAATGACCTGAGTGTTGTTTTGCGAAACGGGATTGTCCGCATAGGCTTTAGACTTTACATATTCCCACCGGAAAAGTTTAACGGTGTAATATCACACGATCTTGGTGGCCAATCGGCCGGTCCAACACTTGAAATTATCTGCTCACAGAAGTGTTCTCTTAATAAATCCATTGATTGATGCGATGTGTGGGAAGTGGCGCCGTCTTGTTGAAACCAAATGTCGCCGAGATCACGAGCTTCAATTTCAAGCATCAAATACTCGGTTATCATGACGATAACCGTCACCATTGTCGGTGACGTTCTCACCGGCATCATTTTTGAAGAAATATGGACTGATGATTCCACTGGCCCACAAAAACCGTTGTTTTTCTGTATTAAATGGCAGCTTTTGGATCTCTTCAAGTGGCTCTTCGTACCAAATGCGGCTTGTTTACATACCCATTGAAATGAAATGAGCTTCATCGCTGAACAAAATTTGACGCGAAAACATCTGACCTGTTTGGAACTTTTCAAGAGTCCATAGAGCGAGTTGCGTGTTCTTTTGCACTAATCGCAATTCATTTGTGCCACCCTTTACCCTGCAATAGAAATTATTTTATTTTGAATTGTTACAAAATTATTATGTTTTCATTATTTACTTTCCCTTTTGCCGTCGTGTTAATTGCGTTTGTTAGTTTAGCTACAATATTATTTTACAAACAACAAAAACACCCTAAAAAGGTTGCGCCAATATTCACGTTCACGTTGATTAACCATAATTCTTATTCCTATTTTTTTTGTAACAAATTTGTCATATTCGTGCGACACTCATTTGCAGCAAATTTCAAAAAAATGCCTATAATGTTGAATGAAGTCACATTTTTATCATTGTGCTAAACATTTTGAAGCCGGCGCTTTAACCTGCCGTCAACTAAGATTTCAAGCAGCGAGCTCATTATTTTGAGTTTCCATCCATTTTATTTAAACAATTGGGTGGCGATAGTTTTGCGGCTACATTCTAATTACTTAATTTGTTCTTTCTTTTTCATATGTGGTTAGTGTATTTGTAATATGTAGCTGTATGCTGGACTATTCGACGAAAGCCTGCGTCGGGCGCTATTTAATGGGGTATAAAGTACTTAAAGCCTGAGTTATCTCTATTTGTCTGTTTTATGTAAATAAAGAAATTTAATATTGCTGCTGCGGTTAGGAACTACACAGTGTTATTACCGTTTAATTACATAGTAAAATCAGCGATCGCTCACTTTCATGCGACTCAAACAACTTTTCCAAGGTTAATTTCAGCCTTTGTAGTGCCAAGTTCACTCTAATTACCTATTAGTTAGTAATATTTTATGGTGATTACCGGCAAAGTAGGGTACACAGAGTTCGCTATGCAGCTTTCTTGACATCAGAAGGATGTGTTCAAAAGTAGTAAAAATATTGACCTTTGGCTTTAAAGATTTTATTTTATTATGCCCTGAACAGGCTTAAGTTTGGCTTAAAGTTTGTATCACCCAGGAGGAGTGCTCTACACATTTTATATAAAAATGACCAGCGTGAAGAATTTCATCCGAATCCGTCTGTCCGTCTGTATATACGCGAACTAGTTCCTAATTTTCGAGAAATCGATCAGAAACTTTGCATATGGCATTTTTCCCCCAAGAAGCTGTTAATTTTTCAGAATACACTCAGAAACTTTCCTTACTTACGTGAACATCTACGCTTGGCTCCATCCTCCAATTCTTTAGATTCTGGTGGTAAATAGGCTACTAAAAGAGCTCGAAGAACGGAACTGTCGGGCGGTAGCCTGAGCTGACAACGCTGATCTTATGGTAGAAGGAAAATTTCTAAATACCATCTATGGGTTAATTAAAAGATACCTCACCGTGGCATCCAAAATATGTTCATTCAAATCTGTAGATCTGGTCGATAGTTTCGACAGTTCCCTTATTGACTTCACTAGCCTGCTGGTCATCTGTACTTCCTGCTCTCTAGCCAATTAAAATCGCGTCACAATAAATTCTTGCAAAATGTTAATGACGTGGCTTGAACCTGCGACTGTCGCACAGAAATATTTATCGCACTTAATACTAACAGCAACAAAAATATGCAACAGCCAACTGGCAACGGGTGACTGCCATCAACATTTCACCGAAATCTCACCATCAATGTTACTTAAAATACTTTTCTGCCAGAATTGTTTGTGTAGAATTTGACGAAAACATTCGCTTTGCCAATTTTTAACGAGTATCTTTGGGCTAAATTTAGTTTATCAGCGTAATTAATGCAAACGAAAAACAGAACAACAATAATTTCAATAATAAATTGCAACCAAATTACTATGTGTGTGTGCGCGTCAGTTTTTTGTGGCATGACGATCGAACCCTTTGGGTTTGCGACGCTGCTTCGCCCAATTTCCTAGGAAGAATTAAGAGCAAATAGAGACAAAAGCATTAAGCACTAATGCATACATATGTTAAATGGTGTCTTGTTGTTGTTGTTTGTGTTTATATGTAAATATTATAGTATGTGGCAAGTTTGTTTTTGATCTGGTAATTTTTGCAATTGTCTCGAAAGCGTCAACTTTATTCATGTTTAAAAAATTTCCTAATGCTACATTATTTCCCGCAACTGTTTATTTTCGCAATAATTAGTGTTGTATTTAAAAAAGATCACGTTTGTCAAAAATGACGGGCAATTAATGTGCTCAATGCCATTAGACTGTACTTTATGACATTTTTCATGCTTTGTTTTTTCGAAAAGTAGTTTCTTTTAAACATGGAGGCAGATACTAAAGTATCGCAAATTGATATCATTCCTTTTACAAGTTTACTTAACTTCGGTTGCATCGAAAATGTAATACCCTTCACAGTTCACAACAGCAAAGTTCAGATGATTCATCCGTGGAGTCCAATCTTCGATGACCCGTTCGAGCATTTCGACTGGTAACTGGCGAATGATACGCGGTGAAGCGTGAACTTATCTGCTCACCGAAGTGTTCTCTCAATAAGTCCATTATTGATGCGATGTGTGGGTGGAGTCTTGTTGAAACCAAATTCGCCGAGATCACGAGCTTCAATTTCAGGTATCAAATAGTGGGTTATCATGGTGCGATAACGGTCGCCATCGACGGTTACAGTTACCATGCCGGTGAAAGCATCATTTTTGAAGAAATATGGACCGATAATTTCATCGGCTCTTGAATCTCTTATGGTTGCTCTTCGTCCCCAATGCGGCAATTTTGCTTCTTTGCATACCCATTGAGCTAAAAATTGGCTTCATCGCTGAACAAAATTTGGCTCGAAGGGTCGTATCTGCTTGGAACTTTTCACGATCTCATAGAGCAAAGCGATGTCGCTTGGGAATGTCGAGCCGCTTCAGTTCTTGCACAAGCTGTAATTTGTACGCATTCAATTTAAGATCTCGACGTAAGATGCGCCAAGTCGTTCAATATGTCAGTCCGAGTTGCTGTGAACGGCCCCGAATCGACTCTCCACGATCTTCCTGTACACTCTCAGTTACGGCTGCTAATTTTTCTTCAGTGTCTAGGATGTATTCGGTCGAATATTATAATAATGTATGCTGGGTCTCAAGATGACAAAGATGTAAACGTTGTTCAGACGTAAGTCTTTCCATGATGAAATGCCAAACAATACTGAACAAAAAAACCATGACAGGGTGACACGACGCACGTCTGATTTGTCAAAAAGGATTTTGAAAAAAGTACTACTTAGATCACTGTTACCATTTGTCAGCTATGTGAATTTATAGGCTACAGTGGTCCGATCTGAACAATATCTTTAGATCTTTTAACGCTGTCTTGGAGAATATGCCAAATTTCGTGATTATCGGTTGTCAAATGAAAAAATTGTCCAAATTTGTAAGGGTTCTTATAATTTTCTCACGTGAACTTCTAGCTGGAATTAGCTTGTTATACACCTTCAAAATATCAAATATAAATAATATTTCTCTCATTAAAAAGAAATATGTTTTATTAAGTAAGTTCAACTGAAATCTTTAATGCCGGATATAGTAACAAGCCGCAACACTTTCTTGAAATTTTCCGAACGAATTTTCCAAAAACACTTTTTAAGTGTTATACATACATAACTTGTGAAAAGGTCGCTGAAATCTTCGCTTTCCTTTTCCAATCAATAGTGGATAGCAGAGCAGAGAGAACACTTATCTTAAGTTATGTATTCACACTATTTGTTCTATCTATTTTTTTTTTGTTTTTTAGACCATATTATTAAAAAATCTTTTATGTTATAAATTGTCTCAGTGGAAATTCGTTTTCAGTACTTCTTATAGCTTGTTCAATAATGCTCCTCAAAAGTAAAGCCAAAGAATTTCACTTGAAAAACATTTAAATTTTAAAACAAAAATAATTTGTTTCAATTTCGTGTCGTATTTTTGTGTATTTTCCATTCTGCATCGATTATTTTCAGTTTATTTTTCGCAAATTTGCCTTACAGTCTCGTTGGTGTTGCCAAATTTTTCATTTTATTTTTCATTACTTGTATAGGTTAATTTTCTTGATGACGTTTTTCTGTGTGTTTTCTAACCATTTTCGTATGGGATTTCTCACGTTTATCTCAGCTTTTGTGTTTTTGTGTGGATTTTGTTGGTATTTTCGCAGCACAGCATGCTTCTTTTTGTTCTTATTTAAATACTTTGTAGGTGTTTCAACATCGTCGTATAAATAATCGCTTATTGCATTGCGAGAACTTTTATGTGAGACGATTCCAATTTGTTGTTTTGAAATTGAATCGATGGTGATCTGCCAAGTTCTGGAACATTTTTTTTCCAAGTTCTGAAAAATACTGCAACCTCTACTAACTATTGGTTTTGTCTGTTATTCTTTTCTTTTCAAAGATATCGATCGTATAAAATATAATGACAGTATCTAAACACCGCATCTCATATGTATTTCCTACGCTTCAATCAAATTCTTGGCTCTAATAGCAGAAACTAGTTGGTCTATTCACGAGCTCACTAGTTTTATTATGATCTGTTGGTTACTTCAAAACGTTTTTCTTGCCAAACTCCAACTATTTAGTGGAATAAATTTGTATAATATTCCATGAAACGAAATTATTTATATAATATCAAAATTTTAATAAGTATCTCCTTTTTGTGTACCGCATTTAGTATTTTCTATCTTTTTTTATCTAAATGATTTAATTTTATTCTGTTATAAAATGGTTGCGCACATTCATCAAATGAATTTTTATTGCTCAATTCGGTTATCGTTTTATTGTCTACAAATTTTTTGTTCGCTTCGGCGCTTGACACTGCTCTTATTGTTTTTGAGTGCTTCTCCAACAAGTCAATTTCTTGCCTTTTTGTTTTTATACTGAACAGGGTCTATTATGTTCGCCACAAAATTTGTAGCACCCAAAAGGAAATGTCGGAGACTCTATAAAGTATATATCGTCACCTAAAATGCAAAACGTAACATCACTTTTCATAAGTTTACAGGCGAAGGATAAAAGATATAATAGAAACCACTCATATTGAAACAAAATTTGGGTTTTGGTTATATATTGGTTATAAAATGGTTATATATTGGTTATATGTTGGTTATATATTGGTTATATATTGGTTATATGTTGGCTATATATTGGTTACATATTGGTTATATATTGGTTACATATTGGTTATATCTGAAAGCGGAAGCTGATGTAGTGAATCTTAAGCAATAAAATTTTCTCGAACTTCGATCTGGATTATTGTTCAAGGCAACGATATGATATCCGAACAAATTATTCAGATCGCACCACTATAGCATATAGTTGCCATATAGACTGATCGTTCTTTCTAACGCCCTTTCTTGTTTTGCTGCAAAATCGCATGCCAATAAGAGCAAGAGGAACAGCAGTGTAAGTATTCGTCAAAGCAATAATACAATACTTTTCATACAACAACAACTGGTATTATTTGTAAACAAACGGACTGACAAGCGAAAGAATAACAAAGAACATTATGAACCAAATAAAAATATCTACAAAAGCGAAGGTATATTATAAGAATGTATATCCTATAAATATATGCTTGTATGTGTTTAGATTTGCATAAAAATTATACTTCTTGGGTGTACGTACGTACGTGTACGGCAAAAATATGCAAAATATATTTGCAAATTGATTCAACGCCAAATACGTAGTACAATTATTGTATTTGAAATATGCATATTGCATGCCCTGTAGGAAAATTCGTTACAAATTATTCAAAAAGGGTAGACAATGCATGTACGACAAGTTAAGTGTGGACAGCCATCAACATCAACTGATGATCTACACGTCAATAAGATAAAGGGATTATGGCTTGAGAATCGACGATTAACAGTCAGAGATCTCACTGTCGTCGTTGGAATTTCGGAAGCATCCAAGTATGAAAAGAGTTTTGAAAGAAATTTTTTTGAAAAACAGCGTCGCTTTAACGTCTGTGAAACAATGCTTTCCGTCTACCAGGGTGTCTTGTTGTTATTGGCGATGGGTCTGCGATCTATGATTACGACTTGAAAACAGACGATCAAGCGGCCGTACATCGTGCCAAAGGTGACCCGAACCCGAAAAAACACGTCAAATCCGGTCAAATATCAAGGTTATTTTGACAGTTTTCTCGATTATCGAGGTGTGGTACACTCCGAACTCCTACCGAACGAGCTAAACTGTCAACACTGTCAAAAAGGATGTGTTATGCGTCCTTTTCGTGAAGCTTTTCGTAAGAAAAAGCCGGAATTATAGGCCGACAACTACTATAACACTGCATTGATTCTTCGTGAGTTCTTTCGCCAAATTTTCAACCAATATCGTGCCGCAACCAACTTATTCCCCTAATTTAGCTCCGTGTGACTTCTGGCTATTCAGAAAACTCAAACGACCACTTCGGAGAAACAGTTTTGAGTCAATGGAAGACATTAAACTTGAATCGCAACGCGCATTGAAGGCTTTTCCGGAAATCGAATTTTACAACTGTTTCGAGAATTCGAAAAGACGTTTGTACAAGTGTATTGGGCCAAAGGGGTTACTTTTGAAATTTTCAATATTCGTTTGATAAAAAATCAAGCTTGCGTTCGGTTCGGTTAGCACTTCTGCAGTTTAACCTCTCAAACTATTAAGAGGGACGCCTAGTGTGATAACCTATAAAACGGCGATTATTGGGAACTGAAGAGGCAATTGCCAGCTGGACGTCTAAAACGTCTCCTCATGATGGTCAGCATAAAAGACGAAAGAATCATCCAAAATCAGAAAATTAAATTTCATAAATTGGTTTTATACATGTAGATGAGTAATGGTGATTAATCGAAGGAATCAATCACTTTTGAGAAATTGTGACCACCGACTTTAAAAACGATGTTTCGAAAACAACATGATCAAAGATTGTAGTGGCCAACCAGCCGACCGGTCTAGTCTGACGGGCCATTTTCCCAAAGTTTATATCTTCTACGCTTTTATTGCGTTTGCCTTGAAACTTTTGGAAAATATTCTAGGCATGTCATATGTATTATTTGCTCGTTGTTTTGGTTTGCCAAAAATCGATTTTAGTTCAGATCAAAGAAGTGATCGGATCAATTTGTCTCCAAATATTCAAGCAACCTAATTTAAAGATTGCTTTTCCCAGTAAGGCGCGCTTAAAGATTAACTGATTAAGTTAAGTAAAGTGAGCGATTATATTTAAGCAGGCTGTAGCTCAAAAACTATTCGTGATATTGGTTTAAAAATTTAGTATATTACATTAGAAAGTATAAGCTATCGAAATATGAAAAAAAAAACTATTTTTTTTTTGTTTTTTTAAGTCTCACACTTAAGTTGTCAAAGCTGGCTTTCGTAATGCAAAGCACTTATGTATGTGTGTGTCGCCTCTAGAATGTTGCCGAAAATAGTAGTCGTTCGTCGTTAAAATAAGCAATTAGTTCCGTACTTTGATTGTTGGCGCATATTTTTTCTTAGCTTCTACACACTACATGTACATATATTCATTCGTTTCGTTTTGTCCCCTCTTTCTTCGCCTTACTAATCAGCTGCTCACGTGATGCGCTGCTATTCGTTGGAGGCGATGCAAAAATCAGCTGAAAGCTCGTACATTATCGTGTATGTGCACATCGTATCGTTTTTACGGCTCATCACTGAGAAAAGCACATAAGCGAGGCTAAAAAAGAATCGAATTTATGATTTGTTTGTTGTGGTTGGCGGCTTATTTTTGGCATCAAGCGTTGCACGCGCTTGCCTAAAGAACATTGAAGTCATGTATGTACAAACAGTTGTATATACTACTTATATACATATGTAAGTATGTGTATGTGTGTGTTATATTTTTGTGGCTGTGTGTTTGTGCGTGCGTGCCGAAATCATTGAAGTGACTTAAGCACCATTCACCACCACTGACATGGTGTGACACACAAATTGAAGCAAATTAATTTAACAAAAATGCAACAACAAAACGTGTGTAGAGATTCGTCACTCTACGTCACTGGCGCTGTTTATGTACGCAACTGTCAATTGAAATTGCTCAATTGTTTTGCTCTTCGCCGAATTGTGCAGTTTTTCGTTAGTTTTGGCGAAAGTTGTGCGAGGTTCGCGGTGTTATATAAAATCAGTTGTTTTCGCAAATATATAAGTGACATGTAGATATGTATTTATTTTTTCATTCTAACAATATTTACAAATCTCTGCTATAATTGTGGGCGTGCAAATTGGATGAGTCGGCGAGAAATGCCGAAATTTTCACACGCTCAAGGCAATTACCTACATGTGACCATAATATATACACATATTTTTGTGTCTTAACAACTTATATATGTATTATGTATTAAATATGTACATATATTTATAGAATTTTTTTTTTTTTTAATTAAAATTTTTCGAGTTCCAAAATATGCCCGATTTTTACATTTGCGGGTAGTTTTTATATTACTTTTTCAGTCAAAGAAATCGGCGATTGAAGCGAATCGAGTACTCCAAAAATTTTACGGAGGTGCTGCACCCGGTGAAACAACGTTCCGTAGTTGATTTCGTCGCTTCGAAGACGGCGATTTCGATATCAAAAACCGTCCGCGTAAAGGAAGGCCAAAAATTTTCAAAGACGGAGAATTGAAGACGTTGCTCCATGAAGAGCCCTGTCAAATGCAAAAAGTACTTGCTTCAGCATTAGGAGTCACGGCCTAAGCCACTTCAAATCGTCTACATGCGCTGAAAATGAATCAGAAACAATGAACTTCCTTATGACCTCAATACTAGGGAAAATACAAACCTCAATATTATCACGAAAAAGTGATTCGGCTGCATGTCAACGCTCGGCCTCACGTTCCCAAAACTTTTGAAACTTACATACAAGTACATATATGAAAATGCTTAAATCGGAAGATATTGCACTCTCCGATTATAATTTGTTACGTTCGATGACACATGGTCTGACTCAGGAACAGCTCAATTCACAAGACCGCATCGAAAAATAGCTTAATTCTTGGTTAGCATCACAAGCATAACAGTTTTACCATAATGGTATTCGGGCTTTGCAATACAAGGTGCGTTACCGTGATGTTTTGCTCCAAGGCCTGTATCGAAGCGGGATTGCCGCATAGACTTTTAACTTTACATATAACCTCACGAAAAGGGCTTACGATGTGATATCACACGATCTTGATGACCAATGACTTCACCGGCCGACAAACTACACCAAACTGTGTTTTTTTTTCTCTATGAAATGGCAGCTCTTGAATCTCTTCAGATTGCCTTTCGCCCCAAATACGGCAATTTTGCTTGTTACATACTCATTGAGCCAGAAATGGGCCTCATCGCTGAACAAAATTTGGCTCGAAAACTTCGGATCTTTTTGGAAGTTTTCAAGAGCCCATAAAGCTAAGCGATGTCGTTTGGAAAGGTCGAGCGGCTCCTGTTCTTGCACAAGCTCTACTACGCTTTCAATTTAAGATCTCGACGTGCGCCAAGTCGTTCCATACGTTAGTCCAAGTTGCTGCGAACGGCGCCGTATCGATTCTCCACGGTCTTCGTGTGCACTCTCACGCTGCGGCTGCTATATTTTCTTCATTGCGTGCTGGACGTGGTCTGTTCGGTCGAATATTATCCAATAATGAAAGGTGGGTCTCAAGATGGGTGATGGTGTTGCTAATAGTACGCTCAGTAGGCCGATTATGTTGACCATACTTTCATGACTCTCAAAAAAAAAAATCTATAAAAAGTACCTCTACTTGGATCACCCTTTAGTATCATTTTTTTTGAACATATGCTGTGTTTTCATTAGATAAGTAGAGTGTCATACAGCAACTTGGTCAGGGTGTGTAGTTAGAACCGATCTTACATAATTTTATCTAAATGAGATGATTTATGCTAATTTTGTCTATATAAAATTCCTTTATTTGCTAACTAATCACGGGACGATTAAGACGATCCCAAAGTTATGTCTATCGTTACGTCGCCGCTCCCTTTGTTTTGCTTGTCGCAAGCTTGTTTCTTCACACATCTTGTGTAAAAACTCAAACAGCCGTGACTATAAAAGTTTTATGAATCACTAGCGCGCACACGTAATCAGAATCAAGCGCTTTATTTGCACATACTTAAACGGAAATAAAGATATTAAGCGATTTAAGTAACATTTTTTATAGCGCTCACATACCAAACACGATGATGCCACCCTTTACAGCTTGTGGGTTGGGATCACATATTGAATTACGAATTTTTATAGACCGCTGAGAGATTACAAAACAGCAGAGCATGTTAATCAAAAACAAGATATGCCAAATGTCATATAATTCGGCGTCAAAACAAAAGCTGCGATAGTTCGCTTCACTCGTTCAACGCTGTACGTAAACAAAATACTAGCAAATGAAGCTGAAAAATCAGCTACACGCCGGCGGTGAGCACATTTTACAAACGCGCTGTGCGCGACCTTTGTTAGCCAACCGGCAAAATAGCAGCGACTGAGCAGTGGAAAAGCTTTGAGCTTTCACATTTCACCCCCTCGCGCTACACTTTGACAATTACGTACTTGTGTGCGTGCGTGGCGCGCGAAGAGAGTGCGATGCGCGCGCAAAAGAGCAATAAGTCGAAGAGTCGAGTCACGAACGTCGCGCGGACCGCGATCACTTCAACCTTTCGTGAACTAAAGGTAATGTTGCATCTTCATTCGTGCCATAGGTACTGTGTAGGTAAAAGCTTTGAGTACCTTAACGTTAGGGCTGCTCCCCCGTTTGCTACACATTTCGTTATATATGTATGTACACATGTACATCGATAATGAGAAAAAAGCCTCTTGCAGAGCAGCTGATCGCACACTCGCACCTCATACACACACATTCGTATGGGCGAACAGCAACAAGTAAGCCGGGTCATGAGCGAGCGAGCAGCGCGCGAGATTACCAAGCAGTGTTTAGCGTTCTATATATAGTGCTAGTGGGGAGGCATCTTTGTGGGTATCTCCTCTTCTATACATACGAACATATATGCGTTTTTACGAGTGCATGGCATATTTTGTCGCGTACTTGTTCTAAATACCGGGATGGTCGGCATTCGATCACCGAGCTAGTAAACGAACAGTACTCAAACGCAGTGCCAGCGAAGGTGGCGCGCGCGCGTTCAATACAGTACAAATACAACAAGTTAATTGACGTGATACGTAAAACAAGTGGAAACATAGATCTGACAAAACGAGCGCTACGAATTAGTGCTGTGCATTTTAGCATAGTATTTGCTATAGTATTTTCTTCTTGTTGTTGTTGCGACCAACTAATTTGTGAAAATATTTTCCTATTACCTATGCGACAGTGAACGGCGAACGAAATCGGCAACTGAACTTTTCGACGACAAAGCGATCGAAGACACAAGATACACTAATTGAGGAAATATTTTAATTAACAAAAAAAAAAGAAATAATAATAATATAGAAAGCAAAATAATAAAAAAAAAATATTATTATTAAAAAAATTAGAAAACAAAAAAAAATTAAAATAATTAAAAAAATTTAAAATAATTTAAAAATTAAGTAATTAAAAAATTAAAATTAAAAAATTAAAAATTAAAAAATTTAAAATTAAAAAATTTAAAAAAATAAATAATTAAAAAGATTCAAATAATTAAAAAAATTAAATAATTAAAAAAAAAAAATAATAATTAAAAATTAAAAAATAATTAAAAAAATTAAATGATTAAAAATTATAAATAATTAAAAAATTAAAAATAATTAAAAAATTAAAATAATTATAAAAAAACTAATAAAAATAAATTAAAAACAAGCAGTAAAAACACCAAAACAGAAACAGAACTCGGGGCACATGAGTCAAATGTAGTGAAAATGTGCAAATTGAAAGGTTAAACACCGTTACACATTGCAGATACTTTTGAGCTGCTGTCTATCGCGCTAATAATTGTGATAAGTAAAGCCAAAAAGCATGAGCTTTACGCGTTAGAAATTCTGCACGTTCGCGTTGAAGAAAACTATGAAAAATTGTATTTTGTGTGTTTTCGATATAAGTGCAAAATAATTTTGTTTACAACCCAGCAACTGCAAATTAACAATTAAGTGTCGGTAAATTTTTTCTATCAAGTAGTTTTAAACAAAAACAGCCGCAAAATGGTTGGCAAAATCATTGCTCTGCGCGACATGGACAACTTCAGTCGGCGCAGCAGTGTTTACGTGGATCCAGAATGTGATAAATTTTTCGAAATGCCGCTCTTCATTGCGGCCAGCACCACAGATATGACAACGAAATGCCATTGTTGGCAGTTTAGCCCAGGTAAACAACACAGATACTGTCAAGATTATTCAGTGATATTTACTCATCGCCCAATGCACTCGTGTCATTCTTTATTTGTTTGAAAATATTATTATTTATTTGAAGTCAAAAGTGAAAATGTGGAAAAAGGTAAAATTCAAGTGGAGCTTGTCACACAGCGTTGCACTTTGTCAGATGTAAACTGTAATTTTGGTAATTTTGTGCATAAATGATCAGAGTTTCTCAGGCTCATACGGATTTTTAGTCAAAAAGTTTTCATATTTGTATAAAGCAGCTTTTCTAAATAACGCCTTAATGTCTGCTATCGTTGCATTGTTGCTTATTTGTTTCATCCCTTACATATTTGCACGTAACCCTAATTTTGGCATTGCCAACGCAAAATTTTTGAACTTGTTTACAAATATTGAACAGCTGTTTTTCGTTAGTGAAAACAACATATTCACCATAGCGCATTGTACAGCTGAAGCTGTGTAAAGAAATGTGTGAAGAATTGATTAGTGACTATTTCAAATTTGAATTCATTAGTTAGTTGTATTTAACAAATAGCTGGAATTTTCTTTTTTATCTTTTTTTTATTTATTTTTATTTTATTTTTTGTATTTTATTTTTTTTTTTTTTTTTTTTTTTTTTTTTTTTTTTTTTTTTTTTAATTTTTTTAATTTTTTTTTTTTATTTTTTTTTAAATTTTTTTAATTTTTTTTTTTATTTTTTTTTATTTTTTTTTTTTATTATTTTCTTAATTTCTTTTTATTTTTTTTTTATTTTAAAGAGCAATTTCATCCTTGTTACACCCTGAAGTAGGTATCTTAAGCTTTCCACGATGTTTGTAACGCCTAGAAAGAAACGTTGGAGATCCTATAAAATATGAGTATAGTGAAATGATGAACGTAAAAAAAGAATCGTCGGAGATCCTATCAAATAAGTATATAAATGATTAACGTGACGAGCTGAGTCGCTTTAGCCAAGTACGTCGTTCTGTCTGTCCGTCTGTATATACGCCCACTAGATATTGAGATCTTGATCTTAGATTTTGTACACTTTCCCTCCACTCCAGTAAGCTGCAAATTTGTCGGAACCGACGATATCGGACAACTATATCACGTAGCTGTCATGCAAACTGAACGATCGCATCAAGTTCTTATATGGAAAACTTTTTTATTTGCCGAGATATCTTCACGAAATTAAACATGAATTATTGCTTGAGGCAGCGGTCCAATCTACCAAGAAATTGTGCAGATCGGAAGCATATAGCTGTTATACAAACTAAATGATCAAAATCAAGTGCTTGTATGGAAAACTTTCTTCAATGACGAGATATATTCACAAAATTTTGCATGACTTATTCCCCAAGGCAAAAAATTATCGGACTACTATAGCATATAGCTGCAATACAAACGGACCGATGATACTCCAGCCCTTGTAGGAAAAACTTTTTTGTATGCCAATACATTGTCACGAAATGTATGCCTAGATTATTATATCGGGCATCACTGTAATCTTCAAACATTTTGTTCAGATCGAACTATTACAGCACATAGCTGTCATATAAAGCGATCCGCAGAAATCAGATTTTTAACCAATGCATCGCTGCAATTTCCGAAGAAATTGTTTGGAGTGAACAAATATAGCACACAGCTACTAAATCAACTGAATATCAGAATCCATAAAGAGTTGTTTTTATACACTTTTACGCTACAATAAATGCACCACTGTAGGGTATTAACAATTTTTCGTGGATCTCTCCAACTCATAACATCTACAATCCATTTCGCTGAGTGACTTGTAAACACCGAATTTCAGTCGAAATTGTAGATAATCAGTAACAGTTTAATGATCTAAAAAAAAGTCGCAAATATTGACTTTAGATAAGTTGTATCTCTCCCTTTTTCTCAACATAGAATTAGCATGGAGCTTGAGTTTGTAAATAGTAATAATAATATAAAATAAGTAAAAATAATATAACCAAAACCAGAAATTTTAATTGTCGCTACAAATCGTATTCCCGCCAATACTATTCTGTTTATTTATACTAATAAATCGAAATTTTCTACATTATTTTATTTCTTCTTTTAAGCTATTTTATTGCCTTACATACGAGCAAAGAGAGCAGACGTTTCAAAACCAATAAATAGCATTTTATATCCATTTTCAGTTTAGCTTCGAAAGATTTGCATTTTGCGGTTTTTGATAAGTAAAATAAAAAATTCATACATAATCTTTTGTCTGCGCGCTTTTGCTTTTACTTTTGTTTTTTTTTCGGTTTTTTGTTGTTGTTTTTTTTTTGTATTTTGGTCTTTGTTTTTTTTTTTTTTTTGTATTTTGGTTTTTGTTTTATTAGTCTTTTTTTATGTTTGCTGGCTTAGAGCGCTCTGCACACTCACGTGATTAAAGTTGCTCAAGTATCAAGCATTAAAAACGCCATAAATATACATATGTATATGAGTATGTGTGCATAATTAGGAATTATCACAAAAGATACTGTTAGCACCTTTCAAGATTGCCTTAAATTCAACCAAGTGCTGCAGATAATATTAATGTTAATGTTGTTAAAATTGCTATCTTTCTATCTTCAATTGTTTCCACTTTTTAAAGCTTGAAAGTTCTTAAATTCCTAATTTATATAGACTTAAAATAATACTCTCGCACCCGTGTAGTAGTTTAACTGCTCAACCCCAGCGAAACGGCAAAATACTTAATTAATTTTTTTTTATAAAATTGTGGGCGTAATCGGTTATATTCATTATTTCCATAATCGTAAAACTAACTGAGAGATAATACTCGCCACTTCTCTCTACATTTTTTTTTAATTAGTTTGTTTTTTAACAAGTTTCTAATTTGAGTGTTTTTAAATAACTTAATCGTCAGTAATAATTAGCTTTCAATTATCACTTAAACAACAGATATGCGCTTAAGTGTGTCGTTTAAAAAACTCTCAATTAAGTGCTCTATAAACTAACCAATCGCAAAAAAAAATAATATATTGGTTGTCAAAAAGGTCTTGCGGTATTTTCGCAAGTTGGCGCTGAAAGCGCGTAGTTCTAGTTTTATTCGTCGCATCGGGTCATGCTATACCCTTTTGGAAAGCTCATTGCACGCGCTAACACGTGTTTGATTGATTGTCGTTTCTTTTAAGTCGTTCGTGAGTTATAGCGTCGCAAACATGGAGCAAAATAAAGAGAAACTACGGCATATTTTACAGTACTACTACGATAAAGGCAAAAATGCATCTCAAGCCGCCAATAAAATTTGTGCAGCTTATGGACCCGATACAGTTTCCATTTCCTCCGCACAACGATGGTTTTCGTTCTGGTGTAGAGGTGGTCGAAGATGCGCCACGCTCCGGAAGGCCTGTCGTCGAAAATTGCGATAAAATCGCTGAATTGGTCGAAAGAGACCGGCATAGCAGCAGCCGTAGCATCGGTCAAGAGCTGGGCATGAGTCATCAAAAATTCATTTCAATTTCCAAAAAAAAAAAAAAAAAAATCAATAAAAATACCGCAAGACGTTTTTGACAACCCATTATAATAGAAATAGAAAAAATAAAAAATATTAACTACGGCTATAATACCCTACTCAAGTGCATTTTTTATAATATAAAAGGGCTCGAGAAGATCTTCAACTTGATTTTATCGACCAGTTGATATGATAGCTATATGCTAAAGTGATCCGATCTGTATAATTTCTTCGAAATTTACAGTGATACTTTGGACAATAATCACTGCCAAATTAGGTGAAGATATCTCGTCAAATTAAAAATTTTCTAATAGAAGGACTTGAGTTGGATCGTCCAGATTGTATTGCAACTGTATGTTATAGTGGTCCGATATTGGCGGTTTCGATAAATGTGCAGCTTTTTAGAGAGTAACAGGCGTTTGCACAGTTTCAGATCGATAACTCGAAAACTGAGGGACCAGCTCGGCTATATACAGACTGTTAGACGCAATAGTTAAATTGAGTCAGCTAGTCACGCTGATGATTTATATGATTTAGAAAGGGTGATCTATTTCCAGGTTCCCTACTTTTAGAAAACACACAAAACTTTCAAATTTAATGGGGAACGTTTATTATCATTCGAAAGAAAATTCTTTGGCATTTATTTTTTGCAGATTTTCTCTTTCAAATGTTGGCCGTTGCTACGTCTTAGATGACTTATTCAAGCAATTACACTCGTGATGTTTTCTCCTAGGCCTGAATCAAAGCTGGATTGTACGCTTAGACTGTAGACTTTACATATCCTTACAGGAAAGAGTCTTAACGATTTAATATCACATGATCTTGTTGGCCAATCGACCGGCCCAAAACGTGAAATTATCTGCTCACCAAAATGTTCTCTCAATAAATCCATTGATTGATGCGATGTGTGGGAAGTGGCGCCGTCTAGTTGAAGCCAAATATTGCCGAGATCACGAGGTTCAATTTCAGGCATCAAATAGTCGGTTATCAAGTGGCGATAACGGTCACCATTGACGGTTACGTTGCTACCGGCATCATTTTTGAAGAAATATGGACCGATGATTCCACCGTCACACACCGTTGTTTTTTCTCGATGAAATGGCAGTTCTTGAATCTCCTCAGATCCCAAATGCGGCGATTTTACTGTTTTATATGCCCATTGAGCCAAAAGTGGACCTCACCGCTAAACGAAATTTGGCTTAAAAACGTGGGATCTTCTTGGAACTTTTCAAGAGCCCATAGAGCGAAGCGATATCGTACGACAACTTGACACGATTGACGCGTGATCTGTCAAAAAAAGGTTATTCAAAAAGGTGCCTCTACTTGGATCATCCGTTATGTGGACATGTATACCGTATTACATACATACTATGTATATAGTAGATCTGTGTTTATTTACATTTGTACTGTTGTGACTTGTCTGCCTCAGTTTAGCTTTTCGTGTTTGTTTTCGTTTTCGTTTTTTTTTTGTTTTTTAATTCTATAATTCCTCGCTTGCTGTTGTAATTTGATCAGCTTAACTCGGTTAAGTGGAAACGATTTTTTACATGCAAATTTGAGTTACCTTAATGACATAATAAAATGATACTTAGCATGCTAATAACTGCTCTTGGGCAAATTGTGTGGCAAAACAAACAAAAATGATTGAAAAAAGTGCAAATTGAAAATACCGATTAACAACAAAATGCAACAACAAGAATCACTTGAAATAGTGCATTATAGAAATTTTGTAATCTGACAACGGTGAAATAATCACACAATGCAATTAAAGCAATAAAAGTAAAAAAAAATCATATTTAGCGGTTTCAATATATGTACATATGTATATGCCACTATAGTATAAATAATTTATATGTAAATACAGACGCACACACACATAGCTCATATATTTAGAAAATAAGTGTAAATTCCTATATGACATTACTTTGTTAATTTTCGTTTGTTTGGGAGAGGGGAGGGCGAGTACACATTACGTACGCTGCGGCTGCGTAGCGAAGTGCAACTTGCGGTTAATCGCCGCGAAAGTAAACGATCTTGTGCATTCGCGCCCACGAAACGTTGTAAGCAGCACTAGTTTTAATTATACTGCCTCGAGCGGGCAGCGTGCTCGGTTACGACTCTACAAAGCAATGACTTTTAAATCACTCGATTCGCTTGTGAAGCTGGTGTCATGCGTTAACTGTCAGCCGGCATGTCTGACTAACTCGCCGGTTGGCTTAATGTAGGGGTGTGATATTTCACAAATCATTTAGCGATCTGGTGCTATTGCGAGCGGCTAATTCGCAAGTTGAGCAAAAAGTAGTTGAAAAGTGAAAAAAAAAATAGTTAAAAAGTAAATATTTTGTATTATACAATTTTGCTTGGCTCATAAAACCCTGTTTTTTTCATATACTATATAGTCATTTGATGATCAACATTGTTGCCACTTAGGCGCAAACAGAATTTTATATTGAGATGGTATTTGAAAAGTATTAATATAATATATTAACCAAACTATTTTATATTGCAATCTCATTTGTTTTATTTAAATTGAGTACCTTGAGCAACGGAAATCCCCTCTCTTTGAGTACATAACGCTTTGTCCCTGGGCAGCTTGCTCTTCGATTAAATGTATGCTTGCCGATACTAGAACCCTGAAATCTCAGAACGCCATCAAAAATTACCTTAAAATGTTATTATTACTCTTTGAGCTTGAGATCATAAAAAATTTGGAGTTTCTGGCTTCAGACTTACATATGTGTTTGAGCAAATCCCCGACTAAGTGTCAATTTTAAATAACCCAAACGTCATTCTGTGACAGATATATGCGTCATTTGAATGTCATGAATGGCAATTGACTCATTTCTACAGAAAAAAATTCATTGTTTAGTACAATAAAAGTTCTATTATGCGGTCTCTAAAGTTAGGTACTTAGCATAATAATGGTTTGTCAAAAAAGTCTTGCGGTATTTTTATTGAATTTTTTTTTTTATTGAAATTGAAATGAATTTTTGATGACTCATGCCCAGCTCTTGACCGATGCTACGGCTGCTACTATGCCGGTCTCTTTCCACTAATTCAGCCATTTTATCGCAATTTTCGACAACAGGCCTTCCGGAGCGTGGCGCATCTTCGACCACTTCTACGCCAGAACGAAAACGTTGAAACCATCGTTGTGCGGTGAAATGGCAACTGTATCGGGTCCATAAACTGCACAAATTTTATTGGCGGCTTGAGATGCATTTTTGCCTTTATCCTGGTAGTACTGTAAAATATGCCGTATTTTCTCTTTATTTTGCTCCATGTTTGCGACGCTATAACTCACGAACAACTTAAAAGAAACGACAATCAATCAAACACGTGTTAGCGCGTGAAATGAGCTTTCCAAAAGGGTATAGCATGACCCGATGCGACGAATAAAACTAGAACTACGCGCTTTCAGCGCCAACTAGCGAAAATACCGCAAGACTTTTTTGACAACCTATATAGAACATAAAGATTTTGTAGGTTCCAGTGTGGTCAGTATTGCATGATATAAGTATATTTCGTTAAAAAGCAGACCTGTCTTAATAAGTTTAAGACGTTTCAACGGAATTTTCGCATTTTAGTAAGTCTTTTCTGTCGGGAACGATATTTCTTACGAAATTTTAAGTTGACGAGTCGCAAATTTTAAAACTCGTGATGCCTGTTGTTGAGTTATGCTTGAAACTTGTTCTCACGTAAAATTTCCAAGAATTTTTATTTTGAAAATGTTTAATTTTTTCATTTATTTGTTCTACATTCTGCATGCATCCTTTGACTATTGCGCCGAATTTTTATACTCTCGCAACAATGTTGCTAACGAGAGTATTATAGTTTTGTTCACATAACGGTTGTTTGTAAGTCCTAAAACTAAAAGAGTCAGATATAGGGTTATATATACCAAAGTGATCAGGGCGACGAGTAGAGTCGAAATCCGGATGTCTGTCTGTCCGTCCGTCTGTCCGTCCGTCTGTCCGTCCGTCCCGTCCGTCTGTCCGTCCGTCCGTCCGTCTGTCCGTCCGTCCGTCCGTCTGTCCGTCCGTCCGTGCAAGCTGTAACTTGAGTAAAAATTGAGATATCATGATGAAACTTGGTACACGTATTCCTTGGCTCCATAAGAAGGTTAAGTTCGAAGATGGGCAAAATCGGCCCACTGCCACGCCCACAAAATGGCGGAAACCGAAAACATATAAACTGTCATAACTAAGCCATAAATAAAGATATTAAAGTGAAATTTGGCACAAAGGATCGCATTAGGGAGGGGCATATTTGGACGCAATTGTTTTGGAAAAGTGGGCGTAGCCCCGCCCCCTACTAAGTTTTTTGTACATATCTCGGAAACTACTATAGCTATGTCAACCAAAGTCTACAGAGTCGTTTTCTTCAGGTATTTCTATATACAGTTCAAAAATGGAAGAAATCGGATAATAACCACGCCCACCTCCCATACAAAGGTTATGTTCAAAATCACTAAAAGTGCGTTAACCGACTAACAAAAACGTCAGAAACACTAAATTTTACAGAAGAAGTGGCAGAAGGAAGCTGCACCCAGCCTTTTTTTAAAAATTGAAAATGGGCGTGGCGCCGCCCACTTATGGACCAAGAACCATATCTCAGGAGCTACTAGACCGATTTCAATGAAATTCAGTATATAATATTTTCTTAACACCCTGATGACATGTACGAAATATGGGTGAAATCGGTTCACAACCACGCCTTCTTCCAATATAAAGCTATTTTGAATTCCATCTGATGCCTTCTCTGTATAATATTAGTACATTAGGAACCAATGATGATAGCGGAATAAAACTTTACAAAAATACGGTATTTGAAAAATATGTAAATGACGTATAATGAAATCTCGATTATCACTTTACCATGCGAGAGTATAAAATGTTCGGTGGCACCCGAACTTAGCCCTTCCTTACTTGTTTTTTAATCAAATCTTTCCCCTTTTGGTTTTTGACCTATTAATTTGACTTTGCTGTTATACCGTTATATACTTGTAGTAAGACAAAGTGATAAAATATGTACTATCAAATCAGTTAAAGAATACGACAAAAACTTCCATGCAGTCACATATAGGTAAAATAACTGGTCAATTAGTTACCCTAAAGCGCTACCGTTTCTTTTAAAGTTTCTATGAGTCCCAGCTGCGCCAATAACTTCCATGCAGTCACATATAGGTAAAATAACCGATCAATTAGTTACCCTAAAGCGCTAGCGTTTCTGTTAAGGTTTCTATGAGTCCCAGCTGCGCCAATAAGTTCCATGCAGTCACATATAGGTAAAATAACCGATCAATTAGTTACCCTAAAGCGCTACCATTTCTGTTAAGGTTTATATGAGTCCCAGCTGCGCCAATAACTTCCATGCAGTCACATATAGGTAAAATAACCGATCAATTAGTTACCCTAAAGCGATAACTTTTCTGTTAAGGTTTCTATGAGTCGCTGCTGTCAAATGGCATGTAATTTGTAAGCAGTTTTTCTGTCTCTTTTAAAACTAAACTTTATTACGGCACCGCTTGTATTTGGTTGCAAGATTCTTTGTCACAGCTGTCACAGCCTAAACTCAAAACAAGTAATGATAAAAGCTTGGCGTAATCTTTATCTCTAGCAGTCTTGGCATCAGCACACAAGCCGATGATCATGCTAGAACCCTTTCATGCGAGGAACCTTGTGCGATCTACATATTGATGCGAGTTCTATATGGTTTCAAACAGAAATGGGTAGTTATATAACAGGTGTAGTAATAAAATTGGTTTGGTCCTAACGCATCTTGTGTTTCATTATTTTTTGAAAGTCGTTGTGTTAGACTAAGCTTGAGCTAGGCTAGGTTCCCGTGATCCCACTACTTTTTTCTGACCTTAAATCATCTGTCAATGATCTTTCGCTTCCAATGTATTACATCCAAAAATATTTTTTTTTTGCTTTATCTGTCTAATTGATTGGTTTATTTATAGGTCGATTTCCCTTGATTTCATGAAAGTATTAGAGATTACTAGTTTTTATAAGCCATTTGCAGTAATAACCGCTAACTAGCACAGCATTTATAATAATTATAGTAATCTGCATTTATTGCTGAAATCAATCATTTTGCAAAACACTCGAAAATCAAGCGAAATCGTTTTGCCTTCATAAATAGTTGACAAACATATTAACACAAATGTACAAATTAACCCAACGGTAAAATCACATGCCAGTTTATGAGTTTATGCGCAAATATACATATGTATATACATATGTATAACTGTTAATTCTAATCACAATAGTGTTGGTTATCAATGCACACAATATGTACAAAGCAGTCGACGAAATGCCCCAATTGAGTTTTGTTTATATCATAAATCAAGTGATAACGCCGGCGTGTGATTGTGACGCTCAGCTGACAAACGTACATATGTACATACATATGCAGATATGAAGTTGTCAATCGATCAAAAATCATTTAACTAATTAGTCATAAATAATAAAATAAGCAAGTGAGCAATATAAATACTTACGTTTACGTTGTTCTAGTAGAACAAAGTTTGCTTTGTGAACGTCAGTAAATTACAAGAAAAAACGAAATAATACCCTTTACAAAGAAAATAGTTACCGTATAAGAACTTTAGTATATTCGAAGATTATAGCGTTGCCTTGGACAATATGAATGCCAAATTTTCTTGAAAATACCTGCACAAAGAGAACAATTTTCCATTTCGTTTAGCTTTGCGCCAACGCATAATAACTCTTGCCAAAAGGTTCTACTTTGGACTGAGTAGGCAATTGAGAAGTAAGTTTCTCTCTCGACGAGCAAAGACCAAACTCTATTAGTCCCTCATGCTACGGATATATGGTGTTAAGGCATGGACGATGACAACAGCTGATGAGTCGGCGTTACGAGTTTTCGAGCGAAAGGTTATGAGGAAAACTTATGGTCCTTTGCGCTTTGGCAACGGCGAATACCGCAGTCGATGGAACGATGAGCTGTACGAGTTATACGACGACATTGACATATGTAGTTCAGCGAATTAAGAAACATCGGCTACGCTGGCTAGGTTATGCCGGCCGTATGAATGAAAACATTTCAGCTCCAAGAGTATTCGACGCAATACCCGTTGGGGGAGCAGAGAAAGATAAAGAACCCTTGAAATCTGCAATTGGCGCCAAAGAACAAAGAAAGTATGACTGGCGCGCTGTTGTTAACTCCAAATCGCTTACGCGGTTACTACGCCTATAAGGAAGAAAAAGAATAAGTACATAGATATATGTATAACATTTTCAAAGTTTTCTTTAATATTATTTTATCACTATTGACATGAAAAATACTTCAACTTCACTTAGTAAATACGCGAGTACTATATGTACCATATACATACTATATATATATATACTTATGTATATATTTATGGACCTACTCATATGTGCATGCCTTAACACTTCACAGTTTTATATCGTAAGTACCACATGTATATCAATAAAAAAAATTGTATCAGCGCTCGAATGATAACTCCATCAGCAATCAATCTAGCCGCTGCATATGACAATACCCCAGGTCCGATAATTGTTTGTCAGCACACATGTGGACATGTGCTCGTATGTATGTATTTATGTACATAGAGTCATACACATGTTTGTACATTAGAGCGGCTCGATTTTTTTCTACGGCCCATTTTGAGTTACTGTGCTTAAGAGACTATGTGTCTAAAACCAGTTTCGAGTCAGCAATTTTTAGGGCGATATAGTTTTTCGATCTAGCCAATTCCGACAAATGATCAATAAAATATCAAAATTCACCTACGTACTAAATTTCATACGAATATCTCAAAAACTGACGAAATTATTTTTGTATTCCCCAAAGCAAAGCAAAGCCTAAGGCGGTTGTGTCCTATCGGCTATAACCACGTAAGAGGAGCCTACGCCAAAAATAATGAAGGGTAAGAAGGTAAAGTTGCTCAGAATGATCCGCAGAGCATTTCATGCATACGTGATGGTTTTTGCTTCCCTGTAAATCGACCCACTCTAATGTACATACTAGGTACAGCTTTTGTTCGATCATAAAGCGTTTACTCAGCTATTTAAGATAAAAAATTTAACTTTTATGTAATTTTGGTTGGGCACAAATCAATCGTGTTATAAATTTTCTACTAAATTTATCTTTATAATATTTGCACTTGCTCCATTTATTTGGATATGTGGTGACGCCGTCTGCATAGTCTGTATGTACATACTTGTATGTAATTTTATTCTCAGGTAAAGATATTAGCACACCACGGAGCGCCGGTTTGAAACCATCATAAATTGTTTGGGGAATTTTAACATCTAACACAGGGAACTCACCGCCTTCATACCACCACATGAATTTTGACTCTCCGTTATAAAACTATAAAATTCACACAGCGACTAAAATTTTCCATTGATTTTTACTGGGCTTGTTATTAATTCGCTGGAATTTGTTTTTAGCTTCTGAAATCTGGTTTCGTGGTATTTGGACATTTCAGTAGGGATTTAAAAGTCTTAAAGTGTACTTTTTGTATATTTTAAACTTTATATAATGTCTGATTCATCTGAAAGTGTTCGTTGTGGAGTTAGGGGTAACCAGAAATTAAAAATAAAATTCGATGTTGTTTGCAATATATTATATAATATTTTTAAAATATTTTTTAAAAAATTTAAGCAAATCCGAAATAATTTTCGAGTGATGCGATATTTAGAAAAACGATCTCAGACGCTTTGGATTGTTAGAGAGCAAGAAGCTAGCAGCAGCTGCAAACTACCGGCAAAGCGAAAATTAAACTTTAAATGCGTTTTTTGAACTGGTGACCATAGTAACTCGAAAACCGCTCAGTAGACTTCAATGAAATTTGTACACCTTATTAAAAACATGAAAAACTAGTGTTTAACAAAGTTTTTATTTATTCCGATTTTCTGAAACAGTTGACAGTTGCATTTTTCTGATAACCTGACCATAGTAACTCGAAAACCACTCAGTAGATTTCAATGAAATTCGTACAGCTTATTAAAAACATGAAAAACTAGTGTTTAACAAAATTTTTCTTTATTCTGATTTTTTTAAACAGTTGACAGTAGCTTTTTTCTGTTAACCTGACCATAGTAACTCGGCAACCGTTCAGCAGACTTCAACGAAATTTCTACACTTTTTTGAAAACATGAAAAACTAGTGTCTGATCGAAGTATTCTTTAATTCCGATTTTTTTAAACAGTTGGCAGTTGCTTTTTTCTGATAACCTGACCATAGTAACTCGGCAACCGTTCAGTAGAATTCAACGAAATTTCTACACCTTTTTGAAAACATAAAAAACTTGCGTCTGATCGAAGTATTCTTTAATTCCGATTGTTTTAACAATTAACAGTTAATTTTCTCCGATAATTTGGCAAAACAATTTTCCTGAGACCGTAATTTTGTTAAGTTAAAAAACAAGCAAAAGCAGTTGCGATCAGTCTCTAGATCACAGCCAATCTCAAATAAAATAGCTCATCACACTTCGTACAAGTCTCCTATTTGTCGGACTTTCGGTCAGCAATATTTTTATGTTTCCCCACTGGGTTCTAACAAACCAAAGTACATATGTATGTGCATATATTTAGAATTCGAATTTATTACTCGCCATATTTGAGTGTAAAGATGAAAAATCTTACTACTTACTAAGTGCCATTGACTCACCCAATCTTCCCTTCTAAGTGGCTCACTACTTTCTAAATTTCACAGTTAATTAAACAATCTTGCGCATCGAATTAATTTCTTTGCCTATAAACAGTGCAAATAGTTTAATTGTCTAATACATTAAATTATACATATATACATGCATATGTTCATACTTAAGTATATTTGTATGTATGTGCCATACTTTTATCAACGTCATACACACCCCCAAGCCTTGTTTGTGCACGGTTAATACACGTATAAATTTATGTACTTCTGTATGCTCTGCGAGAGCCACTGTGCATGTGATAAGAGTCACGTCCACAAAAAAAAAATCGATTGCTTAAACGTCAAGACTTTGACGCAGTTTTCGAATGTCATGCTTCTATGATTTCATTATTTGCGAATTTTTCTGGATTTGCATATGACGAACGACATGTCTAACAATTGTCCGTAAATGACAAATGTTTTTTATTTTATTTTTATTATCTTCATCTATTTAATATATATTTTTATTATACCTATCAACCATATGTGGATATGGATCGCAGTTGACATTTAATCTTGAAATCTGGTGTTGGAATTAGACACATTTTGTCTTCGCAATTTTGATGCTTTTTCGGTAAAGCTTTTATTTTGAGTTGTTTGCGTCCAACAAGCTAGACAATTCCCCAATTAATTTGTAAATAAATATTACAAAACAAAAATATTTTGAATAATAATAAGTAATAGCACTTTATGAGTAATTTGCAGTGTTTTTAGAGCCGATTTTTTTTACCTCTTGACGTTCACCGATAATATTCTAATTACCATCTGACCAACGCAATATTTCTAATCTCATCAGCTTAAGTGTGTTGACACCATCGCGCTTTTGGAATGTGTCAAAACAGCACTCATGAAATCTATTTTTGTAGACACGCCCTACTCGAAACCAATGCGCGTACATTCCAATGGCATGCGTTCTTACGAAGATAGTTTAAGTAATGCAAAATAAAGTGATCTATGGCTGTTGCATAAACAAATAAATTTCTTATTGTGAAATTTCAACTAAACTCTCGTAAGACCTACCTCAATGATGTGCATCTTATGTATTCATTAGCAATATTTCTAATTACTATATACTACACTTCTGTTTTGTAATTCGCACTGCAATTACTATATTCTTGATTTATCTGCTATATTGTAGGCAAAGAGCCGGCCTTGCGTTCGTTCACTGAAATCCAACAGCTGCTCCAGCAGGGCAAGAAGCGTGATGTGAAGAGTATTCTACGTGAGAATTCATGGCCTATTAATTCGCCCATTCGTGCACAATTGTGGCCAGCACTATGCGCTCAACATCAGACGAAGCAGAATATGTTGGATGGTTTCTATTGGGACATGGTGCATCAGGTAAGAAAAAGTGAACCAGATTATAAATTTCTATATCAAGATACAGAGACCCGGAATTTAAGGACGCTTTCTTTAGCTGTGGTTTTCAATGAGTCAATACTTTTTTCGGAGTTGGTCGTTTGGTTGTTTCTTGATTTACTTATACTCATTTTGGTTTGCCATTTCATAATGAATAGACTTACTCATGTCCCAGGTTGGTTAAGCTCAAAGCCAGATGTCGACTGATCCGGATTTTCCCCAAAATTTTGTTCAGCGATAAAGCTCACTTCTGGCTGAATGGGCACGTTAACAAATTGTCGCATTTGGAGTGATGATAATCCACAAGGCATTGTTGAGACACCCTTACATCCTCAAAAAGCCAATGTTTGGTATACTCTATGGTTAGAGGGAATTACTGATCTACATATTTTCCTTTAAAAATGAAGCAGTCAATAAGTTCATTCAACGGGGAACTAATAGATCCATGATTAATGACTTTTATGCCTGAAGTGAAAGTTGTTGACGTGGACCACCTTAGGCTCCAACAAGATGGGCCTGGGGTGGCTTTCCACGCTCTATGCAGATAAGCTCGAGATTATTGACGTCTTGGAATAGAATATGCGGTGCATTGTTTCTGACATACGGCCCCAGTTTTTGAAACATAAGGTCAGCCGGAAGCATTTTTTAAACATACTCTTATCTTTATACTAAATCAAAATTCTTGGTCATTGCTCTTTGGCTTTTTAAAGACCGAAAAACAATCTGTTTATTGCTAGAAACCATATTTTAGGTTGCCAAATCTCTCCCTTCCGCTTTTTTGCTTCTTATTCAATGCTTTATAAAAAGTGTTAGAGTGATCGGATTTAGTAGAAGCCCCCTCCTTATTTGCGACGAACTCGGACAGCCATGTTTCACAAGCCTCTTTTGAGTTCAACTTTACACCAACAAGGGCGCTCACCATGGACAGGAACAGGTGGCAATCACTTGGCGCTATGTCCGGGTTATATGGTGGATGCGATAAAACCTCCCATCCGAGCTTCCGTAGCTTCTGACGAGTCATCAACGAAGTGTGTGATCTGGCGTTGTCCTGGTGGAACACAACACCCTTCCTGATGGCCAATTTTGAACGCTTCTGGTCGATCGCCTGTTTCAAGCGGTCCAGTTGTTCGCAGTAGATGGTAGAATTAAGCTCTGACCATATGGGAGCAGCTCATAGTGAATGATTCCCTTCCAATCCCACCAAACACACAGCGAAACCTTCCTGGCCGTCAATCCCGGCTTGGCCACTGTTTGGGACGATTCACCGGCTGTCGAGCACGACCGTTTTCGCTTGATATTGTCGTATGTGTTCAATTTTTCGTCCCCAGTCACCATCCGTTTTAAAAATGGGTCGAGTTCGTTCCGTTTCAGCAGCATATCGCAGGCGTTGATTCGGTCCAGAAGGTTTTTTTGCGTCAAATCTTGTGGCACCCAAACATCAATCTTTTTTGTGTATCCAGCCTTCTGCAGATGGTTTAAAATGGTTTGGTGACTAACTGCCATCTTCTAGGCGATGTCAGGAGATGCCATATGCCGGTTTGACTCGATGTTTTCCATGATTTGATCGGAAGTTGTTGTCACAGGTCTTCCGTCGGCTGACTTATTCATGATGTCGTTTTCAGCCGCTCTGAATCGTCGAAACCATTTCTCCGCAGTTCGAAGTGATAGAGTACCATCCCCCAAAACACGCTTAATCTCACGAAACGTTTCTCTAGAGGATGTGCCTTTAACGAAGGAAAACTTTAAAATAGCGCGAATTTCGGCGTTGGTGAACTCCACGTTTACACGTCTATAACTGTTGAATGCAACATCCAAACTAATCATGCATGGCGTCGTTTTGTAGGTTATGTCAGGACCTTTCAAGGTTGTATAGTATTGCCAGATACGAGCTCTGTAGCGCTTTATACACAGCCGTGAAATTCAAAAGACGGAAGGGAGATTTTTGACAACCTTATGACATGCAATTTTCCATTCATTTTTCGCTCTGACCCGCTGAATTTTTCATGCAGGTAGTCCGAAAAGCTCGTATATTGGTCCTAATACATTTTTGTGACTGAGTGATAAGTGCTTAACTTTCATTCTTAATTTCAGGTCTTTGGCACAACGGAGCTCTCTGAAAAACCCATAATGTTACCCGCCTTCGTCGATCCCGCTCACTGTCTAACCTACCATCTAACACGCACTGGGCGTTCGGTAGCCGATCGCATCGTGAATGTATTGGGCTATGATTGCCCCGATATTACATACAGTCCAGTATTGTATCCGATTACATCGATTCTGTTGCATTTCATGTCGGGTGAGTACGATAAGCATATTTATAAAAAAATATATATTAAGTTATAACTAACAGGTATTTAAAAATTTGTTATATTTTATAAAAATTGGTAAATTTACATATGTAGCTCCGTTCGATTTACTGGTGTGCTCTGAGAAGAACTACATTATACGCAACACCTTTTATTATACTATTCTGTTTATAGCCATTTGTTGTTTTCGTAATTTCATTATTTTTTGTTTGCTTATCTTCGTAAGTTTTTAAATCACGTTTCCCGGTTTTTTCCTTTGTTTTCCTTAATATCTGTTACATTAAAATTAGTATAGCAAATATTTATTTGTGTAAAAATATACCACTTTATTTAATTTGTATTATTACACTTGTTTCCCAAAACCCCAAGATTTATATTGTTTATTTAGTGTTATTTACCGGTTTCAACAGCGTTATTTACCTTTCTATTTAACCTGTTTTCTACTTCAATGCGGTGCTTACACTTGAAAAAATCGTGAAAACTTTGTGGGATAAAACTATGATTAAAGCTGCTACCGTAAATGTCCCTCGAGTGCGAATTGCCGCCATATATACGGTACAAAGCCAACCGTAATTCTTATATAAGGAATATGGGAATCGGAAATATATTTAGGCCGATTTTATCCAGTTTTGTTATTACAATATATGTGACCTGGTCTACGGAAAGGGGGCTTAGGAGTCAAAAAAAAGGAGAACAATTAATGAGATAACGAGAAACTGACGATTATTTTTAACAGCTTTTCCCAGAAAATCAATAGAGCAACTATTTCTGTTAATGATATATTGATTAATTAAATGAATTATATACAGATTGCCCAATATACAAATAAGGTATAAAGTCAAACGGCTGCTCGAAAACTCTTATGGAAAACGTTAATGCAATATTAAGCCAATTAAATCCGCTTGCTACTGAGTCCATTTGATTAAAACTGATTTTATCGCCACTTTCCACTGCAACGAACTAACTTTTCGGCCTCACTTCGATATCTATGATGAACATTTTTAAGTACGTATTTTGTTCTAAATCAACATTTGCCTTGCACTCCAGTTTACGAACCTTCGAACATACTTTCTTACATACATACTATATCAGTATGATGCTCCGATTTTATTTGTAAACAATAAAATTTATAAGTGGCGTAAAGATAATATTATTTGCTGCTTATTAAAATTTGCCATTAGTTGTTTATATACCCAGAACAGGGTGTTTTAAGTTTGCCACGAAGTTCGTAATAGCCTTGACAGACGGCAGCGTTAATCCGGATTAACTGCGCACTTAATCAGATCCAAATTTGTAGGTGACAGACGGCAGCTATACGAGTTTGAAACTCTCATAAACAGCTCATTGTCCTTTTCATAATATTTTCAATGAAAATTTATAGAAGATAAACATTACGGTTGTTAGCCGACCAATTTTTACCAAACCATTTTTTATTACAAAAGCATATCAACACATTATTTTTAAAACTGCATCATAACATAGAAGTTTTATTGGTATTATATTGAGAATTTGATAAACAGCTGTCAGGGTTGCTTGTATTTCGTTCACAATAGATGAAAATTGGCCATTTTTAACAATGTTGCCAACGAAAATCTCACAAACTCCCTAAAATTTTGAGAGTTATTTTTGAATTCAGCAACGGAGTTAGCTGTGGTAACTCCTGAATTAATCCCGAAAAATGCAATTAATCAGGTTTAACGCTGCCGTCTGTCAATGCTATAACATGCAGAACGAAACGTGAGAGACGTCGTCGATTTTGACTTGTTCGTCTGTCTTTATACATCACATCGGTCTGAAATTTTGCACAGGCCCATCTCTCCCCAAAAAGCTGCTCATTTGTTAAAACCACCGATATTGGACCACCATTACATATAGCTGTCATAAAAACTGAACGTTCAAAATCAAGTCCTTGTATGGAAAACTTTTGAGTTTGGTGGGATATCTGCATGAAATTTGGCACAGATTATTATCCAAAGCAAACCAAAAATCTCCGAAGAAATTGTTCAGATAGAACTACTATAGCATATAGCTGTCATACAAACTGAACGTTCAAAATCAAGTCCTTGTATGGAAAACTTTTGAGTTTGGTGGGATATCTTCATGAAATTTGGTTCGGATTATTATCCAAAGCAAAGCAACAATCTCTGAAGAAATAGTTCAGATCGGACCACTATATCATATAGCTGTCATACAAACTGAGCAATCAAAATCAAGTGCTTGTATGGAAAACTTTCTTAGTAGATGAGATATCTGCATGAAATTTGCACCGGATTATTATCCAAAGCAAACCAAAAATCTCCGAAGAAATTGTTCAGATCGGACCACCATAGCATATAGCTGTCATACAAACTGTAAGATCAAAATCAAGTCCTTGTATGGAAAACTTTCTTAGTAGATGAGATATCTGCATGAAATTTGGCACCGATTATTATCCAAAGCAAAGCAACAATATCCGAAGAAATTGTTCAGATCGGACTACTACATCACATAGCCGCCTTACAAACTATCCGATCAAAATCAAATCTTTGTATGAAAAGCGTTGTTATTTGTGAAGTGTATTATATTTTTATTATTTTTTTGTACACAACATTGTTAATTATATATATATACACGGCCCTGCCTTTGCAGGCCTATAATGACCCCTTCCGCTGCTAAGGCTTTTACAGATCCACAGTATGCCCGCGCTTCGTTGGCTTTAAACTGATAATATTAATTGGCTGTAATTAAAAAGTTTATGTTATTATTATTTTTATATTATTGTGGCTGCCATACATATGTGCATACAAATGTGTTTATATGTATGAACTTGTTTACTAGAAATGCGTTTGCTGAACCATAATCTCCGCGCTCTATTGAAACAACGGTCTATCGCATATTATAATGAGCGCAACAACAACAACAAAAACAACATGAACAACAACAGCAGCCAATTGACCTCCACTATCAGCGCCCAAACGTACGGCGTTTGAGAAATAGAATAATCGCATTTGTAGCGCCCCGCCCTCGTCCAGCGGCACGGGGCACTCGATCCGCCAGATTGTCGTCTTATCATAAAGCATGCATGTGACTTTGTAAACACATATTTGATCAGTTATTAGCTGACAGTCCCCATTTACTTCACAACTACACAAGTGCCATATGTGTGTGTATGTATGTGTATATTTTTATATGTTTGTTTACTTGCCAATTAAAGAGGCATTTCAATCAGAAGGCAAACAAACAAAAAAAGTTCGGAGCAAGTGTTTTCACTTCCCCACAAATTTGTTACGCTTCGTAGACCAGTCACAGATGTCTTCCAACAAGCTGCTCAAATAAGTCACATATATGTACATATGTATAGCTGTGTGTGTGGGGAATGTGTATTCGTGAAATACCGGAAATGTTTCGTGTAGATCGAGGCAGACCTCACTGTTGTTGCATGCGATTAATTGCTTTAGCTCATTTCAAATCAGAAATGCCTTAATGTGTTTAATTTGCCGAATTTTGTCAAACGCTAATGACTTTACAATGTCGGCCTGCTATTGCGATAACGGCACTCACTAGTTCACATGGCACTTTGCACAGGTGTGCTCATCCATAAAGGGAATTCCTTAATCCTCATTTAATTTAATTTTCACAAATCATTCAGTTTACTCATGATAACTTGGAAAACCTAACCTCGAAAGCCTAATTTATTTGTGTGCTTATAAAAAATATTAACGGCTCTTTATCGCACCCTGACTGTGGACACCTACTTGGCTTGGCTATGACAGCCTTTGCTAATGGTGAAAATTGATTTTGACTAGCTTGGAATATTGAATCAAATTACATATGGACGTTAATTGGCGTAACGAGGTCCGTAGACTGCGAAGACCTGATATGTTTGGCTCTTGTTGACGTTTTTGAATTTCACAAATATTGTACAATCAAATTGTCATGTCGTAGCAATTAGCGCTTTGGGTGTAATATGAGATAGCCGCTGCAATATTTCTATTGAGCTCTGATGTTATGCTAATGTTTAATCCAATCAAATTGTAAAATTTTTAGTAATACGGCTGCGAGCATTCGCGTGCGTTTCCTAACGTTTGTCTAGATATATTTGTCAGTAATCTTTTTGAATACTTTTTTTTATTTGACAATATTTGAAATTTTCGCTCTAATCCACATTAAAGTTTTATTACCAGTCTTCGAGTTGCTATCTCTAATTTCGCTAACGTTTTTGGTATAACGGACTCAATCGGAGACTCCATGCCAGGTCCTTCTCTCCCTGGTCTTTCCATCTTAGTAGAGCTCTTTCTCTTCCTCTGCTTTCTCAGCGGATACTGCGTCGAACACTCTCAGACCTAGAGTGTTTTCATCCATTCGAAGGACATGACCTAACCAGCGTAGCTGCTGTCTCTTAATTTGCTGTACTCAGTCAATATCGTCGTCTACCTCATACAGCTCATCGTTCCATCAACTGCGGTATTCACCTTTGCCAATGCGCAAATGACCATAAATCTTCCGCGGAACGAGGATAATGAGTGACTTGTTGAGAAGGTCTTTACTTTCTAATTGCCTACTCAACCCGAAGTAACACCTGTTCGCAAGAGTTATTCTGCGTTAGATGTCGAGGCTGACTATGTTGTTGGTGCTAACGCTGGTCCTAAGACAGACGAAATTATCTACGCCTTTTCGGTTAGCTTGTGAAGCTTTTCATACACACTCATATCGGCCTCTCTCGTTTTTTGTCTGCAAATGCGTCTAGCTTCCCTTTTTAACACTCAGTGTCTATCCCATCCCGCACCTGCTGTGGTCGATTGCAACGTTGCGAGGTAGGCAGTCTGTTTCCTCTCCACTGTGACACGACATTCTTTATCGTACAAGAGCACTTACCATATTTCGGGCCCCGGGGAAATAGGTCGGGCTCAACCCATTTGTGGATGTTTCTTCGTGGAGGCTGAATTTATTGACTGTTGCGCCAAAGATACCTTTCTTGCCCACCCTGGCGTTAAAGTCGCCAAGCACGATTTTGAATTCGTGGCGGGGACAGCTGTCATAGGTGTACTCCAAGCGACATCTGTGGTCATATCGTCGTTCTCTTCCGTCGGGGCGTGGCTGCAAATCAACGATATGTTTAAGAACTTCGCTTTGATGCGGTTTGTGGCTCTACTTTCATCTATCAGGGTAAATGGCAGGACTCGGCGACGAAGTCTCTTACCCATCACGAATCCCACACCGAATTTGCGCTTCTTTATATGGCCACAGTAGTAAATACCACAAGGAGCTCGCTCTAATTAACATTATGTTTTCATCAGCGGTCTTCGATTCGCTATTTGATTGTTATAGAGTGTTCGATACGCCACTCTCTACCGACAAATTTCCACATTGTTTATGCGTCCGGTCATCAGCGCTGGAATTTGAAGGGCCAGTGAACGCTGATTTACCTACGGTCTGATTGCCAAATCAAAAAGGAAACCGTTGAAAGGCGACTGAAGTCACAACAAAAGATCATTGGCTATAAAGATTTCACGTTTCTTTGATCAATCCGCATAATTAAACATGTGCAACATTCCATTTGCATAAAAAAATTAAAGCAATTATTGTTTTTCTCGGCCAATAACACCGTTGGGCACCCACACCTTTTATGCCATCAGTGCCGATGGTCTTTCGCCTATTGTGGGAACGGTTAACCACCGGATGTGATAAGCTTTTCTCAAATTTGCATTGCGTCAATCAAAAAGCATGAATATATCTGTCAGCTGCTTCACCACAAAGCCCGCAGCCGCTGTAAGCACCTTCCGCCCCCACGCAAAGCCCCGATATGCGCATACATACATTGATTTTGTGTCGGTAAATGTAAATAAACAAGAATGCAAACAATTTCGAAATTTAAATGCGATTACAGATTACACGCTTGCGAGTAGATTTGCGGTTTTATGAACTCACACATATTTTACTAGTACAATTTATTGCGCAATTCAAACTGCTAGACAATGTACTCACTTATGAATATCGCGAATATCGCACCTAATATCCACTTACGATGCGATCATCGGCATTCGGGCTGGCGTAGCGTTCTACATTTGTAATGAGTCGATAGTAGGCTCTGCTGGGGGTGCACAGGCGGGGGTTGTTGCGGTCGGAAGCCTAGCAATTAATATGCAATAAATGTGAATATGGAAAATGTGTGGTGAGTGGGTGTGTTGCATGTTGTTGTTGTATTTGGAAGGAATTTATATGCAATCGAATTAGTAATGCATACCCACACACTTGCACTCGAATAGCTACGAAGCTGAGTGGGCGCTGGGTGAAACAAGTTTACTCGGTGTTCGTAGGAAAATTTTCCAGTGTGTCAGCGTAAATTTGCATAAATTAGCATTGTAATAGAAGATTATTCTAATTTATAATACATTTGAAGCGCCTAATAACAATTTGTTACTTCAGCTCAATTATATAACCGATTCATCTTATTTGGTTTCTCAATATTATGAAGTAATGCCATTTCTTTGAGATGCCAAGCGACACTAGGTAAGAGAGTTAAGTAAGTCTTTCAAATCAAGGGGGGTCTTAGAACATCCCAAGCTTGTTTTGAGGCGGCTTGTTTAAATGTCAGTCACTATATCCGATTCACCGTGGGTGTGACATCACACTCTCCATTTGAAACCGCAATACTCGTAAATAAAGTATGCAGTTAGTTGTTCTACACTCCGGCGTATACATATACTTAGTATAAATTGCGGTTCTCTGGTGTTCTCCACATACCAATGGCTCACTATAAATAACTTGTTTGGCGTCGAGGAGTCTTCGCAATGCATTCGTTCTCTTCAGCAACTTAATATCGTTCGATTGGTTCTTAAAAGTTAGAAATCCTGTCTGCGCAAATCTATTTCATGTCCGTCTGTCTGCATGTACGCGAACTAGTCTCATAGTTTTTGAGACATCGGTCTCCCTCCAAGAAGTTGGACATTTGTCGGATCCGCCAATATCGGACGACTATAGCGTATAGTATACATAAAGCGAATTCGACTTCTACTTCTTTCTGAAGTACATAAAGTTTCGATTAGTGAAATCATTCAACAAAGAAGTTCAATTCTGGTGCGGAAACATTCAGAAGTTCAATCAAATTTATGCTGCAGAAACATTCAGATTGTTGGAAAAGATCTTCAATGATAATTGTTCGTTGCGAGTAAGTGTTTTTGATAGGTACAAATTATTCAAAGATTAAAAATTATTCCAGAACGCATTAACGGCGAACCACGTCCAGGACGGCCAGCAACATCAACTGATGATCAACACGTGAATAAAGTATAGGTGTTGGTGCTTGAGAATCGACGATTAACAGACAGAGATCTTACTGGCATCGTTGGATTATCGGAAGGATCAATGAAAACCACTTTGAAAGATCATTTGGGTCTAAAAAAGTTAAAGCACGATTGGTTCCACAATCACTCATTTTTATGAAAAACAGCGTCGCGTTATCGTCTGTAAAACAAGCTTTTGGCTACTAATATGTCATGAAACGTATTATTACTAGCGATGGGTCTTGGATCTATGCTTACAACACGGAAACAGACGATCAATCGATCGAATATCGTGAAAGATGAGCCAAAGCCGAAAAAACCACGTCAAAGCAGGTCAAAAATCAAGGTTATATTGGTAGTTTTCTTCAAGTATCAAGATGTGGTTCACTTCGAATTGTTTCCGCCAAATGAATGTTATGCGTCGTTTGCGCGAAGCTGTTCGTAAAAAGAGGCCGGAAGGCGAGCCGACAACTCTTAGTTTTTGCACGACCATAAGGCACCGTCGCAAACTGCATTGATGCTTCGTGAGTGTTTCGCTAAATTTTGAACCAATATCATGCCGTAACCACCGTATTCGCCTGGTTTAGCTCCGTGTGACTTCTGGCTATTCAGCAAGTTCGTACGACCGCTACAGAGAAACCGTTTTGAGTCAACTGAAGACATTGAACGTGAATCGCTAAGCGCATTGAAGGCTATTCCGGAAATTGACTTTAACAACTGTTTCGAGAATTGAAAAAAAAAACGTTGGCACAAGTGTATTGAGGCCAAGGTGGAAGACTTTGTGGGAGACGAAAGAGATTTTTAAGAATAAATTAAGAATTTTAAATGTATGAACAAAGTCTTACTACTTATTGCTCATTGTAGCATTTTTCATTTGTTTTTTTTTTCTTTAAATTTCATGGAATTGTTTGTTTACCAACTTTTTTTTTTGCATTAAAAGTCTCTTTATTGAATTAGATTATTAAGCAAATAGTAGTTATTAAGTGGGAATAATAGCAAGACAAACATTGCCTCGATAGATTCATGCAAACAAACACTCGTTCTAGGTATGCGCACATGTTTCTCCGTATATGTGTTTGTATGAGCCTATGTGTGTGTGTGTGCATACGTGCCCGCAAATGTAAGACCTCAATTACTGATTACAAAATGGGCAATTATTGTAGGCACAAATGCAAATACAACTGAAATGATTATTGCCTATTGTACTTATGTGGACTTATAATTGTAACAACAATAAGCGAGACGCAAAACAAAAACACATGCAAGAAAAATTACAATCACGAGTAAATAATATTCGCCTGATAACTCACATTTACCTAAGGCATAGCGCACTGCACACGCTCAAAAAGCTGTGGCCATAAAGCTGAATTCAGTGTCTTCTTCATTTCACGGTTAAATGTTCTTTGGTTGCATGTTTGCTTACGAAGAAGCAAGAGATTTGCAAAAACTATGCAATTAAATGCATTTTATGGGATATTTATGATGTTCATGTATGTGACAATGCAGGCCACATCTCTCTGCTTACCATTGAGATTTTTCATTACCGAGCGCATTCGGCACATTTGAAAAAGGTTGCTGTGGTAAGCGGAATCGCCAATATTCGAGTTGGCTGACTTCCAAGCAGAAATTTCTCTAAGTGCTAGTCTTCTAGGTCTGAGTACTCTTGACAATGTTGAGTGTAAAGCCTACATAGGGTACAATAAATGTCTTCAACATGGAAGTAACTCGGAGAATTTCTTTTCATTAGCTTCACCAACTAGCATAGATATCAGTCGGTCAACGAAATCCATATTTTTTAGGTGCCTCAGTGTAAATGGCGGCAGTCAGGTTGGTAGTCGATGCTCCTCGACAATTCGGATGAAAAAAAACAAGGAAAAACGTTCATTTGGTCTCCACCGAGTTATTATAACCTTCACAAGTGATTTTTTTATAGCTTGAGGGTATAAAAAGAAGTGTATCTTATTTTTCATCGGACAGTTTGTATGTCAGCTATATGTTATATTGGTCTGATCTGAACAATTTGACCTGCGTTTGTACCATCGTCTTGGACAATTTTCTATGCCGGATTTCGCGAAGATCTAGTCAAATAAAAAGTTTTCCATACAATAACTTGATGTCAATCGATCAATTTGAAAGACGGATATATGCTATGTTGCTCCGATATAGGAGGTTCCGAAAGGTGAGCGTTTCTTGGGTAGGGACTTAAGCAAGATTTCAGAACGACATCTCAAACACTGAAAGACTGATCCACGTAAATACGGACGAACATGGATAAATTGATGCGACTAGTTTCACTGACCATTTATGTATATGTGACCTGGTCTACGAAAAGGGAGCTAACGTGGGAAACTAGTTTTTTGGAAAAAGCTGTTAAAAATAATCGTCAGTTTCTCGTTATCTCATTAATTGTTCTCCTTTTTTTGACACCTAAGCCCCCTTTCCGTAGACCAGGTCACATATAAGAATATAACAGGTCAATTGAAAAGTCCCAGGCCTATCAAAGTTAAACACATTTTTTGGCAAAATTCTTTTCATTTAAGCGACTCTCAAATTACCATTGTTTGTAGTATTTTGATACATTTGTTCTTTGCTTCAAAATAGGCCTCAGTTTCGATGCACCCAATTCATGGATTTTTGCCCTCATTTTCACTAAATTGTGACACGGTACATTGGCTTAGTGAAACAGCACCTTAATTTTCTTCAAATGCGGCCATTTTGGGGCATTTCGTCCTTCAAATGGTCCACTTACGCTATGCAATAGTCGCTGTTGCTAGCCCTTCCTTTTTTAAGGTAGTCAATAAAAGTTATTCCATGCGCATCCCAAAATACGGATGTCATAACCTTGTCAGCCCACTGTTTCGTTTTTACTCGCTTTGGTGTGGGTTCATCGTGTGAATGACTGTCGATTAAACATCGGAGTCAAATGTTGATGCCCTGCTTCATCCATTGTCACATATCCATGCAAAAACTCGGACTCATTACGCTTGAACATCTTCAAATACTGCTCCGAATCATCAACTCGTCTTTGTTTTTGGACAAAATGAGCTAGTGTGGCACTCACTTTGCGTAAAGCTTTCTCATACCCAAATATTCATGAATGATATGATGTATATATTCAGTAGATATCTTTAGAGCGCCTGCTATCTCGAACAACTTCAGTTTATGGTCATCTAAAGTTATTTTGTGGAGTTTTTAATGTTTGGGTGGTGGGTCTATAAAATCAACTCAAGTCAATTGTAACTGTTTTATTGTGAGTTGCCTGTGTGCACTTGCCTTCAGTCATATATTTCTCTCTGCGACAGTGATTTGTTTGATTGTGTTGGTTGATAAGCACAGTAGAGGCACCACGTGGCCGGCTTTTACCAGTTTCTGCTGGCCGCAAGAACAGTAGTTTGTGTGTATGTTTGTATGCAAAACATTAGCTGATAACCGAACAGCTGACAGTAATGTAGACAGCGAATCTGATATATATTTTACATACATACATATATACATACAAGCATCTAAGTGCGGTTTGTAATGTTTTGTTATTAATTGATGAATCAAGGATTGCCTGTCTCATGGCTTGGGGTGAGGCTGATAGGTTAAGAGTGCCTGCACCTTATCTCATAAACAATAACATACTCGTACTACCTATTTACACTTTGTTTACCTAAATTCGGTATGAGTTCGTGCTGTGTTGTCTATGAGGCTGTTATCACCACCGCAATGTAGAACAAAGTGCTTAGGCTAATGTCTGTATTTAATTAATAATGAAATTAGTGATTAATAAATATGCTAATGTTTAGTAATCAATAATATTGCTAAAAAAATTTAAAACAAAAAATAAGAAAAACTAAAAAAAATAATAATAATTAAAAAAATATATATAAAAAAAATATTAAAAAAATGTAAAAAAATATAAAAAAATGTAAAAAAAAATTAAAAAAATATAAAAAATATAAAACCTATAAATTAAATTAAAAAAATTAAAAAAAAATAAAATAAAATTAAAAAAAATAAGAAAAAAAAATTTAAAATTAGAAAAAAATTATAAAATTTAAAAAAATATTTAAAATTTACCTTAACATAAAAAGTCGAAAATTATTAATTTTTCTCCTCCAAAAATGTGGTGAAAATATACAGACACATAGCTAATAACACTACTTAACTGATCTAACAGATTTATGTGGCGTTTGAGGTGTCCTGTTAAGCTGAAATTAGTGATTAATAAATATGTCAATGTTTAGTAATAAATAATTTTGCTAAAAAAATAAAAAAAGAAAATAATAATAATTAAAAACATCGGAAATAATAATAATTTAAAAAATAATAATTTGAAAAAAATAATAATAATTAAAAAAATTATTTAAAAAAAATTAAAAAATAAAAAACTAAATAATTAATTTAAAAAAATTAAAAAAAAAAAAATTAAAAAAAATTAAAAAAATTAAAAATAAAAAAAATTAAAAAAAAAATTAAGATAAAATTAAAAAAATGAGGAAAAAATTAAGAAAAAAATATTTAAAATTTATCTTATCATAAAAAAGTCGAAAATTATTAATTTTTCTCCTCCAAAAATGTGGTGAAAATATACAGACACATGTAGCTAATAACACTAATCAACTGATCTAACAGATTTGTGTGACGTTTGAGGTGTCCTGTTAGAATACAGTGGACACTAAAAACACAAAAGATCCTACGTGTTAGGAAATTTTTACAATTTTCCCAAAAACCCAACCCAAAATCAGCCAAAACACCGCCTTTAACATCGCAGTCGCAAATTAACTGTAAACTAGTGTAATTATTAGATTCAGTGTTCTTACAAGCATCTTTATTGTAATAAATAGATATTTTTGTGTTTGCTTTCTGACTGAAGTTGCAAAAACAATTTGTAGTCGCAAAAACCGGGATCGGTTTGCAATTTAATTTATCCCCTTTTACAATACTAGTAATTAACTTGCATTTACTAACTAAGCAGCTTCATTATTCAGTATTCAAAACCTGTTTTGAGTAGTTTTGTTTTCTCATCTCAACGATAAAGATACATTTGTAATTTGCTGACGATGGGTCCCAAGTACAAAGTCTAGAAAAGGCAGCCTCTAACCCAAAAGTGTAGTAAATATAATAGGTTATGAGAAATTCTTCTAAAACTTCTTACATCTCTTTTATATTCAAAATAAATTCACACAGTTCAGTTACGCTGATTCCCTGAACTGAGTTGAGCTGGTGTGCAAAACGTCAACCAGAAGATCGGAATTGTTTATATTAGAGATATAAGGTCACGACGACGATAAAGTTTGCACCAATTTCATTCAGCGCTAAGACACATAATTTTTAAGAAAGCGTGTGCAGTTCATTTCATTAAAATATAACACATTTTGACCAACCAAAGCGGTTCAGGGTCAGGTTGAGAGTCGAAACCTGAACTATTAAATATTAACCTTTAAACTTTTGACATTTTTCAGTTATACCAAGATGGTATCTCAAACGAAATTCATTATTAAGAAAAGAACCGAGAGAGAGAAAGAAAACTGTAAAAGTTTAGTGAGAACAGTAGGCATACGCGATACAAAATATTAAAGGAACAGCCAGTCTGTAGGCTGGGAAATATATATAACACTTGCCTTACATAATACGGTTGTAAGCTAACAATATTTACTGCTGACATTGACATGACGGTGATACTTCATTCATAAGTACATATTGCCGGTTTCTTTATTATTCGCGAGTGATGCGGAGGCGTGACGAAACAAGAGCTTCTGTTAATTTTCATAAATTGAAAGAAAAAAATCTGTGTTGACTCTTTCATTATGAAAACAATTTACTACAAAACGCTTGTCTTATAGGTCGTTATCGTACAATGATAAACAATAAAAACGTGTACTTATTGTTTAAAGGCCTACATATATGTATATTATTTTTCTGTTGCCATATTTTTAACTCGTTTTCATATTTATACCCTGCACACAAAATGGCGGAACTTTTTTTAGTGGAAAATAGCAGTTTTCACTTTAATTTTTGGAGATTATAGTATTACCTTAAGCAGTAATGCATGTCAAATTTCGTGAATATACCACGTCAAATACGAAAGTTTTCCATACAAGACCTTGATTCAGATCGTTCGGTTTGTATGGCAGCTATATGCTATATTAAGCCGATCTGAACAATTTCTTCGGAGATTACATTGTTGCTTTAGAAAATAATATATACCGAATTTCGTGAATATATCTTGTCAAATGCAAAATTGTTTGTATGGCAACTATATGCTATAGTAAGCCGATCTAAATAATTTCTTCAGAGATTACATTGTTGCCTTAGAAAATAATCTATACCGAATTTCGTGAATATATCTTGTCAAATGCAAAAGTTTTCCATACAAGAAGTTGATTCCGATTGTTTAGTTTGTATGGCAGCTATATGCTATAGTAAGCCGATTTGAACAATTTCTTCGGAGATTACATTGTTGCCTTAGAAAATAACCTGTGCCAACTTTTATGAAGATATATCGTCAAATGCGGAAGTTTTCCATACAAGAACTTTATTCCAATCGTCCAGTTTGTTTGGCAGCTATATGCTAGAGTTAACCGATTTGAACAATTTCTTCGAAGATTACATTGTTGCCTTAGAAAATAACCTGTGCCAACTTTTATGAAGATATATCGTCAAATGCGGAAGTTTTCCATACAAGAACTTTATTCCAATCGTCCAGTTTGTTTGGCAGCTATATGCTAGAGTTAACCGATTTGAACAATTTCTTCGGAGATTACATTGTTGCCTTAGAAAATAACCTGTGCCAACTTTTATGAAGATATATCGTCAAATGCGGAAGTTTTCCATACAAGAGCTTTATTCCAATCGTCCAGTTTGTTTGGGAGCTATATGCTAGAGTTAACCGATTTGAACAATTTCTTCGGAGATTACATTGTTGCCTTAGAAAATAACCTGTGCCAACTTTTATGAAGATATATCGTCAAATGTGAAAGTTTTCCATACAAGAACTTGATTCCGATCGTTCAGTTTGTATGGTAGCTATATGCTATAGTTAACCGATCTGACCCATTTCTTCGGAGATTACATTGTTTCTATGGAAAATAATCTATACCAAATTTCGTGAAGATACATTGTCAAATGTGAAAGTTTTCCATACAAGAACTTGATTCCGATCGTTCAGTTTGTATGACAGTTACATGTTATAGTGGTCCGATATCGGCCGTTCCGACAAATAAGCAGCTTCTTGAAGAGAAAATGACGTTTGCAAAATTTCAAAACGATATCTTAAAAACTGAGGGACTAGTTCGTATATATACAGACGGACGGACGGACAGACAGACGGACATGGCTAAATCAACTCAGCTCAACATACTGATCATTTATATACATATATACTTTATAGGGTCTCCGACGCTTCCTTCTGGGTGTTACAAACTTCGTGACAAACTTAATATACCCTCTTCAAGGCATAAAAGAAAAGTTTTTCACAGAACGATGGGGGGAAGGTTTTATTATAATCAAATCTATATATAATAATTATTATTTGCCTAATTTTTCTTGTTTATTTGACAATATATTTTATAAAAAATGCATCTGAGTAGGGTATTGAAGCTTTGTTTCAGCCGCAGTTTACGTTTTTTCTTGTTTTAGTTCACACAACTGGCAACTTTTCATCACTAGCGCTGTGTTAATGAATATTAATAATTGTTTTGTATTTTTCATATTTTTTTTTTTATAAATAATAATATGTTATTAGAACGCTTAATGTTATTTAATTTAAATTAATTTTTAATTTGTTTTACTAATTTTACTAATTTATTATAAATGTTGCTTTTCATTTTATTCAACTGTATTCCCTTTGAATACCGTTTGGCACAATGACCCATGATGGCGCTGAATTACAGTCGCTATAAATTGCTTTTCAATTATGACAATTATGCAATTTTAAAAATATTGCTGGCAATAATTATAAATTAATGTGCTAAATATACGAATACGAGTGCGCTGACGTCGCTGCACACGACTACGACTATTATGCTGAACTAATTCTAACCCCAACTAGAGGAGTTCAATATTTAAGCGATATATAGATATGAGTGTGTAAATAGAATTTTACTCACACTCGCATAGAATTACGTGCAAGGCAGTCATGCATAAATGCATTTGACAGTCCATATATCTAGTTATCTATATCATATACTACACATCTATACATACATATGGATGTTCCAAATACCTTTTAAATGAAAATGACAATGTTTGCCCGTTCGCTTTTTACCTTATTGGCAGCGTAAATATGATTACAAGCTGAATTGGCGCTTAATTGGAAGAGAGACAGACGTTTTTTCGCCGTGGAAGCCACCAACCAGCCGGCAACCACTTATAGCATAGACATCGGCATCTCATCTAATGCCGGCTTTGGTCGGGTTCGCATAGTCCGCATGTGTCGTTCGGAGCATGAGAAATCGTGTGGTGCGCGTAGGCTCGTTTATGCACATTCGTTTTGTTTTTTTTTTTGTGTAAAACGGCACCCCTCTTGTGCTCCTCCTTCTTTCAGTCTTCTAATGATTTATGACCGCAACTTGAGCTCAACTTTTAAAGCTTCGTTGCAACCCTACCGTATCGTATTTGCAGTTGTCGTTGTCACAATTATTGTTGCTGTTGCTCAAGTGAGTGCAATAGGCGAGCAACGACATGACAACCTTGTAAAATGAGTTTTCTTGACCTAAAGCTCACTGGCAGTTGTGCAATTGTTGGTGTGAACTCGCCAGTAGGCATATTTTTGTTATTTTTTTTATGGCGAGATGTAAAAATCAGTAGTCATATGTATAAGTACATATATGTATATGAATATATGCATATACATATGTACATATGTGGTAACAGCTTAAAATACCTGTGAGGGCCTACATGTGGATGTGTTATTTATATCGAGCGAGTTTGATAATGAAAAATACGCTAAGCGCACATCAAGACTCGCCCCTAGGCCGAGCAGCTTGAGTAGCTGCGATTTTTCATATTTTCAGAAAATGTGAAACTAATGAGCAGCTATAAATAAATGTATTTTCTTAAATATGTTAGTACAGGGTGTTATATTTGTAGGTTTTACTTATGTAGTATGTGACTATGAGCTGATATTTTGTCAGGAGAATTTTTAGCTTGAAAACTCGCGTGCTTTGTCGATATATGTATGTACATTGTAAATAAAATGCAACGTATTTAATTATTCAATATTTATTTTGCCGCCTGTAAAGTAATCTCCACCAGTTGTAATACACTTATCCCAACGACTTTTCCAGTCCTGAAAACACTTCATAAGCACTTTTTGGGATGGTCTTCAGCTCTTTCAGCGAATTTGGTTTTATCTCTTTGGTCGATTAAAAGCAGGCTATACGGAGCGGCAATTTCAATTCGGGGAACAAGAAAAAATCGTACGGAGCCAAATCTGGAGAATACGGTGGTTGAGAGCGATGGTATTCCTTGCGTTTTTGGCTGTATATTCGGTCACAATCGATGCTCGATATGGTGGTGTATTTTTATCGTCTAAATGTTCTTCCACAATTCCGGTCGTTTTCGACCGATGTTCTCACGCAAAAGTCTCAATACGTTCAAATAGTATTCCTTATTGACCGTCTACCCCTCCAGAATAGATTCATGATACACCATACTACGAATATTGAAAAAAATAACGAGCATCACTTTGATTTTTGAGCGGCTTTGGGGTATTTTTTTTTTTTTTTTTGATTTTCGGCTTGTTTTTTAGCCTCCATGTTGATGATTGATGAGTTGTTTGCATGTCAAACACATAATCTCATGTTACATCGGCAGTTATAATGCTTTCCATGAATGTGGGATCGGAATTCGACCTGTTTACGGTACTCTTTCTGAAAAAAATTCAGCTTTACCGGGACGAGTCGCTTCGTAACCAAATTTCCATCAAAATCATTGGAACGGACTCGCGAGAGATATCGAGCTCCCTTGCCATCTCTCTTACACTTGCTTGACGATTTTCAAGCACCATATCATTGACTTTTTTAATATTTTCACCAGTTGAAGAGGTCGAAGGCATGTCTTCAACGATCTCTCGACTGTCTTTGAAGGCTTTGTATTATTATTTTTTATTTTATATACTTTTTCTAATGGGTTTCATCATACCATGATATTTTTTGCTTTGAAAATTTATCAACCCCGATTAATAGTAACCTGAAAAGCTTTGTAGAAATTCTTTTTAATGGAGAACCCTGTACTTCCAGTTTATATTTATATAAGTATATTGCCAGGTATTACTTAAGTTATTAAAGCTTCCCTAAATTTGCTTAAATTTATGACTTTATTTATTGTGCTTTATTGTTCAGTTTGAATAACATATATATGTAGATTTAGAGTTACGCGTGCGTACAAAGTGACAGAAACCTCGGGTTTTCGTCATCTCTTAAATTATTTATACTTTCATTTTTGCTATTTTCCTGACATTTTCCAAGGAATTTCGTCATACAATGATATATTTTAATTCCCAAAGTTATCAACGGCTTTCTACCGGTTAAATTCTCTATGTTTTGCATGACACAGCACGCAGTAGGGAACCCTACTGCAACCCTTGGTAGGGGTTTTCGATTCTATGGATTTTGTGGCCACCGCTTTTCTGGTCAATTGGTCAGCTAACTATTTCTGATTTCTTTCGATGAAATCGATGAAATTTCTGCGGTGCTGCTTGATCATTACTGCTAAAATTTATAATTACCAAGCTATTTCTTAGATAAAACTTAAAGTTTTTTAAGTCTTGCTTTCCAATTTTGTTCCGTCTAAAATTATGTTAAAGCTTTGAGTTACAAATTCCTGAAATTCTAGGTGTTGTCCAATATCATAAATTTTTCAAACCCGCAGTTTGGCTAAATTGTTACCAGACCGTAATGAATTCTATAGTTATGTCTCTTCAATTGTAAACTTTTTTTATTTATTTATATTTTATTTTAAGCTTGAGAAAACAGTGATTTATTAACACGAATTTAGTTAAACTTATAAGTAATTGAGCTTAGGTTCACAATATTTATATTAATCACAAGCGAATAACAGTTATAAGTCACCTGTTAAGTAATCGATGATGCCACATTAGCAAACAATGAATTCTGTTCCTATTATGTCCAACTTTTTAACTAGAGACATTATAGTTTCCTAAGCGAAATGCGCAAGCGAATTATCATTAAAACGCTAATCAATGAATCTATTGTAGTCTTTACCTTTATGAACTGCTAAAATTCTCGAGAATTCGCGTGCTCAGTTTTGTTGGCAATTACGTATGCATTTGCGTTGAACCGGTTCACTAGCACCATTCATCGATCAACCGGCGCATTCATAGGGCTGTTTGAGTGTTGTGAATTTGTTGCTCCAATCTTTGTAAACATTTTAATGAATTTGTGCAAATAAACAATAGTGTAACTGAAATTAGATAAAAATTATAAGTTTAACGCTAATATGTAAAATGTTTCTCAAGGAGTTATAGCTACTAGCTAGTCAGTTATATATATTTACAGCATTTAATGTACTTTAATAATCCCTGATTCATTTGGAATACACTTGGATTCGCTTGATTCCATAGTCTATCTCTAAGGGGACCTCGTACCAAAGGAGCATCTACTTTTCACTAATTTTTTAAAGAAAAATCACGGAAATTTCATATTCAATGGGAAATGTTTGTTATCATCCGAAAGAGCATATTTTGGCATTTATTTTTTGGAGATTATCTCTTTTAAATGTTGGCTGCGGCTACGTCTCATATGGTTCATCCATTGAGTCCAATTTTCAATGATTCGTTCGAGCATTTTGAATGGTAACTAGCGAATGACACGCGTTTATCCAAGGCCTTCCGCATATACTTAAGACTTTACATATGCCCTCAGGGAAAAGTCTACTTGTGTAATATCACACGATCTTAGTGGCCAAACGATCGCTACAAAACGTGAAATTATCTGCTAAACGAAGTGTGTTCTCAATAAATCCATTGATTGTTGCTATGTGTGGAAAGTGGCACCGTCCAACACATGTCACCAAATGTCGCCGAGATCATGAGCTTCAATTTCAGGCATCAAATAGTCGCTTATCTTGGCGCGATAACGGTCGCCATTGGCGGTTACCTTCTCATTGGCATTAGTTTTGAAGAAATATGATCCGATGATTCCAACGGCCCACAAACCACACCAAACCGTTGTCTTTTCTGGATGAAATGACTGCTCTTGAATATCTTCATGTTGCTCTTCGTTCGAAATGCGACCATTTGGTTAGTTAACATACCCATTGAGTCAGAAATGTGCCTCATTACTGAACAAAATTTGGCCCGAAAACAGCGGATCTTCTTGGAACTTTTCAAAATCGCAAAGAGCGAAGCTATGTCGCTTGGGAAGGTCGGGCGGCTTCAGTTCTTGTAAAGCTGTATTTTGTATGCTTTCAGTTTAAGATCTCGACATAAAATGCGCCAAGTTGTTTCATACGTCAGTCCGAGTTGCTGCGAACAGCGCCGAATCGACTCTCCACGGTCTTCGTGTACACTCTATATTTGCTTTCCTGCGCACTGGACGTGGTTTATGTACTTATAATATTAAAAATATGATTAAAACTCATGCTACTTGACAGTTTTTTGATTTTTTTTCTATTACTCATTCCTAAGAAATTTCTCTGGTGTGATATTCAGTACTTCCCCATTCTTGCTTATTAATTATTATTATCGTTTTCTTTTATTTTTTTCGAACTAAATTCTCAACTAAAGCTCGTGCCTGCCTTGATTTATGGTATTTATGTTTCAAAATTGTTTTGCTGTTATTCATTGAATATTTCTATATTCACGTATATTTTTAGTCTCTTTGTGCTAATTTTTATTTGTTCTCCTGTTTGACTTTTGCTTTTTCTTCGATGTTTTTTTATTTGCCTTATAATTTTCCGTTTGTCATGGGAAATTTTTTCTTTAAAAAATAACAGCATTTCGCGCTCACTTTGTCGCTTTGTTTGGCTTTAATCCAAAAATATATTTTTAAATTCAAATATTCGACAATAAACAAGCAACATATGAACATATTTTGGCCGCAAAAGCAGTAATAAAAAGTTGACAAAATTCTTTACAACGCCAACATCTCACAACTCATATGGGTCAATCGAAAATGCTTAACCGGCTCAATGTCATATTGAAGTCAGAATTCTCTACATGAACGCCTGTTCAGTCGTCTATTATTGTGTGATTTGTGTGGCTCATTAGTATAATGTATGATTAACATATGTTAATCAGATAGGTGCAACAATGTGCCATTTCAGAATGTAGGAAACGAACGAACTCGTCTTTTTTAGCTACAACACAATATACATATGTACATTAAGTGATCTGTGGTGGGTTTGTGTTAGAGCAGAGCATTTGTGGGAATTTCTACTACGTATTTTTGAATATGGGACTCCTTATAATACCCTGAACAGATTTGATGGAAATTTTGTAGAAGAAAACGTCAAGGAGACCCTATGATATAAATGTTCAGCATGACGAAGTGCATACGCGAACCAGTACCTCTGTTTTTGAGATATCGATCTGAGATTGTATGCACATCCTTTTCTCTCCAAAAAGTTGCTATTTTGTTGGAACCGCTTATATCGGACCACTATATCATATAGCTGCCATACAAACCGAATGATCTAAAAAAAATCTTTATATGGACAACTTTTTTATTTGACGAGATACGAGTATCTTCATCAAACTTGAAACTGATTATTGCCTCAGACATCGATATAATATCCGAAGATATTATTTAGGTTGGATCACTGTTAACATATAGCTTCCATAGAAGCTGATGGATAAAAAACGAGTCCTTGTATAGAAAATTTTTTTAATTGACGAGATATCCTCCCGAAATTTGGCTTGAATTAATGCCCAAAGCAGAATGCAATGGAAAGGCTATAATGCTTCGAGTATTATAGGGTTAAAGTTTAAACAAAATTAACGTTTTTTCTTGTTTTTACTTCAGTCCATAACAGTAAGAGAGAATAGGTAAATATTAATGATAATAATTATGTCGTAATGTGTAAACTTAGTTTAACCAAGCGAATGTATTTTTTCCACTACTTTAACCATCAAACTTTAACATTATTTTTGCAGAGGAGGAAGCGTATCATTGTTTAGCAGCGCTTGTCGGCAGCAAGGAGAAAGTCTTTATAAAGCAAACCAAATTACAGCATGAAGTCACCTGGAAAACTGTGATGCAAATTGCCAAAAAGCACAGCGTAAGTAAACCGGAAACTAGTCCACACAACAAACATTATAACAGACCTACTTCATATACGACTAACTTCACACCCCCGATTTTCGTCCACACAGAAAAATGCCGTGACCTATTTTCAACGCATCTGCCCTGGTGTTAAGCTGGAACGCGTCTTCATGGATTGGTGCTGGTGGATATTAGCAGGTCTACCATTTCAGCACCTAGTACGCATTATGGATTGTTACTTCCACGAGGGTATTAAGGTGCTGTATCGTGTGGCGCTCGTGATAATCAATCTCTTCCACAAAGAGTGTCAATCCAACAACGAATGGAGTCCAGATAATATTAAGAATGACATTGGTAATGCGTTAATTAAATTCTGCAAGAAGATACCAGTGTCACCAACGAAATTATTGCATGCCGCATTTAGTATTAGGGGACTGAGGTAAGCTCGCAACACTTTTACCTTTAACTCGCAAGCAATACTAACGTTCAATTTCTCTCCACAGTTCCACATATATTTCTAGAATATTTATGAAGACTGAAATGATACTAAAGAGCCGTTCCGTTTTGAATAGCGGTTCAAAGCAATTAGTTAAGTCGAGATCCAGTGATAATTTACCATCGAGTCAATCACAAGTCAATATACAAATGATGTCGCACACATTGACCATACGTGAGGTTAGTCCTTCTGCCGCGTAAAGGCATACTTTTTATCAACTAACTAATGATATGAAATTACTAAAGCTGTTTTGAGGTTAAAAAATTAAAATTGCAAAAATCTACTAAACCATAAATGAATTTATATATGTATGTATATTTTCATTTCTCTAATTTCGTATTATATGCTCTCAAGCAGCGTAACTTTCGAATTTTTACAAAGAGTTGCTGATGCTGAAAAGTGACATATAATATTACTTTGCCCCTTTCCTTACTTCCCCATGCCATTTACACTCACGTATCAAATCAATCCACTGTGCTTTTAGTACACCCACATCACAATTCTTTATTTCCCAGTTCACTCTAGCTGTCTAATTATTTTCACGAATTTGCCCACAAACGGCAGAGTAGATTTTCATTTTTTTTCACATTCAATATTTCAGCTTCTCAATTCAGCTTAGTCTAATTTTAAGCTACTTCAGTAATTAGTTATAAATGTCAGCTTAATTTATGTATAGAGAAGAGCTGTGCAAACTATGTGCGAACGAAATGACATCGTTAAAGGAATTTCTTATTTATTAAAAACAAAAAAATTATGAAAAAGCTGCATCGATTTCTTGACCAGCGAGATAATTTGTTACATTTCGGTACCGTGTCAACGAAGCTAAGTTAGCGGATAAAACGCGTCCTAAGCAGGGTTGCATATTTCTTAATGCAAAATATTAAAATTAGATTTTCTAAAAATTAAAATTAGATCTTCAATATTTAATTCGGCATTAATTAAAAATCTGAAAATTTCTTTTGAAAATTTTTAAAAGTTAAAATTTAGTTTTAATTAAGAAGAATTAATTTATTAAATTAAATATTAAAAAAAAATTGATTAATTTTAATTTATTTAAAAAATTGTATTTAAAATTTTTATTAATCTAAAAGTGTAACAAAAAATTAAAAAAAAAAAAAAAATAAAAAGAAAAGTTTAAAAAAAGTTAATTTAAAATTAGATCTTCAATATTTAATTCGGTATTAATTAAAAATCTAAAAATTTATTTAGAAAATTTTTAAAATTAAAATTTAATTTTAATTAAGAAGAATTAATTTATTAAATTAAATATTAAAAAAAAATTGATTAATTTTAATTTATTTAAAAAATTGTATTTAAAATTTTTATTAATCTAAAAGTGTAACAAAAAATTAAAAAAAAAAAAAAAATTTTTTAAAAAAGTTAAAAAAAATTAATTTAAAATTAGATCTTCAATATTTAATTCGGCATTAATTAAAAATCTGAAAATTTCTTTTGAAAATTTTTAAAAGTTAAAATTTAATTTTAATTAAGAAAAATTAATTAATTAAATTAAATATTAAAAAAAAATTGATTAATTTTAATTTATTTAAAAAATTGTATTTAAAATTTTTATTAATCTAAAAGTGTAACAAAAAAAAAAAAAATTATTTAAAAATATTTAAAAAAATTGAACTAATTAAATTTTTAATTAATTTGAAAACCTAATTTTAAATAATTTTATTTAAAATTAACTTTTGATTAAAATTCCGATTTTGGTATTAAGAACTAAAAATCTAAATTAGAATTTTCGAGACTAAAAATTTAATTTTTTTATTCACACATTTGGGTATACTATTTTTTTAAAATCAAATATTCCTTACAAGAACCTGATTTTAATCGATCATTTTGTAGGATAGCTACAGGTATGTACATACATATATGCTGTAGTGGCCAGATTTGAACAGTTTCATTGGAGATTGAACTGTTGTCTTAAACAATAGGTATAGACCAGTTTCCGACCATTGTAGTACCAGATGGAATTCAGTTAATAGGTTCATAAAGAGTAGTCATCCCTTAGGAAGCCTGCGTTTAACGCGAAACTTAATCTTAAACAATAATTCGTACGAAAGTTTGTGAATATGTCTCGCTTATTTGGGGAGAAACGGACGTTTGCAAAATTTTAGATTCATATCTCAAAAACTGAGGACCTAGTTCGCCTATATACTGATAGACAGACGGACATGGCTAAATCGACTCGTCTCGTCATATTGATATTTATATATATTTTTTAGAGGTTTTCCGACGTTTCTTCTGCGTGTTATGAACTTCGTGATAAATATTCCGGAAAAAGTTTGATAAAATATTAAGAAAATTATTTAAAATCGTAAAAAAATATTTTGCAGTACCCTGTTGTCGCAAAAATAGTTCTAATAACGAAAGTTTTGTTCGCACATTTTATGCATACACGTTGTGTCCCAAAAATAACCGCACTTTATATATAATCAAACAACAAGCAGCGTTTTCAGTTGAAAATTTGCAGCATTAAAAAGGTACATTCATCTTCTTTCAAATGCATCGGAGCTCATGTAAATCATATAACAGATGTTAAAGGTTACAGCCATTTCGATAAAGGAAACAAATTTGCAATTGTGCCATTATTTACAAAGTGCACAATACCACCAGATGAAATTTCTATCACTCCGTACGCTGATGATAATATCCCAGCCAAGCTTATAGCCACGATAACTGAGCTGCTGAGGAACATTACTTCCATAAAATATTTATGCTTTGATAAATAGATGAGGATTGCACCGCGACCAGGGGTGCATTGTGTCCATATTTTGCTTTCGCTGGTTGATCGTTCCAATCATTGTATTGTATCTAATGGCACCTGTATTGCATAGCAGTGATGGAACCAAATTTTCTTTCTGCGCGGATTTTCCTTCCAAAATATTTGCCATGGTGTTGTTACTTCGTAAATTTGTCTGAATTGGTATTAAAACCACTCATTTGGAAAAAGGAGAGATTTGAGAGTTGGGTTGGTTTGACCCCAAAATCACCCCCCTTTCCCCCCGTGGGTACGCCACTGTTGCATAAATAATAACTTTCAGCGTAAATACATTTGGTACTTTCTATGTGACTTATGTAACCAAAAAGTGCGGTTATTTTTGTGACACGCCGTGTACATATTTGTATAATTGCTCTCTGCTTAGTTTTAGTTTTAACCAATAGCTTAGTAAATATATAATATTAATATCTATATAGAAAACACACTGTAGCAAACAACAACAACAACAAAGCCACAACAAGTAACGAATTTAATTTGATTTCTATCTTGTTTTTTCATTTCGTTTACTTTTTCGCATATGTAACTCTCGTAACTCTCGTGAACTGCCGAAATGTGCATTGCAACATTTTAGCGATTGTACACCGAGACCTGTCGCAATTTGGTATGGGACACACAGCATAACTTATTATCAATACTTGAATTATATAGCAAAATGCAAAAAGCAAAAACAAAAACAATATAATATATAATTTAACAGCTGCTAATGCAAATGCAAAGCTCGTTCTACTACTTGTATGCTAGTTTTGCGTTTAATTACACTTTTCAGTTTGCGTTACTGTGTCGATTTCCGTTTCCGTTTGCGTTGCCGTGTTGAGTTTGTCTACTGTCTTGATTTAAATGGGCGTTGATTTGTCGGTGTTGCATTGTCTTTGGTTTAACATATATATTTTTTTCGTGCTGCTTCTGCGCGCGTACATACAAACATGCATACGTGTGGGTGTGTCGTTTTTTGTTTTTGTGCTACCATTTACTAACACTTTCGTGCTTTCTTGTAAGAAAACTCGTTTCACTTGCCTATCTGTAACCTCTAAGCCTTTAAATATCATATACTACCTTGCTGAAGTGGCGCTCTTTGCTTGCACTTGGCTCAAAATTGTTTTATCCTTTCGCTTTTATTGCATTTTCCACTTTTAAACTTGCAAAAAATAAAAAAAATGGCATGACTTGTCACCTATTTTCGGTTTTCTTTGCTTACCTTTGTTCCATTTATTTATTTTCATTGCGATCGTTATGTAAACACACATGTTATTTGGCAACAAGGAAAGGACTAAAGTTTTGTTGTGTATTACTAAAATTGTTTGTGCAATATTATACATATTTGATTGGCTGAAATTTGTTGTGAAAAATTAGTTAAGAAAAAAGGAAAAAAAAAACATTTTACATTACATCTAAACTCAATTGCAAGAGTAACGAAATACTTTTAATTATAACTTCTTTTCTCTTTTTGAAATGCTGCCATAAAAATGTGAATATTTTATTTCTCTCTCTCGACCCTGCTCTGCCTAACGCCTAAATCTGCTGACGAATAATACCCTGCGACCCATGGACTATAATATATTTTACTTTTCTTATTTTAAAAATATATTTTCAAAATTTTAAAATATTTTTTATGTTGTTTCATAAACCGTTTTATGCGCTACTTGAACCTGGAAACCCTAAACTACCGCGCAAAATTAAAATTATTATTATTACGCCATATTTTAATGAACCTTTGAACCTTATATTTATATACCCGTTATTTATAACCAATTTTTTTGCTTCATAAACCGTTTTGAAACTTTGAACTTTATTTACCTTACCGATATTTTTAACGTATTTTGTTTTTTTTTTTGGTTTCATAAACTTTTTTATGTTCTTCTTAAAACTGTAAACCCTAAACTACCGCGCCAAATAAAAATTATTATTTTTTTCCAATTTTTTATCAAAATATCTTGCTTTGAATTTTATTTACCTTATAAATACCCGTCATATACCCGTTATTTATAACTCATTGTTTTTTTTATTGTTTCAAATTAAAACTATTATTATTATTCAATTTTTTTCTGAAATACCTTGCTTTGTACCTTATTTACCTTATAAATACCCGTTTTATACCCATTATTTATAACGCATAAAACCGATTACTCATTTGCCTGCGCTCAATAGGGCGAAAAATCGCCTGGCCATAGAGCAGTTGCTATGGGTGTTTACCCCATACACAATCTAAAGAGTCTAGTTTGCTCCGGTGAAGATGTAAGTGTGATTTTTGTGTTAACAAAAACTGCAGATTTATATACCTATTACATATATAGTTGTTAAAAAATAGAGTGAACGCATTTTTAAACTCACTTATTTCTTGGATAATCTCAATGTTATCGAACTACACTTTTGCTTAGTGTTGTTTCTTTTTTGTTTTTTTAATAAATATTTAGTATATTTGTTCTGGTTGTTTATAGCGTGGATCGTTGTTGATTAATGAAAGTCTTTATAACTACATTTTTGGCACGAATATATTTGAAATTACAATGTTTTGCAATGTAAACAAGATACAAAGTAAACTTTAAGTATTCAAGATTCAATACAAACACATTCGTAGCGCCATCTGGTGAACCGCACTTTTTTCTTTAATTGCAATAAACATGAATTAATTACTCGTACAATACACCTAACAATAAGCAGTTAAAAAAAAAACACAGTCTTACATTCTGCAAGGGTTTTGCAAGTACATATTGAGCATTCGTGCTTTCGATAGTCGGTTAAACACGAATTTATACAAGTCGATATCTCCGAATGGTTTTATGTTAAAATAAAATATTCAACTATTTTCATATTTTTAGCCAGAGTGCGCCCTTTGATGTAACAATTTTCGTTTTCAGTCACATAGGTCATTAAATTTGTTAATAAGGTGCCTCCGTTTTCTTCTTAGCATCACAGTTTCTATGGCGTTCACCCAATGGGCAGGCGTTGGCATCACAAACAGGTTGTACAGCATGAAAAGGCAAATTTGAAAGTTTCGAATCCTCCTGAGGATTGCCTTTTATATTTCGGAACTTGAGAACAAAACAAAAAATATTCATCATCGAAAATCGCTTTATTGTTTTTCAAAATATTATCCGTTAAAATCTACACACTTTTGTATGCTTTTGAACCAATTCTCGAAACACTTCTTTCACTTTATCACGATTAAGTATCTCGAAAACATGAAATCTGAACTCATCAATCGCCTCCCCAGGTGTCGAAAACAGTTGAACTCTCATTTTACTTATAACCAAGTTAGGACAATACGTTTAATGCAGTTGTTTCAGTCGAAAAACGTTATACCCTTAGTTTATTTCTTGTGTACGGGATTAAAAGGAAGTCATTCGGTGCCAAGTCAGAACTATGCCGTGGATGTCTCATCAAGTCGTGCTCAGAAATACAGTTGTTTCGATGTGTAAGAGCTCGCTTTGTCCTAATCAAGAGTGATCTGTCTTCGGCGATGAAACTGCAACCATTTGCTTGGAAGTGCTTCGTATTCGAACAGCTTGTGTCGGTTTTGGCTCATCTCGAGCCATCCATACAGTCGAAATATCATGATGCAACAACTCATTTAATACGATCCTTACGAAATTCGTCTTGAGGTGATCTACGAGATTCTTGGTGGAGCTTCAAAATTAATGAAGTTCATCTATGCTCTCTAGCCGAGTTATTCCACGTCGAAAATTGTAAAAAAAATAGTCGCGCGAATATGTTGGAGATTTAATTCCATTTTATTATAAGTTTCTCTAAACAACACAAATAGCGCTCTTAAGTCAATGGGTTCTAAGTATGTATGCCTTAAAAAATGTCAAATTTTATGATGAAGTGCAGATTGCAACATTACAGTTGTCCAATCCCGTAAGGTAAAAGACAACCTAGGGATTAGTCGAGATTTTTCTTAATTGGTATCAGTTATTATATATCAAATATGATAATTTGTTAGACCTGGAGTTTACGAGTGTCAGTAACCGAAATCAACGACAAACAAGGTTCTCCAATTAATTTGGCGAAATGCTGTCGTGTCGACAGAGCTTGGCCACATATAAATCCAAGTTTTATCGCGCCGTGAAATCACCTACCAAAAGCTAATTCGGTATTTTGATTCAAACACGCTTTGGCTTTCTTCATTATTTAATTACAAAATCATAGAGTACTTTCAAAACCCGAAGTAAAGCAATAAACATTCAAGAGAAACGAACCAAAATCACACAAACATCAACAACTTACAAGAATTAATACAAAACGATTATGGCAGACCTCAGCAAGTCTCTTTAACTTGCAGAACGCCCCACATAAGTACATGCAAAACACACTCGTATATACCGTACACATAAGCCCATAAACTTTGGAAGCAATTCACACCAAAAACATTTCAAATTTATGTACATATGTAAATAGTGTTTGTCTTTTGGAAATCCAGCTCCCTTTTCGAGTTATATTTTGTAGAATTTGTTTTTATTGTCTTTGTCCTTGGAAACAGTTGAAAGGTTTTGAAACTAGTTTAGATTTGTTAGTGCTTCGATTTGTTCAAAGTTTATGACCACATTTATTCGTTCTGAGTGTCTGTAAAGTAGTCCCATTTTTTGTTATAAAACTTTCAGCCATAATCTCAATATCTTCAACTTATGGTATTAGTGACGTCTGGAAAAAAATAATTCTTTAATCTAAATGGGTTTAATTGTGTATCGATTTTCCAACATTTTGTACAACTATGAAAATTGTATCTATCTAAACTATTTTAAAAAAATTATAAATAAATTAATATCGATAAATGAATTAGTATCGATAAATAAGTTTATATCGATAAAGATAATAATATCGATATATGAATTAATTTCAATAAATTAATTAATATCGGTAAATAAATTGATATCGGTGAATAAATTGATGTCGATAAATAAAGAAATATCGATAAATGTATTCATATAAGTAGATAAATAAATTAATATCGATGAATAACTTAATTTCGATACCTAACTTAAATTCTATAAATGAATTAATTTTTTAATAAATTACTATTGATGAATAAAGCAGTATAGATACACGAACTAATATCGATAAATAAATTAATACCAATAATTAATTAATATCGGTAAATAAATTGTTATCGATGAATAAATTGATGTCGACAAATAAAGAAATATCGATAAATGAATTCATATCGATAAATAAATTAAAATCACTATATAAATTAATATCGATGAATAACGTAACTGCGATATAGTATGTCTAACTAAATTTCGATAGATGAATTAAATTTGTGAGTAAAATAATAACGATAAATGTGTTCATATCGATAAATAAATTAATATCAATAAAAAAATTTATATCGATGAATAAAGTGAAATCGATAAATTAATTAATATCAATCAATAAATTGATATCATAAATAAGAAAATATCGATTAGTCTTCATACCGTTACAGGCATAATTTTTATAAAAAGAATCCGTAATAGAGTTCACTTCATTTGTTCCAATAGTAGTAGTAATCCCTTAACGAACTTCTTCTACTATTATGAGTTTTTTTTAAATGCTGTCTTTGTTTACTTCTTCGTTTAATTGCTGTTAAGAGTAGCATGGCGTTGTTAAGTTTTGATGCCATATATTTCAGATTTTCCTACCAAATCTTAACTTCTCATTACGTAAGTTTCAAAAAAGGTTACCAGAAATGCTAGAACATAAGGAATTATATACGGTGATCCATTTCGAGGTCCCCACATTTTTAAAGTGAAACACAGAAACTTCATAATTAATGGGGAATGTTTATTATCATTCGAAAGAACATTCTTTCGCAATTATTTCTGCTCACCGAAGTGTTTTCTCAATAAATCCTTTGATTGATGCGATGTGCGGGAAGTGGGATCGATGATTCCACCGGTTCACAAAGCACATAACTTGAATTTCTTCAGGTTGCTCTTCGTTCCAAATGCGACAATAGACGTGGTATTCGGCGGTCGAATACTATCTATTTGAATCACCCGTTATACATATATTTTATAGAATCTTCGACATTTCTTTCTGTTCCAAGCTTTGTGGCAAACTTAATATACCCTACGCAGGGTATACAAATTAGTGCAAGTCCTAATGATAAACAATAAATAATAGAAATGACAGTTATGAAAACCGAATGACACATTTCCATTTAGAGCGCACTTAGTTGAAATTATTGGACGAAGAAATTCGTCAATTTGTTTAATTATTTTTACATTAATAACCTTTGTTGTTTGTGCATTGTTTTATATGTATGTGAGCGTATGCGTATTTGATTTGTTTCAATTAATCCGTAGAATGCTAAAAAGCTTTATTTGCATTTTTATTTATTTATATTTTTTTTTTTTAGTATTTAAACAAGTCGTTGTAGACAAAAGACTAATAAGCGTTTTTCATCTACAGCTCTTTACACTCTGGTCATGGCTGCCCGTCAGGATAACAATGTATCAGCCGGTACTGCTTTACACCACAGAGGAACACGGTTGCTCGCTGACCACCTTCTATGTGCGCGTCGAGCAGCACGAGCCCACGCTCATGATGATCAAAACGTGCAATAATGAGGTAACACATAACTATTTTTTTATTAAAAAAAAAAAAATAAAATCTAAAAAATGTTTACACTCTTTGCAGGTCTTTGGCGCCTACTGCTCAACTCGTTGGTTCGAACGCAATGTCAAAGATGACAAAGGCCAGCGTCAGGCCTACTTTGGCACTGGCGAGACCTTCCTCTTCTCACTCTATCCGGAGCGCGCCAAGTACCCGTGGGTCGGTATTGAGAATGAGAAGGATTTGGGACATGCGTCGGAGCTATTCATGGCAGCCGATTCGAAAATGATAACCATCGGTGGCGGGTAGTTATATAACTTATAAATATATGCATTGCTTTTTAAAAATACTAATATTACGATTATCCGCCTACAGTGAAGGCCAAGCCATTTGGATGGACGAGAACATACGATTTGGCAAAACGGACAGTTGCAAGACCTTCAACAATCCGCCGCTCTGTCCCTCTGGTGATTTTGAAATACGTGTACTAGAAGTGTACGGCTTTGATGGCATCTAAGTAGTGTATGTACGTACAGAACACATGCAACAAACACACACACACAGACACTGAACCAAAAAATAATCGTACACAACTAGCCGCAAACCCGCAATGTATGTGCCACTTTTGTTGCAAAGTATTTGTTGCTCGCAATGGCTCAATCCACCAGGCGTTATAAAGCGATTACTCTATGTTTTGTAATTTTGTTCTTGAAAGACAATGAGAGGCCGCTGATCGGTTCTTTTTGAATGTTGCTTAGCAAAAAAAAAAAAACAAAAAAGGGGAAAGGAAAAAGAAAACAGAACGAAATATTGTAAGCAACAGGCAGCACGAAGCACGATGTGTGTTCGATTCGCCTACAATTCAATGCAGAGAAAATTTTAAATCTAAAACGAAAATATTTCATGCGAAATTGCCCGCCGAGAATGTCTTCTTTTGCGTGATGAGGATGATGCTGATGATGATGATGGCGTTGCTGCTTCGGTTGATGTTGCTAATCAGCTGTTTTGTGAAGCAGCATAGGTAGAGTGAGTTGTTCAAGGCGCAGTATTTTACGTATACATATATTATTACATATACCTATACATATAACTTATACATTAAACAAGTAATTCTCGTGGCTGGATTGCCAATGCGCTATTTGATGAGTGTTAGTAGTAAACAGAAATTAATAATAATACATATATACATATATATACCTATATAGTTGTAGTAACAATAGCTGATATACAAATATATAATACATGTTGTTGTAAAGCGAAGCAGCAAAACAAAGAAATACTCGGTGAATGAAATCAATGCAAGCAGTAAACCACTTTTATTATAAAAAAGTAAAAATAAATGAATAAGAAATGAGTAGCGCATGGCGTTGACAAAACATAAACAATAAATTTGCATAAACATTGTACGCGTTGGAAAATGTTAGTTGCGCGCCTTGTGCTTGAGTAAGCAGACAAGCAGCATAAATACGTGAAAATTTGAAAATGTGAGACACTTGCTTCTGCAGTTGACGTTAAATTTGAAATTAAGCAATTTTTAAGTTGCCAACTGTGGACGCCAACTTGTTACTATACCAATTTGTTAACAAATACTGGTTTTATTGCTTTAAAGCCATTTGGCTGGCGAAATATACGATGTAGTTCTTCCTAATTGTGTAAGCACAGCTTGCATTTGGCAAATGAAATTAACACACATTTTGTTATTTAAGGTTCAGCTGATTGTAGTAAAGTGCAGTGCAAAAATATGTTGTGACACAATAGCATTTACAAACAGCTGACGTATAACATTAACAAACAGGGTTGCAAATTTTTAATTCACAGATTTTGCATTATAAATTAATATAACATAAAAACATATTGGATTAAAAACTGAAAAATAGTAAATTAACATTTCTTAATTCCAGTTTTATAAATTAAAAAATCAAAATTTAGTTTTAACAATTTTTTTTGTATTAAAAATTAATATGGGTTGAAAACATATTGCATTAAAAATTTAAAATTAAAAAAATTATTAAAAATTAATATGAATTGAAAACATATTGCATTAAAAATTTAAAATTAAATTTTTTTTAATTATTACTATTTTGGGATAAAAAAGAATAATTCTAAATTTTTGTAACATTTTTTTTTTGTATTAAAATTTTATATAATTTGAAACCATATCGATTTAAAAATTAAAAAGTAAAATTTCATTTTTTAATTCCGGTTTTGGGTCTAAAAGGGTTAAATCCAAATTTTTAAGTAATTAAAAAAATTACAAAAATGTGAAAAAATTAAAAATTATTAAAAAATAATGGTTTAAAAATTAAAATATTAAATTTTCTTTTTCTGAATACAATTTCGGGATTACAAAGAATTAATTAAATTTTTAGTGTTAATTTTCAGATTAAATTCCAATTTAATTAAAATAAAAATTTTCAATATACAATGTTTAATCTAAAAAACAGTTTCCTGAACATATTGGAATGAAAACTGAAAATTAAAAAAATTATTTTTATTTAAATTTAACATTTATTTTTTTAATTTTTTTGTAAAAATTAAAATTAAATTGTTAAATTTAATTAATTATTTGCAACCCTGCTAAACCTACACATGTTTAAAAAATATGAAAAAATAGCAAATATGTATGTACATATGTATGTACAAAAAACACGAGCAACCATTCAGTTTGACTTTGTTGAGACCTCTTACTTCTCACAACTGCTCAAACATAAGTCCTTTGTAATTATTTTTTGAATTTATACACGTTTAGTGTTGATTATTACCTTGCTGAAGTGGCAAAATGTTAAAAATTTGTTTCAACTGAAATTTTTTTTTTACCTAGAAACACATTATTTCCCGCAGCTTTTCATTGAGCGATATCAAGGTTAGACAATCAGCGTGATATAATATTAATTTCTGTAAAAAGTAATTATGAAAACAGCAAAACCGACGTTTTGTCATGCTCAACCGTAGAAATTCTTACGAAATTTAGTGAGCACTAGTAATGCGTCCAAATAAAGCATAAACTTAGTTAGCATAACTAACGTTAACAAATTTCAACTTAGATATGTATGCATAAACGTTTATATATTTAATGAAAAAAAGAAAACACCCAATTTAAATGAAGGATATGACAAACGTCCGACTGATTTTGCTATAACTTCTATTGTAACCCTCATTTAAGTTTACTATTTTTATGTAACATTATTACATTATATAATAATTATTGCTATCATCACTATTACTACAAACACAACAGTTATTGTTATTATTATTATAATTATTATTGTTGTATACAAGCGTTTTTAAACATTGGAGGAATTGTATAGCCGCAACTGAAGAATTGTATTGTTATTGGTTGAGATAGATGTTCACTGTGTTGTTAAAGGAATTTCCGTTATTTTATTTTTTAAGTTACCTATGTATGTATGTCATTCGTTCTTGTGATTACTTGTAAAACGTGACAAGATTGCAATGTTGATTACTTTTGTGAACTCGCATTGAATTATGATGAACTGCTCAATTTTTTCGAGCGCACTAACAAATTATAACAGCACATGCAAATGTATGTGCTTGTATATTGGTAACTTGTTATTTCATAAGTTGTTTTTTTTCCAAACGTCTGCTGAACTTTTGGATTTTGCAACATAAACATAAATTTAAGCTTTGTTTGAATTACATATGTGTGACCTGGTCTACGGAAAGGGGGCTTAGGTGTCAAAAAATCAATTTTCACTTTTTAGTTGATTCGATTGGAAGAGATGCTGGTGATGACGTGATAGAATCCAAAAAGTCATAACTTTTCGCACGTTAGCTCCCTTTTCGTAGACCAGGTCACATATTACTTTTTCCTTCCATATAGTATAATATTTTTTAATATTTTGCCTTAAAATAGTGAACCTACAAACTTCAGAAAGTGATAATCTGATACACAATTTTCTGCTCTACAAAAAAGCGCTTTGTAGTTTTTCCATAAAAATGTTGCTTTAAAAGTTATATGATGGATGCCATCAAATATGCTGAGCATTCATCAAGTGATTTGTGCATGCTGTGTTGCTCATACGACATGGTGTACCTACTATGTTCTTTGAATTTGATGCATAACTTTAACAGCGTATAACTTTTAAAATAAAGGTTTTATGAAAAAAATTATTAAGACATTTTTTGTAGCGCGGAAAATTTTGTATAAGAATATCAGTTTATCAAAGATGTAGATGTATTTGTTTGGGAGTTAAAACACTTATTGCAAAATATTAAGCAATCATATGTAAAATTCATATATGTATGTGACAAGTAAAATGTTTGTGACACCATTTAAATTGAAAATAAAGCACTTTTACATTGTATATTTTCTTTAGTGCAACAACTGAAATTTCGCAGGGCGTTTGTAAAAAATTATCAACTTAGCAAATAACAAGCACCACAGCGTGTATACATTTATATGCATGAAAGCTGAAATGCAAAAAGAAAAAAAAACAACAAATTAAAAAATATGTTATACAACTTGTAAAATTAAACATCAATATACATAATGAATATTTATTTATGCATATTTGCGAAACAACTTGCACTACTAACAAATAACGCGTACTAACATTATATACAGCAAACGAGAATCATTAATTATTATACGTAGCATATTAGGAGCAGAAAACAAGTACACTATACTGCAATGATAAGTATAAATAAATGTTTTTGCTAGTTTACTAAGTGTTTAAGAGATTTACTTTATAGAATTATAACAATTAGCTACATATGTATAAACAACAGTATATATATAGTCTATAGCATACACATATAACCATAACGGTGTTTATATAGTTGCATAGTTGACACAATAAAAACGAGGAATGAAACAGAATAAACGAAAGCCAATCGGCAGCAAAAAAACAAAAAAATAAAAAAAGCTAAATACCCAAAAAAGCATAAAATAATAAATGAAGTAATGAAGAAGTAAAGAAGTAAAGTGTATAGCTGTTGCTAAGAAAACACCAAAATTTGCATGTAATGGTCAGTACAGTTGCGCCGCATTGCTCTGTGAAGTTGATATACATATATATATATATATATATATATGTACATACATATATAATGCTGTAATGTTAATTTGTAATGAATGCCAAGAACAGGCATGTGTTTTGTAAAAGTAATTGATTTTCAATTAGTTAGAAGCCGTTACTTTTTACTCATACCTTTTTGTTTGTGTTTTTGTTTTAGTTTTTCATATATGCTTTGTAAATAATTGCACATAATACATAATTGATCTCATTTCATTACATTTAATTGCTAATATAAAATTGAATTAATTAATTTAAAAATGAATTAATTTAAAATTGAATTAGCTGCAGCACATAAATTGTTGTTAATAAAAAATTCGAAGCGCTTAAGCTTCTTAATACTAATAGAGCTAAATATGACTAGACGATTTACGCATAGTATTTATTGTTATTTGTATTTTTTAGGAGTTAATGTGGCGCAAATGTGGCCACTTGAAATGTATTATTCAAAACTATTACGAAATAAATATATAAACACAAGCGTGTAATACAAATTGTACACAAGAATTTTTGATGATTTCATGTTTTTCATTTTCATTTTGTTATTTTGCAATATAATTGTGGCATTAAGCGCGCTGGCTGAGCTGCTCTTTAAGCAGTTGGGCAACGATGGACTTGCAGACCTACATAGTATGGAAGGAATTTGAAAATAAACTAAAAGTGAGAAGTGCAAACAAGCGATGAAGTGGAACTTTAACAAATTATTTATGCAGCTATTCGAGTTGATCTAGTCAAATCAAGTGTTTTATGCAAAAATCCAGTAGTTATTAAAGCCTCAATTTTAGTGGGTACAAACGTGGCTGTATTTTCAGTTAGCGCGTTAATTGCATTGTGGCAAATTATATTAAATAAGAAGGCACCAAAATGCTATTTTCTGAAGTGGAATTCAGAACATATTCAATAATTCTGTATAGGGGCCATTCCATCAATTGGCGTCATGGTTTTGTACGCGTATTTCGATCAAACAAAAAAATGACTATTTGTTTTATTTTTTAACGACCTGAAAAATGAGTGCAAAAAATTTTGCAGTTATACAATTTTATGTAAAAAGCTCTCAGCTTTCTGATAAAAATATTTTCAAAATCCACAAAAATTTTCAAAAACCAAAAAAAAAACATTTTTTTTTCCAAAAACAGATTTTTTTGTGCTTTTCCACCAACTTGTTTTCAAAAGTGATTTTCATTTTTTTCATTCGATTCCTCGTTCAATTTTACATAAGAATGAATCTTCAAAAATATGGGACTCTGACCCCATCAACAATAAATTAAATTACTTAAAAAAAAGAAAAGAAAAAACATAGTGAACTATTTCGTAACTATAATTAAACCATTCTATCTTTTATCGAAGTTTTCGCAACCCACATCGTCCTGTAAAATGTGGAAATTCGTTAAGAAAAAAACATTCCGTTTGTGTGAAGAACTGTGTGGTTTTAAGCGTTCTAAAATTTTTTTTATTGAGTTGTCACTATTTTCCATGTTTGTATTTAACGTTATATGGAATTAATTTGGAAAATTTCAAATCTAAAGTTAATTTGATTAGTTGACAACAGTGTTCCGCATTTTTTAATTGAAAATTAAATTTTTACTATAAAATTGAAAATTTTATTTCTAATTCATAATTTTTGGATTAATCAAATTTTTTATTTTTCACTCCGTTATATAAATTAATTTTTTTAAAATTCTAATTTAATCCCAAATTCGTTGTTTAAATTTTTAAATAAAAAAATAATAATAATTGGTAAGGCTGAGCTCAGACTACTACCGGGGTCACAGCCGGCGGATAGTGGACGGCCTACGCTAAGTAGGTCAGCTGTAATATTTAATAATAATAATGCATAATTAAAGCTTAATCTAATTTCCTAACCAAGATGTTGGGTTTAAAAATTAAATACTTAATTCTAAATTAATTTTCAATATTTAACATATGTACATATGTATGTATATTAAATTTCTAGGCTTTAACTTTGATTTAAATTAAATATTTTAACTATTATGTATTTTTATAATTAAACAGTTTTTAATTGAAATATTAATTATTAAAAATTAATTTCCAATTTCTATTTATTTATTATACTATTATATTTATTTTTTATTCTGAAAATTAATTAAATTTAAATTTTCATACTGTTCATATATAAAAATTAAAATTATTTGTTTTAATTCTGATTTAAATTAAATTTGTATTATAATCAAGTTTAATTAAATAATTTTTAATTTTGTTTATAATTCAATTTCAAATTTTTTATTCAAAATGTTGGCATTAAAAGTAAAATTCCCATTTTTTAATTAAATTAGAATTAATAATTAATTTTTTAAACTAAATTAGTTGAAATTAAATTTTAAATTTTTAATCATAAAAATTAGCTATTAATATATAAATATTCTTTTTTTCAATTTTAAAAATTATGATTTAAAATTTTATAATTTCAATTATTGATATTTTTTTTACATTTTACCTTTTTTCAATCTTATATTTGGCATTAAAAATTAAAATTTTTTAAATTTTTAGTTTAGTCCCGACTTCGTAATATAAATTTTTTTTTTAAATATTTTAAAAATTTTCTTATTAAAATTTTAATTTACATTTTTTAATATAAAAAATTAATTAAAATTTTTTAATAAAAAAAATTAATTAAAATTAAACTTTAAAAATTTAAATAAAAAATTTTTTAAAATTCTAATTTAATGCCTAATTCGATGTTTAAATTTTCAAATTAATAAATAATAATAATTAAAGTTTAAAATTTTAAATCTGATTTAATTGTTTTATTTAAAATTGTAAAATAAAATTTTACTAACAAATTATTTTGAAAATTTTCAAATTAAAAAAAGTAAATAAAGTTTAAAAATTAAAATAAATTAAGTAAAAATTTAAATTAAAAATTAAAAAAAAAATTTAGACTTTTCTAAAATTGTATGTATGTACATATGTACATAAATTAAAATTTTACTAAAAAATTTTGTTTGAAGTTTTCAAATTAAAAAAAGTATTCAAGTTTAAAAATTTAAATAAATTAAATAAAAATTTTTAAACTTTAATTACTTTTTAATTAGAAAATTTTTAAAAAAATTTGTTAGTAAAATTTTATTTTACAATTTTAAATAAAACAATTAAATCAGATTTAAAATTTTAAACTTTAATTATTATTATTTTTTAATTTAAAAATTTAAACAACGAATTCGGCATTAAATTAGAATTTTAAAAAATTTAATTTATTAATGCCAAATAACGTATTGAAAAATAAAAACTGTAATACGAATAATACCGGTTTTCAAATTGTTATTGCCAAATACGGATTTGAAAAATAAGCTAAAAAATTTAAAAATAAAAATGTAATTAAAATATTTAAATTTTTAAATTAATTAAAATTAATTTTCTTAATTTTAAATTAATTTTAATTTAAGTTTTTTTTGTTTTCAATTGTTTTTTTTTTTCAATTCGTATAATTTTTTTTATATTTCCATCCCGAATTCAGTTTTAATTTTTTTTCCAATCCGGTTTTCGGTATTCAAAAATTAAAAATTATTTATGCTTAATTACTATAATTTGCCACGCCCAAGACAGATATAATGCCAAAATACAGCAAAGCGAAGAATTGTTCAAACTTGTCTGCAATTTCTTGCATACCTTTAGGCGCAGCTTTAGTTTTGTGTGTGTGCTCAAGTTACTCCAAATGTTATAAAGCTTGGCTTTTGTTATTCTGTTTTGCTGTGCAACAACAAATACAATTTAGAATTTACTTTTATTTGAATTTACTGAAATATAAGCGCGTTTTGAGAAGGAAATTTTAGTGCAAACATCAGACATCGACTTGTCTAAGTTTATTATGTAACTAAGTATGTATAAGCATACTAAAAGCGCTGTTAAATCACATAGGCACATATATTCATACATACATATGTTAAGAGCGAGTTCTTGTTATTTTTTTACCAAACTAAATAAATTTTTTGTTTCATGCTTTGCCGCGCACGAAGAAGAAGAGGCATGTTATGAAAATCTACTCGTTTTGTTTCTCTTTTTCTTTAAATATGTTAATAACATTTGTTTACCGTTTTCCACTAAGTTTGTAGCAGAGTTGAGTCATTGAGGCGCCAAGCAATCTGCTAATTGGCAGTGTTTGCTGCAGTTGTTGCTGCAATTGTTGTTATACAAATGTGTTGTGCTGTGCAGCTGAGAATTCAACAATATTTATCAGTATTTTTATGCTTAGTTTTTCACGAAATTTTCTAAGATTTTGTATAAATTCCAAATATATTTATGGGCAACTGCATGCGCGCCAACACATACATATACAAGCGTGTGTGTGTTTGTGTATGTATGGTTTTGTTTTGCAGCAAATTCATTTTATGTTGTTGTTATGCGAATTGAGCAATCAGTTATTGTGTAAAAATTTATGTAATAATTAAGAGAAATAATTTATGGAATAATGCTAAATATTTAGCGTAAAATTAACAGAAGAAAGCAGCAATAAATATAATATTATATAATTATTTAAAAATTACAAATAATTTAATGACTAATAATATTATACTTATATAAATATTTAAGTGATAAACGAAATAAAAATATGAACATCACAAGTAAATCATTATGTGAACGAAATCGTCTTTTTGTTATGCTAAATGTGTAGATTTTGAAATATGTGTGTGTGTTAGTTAAGGCAATAATTACAAATACATATATACTCCAATGCATACACCAAACTAAATCAAAATAGTAAATATTTATCAAATGAAAAATATAAATTAACGAAGGCGATCTTTCTGTTTACTACTTGTTGTTGTAACTGTATGTGTGTAGTAAAGCGTTTCGAATCGTGTATATTTGTTGTATATCTAGCGAGGAGATTATTTTTATGCATTCAACTATACAAAACTCATATAAATGTCATACAAATATATGTATATTAGAATACTGATTGATTTGTTTTTTGTTTTTTTTTTTGCAAAAGGTCTCCGAAGTTTCGGTTTTTGTGCTAAAAATAAGCAACCACAAAAAGCAAGCTTTTTTTCTATTTAAACCGTGCCTAAGTGAAATTTATTTTCCCATGCATATAACTTGCGCTTTCTTGAAATTTTGCCTTAGGCAAGTAAAACTACAATTTTGAAAAAATCATATTTTAATAAAAAAAAATTCGCTCTACAAAAAAGCTCTTAATCTTTTTTTCCATAAAAAGCCTACCTTTAAAAGTTATATGCAGTTAAAGTTATGCATCAAATATACTGAGCATGCATACAAGTCATTCAAGCCTACTGTGTTGCTCATACGACATGGTGTACTATGTGCTATGAATTTGATGCATAACTTTTAAACGAAAGGTTTTAAGAAAAACATTATGAAGACCTTTTTTGCAGAGCAGAAAATTTTGTATTAGAATATTCACTCCTCAAAGTTGTAGAAATATTTATTTTGCAGATAAAAAATTTATTGCAAAAAAATCAAAAAATTCCATATAAATTATAAGGGAAAAGTAAGTGATTTACGCACGTTTGAAACTGAAAATAAAAAGCTTGTTTTTCCTTAGAAATATTTTTTAGCCAAAAACTTAAACTTCAGCTGGCGTTTGCAAAAACAAAATCAACTTGACAAATAACGGACACACAAATATATATACATATATAAAAATATATATCAACAACAACGTATTAGCTAACATTTTTTAAATAATAAACTATAAATGTATAGCGGTACTAAACATTAATATAAATATAAATATAATTGTATTGCTGTCCACTTAGCTCTTACGTGATAGGTTAACTATATTATACGAAGTGTGTTCGGTTATACTTCAACACACTAATTTTGAATGTTTGTTTATTTATTAAAAAATAATAATTTTGTTGCAATGCAAAATGCATTAAGTTAAGCGTAATATGCTAGAACATAAACTGATATGCATGTAAACATTTTACCGTTAGCGTTACTATTACAAATTACATAATAAAATATTAATACGTATTATGGCTACTCCGATTATTGTAATTAAATTATTATTATTATTATATTAAAGAAATATTCAAGTTTTAATTGCTATTATTATTGTGACTCAAAATAAAAAAAAATCCAAAACAAAAAATCAAAAATAATAAAAACAATACACATATATATGAATATGTTGAAAATATTATAAAATATATTAAAAGAATTGTCATAATTTAATAAAAATGCCACGAAAAATTATGAATGGAATATACACATAACGAGTTTTAATGTCTCTTTTGGCTGTTATGGCAAAACTACATCGAATTTATTTTGACAAATCGTGTGGGGCTAACAACAATTGAGCCGATATAAATCTTAACAAAAAAGCGCTCGTAATACATTTATGACAATGATTTTTCCAGACCTCAAAACACTTTTCATAAGCACTTATTGCGATGGCCTTCAGCTGCTTCAACGAATTTTGTTTTATCTCTTCGATTGACTGAAAACGGGTTCCACAGAGCGGCAATCACAGTTTGGAGAACAAGAAAAAATCACACGGAGACAAATCTGGTGAATACGATCGTTGATCGATGATATTCATTGCCTTTGTGGCTTTCAGCTTATCGGGACGAGTCGAGCAAGAACGTGTTTCATATTCAAAACATCCATCAAAATCATTCGTACGGACTCGCGAGAGATGTCGAGCTCTCTGGCCATCTCTCTAACACTTGCCTGACGACTGTCAAACACCAGATCCTTCACTTTTTTATATTTTCATCAGAGGCATGTCTTCAACGATCTCTCGACCGTCTTTTGAAGGCTTTGTACTACTCGTAGGATATTGTTTTTAAGACAACTGAATCACCATAAACCTTTTCAAACATTCACAATGATTTCGCACACAAAATTTGGTTAGAAATACAAAATTTGAGAAAAATTCTTTGTTCGATATTTTTATCCATTGTAAAAATCGCAACGCACTACTGAGGTCTACCGACTTAAGCAGCTGCTGTAAATAAAGTTGTTTGACACATCGCGCTCATATTTGTCAAAGTAATTAAAGACAGTTTTACCATCCAGCAAAATACATCTTTTGGAAATATTATTTTCCCTGGTCTTGAAGTAATAAAGAAGTGGGTCATTCACTATTTCTGCTTGAAAAAGTCTAGAGTGGTCCGTTAGCCTAAAGATAAGCACTTACGAATCCCTGAAAAAGCTCACTGCGCTGCTTCTCCAATGAGTGCTCCCCAGTCACATATGCCTCGTCGGTATGTGAGCCAATGTGAGAGAAAAAGCCAGCCAAAATGTAATTGAAGGAGAAGAGAATGTCGGCGTGTTCCTGTTCGAACCCCTTCATATGTTCAGCTTCCTTGAGCCTTACAGCGGACTTCATAGCAAATTACCTGCAAGGAAGCTGTGGGTAAAATGGTATTAAGGTATAATGTTTGTGTAGTCTGCAGTGCACCGGAGATGCCTATGAGAGTTGCAGCCTTTCGATTGTCATCCATGAGACGAATACGTCATAGAACATTATTGGCTTAACGGTTTCGTAGAGCCTAAACAACAACTTTAGTATGAGCCCCCACCTTTTTCCCATAGCTTCTCTACAGCTATATAAGGCAACCGATTTCTTCCTTACTCTCTCCTCAATATTATACCTCCATGAAAGCTTTCTGTTAAGAAAAAACTCTAGGTATTTTCCTTTATCGACTTGTAACATTTTATTTTCAAAATCGCATTCTAATTCTTGAATGTTGAAATTTTAGAAAACCGATTCCAAAAATTTCTAACTTTCCAGCTCTAGATCCGAGTTTAAAATTTCTTCCGATTCAGAAGCAACTTTACATAACAGAGATGAAGGATTACATATATGAAAAAATCATTTCAAAACATAGTCGTCATTTAGAATGCACACACTTTTGAAATTGCGAGTGCTCTTTTCAACTACATCCAAAACAACGAATGAGCTGAAGGTCGATAAAATATTTTGTTTCTATGATTCTTTTTGCTGATGATGAATATATCTAAATGTACTAAGGTATTTATGGCTCGAAAATAATCAGAACTATCTCAATGAGAAAAAAATGGTTCTTAGAATTTCTTTACTAAATTAATACATAACTATAAGCATATATATTTTTTGCTAGCGTTTTTAATTAGAAAGTCTATACATAAAGTGTGACGTCATTGCTGCTAAAGTTAGTCCAATCAATGTGAGTTTTGGCCAAGCATTCGTTGTATGATGAGCTCCATTAAGTGGCGCGTGCACATTGCAAAGATCCTCGGTGCAGACAGTACATGAAATCAAATTGGCCCAGGGTACGTATAGATCGGGTGTATCACAAGCTTCGTCTATATTTTCTGGATCACCGAAATAACAGCTACGACGTATATAGTAACGGCGGCCACCACTAAAGAGTTAAAGCGATATTTAATAGTATTTTGAAAATTGAGAAAAGTCAGCGAAATTTCATTGTTCTTCGCTTATAATTGGTTCAATCAGCTGATCTTAATTTCAAGACTCTTAGCAGCGGCAGATGGAAATGCTCAGTCAAGCATCTCCTTCCACGCGATAAGTGTTAAGGTTTACTAATAGTGATAATATTCATATGCATATATACTTACAGCCTTCGTGCACCTTCGTCAAACAGCCGGTAGCAGCTATGCGGCGCTCGTATTTATGCAAATATTTTGGCATATCCGCGTCATCGCAATCAGTTTGTGTGACGCCATCAGGATCGAAATATTGATTACAGCGCGGATCATTCAGCGATTCACAGTCGTAGCAATCAATGCCGTAAGCTATTGTAATGTCATAACGGAAATGTAATGTTATGTGATTTGTTTAATGAAACCTTATTTGGATTCAGTGAACTGTTTTCACTTACCAGTTGATATGAAGGCACAAAGTGACACAACTGTTAAAATTGTTCTCATCGCAAAATGAATGGTCGATCTTCGAAATAATAAGATATTTGCGTATGTCTAGAAGAAATTTTAAGCTAATAGATTCGCTTGCTCACAAGTTGTTTTCTTTATTTCAACTAGATCATAACTAAAAATTAAAAAGCCATGAAATTGAAAATAAAATTTATCTCTTCACAGACCATGGCCGTGAGCGATATCCATGTATTTGATTGTATATATAGGGTTTTCCAATAAGAGTGATAGGATTTCTTAAAGAAAAAACACTAATTTTTAAGGATATATAAATCATTTTTATTTCATGTGAAGTACAATCGATACTATTAAGTTTTGAATATGAAATCATTCAAATGGCCTCCACGACTTCTTTTGCTGGAACGAGTTCGATGAATCCAATGTTCGAGTATTTTTTCTACTAAATGAAGTCGTAAGCCATGAATAGCACGTTGACTTCTAAAGCTTGAAGAAAGTCTGCTTTAGTGCTATAGACCAATAACTTCGAATAACCCCACAAGAAGTAGTCTAATAATGTTAAATCATAACTTTCCTGGAGGCTCTTCGATGTCACAATTTCTTGAAATACTCGAATCCCAAAACTCTTCTCGCAGTAATTCGGTTGTTGCGCGTGCTGTGTGGCGCTTAGCCCCGTCTTGTTGGAACCAGACGTTGTCAAGATCAACTTATTCCAATTGGAGCCATAAAAAGTGAGTTCTCAACGATCTATACCGCACTCCATTTACTGTAACGGTGTCATCAGCTTCAGATCACCAGACAAAAAACCACACCAAACTATCAATTTAGATGAATGTAATGACACCACTCAGATGAAAGTGAGCCACATCGGAGCCAAGATGATTTTTTTTTTAAATCGTTTTTGCTTTCAAGTTGTTCCAAGGCAAAATGGTGGTCCAATGACTTCAGTACTTACGAACGTCTAGGAATCGACAAATTGCGTTCTTCAGCAAAACATGCCTGAGATTGATGAACAACTCGACGAATAGTGAGCACAGCTGAACGATTATTACGACCATAAAGTGGCGAAAGCGCACGAAAAGTTGCAATTGGAGAATGTTTACTTTGATAATAAAATTGAATAATTTGAAAACGATGATCTTGGGTATATCTTTTCATTATGAAATTGTCAACTGAATACAATAAAAAAATTACAGTTCCTGACATATTAAAAATGACCTCAACGACATTTAGAAATCGTATAATCCCTATTGGAAAACCCAGTATGTAGGTACATATGTGCCATAGGGTGGGTCAAAAATACTGAAAATTTTTTCCGATTGATAATCTGAAAAATATGTGTTTAGATACAACCTCTGCGAAAATATCTCCAAGTATGAGCTCTTTATTTCTATTTTCTATTTTCTCTTATTATTAGAAAGAAAAATTCATAACTCGCTTCTATGTACTTGAAAAAGTATCTGGCTTTATAGACTTTGTAGGAAATTGAATGCTCTACATAATGGTCTCATACGATATTTTCGTAAGAGGGTTGAAGTTTGATTATTTTAAATCCAATTTGTGTGGATTTTGATCTGATGGAATCATCGGTCCGTATTTGACACATTGTTTCATTTTATTGTTTCTTATGAATTTTATAACTTATCAGGTCGAACGAAACAAGTGATATTTAAAGATAGTTTATTAGCATCAACTGTTGATCGAAATGACTTGGAGACCCATATACATATCTTTCACATTCTCTTTACATTTTTACATTAAATAATATGTACTTTGATCATTTTGACTAAAGTGAACCACAAGACAGTCTGGACCTTTACAAATAATTAGTAGTGCTTTAGAAGCGCTTTAAGAGGCAATCGGAGTCATAAGTTTCAAAAAGTCGATTTATTGTGCATTTAATTAAAGTAAAATATCTGAGAAATATTCTCTAAAAATTTAAAGTCAATTTGGCAAATACTTTTTGAGTTATTCGCTAATTAGCAACGGCTTCTCGAGCGCACTGAAATGTTCGTGTAAAACCTCAAATATGTTTTTTCTCAAAACTATGAATCTTGAATATTTTCCAAACATAATTCACTTCGAGCAACCCTAATAAACATAAATACGCTTGTGTTCCTTTTAACTTATTTTTATAAATAAATTATTAACTCAATTAGAGACCCAACTCGATGAGTATGTCTTGTTTATATGTGACAAAAATAAAAGAGAGAGAGAGAGAGGAAAATTTTAAAATAAAACAAAATTCTCGCAATAATTTGTTTTCAAATATTTTGCGTTGGCGCGAAATCGCTGCAGAGAGGAAGGGGGGGGTCATCAAATCACGAAATCTTCAAAGAAAATAAAGTTTGTGCAAATACGTATGTACGTTGGGAATCAACCGGAAGTAGCTCTTTTTTATTACCCAAATGAAAATGTAATGGTGACCGTTGATTCGGACCAATTCAGCGACTATTTGTTTCGATGTGATTTTGATGAAATCAGTTTATCGCGTTGGTTTATTTTGGTTTAGCTCTAAGCTCTTGCACTCCCTTCTAAAAATTTTCGGTATTACCTTAACCTCCTAGAACACGAATATATTTTATAAAACCACTGAAAGTACCAACAGCCGAGAATGTTTCATACTAAGTTAGGTTAGATGGCTGGTCCCTTAACATGTCAGGGGATCACACTTGGATTGTTTTGTATAGTCCTTTATGAAGCCAGAGGAGGAAATCCTGTAGTTGGATATCAGTTCTCGGTAAAGCGTTCCGGACCAATGAATCGTGAGCTTTACTAAACCAAAATAGTTCACTAAACATCTTACGATCTACCCTGGAACGCTTGCTGAGCTGGTCTAAGGCGCAACAAACCAGTAGTGAAACGCAAGAAGACAACAGAGTTTCCACCCGTTCTCATTCCGTAGTTATTCAGATCCACATGATCCCTGAAAGCTCATTAGTCTTGCGATTTATTTCAGTACTATATATACTTGTACGTAGTAACTCGGTGTTAGAGATAAGAAGTCTAGTCACTTCACTAGTCTTAAGCAAACAGTCGACGAGCTCAAGGCTAATATCGCTGTCCTACTGTCGGAGTGGATAGATTTATGGCAGCCAATTCCGTTCGGAAGACGCTTCAGAGGACAGAAAGCTTAAAACAGGAGCTTTTCAAGCATTAGGTTTACTTTATTTTTCTTTTATTTAAATATTTTGCTTTACTACTCGCTACAAAAACAAATAACAAATAGTATTTCGCTCAACATCAATAGATGAATTCAGCTAACTTTATGTCTTTCTGTTGGAGCTGGATACTGAAGAGAGCAGAGTTGAGCTTCTGCATTAATTTACAACACATAAATATTTTAGCTCAGCCAATGCAAAAATTTCGCCGTAAACGCAAAAGAAACGATAGCTAAATACTGCGGCCATGCCTTCAGTTGGTGACTGTGATTGCAGAAGTCCTCATTGTCGCAGACATTACACGATACCGGCTCCGCTTGTTCTGTAGCAGGATCCAGTTGGCAACCGCTGTCCGTGTCATCCATGTCACCGAAAAAGCAACTGCGTTCGATCCTCAGCAGATCTCCCACTGTGAACGAAAGAAAACAAAGACACTTGCATAATTAGAAATTTTATTATAAAATTTTATTTTATTAGAAGACTTCTTTAGGGTCAGTATATATTCATTCATTATCAAGCTAGCTTTTTAGCTTTATTTTGGACTTAATGGGTTTTTTGACTGTTACAGTTGGTAAGTTCGAATGCATTATAAAATCAGTCTTACCAAGAGCCTAGAGCTTAGATTCCAATAAATAATTTAAGTAATGTGTTACAGCATACATTTAGTTACCTTTATAAGACCGCTTCATACAACCTGTTGCGTTTCGTAAATCAGAGTCGTCTCCTAGAAAACGCGGTGGCGGAACATGCGAGCAATCCAATTTGAAGAAGTTTTCCTCGTCGAAGTCATCCCCACAACTTGAGTGGTAGACGGATTCACATGAGTAACATTGGATGGCCCAAGCTATTGAAAATAAGAAAAATTACATATTAATTTTTATTTTGAGTGCAGATAGACGACTTTTAATAAGTGAGAGCATACGTAAACTGAAAGTATGCTTTATCTTAGCTTTACCAAAGCCCTCGAGAGTATATAAATATTAGTATCAGAGTCGTGCAAATTTATTACTGAAATAATAGCGCGCGTTGTTCAATATGCGATCGACATAATCGCCCAGCGGAATTGGTAATTCGAGCAACAATAGATCCCCGAGGTTGTCGAAATATGTATAACCAGAGAACTCACATTGTAGGCCTCTATTTGAGTTCTTCTTCTTCTTAATTGGCGTAGAAACCGCTTAAGCGATTATAACCGAGTTAACAACAGCGCGCCAGTCGTTCTCTCATCCGAGGCTGGTTATAGCTCTTCACTGGGGGTGTTTTTTTACGTGGCGGGTCCCAAACCCAGCGCACAACCCTTGTAGGGAATGTTTCGCCTTCTCACTTTAGCTCGCCTTCGAACGGATGTTCTTAGGCTACCCAGAGGATACTTGGTCAAAGACCGGAAGTAGTGAGCTGCTTGAGCCATGCGTAAAAGAATCGTTTCTGGCCATTCCCAAGTGAATGGCGATCAGAGAACTTTCCTCACTTGCGTGAACTTTTACACATGACTCCATCCTCCGATTTAGTTACCATCCCTTAATTGACCATACCTTAATTGATGCTTATGAAGTGAAAGAATCTGATGTAATATGTTGATATGATGGAGAGGTAGGTGAGGTTATTACACCGAAATACAAAAATCAGTTTATAGTTTAGTTTAGTTAAAAACTACTAAAATTGAGATAAATCTATAAATAAAATGCGCCAAAAACATAAAATTTCGCACTCCGCAGTGACGGAGAGAGTTATACAGAAGTCGGTGTCAAATTTGAACAAAGGACGTGGCTGTGCTCTCATTTAGGTTAAAACTCATGTTACGGGAACTGCTCTCCCGATTTCATCGAAATTCGGTAATTAATATCATGTTATAATTTCTACATTGCAGTGCTCAGTCTCATTGTTAAATTAAAGTGTGCCACTTTATGGTCCAAATCGGACCAAAACTATTCAAGCCCCCAGATACTGAACATGCGGACTTCAGTTTTTATTGCGCACTTTTTATCGATAATATCGGTTAATTTGCAAGACATATTAGGGAAATTCGGACAGAATCCTTTGCTGACATTAGTATGCCACTGCGCCAAAAATTAATAGAATGGTATTTTTCCTAGCGACCATATACCTAACAGACCGGCTGACTTTATTCCGCATGTATCGGCAAATATATCTTAAAAAAATTGACAGAGCGTGTTTTCTATTACTGACACATTTTTCTGGCTAAAATGTATAAAATTGGGCAAAAATTTGCCTCTCTTCTTCATTAGACACCACTTATGCGGTTATAGCCAAGTTTACAACAGCGTGGCAGTCGTTCTTCCTTTTCACTTTTTAGTGCCAAGTGTCGCTATGTCGATCTCCACTTGGTTTTTCCAACGGAGAATAGGGATTCCTCTCCGGCGGGTACTGCGTTGAATACTTTCAGAGCTGGAGTGTTTTCATTCATTCGAACTATAGATATAGCCAGCGTAGCCGCTGACACTTAATTCGATAAACTATGGCAATGTCGTCAAATATCTCGTACAGCTCATCGCTTCATCGACAGGAGATATTTCGTCTAGGTCTCGTTCACTATCAGACGCTTACGAGGTATGACAATTAAGTAAAGAGACTGATTCCATAAAAACCGTATATATGAAAATTAGTCTACAACTCTGCCATCAACTTCAAATGCGTCATGGATGTCCGTAATCGACTCAAAATGGGTTCCTTTGATCACCGATTTTATTTTAGGAAACAAAAAAGTCACAAGATGACATGTCGGGCGAATAAAGCGGCTGTTGCAACACGGCAATCCCTTTAGAGGCCAAATGCTGGGACATGCTGAGGGCGGTGTGGCACGGCGCGTTGTCGTGATGAAGGATCCAGTTACGAACGATGTCTGGGCGCACCCTGTTGACTCGTTTTCGCAATCTTTCGAGTACTTGGTTCACAATTTTCCCTGGTGGAACGAATTCTTTTTGGACGATTCCACGGCTATCAAAAAAGGCAATAATCATCGTTTTCACCTTCGACTTGCTCAGGCGAGCTTTTTTCGGGCGGGGGGCGCGCTGACACAATCATTGTGAGCCTTGGTACGACTAAGAGCACTATCACCATACACTCTTACAATTTTAGCGTACGTTTCCGAAGCTAATTCGCCTAATCTGGCGCAAAATTTTATCGCGACGCGTTGCCCTTGATTTCGTTTTTCCATTTTCGTGACGAGCACTACAAACACACGTCTACTCAACTTGACGAGCAGGCGAACTAAACAAGCTAGAGCGATGGTACATATGTATATCAATGGAGAGGAGAGGGATTCCGGAAAAAGAGAAAGGGAATTTCAAGGTCACAGGTTTACCGCAACCGCGCCAATAAAATCAGTCTCATTACTTAATTGTAGAAAACAGAACTAATGGCGCGGTTTTTATAGATTGTTAAATCGATGTCATTGACATACACCAGCAGCTGTACAAGCTTATAGAAGATTGTACCTTCTCTATTCAGAACGGCTCGGAGAGGTCCTTCCCGGTCTTGATTAAGAATAAGTGAAAGAAACATAAAATCGGATCAACTACCCATATCTCCCATACACCTAATATAATATATGGCTTTCAAACTTCCGGTTGACATTATACCGTATAAGTATATTGATCAATATGTAAGATATCTTAGCAATATTAACCGAAGGTCTTATTTGTATAGATTAAAGTTTAATGCTAAAAATATGTCCAATTAGCCAACAAATTACCCAATCTCCCATATAATACATTTAATGATTTTCTTTATTGTAACAAACCTCATGCCGAATATGTCGGGTACTGTATGTAGGACTCATATATGTATATATTTTTAAAATTGCTTACAACTATGTTCTCGAGTATACCTGAGTAATGTCAAAAGTTAATCTAAACAGTTTATACGTTTTCTGTTTTCCAATATATCCTTCATAATTATTGAACTAGATGAGTTCATACCTATAATGTAAGTTAATGATATACAAAATTGATTGTTATTCATTGTAGGTCCTTTTCTACCACTCAGCATCTCCTCATATTAAAAAAATATGTTTGCTAATACTATCAAGTTATTTTAAATGCTTGCACGGACATATGGATGAACAGACAACCGGAAATCAGTTATTCATCTCATTTCTCTTTCTACAAATATTAAGTTATGATCCACATCCTATTTCCAGCTCACACTGTCTAATAAAGTTGTATACTTTGAACATCGTTTATTTTGGGAATGCAATCTAACACCTTTTATTTCAAGGTTAAAACGGGTAAATTTAAATTGTATGCTTTTCCTGTCTTATTAATGAAAAATTAAAGTAAAACCTGTACGCGAATCTAAATAACCTTTGAAAAGTATGAATTTAATGGGGTAAAAGAAATATGGGAAATATACATATACATAAATATATAAATATGTACATGTTTATATTTTATGATGCCTGACTTAGTTCTCCTCCGACTGAGTTCGAACGTTTATTGGAGAGACCTACCGGTTTTTAGTGTATTTTCTTACTAAAGAACAAACAAAACTTGTTTAATTTTTAAAGTGTTATTAATTGTCTACTAAACTATAATTGACATTTTATTATAAAGTTTTAGTAGACTGTACCTTCATACAGTAGCGAAATAAATCCATTTAGTGGTTTAATTGAAAAGCAATCTTAAAACGTTGTAATAAGTCAATTGAAAAGTTTCCGGCCTGGGGCTTAGATGGCGCTACTAGAACTATATCCATATGATTCCATAAGAGTTTCACGAGTTTCCGGACATTGCGCCAGGAAAATCAGCCATCAAGAATAGGTACGTTGTGAAATGGGAAGTAAACGCATTGGCTAACGACGAAAACACCAAAAAAGTCCACAAAATAATTTTGACTTACAGTAAAGAGAAGTTGCTCGAGTTAACAGGACTCTGAAGATATCAACGGAATGTGTATATCACGAATATTTGGGTATGAGAAAGCTATGTTCAAAAAAAAAAAACAACGAAAAGTTGGTGATTTGGAGCAGTGTTTGGAGATGTACATATGTATGTAACAAACCCGAGCGTGGATGTATGACAAAGAATGAAACATGGCTCCAATCGACATTCATTCGAGTGGACCGCACATCATGAGCCCGCGCCAAAGCGTGTGAAAACATAACAGTTGGCTGGCAAGGTTATGGTGTCTGTATTCTGGGTTAGGCATGGAATATTTTTTATTACCCACCGTAAAGAAAGAAAGACTAACAACTGCGACTATTACATAGCGTTATTAGACCGTTTGAAGGGCGAAATCGCTGAAAAACTGTCGCACTTGAATAAAAAGGGCTGTTTCACCAAGACAATACACCGTGTCACAAGTCAGAGAAAATGATGGCGAAAATCCATCAATTGAGCTTCCGCGTCCACCGTATTATTCATATACTATTTGCTGCGCTCAGATCTCAAAAGAATGCTCGCTGGGGTGATCGCATTCTTTTCTTCCCAAGGTGTTGTTCGTTTGTCGGAGCCCTCGATATCGGACTGCTATTTCATTTAGCTACCATACAAGCCGAAAGATCAGAATCAAGTGCTTGTAAGGAAACATTTTTTGTTTACCAAGATATCTTCAGGAAATTTGGCATGTATCATTTCCCAGAGCAGCGATGTAAACTCAGAAAATATTGTGCAGATCGAGTCACTATAACATATAGCTGCCATACAAACTGACAAATCCAAATTCTTCTAACGAATTTTTTGTATTTTTAAGGGTATTATAGCTTCAATGCAGCCAAATTTAAGGTTTTTTTTTTGTTTAGTGTAAAAATGAACAACAAAGCATCTCAGGCCCAGATGGTATGAACCTAAAAACCATCAACAGTACCTTGACAAAATATACTCTTGATTACAACAATAATTTTGCATGAATCTGCTTGTACAACGCCTGTAAATAGTCAAAATGCAGTTGAAACCCGATTGTCATGTTCGTAATAGCTCAACATTTTTCTTAAAAATACAGAAAACATATGTATGTTATTTTCAACAATTTGCTACACTAACCATTCACGACCAAACTGAGCAGCAAAATGACTAAGCAGAAAGTGCGGTGCATCCTCTTTCCGTGCGTCGTTCGCTTACACTTTTGAATTTATTATCCCAGATTTTAAAATATCGATGATTTATGAATGTATATGCATATGTGTGTGTGTGTGTATGATACTCGGATGCAGAACGCGAAATTTATTGCACAATTAAATTCGACTGGATGCCTCTGGAAGCGTAACATACGTTTCATAAGCACATATGTACTTGTATGTATGTGTGTATCGGGCGTATAAATAGCTTTCGGTTTCGGAATTTTCTGATCTCGTTCTATGCTGATTCCATATACCGTAGCGTAGTAAAGATCAGGAATTCATATTTTCACGCGAAAATTAAATAAATCTAATAATGTAACAATCACTGTTATGCATACAAACGCTTGTACTGAGTTTCAAATATTAATACTTTTATAATTCTCCAAGAGTGCTGAAATTATTTTACAAATTGCTCTTGTAGCTTGCTCAAGCCACTTTTCCACTTTCCAAACTTTTTATTCTTGTTTTCTTTTTTGTTGTTTACTAGATCTTTCTCAAACTGCCGTGCTGTACACTCTCTTTCTCTACTATATTCCCGATTTTTCCAATTGTGCTGAAAATGTATTTCGTAATCATTTACACGGCATAATTCAATAATTTCGGAACGCTCGTTTTCCAACCACACAATCACGCGTCCGAATTTGTACTGCCCCATGTGTGTAGTTTCCAAAACCCCAGAGACAATTTTTAGACACGATAATGCCGCAAATAATTAAAACTCATTCCGCACACACACGCACACATATATATAAATACATATATGTATGTATATCGGCGTATAGCTATGTGAGCATGAACTTATAATTTTCCACATTGATTTGACGCAGCACCTTTAAATGTTTCGATACCCATCACAAGTCTCTTGCAGAGGATTCTCCTGCCTATTCGTTTGTACGCTGCTCGTGCATTAACTCACGTTTGTATGTATGCAAATAGCCACACATTCTCCACCATAGTTGTGCTTTCTTTTATTTCCTCTGCTCTTTTATTCCATATTATGTATATCCGCTCACTTATTGACTTATTTGCTGGTCGCGGCTGCTCGCGGCGTTTACATACGCCAGCGCTGAAGCACATTTGTTTGGAGCGGAGCGATAGAGAGCAGGCAGACAGTCGGCGTTAATTACTCTTTGGCATGTAACCGTTTCGTGTCGGCCACCTCCTGTTGAGCAGATTATAAACAAAAATACACCTGCTGGAAATTTTTAATATAGGGTAGTCGAAAAAGTATTTTCGTATTTCTAAACAAACTTCAACTTGCCTTTTTATATTTATACTCACAATTAAATAAACAAATGTGTACTATTTTGCTCGACCACTTTTTGCCATTTTTCCGCTAGGAACATTATTCCATCAGTGTAAAACTTTTCTGTTTTCTCAGCGAAAAACTGCTACTAGTAATTCAGAGGCTTCTCTTGAAGCCAATTTTACTCCATTAAAGGAGATCTGCCTTGACCAAAACAACTAGTAGTCCGATGGTGCAAGGTCAGTGCTATATGTTGCATGCATCAAAACTTCCCTGCCAAACTCTTCCAGTTTTCGCCGAGTCAACAAAGATGTGTGTGGTCTAGCGTTGTCCTGAAGGAAAACGAAGCCTTTTTTATTTATCAGTTCTGCCCGTTTTTTTTCGATTGCTAGCTTCAATCTCAGCAGTTATTAACAGTAAAATATAGAATCAATCGTTCGAACAGGTTGAAGCAGCTCATAGTGGATGATTCTTTCCCAATCCCACCAAACACTCAGCATAACCTTTCGAGGCGTTAATTTCGGATTTGCGACTATTTGTTGAGCTTCCCCACGCTTGGACCATTATCTTTTTCGCACATTATTGTCGTATTTGATCCACTTTTCGTCTCTTGTTATCATTCGCTTCAGAAATGGTTCGATTCCATTTCGTTGCAGCAAAGAAACGCAGATATTAATTCGGTCCATTAAATTTTTCACAGACAACTCATGTTGTAACCAAACTTCGTTCTTCTTTTTGTAGCCAGCGTTTTTTAAATGGTTCAAAGCTGTTTGATGGTGAATGTTAAGTTCTTTTGCGATGTCATGGCTGCTTATGTGATGGTCCTGGGCAATCTTTTGAATAATTTCATTGAATTTTTCAACGATAGGTCGAACAGAGCGAGATGCATCTTTCATGTCGAAATTTCCAGAACGGAAGCGAGCGAACCATTGTTCTGCTACACGAACTGTTACAGGATCGTCTCCGTAAACTTCACACATTTCATTTTTGGCTTGCGTGGCATTCGTCTCTTTTTTATACAAAAATTTCAAAAAAAAAAAAGCAAATTTCTTCATTTTTTCACTCGTTTTTTAACAGCTGTAATTTTTTTCAACTTCCCAGAATCTTTTTTTGGTTAAATGAAGCTTCAAATCTAACCTTTCCAACACTGTATGGTATGACACAATCTGTTTGGTAGCACGAGAGATATACGACTGCAACGACATCTATTGACCAGATACGAAAAGACTTTTTCGACTACACAATATATATAGCATTTATTAAATTATAAAAGCAAAAAATAGTAAGACTTTGTTCATAATTGTAAAATTCTTGATTTATTCTTCTAAACCTATTTCGTCCAAGTCAAAGTAATTCTTCTTGGCCCCAATACACTTGTGTATGCTTTGTCTTTTTTCATCTTCGGCTCACCTTTGCCACGATGGATCGTCTGTTTCCGGGTCGTAAGCATAGATCCAAGACTTATCGCCAATAATAATATGTTTGATAACATCCCAGAAGTCGTAATGCATTGCTTCACAGAGCTTAATGCGACGCTGTTTTTCGTAAAAGTTTAATGATTTTTGACGGTCTGACCGTCCTGTACGTGGTTCGTCAACGCCTTCTCGACAATTTTTTTTTCATATAAAAAATGAAATATTTTATTAGATCACACATTATTAACAAAGAAATTCTGAAACTCGAAACGAATTCGTTTCTCTCGTTTCTACTGAGTCTCTACAAAGCATTTTTCAATGTTTGTTATGCCGTGCTTACGGGTTCCTTGTGGCACGTATGCCCCACAGGGTCGAAATTAATAAGACTTATTTATAACTAAATATTTTCTCACATTTATTTGCAGAATTCTCAGTATGTGGATTCGGTGAATATCAGCAGTGGCGTGGGTGAAATATAAATTCATAGTTTTTACTGCCACTTTGTGCCTTTTACGATATTTAAGTGTATATGTGGCATAGTTTGGCCTATTTTGTGGCTTTCTCGTATATACAACGCTCGCAGTTGCCTTCACTCATAGATTCGCATTCACTCACTTCTCTAGCAAAGAGTGTGCTCTCATTCGTTGCGTTGCTCAAATAAAACGCCTGTTGCATGTTCGTTGTCGGTCGCTGAGTTATACCCTTCAATTTGTTTAAACGTCGCGTGTGAGTATTTGTGTTGAATCATTTAGCGTAGCGTGTGAATATTCCACTCACTGCTGATTTAGGTGCACCCAGTCCTCCTACCATCGACAGGTGGGTTTAGTTGTGGTGCCAATGAACTTTTAGAATGATATCAACAAGTTAATCACCTAGTGAAGTAAAGTACAAAGTAAATTAATAATAGAAATTTATTGAGTTAAGTTTTTGAAAAATTTATTTTGGAAAAAATTTGGGGTTTCTGTTTTACACTATCAGTAACAGCTTAACAAATGAAATTATTGCGTTTGAGGGTATTAAATATTAATAAAACTTTAAAAATCTCCTTGAAATTATAATATTATTCCCTATTTAGTAAATATAGCTTTGAATAAACATACCGTCACACAAAATGCAAAAGAGCGTATCATCAAAAAAAATCGAAAATAAATAGATGTCGGATATAATAACCAATATATAACCAAAACTCTAACTTTGTTTCAATATGAGTGCATGCTAACCAATATATAACCATTTTTTTACTGAAAACTCAAATTTGTTTCAATTTGAGTGGTTTCTACTATATCGTTTTTCCTTCGCCTGTAAACCTATGAAAAGGTGACGATATCTAATTTAGCATAGTCAACAGTGCGTATGAGTTACATTCGTAGCTTATGCAGCAGTGGTGTATTTCAAGCGTCCAAAGCAGCTATAAATAGGCGATAAAGGCAACGTAACTCACTCCTCTCATTAATGTGAAATTCTATTGCTCCACTTTCTCCCTTCGACTTCATAATAACCTTTTAAATTTTTATTACGCGAACGCTTGCCTTTAGGTGTGTGTTGGTTGCCAGTAAAGCTGTCAAAACCCAGTGGGTAGTTACATACCATATACATATGTACATATAAGTACTACAGAAATGCATTTAGAAGCAAAGAGAGAATTAGTAATCCCCAGAAGTCTACTATCCTTTTTGAACAACAATTAGGTCATTTCCGACAATGTGAGCTAATATAAGAATGACACAATCGAGCAGTTTGTTATTATATTTTTTTCTTTTTTTTTTTTTAATCAAGTTAAATTTGCAATCTGTCTTAATGCTAATAGACAATAAGTAAATGTACTGTTAAGGTATTAAGGTGTTATTATATGATTTTCGAAATTCAAGAAATAAAAAATATATGGTTTAAAAATATATATACACATATAATATATAGTATAAAGTATATAGTTCCAAGTAAAAACTTTAAGTATGAGTGAAGAAAGAGAATAATACATGGAATTTTACTCCTAACCCCTAAATATAGCTTTGTTCATTCTATGTCTTAGAATTCTCAGAATCTTAGAATTCTGACAAGGCCCAATTTTTGCCAAAATATTTAGTAGAAATAGTATTTTTCATTAGGTCTGTAAATATTTCCCTGATTTCATTTTCTGATTTTGAGATAGTAAGTATAAATACTAACAAAAAAGTACCTGGAAATTGTAAATAAAACGCAAAATATTTAGTTATTCATCAATACAATGTTATCATGTAAATCATGTTATTTTATTCAAAATAGTCTCCTTCTGCTTCAATACATCTTTTTGAACGGTCCAAAAGCATGTCGAACGAGTGTTTTAGCTCGTTTGCCTGTATGGTCGCCAGTATGCCGGTGCAAGCCTTTTGAATGCCCTCTACAACTGCATAACGCTTTCCTTTCATGGGCAAATGCATTTTTCCGAAAAGGAAGAATTCGCACGGTGCCATATCAGGTGAATACGGGGAATGGTTAATGATTAAAATGTGATTTTTGGTCAAATAATCGGACATAATGATGCCCTTCGAATGTTGGATTTTGATTTTTGGTTTTTCATGAATTTCAATGATGATTTCGACTGGGTTTTGATTAACTCACACACAGTTTCGATGGAATTTGCGGTGATCACGGATTTTGATTGGCCCACATGATGATCATCATTTATGTTCTCACCAACACTTTGAAAACGTTGAAACCACTCGTGCATTCTGCTACGGGATGGGCAATCATTGCCATAAACTTGTTTCATCAATTGAAACGTTTCGGTAAAAGTTTTACCAATTTTAAAGCAAAATTTAATGTTGCCTCTTTGTTCGAAGCTCATTTTCGCACCGATAACACAAACATACTAACACTTAGAATGCAATAACTTCATTTGCAATATATGAAATATCATGAAATTCTCACTGGACAATCAATAAAGATAGCAGATTTTAACTCAATAGTCGAGATATAGATGGCGCCACCAGGGGGCGTTAGATTCAAAAAGACCTGTTTACTTTGGAAGGCACCTTGTATTTTTGTTATCGCCTTCAAAGTAATCCCCACTAGATGTAATAGACTTATGCCAACGATTTTTCCAGTCGTCGAAACATTTTTCGTTGGCACTTCTTTGGATGATCTTCAGTTCCTTCTGTGAATTTTGTGTTATTTGGATCAAATATAGTAAATACTGTGCGTTTTGGGCTTTAAATTCGGTCAGAATCACTGACTCGATGCGATGCAAAATCCTCGAATTGCTCTTCCACAATTCCGATCGTTTTCGATGGATGTAACGCAAACGCCTCAATACGGGCAAATAGAACTCCTTATTGACCGTCTGTCCCTTTAGGAGATATTCATGATGCACCAAATCTGGAATATCGAAAAAAATGATCAACACTTTTAACTTACGTATCTTACGTAACCTGAAATGTTATACTAGATATAATAAAACGGAAATTCCTTCAGCTTCCTGGAGGAATTTTACCGTTTCCGGTTTACAGTTTACTGTTGGGCTCCCAAACCTTAAATATGATAACGCTATTTTATTACCGGTGTCTCAACAAATTTTCTGTTCTGTTTTACAGACAACATAACAGGGAGTGGCTTCCTTTTTCCGTTCTTATTTCCAGTATACATATTTTTCCGGTTGTCAACTGCCAGTTCTCCGGTTCCGGTTTACAACTCCCTATTTAGTATTTCAACTTAGAAATATGTCAGACACCGTCCTTTTTTCTATTCCGGTTTGCAACTTCCGCGTTTTTGTGTTTTCGGTTTACAAGTTTCAGTTTGGCTTTCAAACCTGAAGTATTTTACCCTTATCTTAAGAACGAAAATAATATTTCCGGAGATGAATATTTTCAGGTATAGGTACCCAAGAACAAATTTCGGGTATATTTTTTGTTTATAATCGCGACCGGATCAATGATCGATCAGGTTGATGAATTTTCTTATGCTGCAATATGGTGCTACAGATAACCATTATTCGGGTCCCGGCAAAGTTGATCAGCTTCATGTTTCATCATGGAGTCTGAATTTGCCGGCCGTTGTGCCAGAGAGACCTTCTTTGCTCACCCTGCCGTTAAAATCGCCAAGCACGATTTTGACATCGTGGCGGGGGCAGCTCTCATAGGTGTGCTTCAAGCATAGCAGGCATCCTTGGTCACTTCGTACTTCTCTTCCGTCGCATATGCGATATGTTGAAGAACTTGACACCGAGTTTGCGCTCCTTCATATGTCCACTGTAGCAAATGCCACAAGGACTTACTCGCCTCAGTCCTTGTCCCGTACATCGTGCTGTTTTCTTCTTTTCATAGGTAGGGTTTTCTACTTGGCGGGTCTCAAGCGCAGCGCTCAACCCTGAGGAGGGGATGTTTCGCTTTCTCACTTTAGCTTGTATTCAAACGTAAGTTTTTTCCCAGAGGATTTTTTTCTTGTAGGTAAAATTTAATATCTCTGACGTATTTAGTTATTGGTCTTTAACTAGTCTTGAATCCTTTGCACCGCGCTGTCCCCTCTCAGGGGACATTGAAGTTTATTAGTGCTTTCGGCGAATTAAGTTATTTCCGCGCCCATCCACATCTTCTGGGGACTATAGCTTATATTATATAATAAATTACATACATACATACGAGAAAGGGTTAATAGATAATAGTTGTTGCTTTCATTTAAAGATCAAAAGGTCAGCCTAAGTAGATCAAATGCAGGCGAAAGTTTGAGAGCCATGGTAGTAACATGAGAGCTTTTTAAAAAAGCTCTTCATAAATTTCTATTAAGTACAGAATTTTATAGCATAATGATTTTTTTGTCTATTAATGGCAAGACGGCTAATGGCTAATTGATCAACACTTGAATCAGATAATGGTAATGAATTATTTATGATGAATAAGTGCTTACGAATTGCTGGATGTGATTACTATTCAGTTATTTTTTCGAATATTATAACGATTGGTTTTGAATTTAATAACTGATGACGGTGAGAACGTAACTGTCAGTGGCGACCGTTATCGCGCCTTGATAACCGGCTATTTGGAGACATTTGGTTTCAACAGGACATCCCTTCCCATCACATATCACATCAATCCTTGGATTTATTGAGAGAACACTTCGGTTAGCAGATAATTTCACATTTTGGGCTGGTCGATTGACCACCAAGATCGTCTGATATCACACTGTTAGACTTTTTCTTGTGGGAATATGTACGTGCGCACAATACCGCTTCTATTCAGGCCTTGGAGCAAAGTCACCACTCAACGGAAAGACGGTCAATATTTGAAAGAGATAATCTTTAACAAATAAATACCAATGAATATTTTTTTGGAAAGATAATAAACATTTAGGGAACCTCGAAATTATTAGAATCTTAAATAAAATTTAATAACAAAAAAATCCTAAAAGAATTCAACAATTGGTGCTGATAGAAAAAATTACAATTTACACATATTTTATTTAATAAAATTAAAAACATACAAGAGCACTTAAATATACACACTTGTTGCGTGTGTTTTCACATAATCGCATATTCCGGGCGCAATCCACCGCCGAATGATTGTAAAAAGATCAAATAAAATGCACAAAGCTACGAGTACACTACACTAAGAATACAGTATCGAGATTTAGAACGCTGTTTGTTGGAGAAGTTAAGGTCTTATACTAAATTTTGTATGGTATTTTGTCAAACAGCGCTGATTACAGTGGCGACCCAACAACTTAGGACAGCATACGTGCCAATGCGAAGAAAAGTACAATGGCGACGGCTATGGGGCTGTGGCGTTGGAGCCATTGCAGAGATTTTCGGTGCAAATATCGCACGCCAACTGCTTCACGAATGGCAAAGAGGGATCGGCCTGGCAGCCGGATTGCGTATTCGAAACATCACCATAGAAGCAGCCACGGATGACCTGGGGATCTCCGGTAACTGAAAAGATAGAAAAAGTACAATATTTTATTATTTATGGTGGGTTTTCAATAATTTTTGTTTGTCCATAAAACTTCTAATGCAATAACATTTTTTTATAAATCCGCTGCTGAATCTAGAATTTAAATAAATTTATCGATTTCAAGAAGTTCTCAAGGACTGAGGTGTCTAGGAACCTATTTTTCAGAGTACCAAACGAAAAAAAAAATTTTTTTTTGAATCATATTAGAGTGATTATATGTATGTACTTACAGTATATACCCTCACCAGCTGCCATGTTAAATGCACTTTGAATTTCACTTTCAAAATAAATATGCATTGCAGAGATTAGTTCGCAATTATTTGCAATGCTCGTTTTAATTAGAGACAATATGTAAGTATGTGTGTAAATATGCAATTACGAGAATTCTACAGCGCACAAAGGCGCCGATAAGAACCGGTTTGCAACCGGTTATAGGTTTCGACTTGCTTGGGAGCTTCGCTTAGAAGTTAATGCGCAATAACAGTTTATCGTGATGACATAAAGACGCGGCGCTAAGCACAAACACAGCCTCCTTAATGCCTATACACAAGAGTACAAACCTATATATGTAAATATATATGTATATGCACGTATTGTTAGTGTGTGAGAAGAATTGTGAATTCATGCGGTATTTTTTCTCACATGTTTCTTGTATTTCTGTTTTTGGATATCCATTACTTACTGTCGAGCACCTTCCTCATGCAGCCGGTGGCATTGAGCACGTTGACGAAGTTCGGCAGGAAGCGCGGCGGCGATATGCGTGCGCAATCGTATTTCATGTCATCGCTGGCCTCGAATTTCTGACCGCACTTGGGATTGGTGATCGAGTCGCAGATGTAGCATCGCACGGCAAAGGCTGCGGAGAGAAAAGTAGTGTTAGCTGTTGTATATGGCGCTTACTATAGAAATGTATTTTCATATAATACATACATATGTATTTACAAATACAGCTAAATTAGTATTCATATTATATTATTTGAATACAGTAACTCCATAGTCTGAGTAAGATTGGTAGATTATGGGGTTAGGAGTAGTCAGACTTAAAAAATAAAACCGATTTATTTTTGCATTTGCTTGAAGTTAGGAGCGTAGTAATATTCAAAATTTAAAGTAAATCCGTCAAATACTCTTCGACTAATTAAATATGTAGCAAAACGTTCTGGGGCACTCTGGACTGTTCGAGTAAAACTTCATGTTTTTTGAATTGACGCGACTGTAGCGCGAAGATTGTTTAGTTTAAATTTTTATTTCGAATTTTTTTAATTTGAATGTTTTTTTATTTCGACTCTTTAACGATTATCTATTGTTTTTTTCCTAAAATCTGGCAGAAGTTTTCCTGAAGCCGTCATTTTGTTAAATAAAGAAAACTTTGATCAAGCTCTAGACTATCTACTAATAAACTTATTTTTTTGTCCGGTCGATTTTAGATGAATATCCAAATCCAAGGATTGATGATGGTTAAGGATTACATGGGTTTTCGGGTTCCAAAAAATCGAATGTTTTACAATGTTATTAAATCTCTATTATCTATCTATCTATAACACCTCTAGAACATTGTCCTAAATTTTCAAGTTGAACCGAGTAATAGTTTCGAAGATAAAGCCTTGAGAACTTGTGGGCTAGCTAGGCTAAATGCGCCGTTTTAAACGCGTTTTCCTCGAATATTTCTCTAGAACTACTTAACCGAACTTCCTGAAATATAATTCTTAAGGACTTGGACGAAGGACTTTTTTCGATTGCAACTATTTAAAGCAAAAAAAAAAATTGTCGCGAAGTTTTCACTGAAACTTTCATTTTTTTGTAAAAATGTCTGCCAAAAATCCAAAATTTTTTTTTGTTTCCTTTATGCAAGTTCGGAGTTAAGATTTTAACTAAACCATGTACTTTTTCACATTAGATGCTCCTGGCAGGATAACTCGGATAACGCATTTCCGAAGGGCCACCGGAAATGGCATCGTAATGGCCGAGTTAAATTTTTTTTCTTAAATTTCAAAATTTCTTTGTTAATAATGTAGGTTTGTAGCAGTAAAAATTCTAATAAGAATTTAATTTTTTATATGAAAAAAAAGGTTTGAAAAGTTGTTACCAGAGGAAACCCTTAGCTTTTACCTTTAAATTACATTTTTTCACTTTTCTGTCAAGGAAATTAACCAATGGTGCTAAAACATAGAGTCAAATAATTGATTGAAAAAAGATGATTAAAATAGTAATTTGTTTATGTCTCTGACTACATCTAAGTCCTTATGGATTGTACATAATTAAGTACATAAAAATATATATATATAGTTCATATATATATTTAGTTATATAAGCTTATATATTGAAGGTGATATGAACTGCTCATAGCTATGTAAGGTCAAAGTAATGTGAATTATTACTTTTTGCTCATTATGGTGACTCGGCTAAGCGTCAACAAATCTTTTTACTGAATTATGAAAAAATTTATTTAATTATAATATGTATTTAAGTTATGAAGAAAGGGTGTCTTTTTTTAACTGATCAATTTTTTCAGTCCCATCATGAAATTACCTTGGAAATACCCTAAAAAAATTCCCTGTAAATTTGAGCCCTTAATATTAACATTAAGGACTGTACCAAGGCATTTTTCATAGCTTTTTTATTACATACCATCTATGAATATTCCATAAAGCCTTACTTAAAAAGCCGAATATCTCGAGAAGTATTAATGATTGCGATTTTGACCTCGAACCTTTTTTGTAGCAAATAAAATTTCCTACAAGTTTGTCATTTTCTCTATAGCTTTTGTCATTTAAGAGATATATACAAAAAAATTCGAATTTCGTGGAAAATTCAGGTTTAGAGTCCGGTACTACCTCGCTGGTGTGAGTTTCGACTTTGAAGCAAAGAGCACTTTTGTAGAGTATACAATTCTGAGGAATATGTGTCTAAAGTCAAAGCGATGCCATAAAATGCCTTTGAGCAATAGAAATTTTAAGATAAAAAATCACGATTGTCGTGTATTTTCAATGGAAAATTTTTACATGCCTTGATCCAGTCCTTAATGATAATATTAAGGGCTCAAATTTTCAGGTATTTTTTTGTAGTATATTTCCAAGGAAAATTCATGATGGGACTGAAAAAAGTTAATAGTTCAAAAAAAAAACACAATATATACATATACATATATACATATATGTATGTATGTAAGAGGATTTGTCACGAAGTTTGTAATAACCAGAGAGACATGTCGGAGACCTTGTAAAACACCCATCTAAACAAACTTAACAGACCAAAAACAAGAATGTCACTTATTTTAATACAACTCTTTCTTATCGCCTTTAAAGTTTGCTCTTTTTGAGCCAATATAAGCATCTCAAGGCTTAAACCAATTTTCCAAACATTTGTTATGAGGATTATATATAACAAGTGTCTGCCATAGTCTAAAGTACTTTCGGCGTATTATTTTTAATGGCTTCAATGGATTTATGGTGTATATCCCATAGGAAAATTCGCGTTGAAAGTAGTCACAGGGTGCCTAATTTGGTGAATACGTTGGCTGTGCGTTGACTCTCTCTGCGTTTTTAGTCAAAATGTCAGTCACAATTATGCTAGGATAAGACGTACATATGTATGTATCTGTGTAGAAATCCGGACGTTTATGGCTAGTTGCTTCACGTAAACACCTTGCCAAGTAATTATTCTAATTAACACCACAATGAAATAAAACGATGTGCAACAACTTTATTTATCACCGATTTTGACATGGTTTTTAGGTTGCGGCTCATTTTTGGAGCGCCATTCTTTGACATCTTGGATAGTTTCCACATCATATTCGTTTTAAATGAACCGAATCCGAGTCAAATTTGATCAGATGGTAAATGTTTTTATGTACATAAGTATATATAATTTTTTTTTTTACATTATTACTAGATGCGGTCGCACGTTGTTGTGGCTCTTCTTCTTTGTTGGCGTAGACACCGCTTACGCGATTATAGGCGAGATAGGGTATACATTGAGTGCGATTATAATGAATTATTCTATACAATGCAAATATTATTTGAGGAATATGGACGAGCACGTTATTGCCGGTGCATGAATTTAAGTTATTGTACTTTCTGTTCAATTGTAAAAGCTATTGAAACAAATATTTGTCAATAAAAAAAATGAATTTTCATGGCCTTATTTTAGCTTAGGTTTATTATTGTATTGATTTTAATTAAGATTTGTTTTATATTTAATATAATTATTATTTCTTATCTTTTAAGTTGGTTCAAGCTGAACACAGTGTGCTAAATTTTACTAAAATCGCTTCAGTAGTTAAGGAGTGTACCCCGGACAAAATGTGGTACGTAATTTTAATAATATAAATGAGTTCTATATATGGTATATTTTTAATTTATTTTATATATTTTAAGTTTAATGCCACGTATAATTATTTTTGGTGTTATTAGCAGTAAAAAGTTTGCACTCACCTGAACATGCAACACTGGCGATAACGGCAATAGCCAACAATGATTTTACAGCAGAAACCATTTTTGTTTTGTTAATTGTTTTGAATTGTTTGTGTAAGAAGTCTATTTGAAAGCAATAATAATAAGGCGGAAATTTTAGATTATATATTATATATAAATATATGTATGTTTAAAAAAATATATATATATCTATATTAAATATACTTATACATACATACATATATATTTATATGCATATGTCAATAATTTTTTTTAATTTATAACGACTTAAGTATGTACAGATGTATATAGAAAATAATGGCGAGAAATTTTAACCAAATTAAGTTGAATAATAAAATTTTAGCTTTACAAAATGAAGGACATGAAATAAAGCATACAATAAAAAAATGGTATTGAAAATATAAATAAAAAAAATTTCCTATTAAAATATATATACCTAAAATTTTAAGAGAAAACCTAAGTCACATTGTTCAACACGTTTTAGGAAATTTTATAAATTTTTTAATAAACCGTTTTGAATTAAATTTAAATTTTTTTTATTTTAATTTAACAGTTTTTAATTAAAATATTTAATTTACATTTTTTCTAATATTTTTTTTTGCTTTAACATTTTTAATAAAAAAATTGTTGATAATAAAGATCGGAGGTATTAAATTGTTTATATAAATTTATCTTGTTTCTAATTTTAATTAAATTTTTTTTTACAAAATAATTTAATTACAATTTTTTAAATTATTTTTTGTTTTAATATTTTTATTAAACAAAGAAAAAGTTTTGTTAACAAAAATTTTTGTATTATGTTCTTATAATTTTTTTTTTTTTATTTTAGTTTTATTTTTTTTTTTTTAGTATTTATTAAAAAAATTATTTACCTTTAAAAAGAAGGAAAAGTTTTGATAATGAAAATTTTGATATTAAATATAGTTATAATTTTATTTTATTTGAATTTTTTTTTAAATATAAAACAATATTTCAGTAAAAACAAAAAATCGCTATTAAATTTCACATTAACATTTTTTTCAAATGCTTTAATGAATTGTAAACTCAAACATTTTCAACTTAACGAACATTTAATTTTTGAAAATTTTAATATTTTTAAAACTGTTAACTTAAAACAAAAATACTGTTTTGAAAACATTAAAAAAATTCTTGTTAAAAAGAAGAATAAAATTTCTTTTATTAAACAAAACAACACCACACTTCCTTCTTGGCTAACCTGAGAGAACACTGCGTTAAAGACGTCTTGTAAGTAGCACGACACGGGCGCAACTGTGGCGGCATGGGTACCCAAGCATCGAACTGGATTACTGACTTGCTAGCTGCTGGCATTATTAAGCGCACAATTACACATGAAAAAAAACTTACTATTACATTAAACTTTTTCATATCGATCAAGTACTGATTCATTACTCAGCCCGGTTCACAACACAGCTTTCTCCCCTATATAAACTATCCTATCTTTAAAGTTGGTTCAAAGTGAACAGAGTGTGTTAAATTTTACTAAAATTGAGTCACTAATTTAGGAGTTTACTCCGGACAAAAAGTAAGACCTAATTTTTAGATATACTTGTATATGTCAATATATAGATACCATATATGTATTTTAAATTTACTCATTTATTTAATGTTTCAAGTCAGATCACATAAAATCACGCAAGCATTAGAAGATATAAAAAAAAAATTTCATATAAAAAATAATAATTTATATTAAAAAAGTTAGTTAGACCTTGGGTAATGTAGAAAGTTATTCAAATAAATAGCAAATATAAGAATAGGAATATAACGTAAATCGAGCTGTCCACATATACTTAAATATATTTTTACAAAAACTTTATTTTGATCAGAAATTTTGCATTTGTCTTGGATAATAATCCATACCACATTTCGTCAAGATGTCTCCTTAAATAAAAAAAAGCTTTTCAAATAACAGCTGGATTTTGACCGATCAGCTTGTATAACAGCTATATGCCATAGTGGTTCGATCTCAATAATTTGTTCGGTGATTGCTCCGTTTCCTTAGATACTAAGTGATTCGATCGAATGATGAGATTTTTGCCAAAAAATATGTTTTATTATGGTAGTCCGGGGACTTTTTAATTAACCTATATAGTATAAATGATCAGCATCGTCGACCTTAGTCGATTTAGCCATGTCTGCCTGTATACATGTGAAATTTTTCCTCAGTTCCAGAGATATCGCTCTGACCTCGTCCTTCCCTCCCCAAGAAGCTGCACATTTGCCAAAACCGTCGACATCGCACTACTATAACATACAGCTGTCATCCATAAGTAACCTAAGCATTGTGTGGGAAAGTTTTCTATTTGTGAAGCATATTATAGTTTCGCTGCAACCGAAGTTATCACTTTTTCTTATTTTTATTGCACTTTACGCTAATTAGCTCTGTTATACAATTTTTGCAACTTTATTTGGCTTTTCAATATAATCATGAAATTATAATGATACGGTAAAACTCAGCAGAATTTAGTAAATATTTTGTACAAACTTAAATGAAAAATGCTGCTTTTTATAACTTATTTATTTATAATAATATTCTCATACGTAAATAACCTATTAATTTTTTCCAGATTAATCACGACTAGGTTATTATTCAATACGAGGTTTGACAGTTAAGTAATGAGACTGATTTTATTGGCGCGGTTGCGGTAAACCTGTGACCTTGAAATTCCCTTTCTCTTTTTCCGGCATCCCTCCCCTCTCTATTGATATAAGTACCATCGCTCTAGCTTGTTTAGTTCGCCTGCTGCGTCAAGTTGAGTAGACGTGTGTTTGTAGTGCTCGTCACGAAAATGGAAAAACGAAATCAAGAGCAACGCGTCGCGATAAAATTTTGCGCCAGATTGGGCGAAACAGCTTCAGAAACGTACGCTAAAATTGTAAGAGTGTGTGGTGATAGTGCCCTTAGTCGTGCCCAAAGTTCAATGGATGTCTCCGCGCGCCCCCCGCCCGAAAAAAGCTCGCCTGAGCAAGTCGAAGGTGAAAACGATGATTATTGTCTTTTTTGATAGCCGTGGAATCGTCCAAAAAGAATTCGTTCCACCGGGGAAACTGTGAATCAAGTCTACTATTGCCAAGTACTCGAAAGATTGCGAAAACGAGTCAACAGGGTGTGCCCAGACATCGCTCGTAACTGGATCCTTCATCACGACAACGCGCCGTGCCACACCGCCCTCAGCGTGTCCCAGTATTTGGCCTCTAAAGGGATCGCCGTGTTGCAACAGCCCGACATGTCATCCTGTGACGTTTTTTGTTTCCTAAAACAAAATCGGTGGTCAAAGGAACCCATTTTGAGTCGATTACGGACATCCAGGCGGCCGTGACGAATTAATATCTATGTTTGTACATCGTCTATCATATTAATCTTATGTCTCTGCATATTCATATCATAATCTTATTATCATATAAATGTATGTATGTAGTTATACGCATGTGCGCGTTTAGAAATTCAAATCATGATTTCGTCACTTATCAATATACATACATATTACATGTGCGCGCATTGATCTGCCTGTTCATACATTCATATATATTTATATGTACATATATTTGTATACATTGCCGAACAAATAATGCACAAGCATACAAACATACATATGCACCTTCCCTATGGCTTTATGTTCTCTGGATCAAGTGCAGTCGAGAGTTTGAAAACCATGGTAGTAACATAAGAGCTTTTTAAAAAAGCTCTTTACAACTTTCTGTTAAGTATAGAATTTTATGGAGAAACGATTTTTTGTCTTCTAATGGCAAGACAACATGGCTAATTGATCGACACTTGAATCAGATAATGTTAAAGAATTTTTCTTTGATGAATGAGTGCTTAAGAATATCTGAATGTGATTAATATTCAGTTATTTTTCTGAGTATTATGACGATTGGTTTTGGAATTTAGTATCGGAAAAGTGCAAAATGCAAACTTCTTAAACTGAAATCTTCTTGAAAGGTTATGGTGAAGAGTACAAATACATTAACTTTTAAATTAAAAATAGTACGATGGAGCTTTGCATATGAGACTCGGTGTAGAACATTTAAAAACCCCATATCACAGCAACAGTTCGACAAATTTCATTCAATACATCTGTTTGGGTTTGAAAACGAACAAAATTGGACTACACAGACTGTTTACCATATAATACAGATCGCTTCATTTGCAACCCCATAAAGCCTAACCGTGCGGCTCGCCGATCATGCGACTTCTTTCTAATAGTGACATTTTTATACTCTCGCAACAAAGTTGCTAAGGAGAGTATTATAGTTTTGTTCACATAACGGTTGTTTGTAAGTCCTAAAACTAAAAGAGTCAGATATAGGGTTATGTATACCAAAGTGATCAGTGTGACAAGTAGAGTTGAAATCCGGTTGTCCGTCCGTCCGTGCAAGCTGTAACTTGAGTAAAAATTGAGATATCATAATGAAACTTGGTTCACGTATTTCTTGGCTCCATAAGAAGGTTAAGTTTGAAGATGGGCAAAATCGGCTCACTGCCACGGCCACAAAATGGCGAAAACGGAAAATCTATAAAGTGTCATAACTAAGCCACAAATAAAGATATTAAATTGAAATTTGGCACAAAGGATCGCATTAGGGAGGGGCATATTTGGACGCAATTTTTTTGGAAAAGTGGGCTTGGCCCCGCCCCCTACTAAGTTTTTTGTACACATCTCGGAAACTACTATAGCTATGTCAACCAAACTCTATAGAGTCGTTTCCTTCAGGCATTTCCATATACAGTTCAAAAATGGAAGAAACTGGATAATAACCACGCCCACTTCCCATACAAAGGTTATGTTGAAAATCACTAAAAGTGATTAAAAAATGGCAGAAGGAAGCTGCACCCAGGCTTTTTTTTTAATTGAAAATGGGCGTGGCGTCGCCCACTTATGGACCAAAAACCATATCTCAGGAACTACTAATCTAATTAATTTTACAGCAAAATAAAAAAATATGTAAATGACGGAGAAGGAAATCTCGATTATCACTTTATCATGCGAGAGTATAAAATGTTCGGTGACACCCGAACTTAGCCCTTCCTTACTTGTTAGAATGTGGTTTACACATTGGGTTACATTATTAGCGTTTTAGTAAGGATTTTTAACTTTTTTGAAAATATAATAATAACCTATGTTCACCGGGGAGAGTGTAGCTTTCCAACGAAGAAAGAATTGTTCAAACCCATCAAGTAGGTTAGGAGCCTATTCACTTCAAACTAAATAACAATCAAATCTTTCCTCCTCTTTATAATACGTGGGTGGCATTTTATATTTCGGGATTTCGGAACACTAGTGTGGCAACTTGTAAGCTGGTAATTTTATCGTAACGCTTATTTATTTATTTATTTTTTTTATAATAATTCATATAACAGAAAGAGTTTCATTATATAAATACATAAACGCAGCACTGGCTACGAGGCCTTAAGCGAGTAACGCTTAATTCGAGCGCTTTTTGTGTTGTTTACAGTAACTTAAAATGTTCATCTCAACCAAAAAACGGAATTAAATCACAAACCTTTTCGCATAATTATTTTTTAAAACTTTCGACGTGAATTAAGTTAATGGCGTTAATGTAGCGAGATTGCTAAAACTATATGCATTAGTGGCAATTTATAAATCGCTCAAAAGAGAGCTCGTGACGATTGCTCGATAGAAGTGTTAAAAACAAAATACCATAATAGTGCTTCGGAGCCCGTCTATGACATTCTGACAAGTGATGAACCGTATGAGCTCGAAAGTAAACAGATCCGTTTATAACGCCGGTTTTGGAGGTACCTCAATCAGAGTGACAAAAGCGCTACGAGGATTGGTTCAAACCCATATCAAAATGTTTAGATCTGAATGAAGAATATTATGAAAAATAATAAAGCGATTTTCCATGATTAATATTTGCTTTTGCTCTCTAATCCCGAAATCTAAAGCACACTTACCATATACGAATAGGAGAACCCAAGAGCTTTCGGCTGTTTTTTTGCTCAAAATATAAGTTCTGATATAAAATCAGTTCAATACTTCCCCTAGCCTCTATTCTTCCAATATTAGGATTTTAAAACTTCAATTTATTTCGGTGAAGATGTAAGACAACTTGGGAAAATTAAGTGAAAATAATATTTTAGGTGTAATATAGTTTGGTGGCGAGAACGGAACAATTTAGTTTCTCGAAAAAGTATATGCAATCAGCTGAAACATAAATTATTCGGTAATACGCGAACATAGACGCTCCTTACTTGTTTTATATTTTTTAATATTAATCGGAATTTATGTGGAGCTTACAATTGACAAGATGAGCATCTAGATCAGTTACTGTACTTACTGCTAAGGTCAAGATCACGCCTCCAAAGTGGGTTCACCTTCCTATGTATGTGAAAAAAGACATCCTCCAGTGTAAATGGAACAATTGAAGAGTTTAGTATTAGATCCATGAAAATGAACTTGCGATCCAATTGCTGAACAATATTCAGGAGCGTAAAAGACTCAATAAACACCACTCATAAGAAAACCCCATATCGATTCAATTGATCTCGAACAAATTAGGAATCACTGCTTACTCTTCTAATCCTCAATTAGTTGAAAACTACTTAGATTATAGCCCAACACTATTGTAATTGTCAATAAATTTAGTTACCATTATTAGAAGATAGGTTATAAATAAAATGTAATAAGAAATATGTATGTATATCCTAAAAAAATTCAACAATAGGTACTGATAGAAAAAATTACAATTTACACATATTTTATTTAATAAAATTAAAAACATACAAGAGCACTTAAATATACACACTTGTTGCGTGTGTTTTCATATAATCGCATATTCCGGGCGCAATCCACCGCCGAATGATTGTAAAAAGATCAAATAAAATGCACAAAGCTACGAGTACACTACACTAAGGATACAGTATTGAGATTTAGAACGCTGTTTGCTAGAGAAGTTAAGGTCTTATACTAAATTTTGTATGGTATTTTGTCAAACAGCGCAGATTACAGTGGCGACCCAACAACTTAGGACAGCATACGTGCCAATGCGAAGAAAAGTACAATGGCGGCGGCTATCGGGGCTGTGGCGCTGGAGCCATTGCAGAGATTGCCGCTGCAAACATCGCACGACAACTGCTTCACGAATGGCAAAGAGGGATCGGCCTGGCAGCCGGATTGCGTATTCGAAACATCACCATAGAAGCAGCCACGGATGACCTGGGGATGTCCGGGAACTGAAAAGATAGAAAAAAGTTAAAGCTTTTATATTTTTGATGACTTTTTTTATAATTTTTGTTTGTCTATGAAACTTGAAATGAAACAATATTTTTGGACAACTCCGCTGTTGCCATTGAGGGCAATACTTTGAATTATTATTTTTTTGCCGTACAAAGTAGAGAGAAGCCCTATACGATTTAGTTTTACTCAGGAATTTGTTTTTGATGTAGAATATTTACATATGTATTTGAATACTGTATTCCTAATCTCATCTCGCTATTCGTTAAAAATTTCGAACGTACATTTTCTTTACATAGCCAATAAGACAAAGAACCGCTCGAGGTAATGGAGATTATTGGCAAGTGTTGCTGAAGATCGCTATTTGTCGATTTCAAGACGTTCTCAAGAATTGTGATTATTTCAAACCACAATCTGGCGGATTTTGAGAAAGTATTTGGGCTTGCATCCGTATAAAACTGTTCTCACTCCAGAACTGATTGGACCCCATTGGACCACTGTAAACGTCGTGAGTTTGCTGATTTTCCGTGGTACAATTTGAATGATCATCTCCGCACACTTTCATCTGAGTGGTGCGATAAATAAACAAAACTATTCATTCCGGTGAAGAGAATATCTACAAATTATTCATGAATAACCATTACATTCATCTAAATTTATAGTTTGGTGTGTTTTTTGGGCTGGTGGAATCATCGTGGAACTTAGAACATGGACACAGACGGATCAAAAAGAGCTAATGGAGGGGGCGCCGGAATCAATTACTCCAAGCTGAATCTTAGATGACCTTGCAAGCTTCCGGAATACTGCAGTGTCTACCAGACTGTGGCCAGGAAGCATTTGAGAAATGCAGTTAACAACCCAGGAAACAACATAAAGACGATCAATATATAAATGCGTCAATAGCTGAGCGGAAATTGAGGCAACAATCTCCTTTTATATTACCTGAAAGAATAAATGAAATATACTCGATTGCAGGCCATGAGGGCATTCTGGGAAACAATAGCTCATGAGATTGCCAAAAGTGCCATCCATCTGGCTACCAAACCAGCAAATTACGCAAGTAGCTAAATGCGATACACGATAAAATTTCCAAAAGGTGTGACAGACAGTTTAGGATTGGATGGAAGGCCTTAAAGACATGCGCGATCGTCAAGATCATTTGCTAGTGCTTTGAAGAAAATCACGCACGATTTCGAAAGGACTGCAGGACGGTCGTTGGACTCATGATTGGCCTTAACTTACTAGCGGCACATGCTAGCCGGATGAGCATTAGTAACGATGGTATTTATATGCAGAAAGGGCAGGGAAGTAGGTATGAGAAAGACGCTGGAATACTTCATCTGCTTTTGTCCAGTCTTATCTAAAACTTGTCTTAAATATCTAGATGCTTCGCAGTTCAAGGAACATGAAGAAGGTATCAAAATTAGATACAAAGTCGCTCCTAAGCCTCGCAAGAAACGTTGACTTCCTCTATGATGAATACTAAAGCTCGTATTAAACTAAGCTTCCATTTGGCATTACTAAGCCACAGTAGGTCTATGTATGGCATGACAGCCGGGCGGTATAACCAAATATAAGTGTATCTGACTTAACTGAACACTAAGTTTTGGATACTTAGTAAAGAAGATTTAAGAAAATGATGCTGATTTTAAAACTATTCATAAGTATATAAACTCTTATATTCATATATTCACATAAGTACTATGTCGTTGAACTCATCGCCCATATGGTTGCAGTTCTGACTACTTAACCTCAATATGATCTCATCCACAAATGAATTAATTGCTAAATATAGGCATTACGAAAAAATCAGTTGAAGAATTGGCAAATAGAAAGAAATATTATGAAATTTGGAATACATAGTTAAAAGGCGGAATGTCTGCTTTCGTAAAGCTGTCCCAAAATGAAATATATATAAATGAATATATGGTATATATGTCATGCGTTCGAAATCGCTAACAAATAGCGATTACTGCATCAGAATAAATTTTCAAAATATCATTTCTTTATATAGCCGCATGACATATGTAGATGTGAGAATACATAACGTCAGCTAAAATGCAAAAAAACGTAACATCACTTGTCATAAGTTTAAAGGCGATGAAAAAACGATTTAACATAAACCACTTTTATTAAAGAAAAATTTTAGTTTCGGTTATAAAATGGTTACATGTATATTGGTTGTAGCTGACAGCGGAAGCTGACAATTTTATGCTACATACATACATACATATATGTAATGTGAAGTGACAATGAAAAACTCAATTTCAATTTTTTGATGATACGTTGTTTTGCATTTTAGTTGTCGATAAGTATGTATAATGACTTGTAGTTCATAAAGTCAAATCAAACATGTGTGACCAGAATATTTAGCCACTTGAATATGTGATTGCCAGACTTTTGATTCCATATTCTGGTGTTTGTGTTTAATTGCTAAATTTGTTGATATTACTTTTAATTGAAGGGGATGAGGAATTAACCTCAAATGACGAGCTATACGCTTAATTAAGTTTTGGCTTGAGTTATGCTCCATGAATTGCTGAGATGATTGTGATCTTCACGCACTAAATATGAATTAGTAATATTCACACCCGCACATTTGTACTCGGTATATGAGCATATAGATTAAAGCGGGTCGATTTTTTGTACTCTGAAGAGGGTATATTATGTTTGCCACGAAATTTGTAACATGCAAAAAGAGACGTCGGAGACCCTATCAAATGTTATATGTACATACATAAGTATATGCATGACGGGCTGAGTCGATTTAGCTAAGTCCATCTGAGGAATCGTCAGTCTGTGCGAACTATTTTCTCTGTTTATGAGATATCCATGTGAAATTCCAGGCAGTTTTTGAGATATCGATCTGAAATTTTGCATGTGTCCTTTTTTCTGTAAGAAGCTTTTTATTTCTCGGAAACGCTGATATCGTATAACTTTAGCATATAGCTGTCATACAAACTGGACGATCCAGTTCATGTTCTTGTATGGAAAACTTTTTTATTTGACAAGATAGCTTTACAAGTTTTGGCAAAAATTAATTTCCAAGACAACGCTAAAATTTTCGAAAAAATTGTTGAAATCGGACTACTATAGCATACAGCTGTCATGCAAACTGACCGATCCAACTCAAGTCTTGGTATTATTTATTTTTTATTTATTAAAATATCTACACGAAATTTGGCACAGGTAATTATTTAAAGGAGCGGTAAAATCATGGAAAAATTTTTTCAAATCCGACCACTATAGCATATAGCTGCCATAGAAAGTGATCGATCAAAATCAAGTTTTCTATGGAAACTTTTTAACTTGTTTAGGTTAGGCCTCGGCGCAAATGGTACAAACCCATACTATTACTATTTATTATTATTTTCCAAAACTATATAAGTATTTATACATTCTTAAAGTATCTTCATATATACATACATATATAGGTACTTACAATATATACTCTCACCAGCTGACATGTTAAATGCAATTAGAATTTCACTTACAAAATAAATATGCATTGCAGAGATTAGTTCGCAATTATTTGCAATGCTCGTTTTAATTAGAGACAATAAGTATGTGTGTAAATATGCAATTACGAGAATTCTACAGCGCACAAAGGCGCCGTTAAGAACATGTTTGCAACCGGTTATAGGTTTCGGCTTGCTTGGGAGCTTCGCTTAGAAGTTAATGCGCAATAACAGTTTGTCGTGATGACATAAAGACGCGGCGCAAAGCACATACAAAACCCCCGTAATGCCTATACACAAGAGTACAAACCTATATATGTAAATATATATGTATATGCACGTATTGTTAGCGTGTGAGAGGAATTGTAAATTTTGCAAATAAATTAACTATTTCTTCAGGTGAGCATGACATCATTGACATATTTGGTAATAAGTCGTCAGTATGGCATTTAGATATTATTTAGATACATACATACATCATCACTTAAAAAGTGAAATAACGTAACATCACTTTTCATAAGTTGACAAGCACCAAAACAAACCACTCAAATTGAAACAAAATTTGAGTTTTGGTTATAAAATGATTATATATTGGTTATAATTTCTGATAGCGATTTTTTTTTTATGTTACGTTGTTTTGCATTTTACGTGACGATATGTAGGTATGTATGCATGGCTTTTTTTTTGTATGGCACCTTTGGCGAACGTAAAGCGTATGCCAAGCGCGCAAATTGTAACCAAACACCGTTTTATGACTTTTGGAGAAATTGTGTCATCAGAAAAGGTGAAATATAATATACACATACAAACATATGTACATATGTATTAAACATACAGTGGACCAATAAAGTTTACATACACCTAGTTCTATTAAATTACGACACTTTTATTTGTTATAAAATGAATAAATTTTGTGGTCTTTTTCTTTTCATTTCAAAAGATGTATATTTAACATTAAATTTAGCATATCAAAAAAAAAAAATTTTTTACACAAATAAAAAAAATTAAAGCTAAAGGTTAAAATGGGCATAATTTATATCAAAAAAGTTTCCGTACACTGTACATATATGTATAAAAATGCATGTACATACATATGTATACATTATTTACTTGTGTCTTGCAGGCGAATTCACGCGGTATTTTTTCCCACATGTTTTTTTTCATTTCTGTTTTCGGATATCCATTACTTACTGTCGAGCACCTTCCTCATGCAGCCGGTGGCGTTGTGCACGTTGAAGAAGTTCTGCAGGAAGCGCGGCGGCGATACGCGTGCGCAATCGTATTTCATGTCATCGCTGGCCTCGAATTTCTGACCGCACTTGGGATTGGTGACCGAGTCGCAGATGTAGCATTGCACGGCAAAGGCTGTGGAGAGAGAAGAAGCGTTAGCTGTTATTGATGGCACTTACTATAGAATTGTATTTTCTTATAATATATACATACATATACATAAATAAATTAGTATTCATATTATTATTATTTGAATGCAGTAACTGCATACTCCGGGTGGAAAGCTTGGTAGAATATGGGGTTAGGAGTAGTCAGACTTAAAAAAGAAAAAACCGATTTATTTTTGTATTTGCTTAAAGGCAGGAGCTTAGTAATATTCTATGAAAATTTAAAGTAAATCCGACAAGTACTCTTCGACAAATTCAATAATTAGCAAAAGGTTCTGGGGCACTCTGGACCGTTCGAGTAAAACTTCAAATGATTTTTACTCAAAACTATGCCTTTTGAACTGATCACCACTGTAGCGCGAAAATTTTTTAGTTTAAATTGTTTTCTTTTCGAAAATCAAGAAGAAATTTTACTGAAGCCGCGATTATGTTAAAAAAAAGCTTTGATTAGGCACTGATTATCTACCAATAAACTTATTTTTTGTTCGACAGATTTTAGATGAATCTCCAAGGATTAATGATGGTAATGGGGTTCCATGGGTTTCAATGAACCATTTTTTTATTATTTTAAAAAATTTTACGGCATTTAGAATATTGTACTTAATTTTCAAGTTGATCCGAGTAATAGTCTCGAAAATACAGCCTTGAGAACTTGTGTTTTGGAAGTCGGTTGGCAAGATTTTCGAGTGATCCTTAATCGATCTTTGTGAAATTTTCACAGGTCTTTGAGTTACAGTTCTTTAAGTATTTTTCGACTTTATTTAATTTTTTTTTTCGATTTCAATTAATAAAAAAAAATTGTCGCGAAATTTTCACAGAAATTTTAGTTTTTTTGTAAAAAGGTTTACCAAAACTCCAATTTTCAGTTTTTTCCTTCGTCCAAAATCTAAGTTAAGGCTTTAACTAAAACATGTATTTTTTCAATTTAGATGATCCTGTGAGGAGTTATTCTGCCAACGCGGGCGCATCTTTTTACCGAGGGATCACCGGAAATGGTGCGTCGCCATGGCCGAGTTTAAAATATTTTTTTCAAAAAATTTCAAAATTACTTTGTTGATAGTGTATGTTTGTAACAATAAAAATTCTAAAAAAATATTTAGTTTTTTTAAATGAAAAAAAATTTTGAAAAAATGTGTTTTTTACCCGAAGAAACCCATGTAACGCCTTAACGCAAGGAGCTTTGCTTCGAACTGGATCAAAGCAAACAGCTTTTACCTTTAAATTTATTTAATTTTTGTTTTTCAAACTTTTGTCAAGGCAAGTGGAAATCTTATTTAATGATGATAAGAACATAAATCAAAATAATTTACTGACAAAAAGATATTTAAAATAGTAATTTGTTCATGCCTCTGACTACACCTAAGCCGTTGTGGAATATACATAATTAAATATATATATACAAATATTATATACTATATACTTATATATAGTTCATACAGAATACATATAGTACATATATACATCATATATAGTTATATAAGCTTATATATTGGAGGTGATGTGAAATGCGCATAGCAGTGTAAGGTCAAAGCAATGTGAATTATTATAATTTGCTCAATTCGGTGGCTCAGCTAAGCGTAAACAAATCTTTTTACTGAATTATGAAAAATTTTACATAATTACAATATGTGTTTAAGTTATGAAGAAATATATATACATATATGTATTTATACATATAAATAAGAGGGTTTGTCACGAAGTTTGTAATATCCAGAAAGACGCGTCGAAGATCTTATAAAAAACCATATAAACAAATTTGACTAATCAAAAAAAACAAGAATGTCACGTATTTTAATGAAACGCCTTTAAAATACCTTTCAGCCAATAGAAGCATATCAAGGCTTAATACAATTTTCCATCCACTTGTTATGAGATTTAGTATAAGGAGTGTATGCGATGGCTCACAGTACCTTCAGCGCATGATTTTTAATAGTTTCAAGGGATCGTCGGATCATCTCGTATACCCTATAGTGACTTTTGCGGTTTTGAAAGTTGAAAGTAGTCACAGGCAGCCAAATTTGGCGAATATGGTGGCTGTGCGTTGACTCTCCCTGCGTGTTTGGCCAAAATGTCAGTCACAATCATGCTAGAATAAGCTGGCGCTTCATTGTGGTGAGAAATCCATGAACTTTCTGCCCAGATATCGGGACGTTCACGACTAGTTGCTTCACGCAAACGCCTTAAAACGAACAAGTATTATGCTTACGAGTATTAACCATGCGGAACGATAACGCCGTAATCAAATAAAAATATGTTTGCCTTATTTATCACCAATTAGGACTTGCTTGCCGAAACCGAAGGCTCATTTTTGGAGCGACATTCGCTGGAATATTGGGCAGTTTCGACGTATTGATCGTTTCCAAATCCGAGTCAAATTTGATCAGATGGTATACATATTTTAATTTAAAACATTACATATAATTTTATTTTTGCATTTTTAGTAGATGCGGTCGCACGTTGTTGTGGCTTCTTCTTCTTTGTTGCCGTAGACACCGCTTAAGCGATTATAGGCGAGATAGGGTATACATACATATGTATGTACATTAAGTTCGGTTATAACAAATTATTCTATACAATGAAATTATTATTTAAAGAATATAGACGAAAACGTTATTGCCGGCGTAAGAATCTAAGTTATTGTACTTTATTTCCAATTCTTGAAATTTTTGATACAAATATTTGTCAATGAAAAAAAAAAAATTAATTTTTCATGGCCTTATGCTGATAATTATAATTATTATAATATTTTTAATATTTTTCTTTTTAATTTTGAGCACTTGTCAAGAATTGTTTTGCGCTTAGGTTTACAACTATATCTATTTTATTTAAGATTTGTTTTATATATAACATAATTATTATACTTGTATAAACTGTCTTATCTTTTAAGTTGGTTCAAGCTGAACACAGTGTGCTAAATTTTACTAAAATCGCTTCAGTAGTTAAGGAGTTTACCCCGGACAAAATGTGACACGTAATTTTCATAATATAAATGAATTCTATATATGGTAAGTTTAATGCTACGTATAATTATTTTTGGTGTTATTAGCAGTAAAAAGTTTGAACTCACCTGAACATGCAACACTGGCGATAACGGCAATAGCCAACAATGATTTTACAGCAGAAACCATTTTTGTTTTGTTAATTGTTTTGAATTGTTTGTGTAAAAAATCTATATGAAAGCAATAATAATAAGGCCGAAATTTAAGATTATATATTACATATGTATATATAAATATATATATATATATAAAAAAAAATATTGACATATATATAAATATACTATATATATATATACATATACATATTTATATGCATATGTCAATAATTTTTTTTTAATTTATAACGACTTAAGTATGTACAGATGTATATAGAAAATAATGGCGAGAAATTCTAACCAAATTAAGTTGAATAATAAAATTTTTAAAAAATGAAGGGCATGAAATAAAGCATACAATAAAAAAATGGTATTGAAAAAATAAATAAAAAAAATTTCCTATTAAAATATTAAGAGAAAAACTAAGTCATATTGTTCAACATGTTTTAGGAAATTTTATTAATTTTTTTAATAAACCTTTTTGTATTAAATTTAATTTTTTTTTAATTTTAATTTAACATTTTTAATTAAATAATACATTTAAATTTAATATTTTTCTAAATTTTTTTTTTTGCTTAAACATTTTTTTTAAAAAATGTGTTGATAATAAAGATTTGGGTATTCATTTTTTTATAAATTTATTTTGTTTCTAATTTTAATTTAATATTTTTCTAAATTTTTTTTTTTGCTTAAACATTTTTTTTAAAAAATGTGTTGATAATAAAGATTTGGGTATTCATTTTTTTATAAATTTATTTTGTTTCTAATTTTAATTTAATATTTTTCTAAATTTTTTTTTTTGCTTAAACATTTTTTTTAAAAAATGTGTTGATAATAAAGATTTGGGTATTCATTTTTTTATAAATTTATTTTGTTTCTAATTTTAATTTAATATTTTTCTAAATTTTTTTTTTTGCTTAAACATTTTTTTTAAAAAATGTGTTGATAATAAAGATTTGGGTATTCATTTTTTTATAAATTTATTTTGTTTTAATTTTTTTAATTTTTTTATTTTTGGCGTTCGTATGTGTCCGTTATTTTTTTAATAGACTTGGTTTTTAATTTTTTTTGCACTTTTTTTTGTGGTAAAATTTTTATTAAAAGAAAGAAAGTATTGATAATATGAAATAATTCCTTTTCTAGTTTTAATTTAACTTTTCTTATTATTTATAAAAAAAAATAATTAACATTTTAAAAAAAGGAAAGGTCTTGATAATAAAAATTTGGTATGAAACTTTATTTTATAAATGAATTTTTTTTTAATTAGTTTCCTTTTAAAAAAAATTAATTAACCTCTTTTCATTAAACTAGTTTTTTTTATTAACTTTATTGTTTTAATATTTTTAAAAAGGAAAAGTATTGATAGTAAAAATCTTTATTATTCGTTTTATAAATTTGTTTTAGGTTTTTAATTTTATATTAATTTTTTATTATTAACAAAAAAATTTACTGAGATTTATTTAATAAACTTATTTTTTTTTATAATATATTTGCTAAACAAAGAAAGCGTTGCGAAAAAAATAAACGTATTTGTGTAAAACATTAATTTAGAAAAAACCAAAAATCGCTTTAAAATTTGACATTAACAATACATTTTCTTCAAACGTTTTAATAAATTAAATTCAAACACTTTCAACTTAACGAACTTTCAATATTTTAAAGTTTTAATATTTTTTAAAACTGTTAACTTAAGACAAAAATACTATTTTGAAAACATTAAAAAAAATTCTTGTTAAAAAGAAGAATAGAATTTCTTTTATCAAACAAAACAACACCACACTTCATTTTTGGCTAACCTGAGAGAACACTGCGTTAAAGACGTCTTATAAGCAGCACGACACGGGCGCAACTGTGGCGGCATGGGTACCCAAGCGTCGAACTGGATTACTGAATAGCTAGCTGCTGGCATTACTAAGCGCACAACTACACACAAACAAAACAAAAAAGTATGCGTAAATAATATGATTGTCATACACAGTAAAGCAGCACGCTCGAGTAAGCGCTAGACAGATTTGTTTTGAGTGGAACAGCGAGGAAAAAGTGCCAAACCCAAAGAACTTTCACTCACGACCCCCACCAGTGGCGGAATGTGTCACCATTTGCTTATGGTAAACAACTTTTATCCCAAAATAAATTTGTTTTCATTTGAGTTTTTAGTCAGTGCTTGTTTTCAATGAAATTTGCCGCTCAATTGCTATGGATCCGAACGCCCATACGGCTGGCGGTCTGTCAGTTGTTTGAGTGGGAACGCAATTGTTATGATGTGGGAACCGGATTCCCCTCGGGTGGAGCCTGTTACTCGTTTTTATGTATTTTTTCTAGTTTTTGTGGTATTTATCTTCGCCTGCTCTTTGTCTAATGCTTTCTGGTTGATTGCTGAGCGCAGCTTTTGACTTTTTTGTCAAATACTTTTGCGTTTTGCTTTGCGTCTTTTCGTAACAAATTCGAAACCAGTTGTGCGAGTTTTTTCATTACTTTTGCGCAATGTTTATGTTGTGTATTATGTTCACAACAACACTCAATATATGTATGTATGCTTGTTTTACAGTAGTATTCCATATTTTATGAGGTAATGCTTACTAAGTACGCTACGTGCTGTGTCACGTTAGTTATGGTATGATCGGATCTGTCAATGTTCAGGGAAACAGTGTTCCAAGAAAATTATTACTGCTTATGTGACCAAATGAGGTTAATAGCGGGATTCTGTAACCAGTCTCTAGTCTCTATTTGAGACATTTTGAGGCAAAGTCTCAATTTGAGACTAGTTACTATTCACTAAACAGTCTCTAGCGTTAGTCTCAAAATATTGAGACCTGGTAGTTAGCAGGTCACAAAACTAAAACGAACTCTTGTCTGCCATTTTGAATATACTGAATAGAGATCATCATAGATATTAATCGATTGTCGTTTCTTTATATTTTGTAAGCAACTCAAACACGAAAAGGTTAAAAATAAATCAATTTTACATAAATTTCGTAAATATTATGAAACAAAGTCAACATATATTTTTATTTTCATTGATAATTACTATGTGTTTTGACTATGTTATAGAAAATTTAATATTTGTTATCGACATATTTATTTTCATTCAAGTGTAAAAACATTTCTGAATAATGAAAGGACTTGAGACTGTCTCAAGTTACAGAATCGCACGGTAAAAGTAATATGATTTAGCGTTTCATATAGGCGAAATTTAATATGTGGTTAATGAGACATTTACTGAAAACTTTACTTATATACATACTTACCATATTTCGTCAAGATATCTTCTTAAATAAAAAGCTTTTCAAACAAGAACTGGAAAATTTCTTCAAAAATTATAACATTGTCTTTGGTAATAATTCAAGACAAAGTTAGTGGGGATACTTTAACAAATAAAATAGTTTTTCATACAAAAAAATCTTTTGGATTTTTCAGTTTGTATGTCAACTATATGCTAGATTGGTCCGATATTGGCGGTTTCGAGATATGAGCAGCTTCTTGTGAAGGAAAAGACCCGTACACAATTTCAGGACGATATCTCAAAAACTAGGGCACTTCTTTGCCGATATATACACGCAGACATGGCTAAATTGACTCAGATCGTCACACTGATCATTTATGTACATATTTATATATGTATGAACATACATATATATGGTATTATGTGGTGTACAATGCCTTCTTCTGGTTGTTACCAACTTCGTGGTAGACAACGATATCCAGTTCAGGGTGCAAATATGTAAAGACAAAGCAATATTTGAGCATATTCATTCTCATAAATAGCAAAAGAATGCTCGTAAACTGAACTTAATCGCCAAAACGGCAAATTATTTAAACGCAGAAAGTTGAAATGGCAGTCACCCTGGAAAATACATTTGTAGTACACATAATAGTTGCTTACGAATACGCAATTGTTGTTAAGAGGGAGGATACTGAGATTACGTCACTGCAAGAATTTCTATGCTTGATGACATCACTAGACATAATGCGATGCGCAGACCATACATATTTATTTTCTGAGAGTAAAAGTTGAAACATATTTAAGTGCATATGTGTGTATTTAAATATAATACTCATACTAGTTTTTATATTACGAAGATATGTATTTACAAATGTTAGGCATACTCAGCATGGCACATGGCTCGAACAGCCTACAGCACTTAAAGTAGTACGAGTTACAGCCACCTTACATCATGCGTAACTTGGAGGCATAAACTTCAATTGGTCTGAAGCAAATACATACAAGGTGTGTTCCAAAGTAAACAGGACTTTTTGAATCTACCGCCCCCTGGTGGCGCCATCTATATTTCTACAGGTGCGTTAGAATCTACTATCTTTATCGATTGTTCAGTGAGAATTTCATGTTGTTTCATTGTTTAGAAGTGAAGTTGTTGCGTTTTCAGTGTTAGTATGTTTGTGTTATCGGTGCGAAAATGAGCTTCGAACAAAGAGCCAACATTAAATTTAGTATTAAAATTGGTAAAACTTTTACCGAAACGTTTCAATTGATGAAACAAGTTTATGGCGATGATTGCCTATCCCGTAGCAGAGTGCACCAGTGGTTTCAACGTTTTCACAGTGATCGTGAGGACATAAATGACGATCAAGATGTGGGCCAATCAAAATCCGTGATCACCGGAAGTTCCTTCATTGAAATTCATGATTTTGCCGAAAAAACTATTTTTTCAGTTTTTTAAGTCCTGTTTACTTTTGAAAGCTCCTTGTACATACATATGTACATCTGTTTGAGCTGTTTTTACCCCAAATTGTACTATATATCATACGAGTATATCATTAAGTTTAGTATTAACACATATGTATACATACACTAACATTACTTCTACCAAATTACGACTTAATACGACTCTCCTGAACATAACTTTACATACAATACAAACTACCAAACTATTTTCTTTGTTGTCTCCCGGCAAGTCACGGCTACCCAAATTGCAATACATTGAAAGAATAAGAATACATTGTGCAACTCATAAAGCTTTTGCGTTAGAAAGTGATAAACGATCAACACGTACACAAGAGTTTCGGTTAGAATTCTCAATTGGCCTTTAAGAAACTCATAGAAACTTCAACAGAAATCTCTGGTAGCGCTGTCGGGTAGTTAACCGATGATTTAACCGATTGGTGGCTTATGGCATAGTGGTTTGGTTTCAAAGAATTGTAGGTTAATTAACCAGTGATTTAACCGATTGGTGGCTTGTAGTGTATTTGTTTAGTTTCAGAATTACGCCTCTTACTTCTCATAAATAGTATTTCTGATATATCTACATTCAATAGTTGATCATTATTCCACTGATGATCTAAGCCAGCGGTCGTCATCATTAAGTCAAAGCATTTGAGTAATTTCCTAGCTAATTCTGCTGCTCTAAGTCACGTCGGCTGTTGTCGATTCGAGTGGAATTTGTAGATACTGGCATTCGGATCTGTTGTATATTTTGTTTGCTATACTTGTTGTTGTATTTATTCGCAATTTGGCGTACTAAAGCGATTAAAATAATTAGGCATTTAAATCTAAGTGCACATTAGTGTTTTATATTCACGTATTTGCACTGGAAGATTAAGACTTTACTAAACACATATGTAGAAAAAAAGGTATATAAGCAACGACAAATTTATATGTACTAAATAAATGCAAATGAGTATTCGCAACGAACATTAAAAATAGTAAAAGGTATGAAGGCAATTATTTATAAATTTACAAGTTCATAGTACTGTAAGATTCACGAACGCTGGCGAGTTTTGTGTAAACGCCATTGTTTCCAGCCATTTTTTGCGTTATTTGCTGAGTCTGTTTTGTACGTTTCTGGTGTTTTTCCTTGCCTATATTATATATTTATTACTTACGGAAAGTGTTATATATATAATAAACAAGAAAATACTTTAATCTCGGTTACGCTGAAGCTATAATACCCTACACAGGTTCAAGTTTCCTCTTTTTCCCTACGAAAAACCACAAAAACTTCAAATTTAATGGGGATGTTTATTATCATTCGAAAGAACATTCCTTGACACTTATTTTTGAAATTTTTTTTCCAAATGTTGACCGCGGCTACGTCTCAGATGCTCCATCCGTTGGCTGGTAACTCACAAATTTGCACAAAGGCCTGATTCCGGATGAAATGGCAGCTCTTGAATATCTTCAGGTTGTTCTTCGTCCCAAATGCGGCAATTTTATTTGTACATACCCATTGAGCCAGAAATGAGCCTCATCGCTAAAGAAAATTTGGATGGAAAACGTCGGATCTTCTCGAAACTTTTCAAAAGCACATAGAGCAAAGCGATGTTGCTCGAGAAGGTCGCGTGGCTTCTGTTCTTACACGAGCTGTATTTTCTGCGATTTCAATTTAAGAGCTCGACGAAAAATTAACCCGATAAAAAGACAGATAAACATGGCTTAATCGACTCAGCTCATTACGCTGATCATTTCTTTACATATACATAAATATATTTCATAGGGCTTCCGGTGTTTCTGCTGAGTGTTACAAACTTCGTGGCAACCTTAATATACACTGTTTGGGGTATAAAAATGCGGAAATATACGTATACTTTGTACATATGTATGTATGCATCTGACATATTCATTAGTGGTTATTCACAGGTGTTTTTTCACTTTTCACCGTTAATTAGGGTGTTACTGCTGAACTGCGTAGCATTCAAAAGCCGTAGGTATATGACTCAGCGCTCCACAAAATTTAACAACAAGAACAAAATAAGTAAAATAAACATATGCAGGAAGTGAAAAAACTAATATAATCACTTGTAAGGTTTCCTATAGAGAATTTGAAAAATTTACATTATTCTTCAGTGCCAAAGTGTTTGCATTGAGGTGTTATATTCACTTGCAAGACAGAAAAAACGCGTCTACCTAATATTTAAGAGACCTGTTTTTACAAATGAATATAAAAAATTTACATTTCCGGAATTCAACATAATAGTAATTTTGAAAAATTTTAGATTCGTAACTTTCCGATGAGATTACACTACGTTACATTTTCTTATATGAGTAGTCATGTCTGCGAAACTTTTAATAATAATATTTTCGGAGAATATTGTCAAATATACAATAAACTTTTTGTATATAGATTACGCAAACAAAAATCCAGTTTCTGAAGTTCACAAGTTCACCCCTTGCATAATATTATTTGACACTATCGGACTGAGTTTTTTTTTCATTCATTGAAATACTATGTATAAGGAAAGAAACTGCTGAACGATTGATGAAAGCTTTTCTAACTAACATACATACATACGCAAGTTCGAAAGCAGGAATTTTGAGAAAAAAACGTGTTTGAAGACATCCTTCATTCTGGGCTTCAAAGAGAACTAATAAGTAACAGGTCAATTGAAAACTCCCTGATACATAGATGGCGCTACTAGAATTAAATCTGTATGAGATTTAGTTAGCTCGAACTTTTGTGAATAATTTTGACAGCTGTCGGATCATTAGTTTGTGAATTATGTATATAATTTTGAGTGAAGCAGCTTTTCTTATTGTGGAGAAATAGGAAGTTCGCGTGTTGATAAAATATTGCTTTTTGAAGAAAAAAAATACAGTTGAAGCAAAAACTTGGCTTTATGACTAGTTTCCGGACACTGTCTCAAGAAAATCAACCGTCAAGGATTGGTGTGCTAAGTTTAAACGTGGTAAAATAAGCACCGAAGCCGGTGAAAAGTATCAAATCAAAAAAGTCCACAAAATAATTTTGGATGACCGTAAAGTGAAATTGTTCGAGATAGCAGTCACTCTAAAGATATCAACTCAACATGTACATCATATCATTCACGAATATTTGGGTGTGAAAAGCTCACTTTTGTCCAAAACCAACGAGAAGTTGATGATTCAGAACAGTGTTTGAAGATGCTCAAGCATAATAAGTTTCAAGCGTAAGAGATGTTCAAGCGTTTTCCGTTGATATGTAAAAAGGGATGTCATTTCACTCCGAGGTCCAATCGTCAGTCATACGAGAGGACTGTACACGATGAACCCGCTACAAAGCGTGGAAAAATACAACAGTCAGCTGGCAAAGTCATGGCGTCCGAATTTCGAGATACGCATGGAAAAATTTTTATTGACTCTTTTGAAAAAAGAAGGACCATCAACAGTGACTATTACACAGCATTATTGCAGCGTTTGAAGGGCGAAAATGGCCGCATTTGACGAAAAAGAAAGTGCTGTTTCACCAAGACAATGCACGGTGCCACAAGTCAGTGAAAACGATGGCAACAAATTCTCGAATCCATCATATTCTCCAGAACTGACCCCCAGCGACTATGTACTATTCTCAGATCTCAAATGAATGCTCGCTGGGAAGATATATTTGTCGAATGAAGAGGTGAAGCAAATCGTACTACAAAAAATGGCAATTTGATGGTCGCTATATTTATTGTATCACCTTTGAAGGATAAGTACTATGTTTAATAAAAAAATAGGATTTTTGCCAAAAAATATGTTTTATTATGGTAGTCCGGGAACTTATTAATTAACCTGCTCTATACAGTATAAATGATCAGCAACGTCGACCTTAGTCAATTTAGCCATGTCTGCCTGTATGTATACACGTGAAATTTTTCCTCAGTTCCAGAGATATCGCTCTGATCTTGTTCTTCCCTCCCCAAGAAGCTGCACATTTGCCAAAACCGCCGACATCGCACTACTATAACATACAGCTGTCATCTAAAAGTAACCTAAGCATTGTGTGGGAAAGTTTTCTATTTGTGAAGCGTATTATAGCTTCGTTGCAACCGAAGTTATCGTATTTTCTTATTTTCATTGCACTTTACGCTTATTAGCTCTGTTATACAATTTTTGCAACTTTATTTGGTTTTTCAGTATAATAATGAAATTATAATGATACGGTAAGACTCGGCAGAATTTAGTAAATATTCTGTACAAACTTAAATGAAAAATGCTGCTGTTTATAACTTATTTATTTATAATAATTTTCTCATATGCAAATAGCCTATTAATTTTTTTTCAGATTAATCACGACTAGGTAATTATTCAATGATATTTATATGTATGTATATAGTGTAAATTTATAGGTACGACATTGTGCTCTAAAAAAGTTTATATACTTAGGTTTAGCAACACGAACTTCACTGATTTGTATTCCTGGATTGACTTATACTGAATCAAACTTCATTAAGATAAGTATATCTGGAACTTAGCTATTAGATTACAAATCTCTTCTTGCAATTATAACTCTGTACATAGTATTTATGGTAATTTCAGTATAATATTTAAGGCAATCAAACTTTTTATTCTACTTACTCTAACAAAGCACAATTGGTATAGAATTGGTAGTGATCTTCCAGTTAATTTCGTGAATTCGGCTTGAATTTTATGATACGCTACTTCCCAAGCTAATTAGGTTACTAATTTAAACTCTGACATTTGACATCATGACATACGGACATATGAATATGGCATATAATAGAATATATACATATATGTATGTATATACATATGTATATATTGCTATTACAAAGGCAATTTTGGTTAGGTAGAAAATCATTTTCGAAAATTAGCCTTTGCGGAGTTAAAGGTCAGACAAAGTTCAACTGGATTTAAAAATACTTAAGTATATATGCAACTTTTCATGCCACGCGTTCAATAATTAAAGGGAATATACATATAAATTGTGTAGAGCATACGTTATTTAGTAAAATGAACAACCCATGACCACACAGTGATTTCAGTGGAGCATATTTGCTGAATAAACGTGTTGTGGAAATTCTGAAAGAGAATTGGTTTTATAACACATATGTAGTCAAAAACTTTTGAAAACTCATGATTGTTAATACCCATATAAGATGTTCAATTTACTCTTTGGGTTTGGTCCACAGTGCATTGGAACATATACCATTACAATAATTAGAGTATGATCTTGAAATTAGGCTGTGAGTAGATTTTATGGGCCCACAAATTAATGCTTACATTTTGAATACACACACATAAGAGTTTACAGCAATTAATTACGATCCTCAATTAGCACTTGTAAGAGACAAGAATAACTATGAAGCGAGTACCGGCAAGCTGCGTATATAGTAACATATGTACATATATGTATACAGCGCACACAGCACAAATGAGTTGAATAAATATTCTTAATTAAAGCAAGAAAAAAAGTTAAAAGAATACCCTTCACAAAAAAAAGAACTTGATTTTAATCACTTAGGCTTCGACTAATGAGCAAATCATTTGGTGAAAAAGAGAGTGAGCAAAATTTCAGATTGATATCTTAAAAGCTAGGGAACTTTATCGCAGACGGACCGAAGAACAGTTAGTAGGACATCGCTATATTGACTCAGCTCGCCACGCTGATCACTTACATATGCGTATGGTATTTTATAGTTGAACGTTTCCTTCTTGGTGTTACAAACTTTTGGGAAATTTCTTATATCCTGTTCAGGGTATAGTAATACTTTAATGTATCAGCCACACACAAAGTTCTTATTTGCAGTCCAACAGTAATTGGTTAAACAGAACTAATTATAATGGCATTTTAAGCAGATGATGGATAGGGTGTAGGAAAAAAGAAGTCTCCGTTTAATAAAGAGATCTTTTTCATATTTTTTAATTAAAAAAACTCGTTGTTAATATATAATAAAGCTAATTATTTTGAGACAATTACAATCTAAACGTTGTTACATTGTAAACTTCAAAATGTTTCCTTCCAAAGTCACTAGGGATCTAAAGTCACTATTGGATCGACACTTTTTGGGATTTAAATAAAAAAAAACTACTGCATAAATTTGTTTTCAATGGAAGGGTATACATATTTATAAATATTTTAAGAATACCAAGAAACATTTTTGAAATAAATTTATGTTTTTCGAGTAAGAAAAGTCTCTCACAAGCCCTTATGCTGTCCTCAGCAAACAGTCTGACTGTTCGTTCTGAAATCTGAAGCAAAAATAGCAGGTCTCATCAATTCTGAATTGGGAAGTTATTGGAGACTTCAAGATATCGTCAGCTGAAACACTTCGGAAAGATTGTGTAGTATGACCACACTTGACCTCACGTTGCCCAACTCGTTGAAGCCTACCTGGTAATGCTTAAATGGGAAGTCCTACCGCACCCTTATATTCTCCAGATATTAAACTCACCATTTATTATTTGTTTCGTTCGATGACACATGGTTTACTGACAAGAAGACATCGAAACATGGCTTGATTCTTGGATGACCAATTTTACTATAATGGTATTCAAATTTTTCCAAGTAAGATGGGAAAAAGTTGTGAAAAGCGATGGGCAATACTTTGAGTAATTCATTTGTAACCATTTCATTGTATTAAAAAAGATATTTTTATTAAAAATAGCGAAAACTTAGTTGCGCATCTAAAATATTTTGGTAAACGTTTCGCGAAGATTTCTACATCTTATTAAGTTTATGACATTTCAAAACTTGGGAACCCAACTCAAAAAATACATATTTCAGACATTGGTTAACTTAAGTTGCTTTGGAAACTCTTAACTTTTCGTTTTTCATCTAAACGATTCGGATATTACTCTCTTGAATAAACAAACATATATTTTCTAGAAAACGGAACTGAAATAAGTTTGTAATTTATTCACTCTTACAGATATTTATTATATAAGTAATTATCAGTAGCATTTTGACTTTATGGACCATAAATGGCTTGCAATTAAATGGCAGACAACTATGTCTCTGCGCCTAATTGAAAATGAATAGTATTGGCAACGACTGTACATCAAATGAAGCCTAAAAGTATGCATTGTATGTGAGCAGCCGATTCGACTGTCAACAGTTTCATTGACTAGCGTGACTAAGTCAAAATCCATACAAATTTAAAAAACAGTTGCAAACTGTCTGGCAGCAAGTCTACGATGGTAATTTATGGACGCCGGGGAACCCAATAAATTCAATATTAAAACGATTTGCATGAAATTAATGAAACCATAAGAAGCCAGTTGCATCATCATGTACCTACAAGGGCAATATGGCCTGGGGTGAAATAGTATCAAGAAAACAAGAAAGGAATGTATAGAATAACTAAGTCATTGGGGCGTTTGATGAGATGGCATGTATGATTGTTATCTATGGAAGTACATATAAGATTTTACATATACTTGTATTTATATTGACTTGATTAGCATATGGATATAATACTAAAAAGCCTCTAGACAATGTCTTCGGTTGAAGATGGTGAAGATATGTATCTTGGCAAGTGAAAACGTTTTTCATTCAAAGACTGGATTTTAGGCTAACAGTTTGTGTGACGGTTTTATGGTCCGATATATGTAGACGGTTTTGACCAATTAACAGCTTATTGGTGAGATAAGAACTTGGCACACGTTCTTTTTGGGACATTTTAAAAATTGCGGCACTAGTTCGCATGTATACAGGCGGAAAGACAGACAAAGATGGCTAAATCGACACAACTAGTCGCTCTGATCAATTATACAAGTATACTTGTATGTATAAGAGTATATATTATAGAAGGTCTCCGACGGTATAGAAGGTATAAATAAAGGTAAAAGGTCTAATAAGAACGATGTGACGTTAAAATGAAATGATACACTCGAGAACCCTTTGCTCATTATCGAATTACTCGAAAAATATTAGACGGATTTACTTCAAATTTTCAGAGAATATTTCTAAAATATTGTACTTTAAGAAAATGCAAGAAAAAATATATTCATTCGGAAATATTTGACTACTTCTAACCCCTAAAAGAAAAAGACAGAATCGCGGTTTATAAAATTGCTAATGAGTTCGACACCAGTGATTTTACCATTTGACAAAATTTTTCAAAAATATTTAAATAAAATTTAAAATAAATACTTGGCTTCATTTGTATGTGGTTATGTTTTCTTTGAAAGTTTCGGCATTTTGACAATTCTTCGTTAGTATACTCCAGAAAAAAATGTATGCTAAAAATAATCTCTAAGCATTTAATTTCAAAATTTAAGTAACGGAATTTTTGACATTTTCTAAGGGAAGGTTTAATAATGCCTTACAATATTTCAGAAAGCAGTCAAAAACAGAATCTTTCTCGGAAAAAGCCAACAAATACAATACTAAACATCAAACAATAGTAAAGATTCAAAATACTGTAATTTAGTGGTAGAGAGTGATGAAACCAAGTTTAAAATTATTGGAAATGATGGTAGACACTTTGCCATACCACTACAAGAATTATATCCACGACATATAGTACAAAAATGTAAACAACATGCTTGGATTTTTCAACAGAATAACGACCCAAAACATTGCTTCCGGGTCGTTATGTACTAGCTTGCTATGAACCATATCAAGTGTCTCGTGTGGCCTCTCTAAACCCCGTACTTTAAGCTCATAAAAATATATAGAGGACTATATTATTAGATATGGAGAGGTCAGTTTCTTTGAGAAAATCGTCGAATAAGGCTACATTGTGGTGAATTCTAAGGGACGCATGGAGTAAAATTACCCCCGACGAATGTAACATGATGGTACGTACAGTGAGCAAATACTGCAGGAAAGTTATTTTGCAAAAGGGGTCCCCGGCAACCAGTATAGAAAAGTACTTATCAATAAAGAAGAAACAAGATTTTTGTTTTTGCACTAAAAGAGCTTTAGAAATTATGAGTACAATGGACTTTTAGTAAAATCTCTTAAAAAAAAGATTTTCGACTGAAAACGGGTTCCACGGAGCGTCAATTTCAGTTTGCAGAACAAAAAAATATCACACGGAGCCAAATTTGGTAAATAGGGTGGTTGATCGATGTTATTCATTGCGTATTTGGCTTTGAATTTGTTCACAATCGTAGCTCGATGCGATGGTGCATTATCATAGTGAAAATGCCATGAATTATTCTTTCACAATTCCGGCCGTTATCGATAAATGTTTTCACACAAACGCTTCACTAAATAGAACTCCTTATTGATCGTCTGACCCTACGGAACAAATTCATCATGCACCAAACCACATAATATCAAAACAATGAGCATCACCTTGTTTTTTGAGCGGCTCTGAAGTGTTTTTCTTTTGTTTTCGGCTCGTATTTTTTCCCTCCATTCTTTATACTAAACACATGTCTCATCGGCAGTTATAATTCTGACCATGAATGTCTAAAGAGACCTGTTTACGGTACTCTTTTTGAAAAAAAAATCAGTTTTATCGGGATCGAGACATACCCGAGGAATTCAATTACAATTTCAGGGTGCTTTTTTGTCAAAATTTACCAACATAAAGGTTGTCAAAAAAGTTTTGCGGTATTTTCGCTAGTTGGCGCTGAAAGCGCGTAGTTCTAGTCACATCGGGTCATGCTATACCTTTTTGGAAAGCTCATTTCACGCGCTAACACGTGTTTGATTGATTGTCATTTCTTTTAAGTCGTTCGTGAGTTATAGCGTCGCAAACATGGAGCATAATAAAGAGAAAATACGGCATATTTTACAGTACTACTACGGTAAAGGCAAAAATGCATCTCAAGCCGCCAATAAAATTTGTGCAGTTTATGGACCCGATACAGTTTCCATTTCCACCGCACAGCGATGGTTTCAACGTTTTCGTTCTGGTGTAGAGGTGGTCGAAGATGCGCCACGCTCCGGAAGGCCTGTCGTCGAAAATTGCGATAAAATCGCTGAATTGGTCGAAAGAGACCGGCATAGTAGCAGCCGTAGCATCCGTCAAGAGCTGGGGATGAGTCATCAAAAATTCATTTCAATTTCAATAAAAAAATTCAATTCAATAAAAATACCGCAAGACTTTTTTGACTACCCATTATATCCATATAGCAACCTTTCGTTCAGCCTACATATGCAGGTGAGTGTGCGATCTTCTAAGTAGTATGTGACTTTTGTGCTAAGCATTTTCATACAATTCACGCTGAACTGCCTTATCGACCGGCATCGTTTATCAAAATAACACGAGCACTTTGCAATCGTGCGTGTCCGAAATTGAGTTCACCTTGAGAATAAGTAGTCCTTGAAGGACAACAAAGCAATATGCAAAGGCTGATATGCAAATTTGTAAATATTCTGTGGTGTAAAAACGCCTTTAAAATTGCATGTTCCTGAGACACATGGCGTGACTTACTGCTATTTTGTTACTTACTTTTTCCTGTTGTGTATTTTGCTAGCTTTTTACACACCTACGTTTTCGGCTACTGAAAGCCTATCCCTTACTAAAGAAAAAGTGGACGTGTTACCCTTGAACTCATGCAAATGTTTGCCAAATTTACTTAGCATAACTGTAAGTTTGGCCAATTGCCGTTGTGTTGTTAGCCGAAATTACACCGTGGCTGTTTCCGAAATTTTTTTAATATTTTATTTTTTAAAGGCCATTGACATCATACTGCCGGGCATAGTAGGCACATCACTGCTGAGTGGAGCAAAAATTGATTTGCTTTTCAAATGACGATCTAAATTCTATAAATTAAACAAAAAAAGAATTACAAACATTAACATAAAAGGACACAGGCAGTAAACGTTTTTTGGCATTGTCGTTAAAGACGGTGAATACATTTCTTTACCTTTTTTTATTATGCGGTTAATTTTATGTCATTTCTGAATTGAACAAAATGTCGGCAAAGGGTCATTACGGCTCTGTTTGTATATCTCCTTCCGTTTACGCCATTTTTCGATGCATCATTTCGGCTGGAATTTCGGCGATATGGAATTTCGCTGAATTTTGTCTTCGATGATTGCTGTAAACATTTGACTCAACATACCCCCAAAGAAAGTAATTGAGAGGCGTTAAATCGCATGTTCTTGTAGGCCATTTGACTAGGCCGTTTTTCGAAATTAACGAGTCGCCAAACTTTTGATGCAATGGCGCAAAGTCTTGTGGGAAATGGAGATGGAGATTGTTCATGTTGAATTCATTAAATTCCGTGGAAAAAGTCGGTCACCATCGTAGTATTAGAATGCGATCTATGCGATAATTTTATTTGTTGACGAAGCTATTAAGAGATCATCAGAGAAGAAGAAGAAGGGGTTTGAAATGATGTATAATCTTCAGTTTTTATGTCAACACATTCTTAAGCGGATGCAGAGCCAAAGCCAACCACAAAATTTGCTCCGTTGACATTTTGGTAAGACCCAACCATGTAGAACGACGATGAACCGACTAGTTTCGAAGGGCCTCAACACTGGCCTGAATGGTGGCGATATTTCTTTCACAACGGGCTTTTCTTTGACAAGAAGGTGGCATACTATCGTGATTGTAATCGTTTTCGAATTTTTTAAGTATGGAGTGAATAGTGCGCTCAGAAAGCGTATTATGATGACCGTGTTTTGCCCGAAGAGCTCTTACTGTAGCCACCGAAGAACGTGAATTTGGGTAAAACAAGAAAAAACGTTACCTTCGGTTGCACCGAAGCTAAATACCCTTCGCAGGTGCATTTCTGTTAGTAACTATGTGTTCAGTTTGTATGGAAGCTACATATATGCTATAGTTAACCGATCTGATCAATTTCTTCGGAGATTATATTGTTGTTTTAGAAAATAATATAAACCAAATTTCGTGAATATATCTTGTAAAATGTGAAAATTGTCCATACAAGAACTTGATTCCGATCGTTCAGTTTGTATGGAAGCTATATGTTATAGTGGTGCGATATCGGCCATTCCGACAAATGAGCAGCTTCTTGAAGAGAAAATGACGTTTGCAAAATTTCAAAACGATATCTTAAAAACTGAGGGACTAGTTCGTATACATACAGACAGACAGACGAACATGGCTAAATCGACTCAGCTCGACATACTGATCATTTATATATATGTATATACTTTATAGGGTCTCCGACGATTCCTTCTGGGTGTTACAAACTTAATATACCCCGTTCAGGGTATAAATATTGAGCAATTTCCAAGTGTGAACATATTGAAATGGCGAAAGTTACTGCGTACACTGATAAAATTTGGTCAAATCCGTAAACAAAATGGTCACCAAGAACTGTCAAAATCAGCTCATCCCTATTCGTAGTCAGTGTAATATGTCTAAAGTATTAAGTTTGCCATGAAATATTATAGTGTAAGTATGCATCAATGATCGGCTTGAGCTTAGTTTGAAATATTGCACACGTCCTCTTCTCACCATGAAGCTCCCCATTGTTAGAACATTTCGCCAGTCGTTTCTTCTTTTCGCAAGATGGCGCCAACTGTAGACTCCAAGCGAAGCCAAATTCTTCTCCACCTGGCCTTTCCAACGGACTCTATGCTTTTCTCTTCCTCTGCTTCCGCCGGCGGATAATGCGCCGAATATTTTCAGAGTTGGAGTGTTTTCGTCCATTCGGACGATAGGACCAATGTCGTCATATCTCATACAGCCCATCGTTCGAACGAATGCGGTATTCCCCGTTGCTAATGCTTTGCCATAAATCTTCCGCAGAACCTTTCTCTCGAAAACTCGTAACGTCGACACATCAGATATTGTCATCGTCCATGCCTCTGCACCATATAGCAGGACGGGTTTGATGAATGACTTGTTGAGAAGACTTTTCTTCTCAATTGCGTACTTAGTCCGAAGTAGCACCTGTTGGCAAGCGTTACTTTGCGTTTAATTGCGAGACGAATTACTTTCTTCAGGACTAGATAGAAGAAGTCGCACGAAATCGCCTTATTTGAAACCTGTTGTACTGAACTGAACTTAGTACCTACATTAGTGTTAGTATTATGAATAATAATTTCATAGCAATACAAAAAAATATTTTTTTTTTCAAAATTAACCACAAATAAATTAAAAAACTACCGATTTATTGTAATAAAAGCACACATATTGTTTAATGAACTTTATTTCTCAGATCTCTCGGACAATTTAATTCTGCAATTCTGTTTTTTTTTTTAATTGGAGTGCATTGGGGAATTTTGACATTGTACGGTACTTGTTTACGGTATATGTAAGTGTGCAGTGAAGTTATGAACACTTTTTGAATACAATTTAGAGTTTTTCATGTTTGACTAATATATTATTTATGAATACGACTAACAACAACATACAACTGGGCTACTTATGTCTGTAAAAGATTCAAGATTCAATTACTTCTTGATCGTTTATTATATTTTTTTTTATGTGAGTGTGATTTCATTACGTTTCTCATTATTGTTTTGGTTTGTTTTAAATTCGAAATTCGATACCGCGTTCCAAAAAAACAAAAACAAAATTAAAAAATACAAATTTGTTTTTAAGCTTAGTTCAAATAAAAAAATAATAAGTCGTTACTGTGCTACGGCGACACTACCCTGCTTGGAACTATTAAAGTTCCATGTGGTGATAAAGCTTTCATTTCAACTTTTACGATAATTTTCACTAGTTTATGACTAAGTGCCTTAAAAAATTGCAGTAAATTACATAAAATAAACTATTTGTGCTAAGTTAAGTTAAGTCAATCTTAGTTCAGTAAAGTAATGTTTTAATGTGTGTTTAGTACCTACATATATATTTAAGGGGTTAGGCGTTGTTAAAACTAATACAAATTTTGCATTTTCTGAAAGAATATATCCTAGAAATATTCTCTGAAAATTCGGAGTGGTTCCGTTAAATATTTTCGATATATTTGATAATTAGCAAAGGGTTCTTGTGCGCTCTGGTGTACTGGAATAAATTAAATAACAGATACTGCGAAAAAAGCGTTTTTCCCAAAACTATGTTTTAAAAGTGATCGCTGTTTGGTCATACTGACCATAGAAACTCGAGAACCTCTCTGTATAATTCAATGAAACTTATACAACTTGTTGAAAACATGAAACCTAGTGTCTGGTGGAATGAAGTATTTAATTTTGATCTTTTTTAAAGGAGTAACAGCTGTTTTTCCCCGAAAACATAGACAAGTTTTTCCTGAAGCAGTTATTTTGGCAATTTAAAATACCATTGAGATCAGGCACTTGATTGTCTAATAAAACTAAACTTCTAATTCCAATTGATTTTAAATGAATATCCAAGAATTAGTTATAGTCATCGAAAGGACATTCGATTGTAACTGGATCAAGAAACAGAGCGATCACTTTTAAAATTATGAGTTTTCGCTCTTAACTCTCTGTTTCTGTTTTTGCTTTTATAAAACAAAATAATTTATTGACCTAACCCCTTAAATGTCTTTCACGATATCCTCAAATAATACTTGCTTTAGTTTTGCTAAATAAATACTTACGGCTATTCAATGGCACAAAGTTTAAAGATCATGAAAATAATCTATCTTATACTAGAACTTAAGCGGAGACATGAGTATCAGACGAAACTTACAAAGTAAGTGTATTTCTTAAAATAAAAATATTTTTATCTAAATTTAAGAAAAAACTAATGTTCACTACGCTAACAAAATTGTATAAAACCCAAACAATCGTTTCCTGCCACACAAGCGTTCTAGAACTTAAAAGCGCATGGAGTTGGCCAAGAACAGTGGCAGCAGCTGACTAAGCCATGTGATGAATTTTTTGCCAGCGCCGTTACAGCGATCTTTTTGACAATCCTGACAGAAGATCCGCACCACATTCTTCTCGGTTGGCTCTTCCATGCAGCGATCCAACGAGTCCGATTTGTTGGTGTAATAGCAGAAACGCTTTGTGACCACTTTGCCATTGACTGCAAAGAGAATATAAGGCGTGATAAATGTATAAGGTACTGTTATTTTAGATAAATAAATGTATTTTTAGCTTTACTTACTTTCTTCAACTGTCTTACGGCAAACGGCCTGCTCATGCTCCGAATTTGTGGTGCTGCTGCAGTTGCGTAAGACATTGATATTGTGTTCCCTCCTCATCTCCTCATCGGGTATACCATCCTCATCGAAACTCTCTTTACAGAAGTCCTCCGCGCCAATTGTTTCGGAGCTGCAGTGCCAACACTCCAATTGCTTTGGCTCCGCTGAAAAATTGAAGTAGAAGAACTTATTTAGATTTCAGTTTTATGGTTCAATACATAGAATGTCTCAAGAAGTAAGTTAAATTAACGTATAATGCTCAAGAATGGGTTTTCGGAGCAACGTTGACGATGTTATTGGTATTTCTCACGTTTTCAAAGCCGGCATTTCTTATAAATTTAAGACAACTGCAACATTCTTTTGAGATTTTTAAAGCTGTACATTTCTGTACATTTTTGGATACCGCTGGATAGTTATTTTCAAATTTGTTAACAATTATTATCCTGAAAAGGGCATATTAAGTTTGACACGAAGTTTCAACCCTATGACCCTATGTAATGTACCTTATTTTGCTTTAGCTTTGAGGTTGTTAGGACTATCTATATCATTTGCCAGACTCTGTCTAAAGGTTTAGTTATCTCCGTGTTAAACAGCCAAATTGAATTTTTGGTTTTTACAATGGTTGGTTTTATCTTTGTTTGAAAGCGTTGGAAATGGTACGGAAGGTGATCAAGCTATGTCAGGTTTATAAGTGGTACCAAGAGCTCAAATGACCTCAACCTCTACCGACATCAATTGAAAGGTCGAAGGTCATTTGATTTAGCACAAACCGTTTTGAAGAATGTTTCATGTCTCAAACACGTCAAGACTCGACGGTTCCCAAATCACTCAAATGCACCATGGCAATGGTCGCATTGGTTCTTCGCTACTTTTTTGTCAAAAACTCAACTCTTTTCGGCACGCAACTACTGTTTTCGTCTGATTTGGCTGTTTTAGTAATGCAGCAAACTCCAAAGGATGAAATAAAAGCCGAATCAATTAAGGTCCTGAAGACTATACCGTAAAATATACCGACTACTTCGAATACTGGAAAAAAGCGTTGGCAAAAGTGCGTTTTGTCGGACGGGGATTACTTTGTAGGACTTGAAATTTATTTGAATAAATATGTTATTGGGTATTTTTTGGTGCGAAGTAAAAAATAATGAAATTTAATTGTGGGTGCTCTTTTTCCATAACAAGGGGCATTCAAAGATATATAGTAAGTTCATATTTCTAGCCCATACCACGGATCAAATACCTATAGCGCTAAAAATGAATACGGTTCCCAATATTGAAGGGAGGAGTGAGATTGGGATGCTTTAGATAGGGATAAGCATCGATACGGATGTTTTTAATGTAGATAATCCAGTGAAAGTTGAAAGACTTTTCAGCAAATTCAGATAAAACTTAGATAGAATCGCCTTTCGTCTACCAGACCGCTGCAGTGTCTCTCATTCTTAGATAACAGCAATTAAAAAAGCCTGCTGTCCTGACAAAGACTGTGGTCGCAACAAAAATTATATTAATATACATGCATATGTGGTCAGATACTCAACCGGCTTTGAAATCAAAAACGTCTCTTAAGATTTCATCGAAGATCGTGAAAGAATTTCTTGACTGCAATGTGTTCCTAGATACAGTGGTACTCTTGGTAACTGTGAAGCAGATGGACTGGCCTGAGCAGGCACCATTATACAACTAGAAACCGATAAAGAGGGAATATACTATATATATACAATGACTCTTGCTACTTGTAGATACATATTTTATAGGAAAACATGTTATAAGTATGGTATAGCAGAGTCTCAGTAAAGTCAATCCATCAATTGCTCACCAAACGGGCAAACGTAGTATGAATGGAATATGGGCCGCACTTGGTATCTATTAAAATTCAAAAGGAATGATATAAAAATTTTAGTAGGAGTGCAAACAGGTCACTGTCTTATTGGCAGACATACCAGCAGACTGGGAATACTGTACAATGATTTTTGTAGAAGCTGCAAAAGGTTGAAGAAGATGCAACTAGAGAACATCTTCTACATGAACGCAAATATCGGAAAATAATCGCATTCATTGGAAGAGTGTTTCTTGACGATATTCCCAGATGCTACCTAGATGAAATATTTTGAATTGATGCACTTCAATAGAAGGCATAATTGAGTGAGGGAGTTTTAATTCCGGTGTTTTCACAATAGGTCTTCTTTTAAAAGCTGTATGCGTCATCAGACATCCACTCTATGTAATCTTACTAAACTGTCATATCATAAAGGAATTGGACGAGGCGTGTGTTATTTCACACTTCTTGCCATTTGTTGAATATTCTAAGCACTGTAAAAAATAGGAAACTTATACTTCCTTGAAAGCAGATGTTATTTGGAGAGTTCCACAATTGGTCTACTGTCGAAATTTTGCTGACGAAGTCCAAAACAGTAAACCTTCGCTGAATAATTTCAATTTGTATTCATTTGGTTCGGTGCTGTTGGAACCAAGCTAGAACCCAGTTAGAATTTTCATAAAACAATTTATTTTTAATTTATTTTCTTAATGTACATATATTTCAGAATACAAACAGAAAATTTCATATCGTTTCGATTAATATTTTCGAAGTTACACGCATATTTGGAAAGGCGTTTCTTGGAAATGCAAGACCAAACTTTAAACGCGTTTTTCTCTAAATGGTGGTTTCGAAGTCGTTGACCAACACCGATTAGTCCCAAAGTTTTACACGATCTACTTAAATACGTTTTTTAGTAACTAAACGAAGATTTTTTTCTCACCGATAAATATTTTTTTATAAACAATTCAAGACCGAAATTTTGGTCGAAAATCGATTTGATTCTAGGAAACTGTTTGTCCAAATTTTTCTTTGGTTATTCCTTCGATTTGCTTTAGTAGATTTAATATTATTTTAATGAAATCTGTTTAGTTTTTTTTTTTAATTTCGGAGAATTCAGTTCAGAGATATAGTGGTCAATGCAAAACGTATTTTTTGAGAGGAGCTCTCGGAGATCAGCTGTAGTTCCTTTCCCAATAAATATTTTTACTAATACTAAGTCTTAAAAGACAGTTAAAAAATACCATGATATGTGTACACATTTTTAGATCAGGAAATTTAAAAGTTTTCTCAGAAAAAATTCTGGAAAATTCGCCTTTTTTCGGCCTTCAAACTGTATATAATCCCTTAACCCCTTAACTAACCGAACTCCAACCCAATCTCCATTGTAACTTAAAATATCGATTTTATTATACATCCATATATATGTATGTATGTACATATATGAAAGGATTTTTAGTTTAGTGTTAGAATCTTAGGAAAACAAGTACCGAAGTCTTCAACACACACACATACTTATTTGTGCTTATGAAAATAAATTGTAATGGCTGAAAAGGAGTGAAAGGAAATATGTGGAAAGCTGTAAATGCATGTGTATGGGTATAATTATATATGTATGCTCATGCTTCATATATGTACGCAATGGTGACATCAGCACAGCCTAGACTACTACTATGTACATATGTATGTATGTATAGCTGCACGCACGTGCGTATGTTAGTGGGTAATGAGATCCACAAAAGAACGCTCATAAATACAGAGAAAGAAAGTGTGGGAATTTTTATAACTGTTGTGCGCTAGTTAGTGGCACATGCCGGCATGAAGTCGCAGTCGTTTGGACGCCAGCTCTGTGATTTGATTTCGCTTTCGAAAATACAAATGTATGTCTGTGTGTGTGTGCAAGAAATCAAAATTAATTGACGTCTCCGCTGGCAATTCTTTGTGCGATTGTAAATTGCATTAAATGTCAGTGAAGCGCAAACAGCAACTTGTTGTTTGGTTTGCGTAGGTGCAAAGGATAAATCATCAACATTATCCTCAAGTGATTTATTAAGCGACCAGTGCATATACATACATATACATATATGTATATCGATAATAAAGTCTTCATGGCAGTGACTTAAGTGTTTGCTTGAATTGCGCTTTAAAATACAATGCTGCTCGCAATTATTCTCAATTCATTTAATTTGTCTTCTTGCGTTGCTGTCCCACACGCACTCCTTCCGCAGGAAATGTCAACGCTTGGCGCCAATTTTGCATTGCTAACCGAGTAGCACAGTTTCAGCGGGCACCACACAAAGCAGCCAGACAAGTGGCGCCGCTGTGGCGCGTGTTCTAATTTTTAGCGCTTTCCATGTTGATTATTCTTGTTGTTATCATTGCCTGATGGTCGCAGTGGTTGCTGTTGTCCTGGCTCCATTGATATTGCTCGACGCCACACACATATTTCTAGCTGTGGGTTAGCTACGAGCAGCGCTGTTGGCCAACTACCCTCGAACTTTTTTTTGCTGACAAAACGAACGTGCTCGGCTTTCACTAGCTTTAAGTCAACGTCAGAGATGGGAGGGAATATTTTTCGTTTATGTTATAAATGCTCCAATACCGAGCCGTTGTTGGTATCTAATCGAATTAAAGGGTTATATCCACTTTGGAGTCTCAAACTCTTTTTGTTTTGTGCAATTTTTTTTAAGGAACATTTTAATAAATAAATAAATAAGAACGTTAAATTGCAGAGATTAATGTACTCGAATAATCGGCGACCCATTTAAAAAAAAATAGATTTTTTTATCCATTATACGGTGGGTATAATGCCTCCCCTTAGAAGGAGAGGGGCAGTTAGCTTCTTTACGGATGGGTCAAAACTGGTAGGAATAGCATGTGGAGGGGTATATTGTCAGGAACTCTTTATCTACTTCAGTTTCAGATTTCCACACAATTGCAGTAGTTTTCAAGCCGAGGTTACTGCCATTAAGGCAATAGTGGATTTGCTGTTCCAGAATGTAGCCTCCATCAGAGAAGTGACTGTTCACTTTGATAGCAGGACGGCGATATCAGCACTGATCTCACTATCCGTGCGTTCAACGTTGGTTAAGGAATGCCTAACCTAGTTGTCAATTACATCTAGTGGCTTTGTGATAAGACTAGTATCAGATCCAGGCTGCAGCGGAATCAGAGAGAGCTGTAAAGCTGCCGAGTCGACAAAGAAATATACCCGCTATTAGTAAAATGGCAACGGGTTGATTTTGCTCTCCCCTCGTGTGCTCTACTCAGTATGACTGCATACTTAGCGATAACTTGACCAGCTCTGAGCTACTTCCTTCTTGATTGTCCCGTGTTTGCGAGACAAATCCAACAACTAAAAACATTTGTTATTACCAAGGAGGAGTAGAAGTCATGATCGAAAGGAATAGACACAATTTTCATTTTAACAAAGTTTCAGCTTCTCAAAGAAAAAAGTTTTTTTTTGTGAAAAAAATTTAACTTCAGAGTGATTTAAAAAATCAAATTATTGTCAGAAATCGCATTCCTTCACTCCTTCCTTCGAAATTATATTTGCCGGATCAACTTCTTTCCCTGTCTTCGTGCAATCGGGCGCAGGATCTATGGAACTCACGCGAGCTTAACAAACGCTGGCCAGCAACTAGCACTTGTGGGGTTGCGAAAGCCTTCTGCCCTAGAGTGGAAGGTAAAACGTCCATTATAATACAAACTTTTAGCAAGACTCAACTACGTCGACCACATCAATCAAAACGCCGACCAGATTTTGGACGCAACTAACTTCCGACAAGCACTGACCGCCATTCACAGTGGAGCTATCAACACCTTCATCGACACTCTCTCAGTGAATGGCGTATTTGGAGTCAAACCACCACCCATTGCAGACTCGAGTTGGCGCAATAAACGAGAGTGACCCTTACGCAGCCTGGTTCTGGGTAGTGTAGTAGATTAAACTCCTACTTAACCAGAATAGACCCCGACATATCCAATATACTATATGTCCTGTGTGCAATGAGTCTCCGCATAGCACTGGCCACCTCTATGCATGCTCCACTAACCCTACTCATCTGACACCTTCCTCCCTTTGGTCCGACCCCTTCGAAACAGCAAGTTCCATAGGTCAACTTTAGATGATTTTTCTAATCCTTACCATCCTAACGGGGGTTAGTTACCCATTACAATAACAACAACAAAAGCAGGACTCACATCGGCGTGGTGATAGGTGTCCTAACTTGACATCCCATTAGTACCCAGGCGGTGAAATATTTAAGCGACACAGCTTGCCAAAGTTGTAAGGCGGAAAATGAAGTGGAAACATCTAGATAACTTCTCCTCCACTGTCCAGCTTTCGTCAGGCTAAGTTTGAAGCGTTTTTGTTAACATACGGCCAAATTGAGTGGAATTAATATTAGCCGTTTGAATAAATGTTAGGCCGACTTTAAGCGATTTGTTCATATGCGGCAGTATTTTTGATTCATACCTAGGAGTCCTAGAATGCACAACGGACAAGCTGTCTACTTGAGATTAGTCGTAGTCACACGAAAAAACAATATCAGCCATTTCCCTAACCAAACCTAACTGGATGCTATAAAACGAAAGGTAGGATTTTTGCCACGTTTAGATGAACACGGCCTTATTCCCATATTTTCCTTCACTCTACTTTGATGTATTCATAAATTGTATCTATCATCTTCTTCTATCTATCTATCATTATCTAAGTCAAGCAATCTGATGAGCTTCCATAGTTAGAAAGCCATCGCAAAGTTTCATCACGATTACTTTGAATATATTTCATCTGACAGTCTTTATTCATTCCTTCGAATGATTTATTCTTTATGCCAATGGTATGAAGAACTGCATCGAACTCGGATTTCCCAAATAACTCAACACATGATATGGCAACAAGTAGAATTTACTGATTAAATATACCTTTAAAACCTTTCTCCATTGAAATTGTTATTTATACTTTTCATTAAGGGAAAGAGGAGGAGAAAGCGCACGACTTAAACGTCCTCAACTCTCATTCAAATTATCAAAAGCCAATTTGGTTGGCACTCCGAAGAGCAAAGTGAAGTTCTCGCCCATTTCCGCACGAATTACTGAAATTGCGCAAATGGAAATGGGTTAATAGAAATTGGCAAATAAACAGTGATGCATACCTGGGTACATACATATGTACATTATATATAACCTAGTAGCACAAATATGACTTCAGTTTCTATTTATATATGTATTTATAAGAATATATGTAAGTTTGTATACTGACAATGTAGTTATATGTAAGCTTGATGTGTTAGCTTTGTACTGTGAACTTCTTTCACTGTTGCATGTTGAACTTTTGTCTATTGGCTATGTTATGAATACATAGATACACATCCATATAAGGACAATGAAGAGGATCCTCACACAACACGCATAATGACCACACGCTTGTTTGGCGTTGCCATGGCGAATAATAACCTAGTTAACGAGAGCAAAACAAAACAAAGCAACTCCCGTGTATGTCTGCTGTCAAGGCTGCACCTCAAAGTGCAAAGAAAACTGAAACAACAGCGAGTTGTAGCCCTCACCGATCCTCCCTCACATGCCGACGTGCTGCAGCCTTTCATTGTCATTAAGCAGCGCCTGATGGAGTCTGCTGCCACCTTAGTAAGTAATTAATACTAACACGCACCGGTTAGGGTGTTGTTGGGGGTGTGCCACGACGTTTGCATGTCAGGTTACTCATACGCCACGTACAACCATAATTTATTTTTTTGCTGTCCATTTGAGCATTGAAGTGTCAAGTAGTTGTTGCATAAAACTGAGTGCTCTCTTTATACATAAAAATTATCAATATTGGCAAATATCAAATTGGCAAACAACACAATTTGTGTGGCCGCATTGATTGCAATAATATCCTAACTCTGGGACTTATCTGCGTAAACGTTAAGCGACTTCACATAACCCTACAAAAACTTCAAGCGATGTTTAATCTTATAGGCCACCTCTACAACCTGATATTATGCTCCCATCAAAAGTTTCCTTCAATAAATTGATTGCTTTGCTGTCTGTATGGAATATAGCGTCGCCTTTTTGGAACCAGAGGTCGTCCACATCAAAATTCTGAACTTCAGGAACGAAAATGTCAATAATCACTGTTCTATAGCATTGAACCCCATCGACTTTAACATTATGGCCGTCTTCATTTTTGATCAATTATACGCTGCCTATGGATCCCACCAAACAGTGACTTTTTGACGATGTAACGGCGTCTCAACAATGGCTTTTGGATTATCATCACTCCGAATGTGAAAAATTTTTTTATTAACGTACCATTGCAACCAAAAGTAGCTTCATCGCTGTATAAAGTTTTCTTGTGGAAATCGGGATCCGTGGCCATTTCGTTTGGTACCCATCCATCGAATGCGCGACGCACTGGTTGCCCGTTCGTCTTCAATTCTTACACGAGTTGGATTTTCTAAACACGCAAACCGAAATCCTTTCTCAAAGTATTCCCTAAAAAGGATGGGCTCAGCTTTAATAGTTGCACGTGACGTCGGATGGACTGCTTCGGTTCTTCTTAGATATTCTGCCCCACATCAGCTTCTGTGCGTACTGTAAGGTATCTCTGAGGATGCGCGTATCCACATTTGATGTGAATCCGATTCATAGTTGCTCGAACTACATACTCTGCGGGGCGATTATATGGGATTATTGGATCCAGCCCGCCATGTATTGCGCGGACCGAACCGCTATTTTGGTGATAAATTTACCCAATTTACAAACGTTGTTCCAGAGTAGTTCTGCTCATTTTGTAATAGAAAACCAAACTGAGTATAAATCAAATAATCTCCGAAAAACGTCTTGCCTTATTGAATACCATACATCTAAAGGAACACCCGTTACTCCCATCTCTTAATGAATGTACGTTTGAAACTTATTTCCATTCCTTTCATTTTCACTTTCAGTATTATTAATTATTTACTAATTACCCGTAAATATCTAGCGGGAAAATATTTATTGCGTTATAAATTTAAAAGTTCTTTTGATAAAAACAAATCATGGAATTTTCCGCGCAACCCTTATAATAAAATTTTCAGCAGAAGATCGTTAATGTGTTTATAATAGTCCTGCTATGAATTTATGAATCTGAAGAATAGTATTTTCTTAAGATTATCTTACTAAGGAAATCTTCTTGCTACTTTAGAAAGTATCTCCTTTATAAATAGTTTAAAAAATATTTAAAACTATTGTACAAAATAACTCTACACAATACTGCCAGGTATAGGCATCCCTAGACACACAAGGTCGCTGAGCAATCCTCAGCTATTTATCGCTGGACCAAAATAGGTTGGTATTATAAAAACACCGTTGTGTTGATATAATTGTTTTGAAAAGTGAGCCAAAATTGAATTTACAATTTCAATTATGTCTTATAGAAATGGTTTGGGAGAAACTAGCACGCCCACTTCTAAATACAAAATGGGCTTATCTTGAAAATAAACAATCAAATTTTTTACAATGTATAATTTAAGAACACAAAAAGATATCGACCCAGCATAATTGCTTAATTAGTGTCCAGAAATAGCTATGTTAGGTTAGGTTAGGACGTAACGCTGATAATAATTAAAGAATCTCACCTGGTCTGGTGTTCGCCCTTTGTGCTACCCATAAAAACGGTAGTGAAACACCAGATCCTCATAAATCGACGAAGCGTTTTGAGTTTTCCACTAACATGTTGAGTCAGTTCGCCGAAGGTGTATCTACCAAGGTACTTCATCCAATCAAGATAGGAGAAAGTGGGAAGAATAATTCACCTCGCCTTCCTGCTTACAACTTTAGCAAAGAGCGTTCGTCAAAATATTTAGCCACACCGCGTATGAACCAATTAGACATTCTTCAGACAGAATATCTATAATTGTGGCGAAATTGACTTTGCTAAGGGCAATTAGTTCATGGGAGCTCTTACGGTCCACTCAGGATCAGACTGAGGTCGCAGTCGCACAAGTTCTGTATGTTAACTAGCGCTTGCACAGCTCACTGGAGGTCCATAGGTCCAAGGCTGGAACGCAAGAGGACATTGGAAAACGGATTCGTTTCCAAACGGATGAAATTGGGTTAAGGGCTCGGCTTTGAATTTCCGGCGATTACGATGTGACCGGCAAGTGACCCATAAAAGTCTAGTATAAACAGTCAACATCGAGCTTTCTCTACCAAAAATTATACCAAAAATTAATGAAACCTGTCTCTATGTTTTGCTAACCCCATATGTTAAATATTATGATTTTGGGTGCCACATGTTGTCATAACAAACACACTTTTGAGACCTTTTCGTAAACTGCGTCAATATACAAATGAATCTCTAATGGGTGTTAAGTAATTTCAAGGGAAAAGTTATTAGGTCATGTCAAATATTTGTCAATGTGAAAATACTGTATCAAAAAAAACAGCAAAATGCGATTTCCAAGAAATAACTCGTTGGAGTAATTGTGTAAAAAGCCGGTTTTCAAACATAAATCGTCCGACACTGCTGCAATTTGACGTTCGATATGCGTACGAAGTTCATCAATCGTCGATATCTTGTTCGCGTAGACCATGGACTTGACGTACGACCTAAGGAAATAGTCTAATGACGTCAAATCACACGACCGAGGCGGTCAATTGACTGGGCCACTTCGTGTGATAACACGTTCACCAAAGTTTGTCTTCAATAAATCGATTGTGACATACGCTGTATGGTGCCGTCCTGTTGGAACCACACATTGTACAAGTCCGTATCATCCAATTCGCGCAAAATATTCTGTTATCATTGAACGGTAGCGATTCACAGTAACATGCTGGTCTTGATCATTACCGAAGAAGTACGGCCCAATGACGCCGCCAGTCCATAAACCGCACCAAACCGTAATTTTTTTGGAATGCAATAGTGACTCTTGGAGTACGTGTGGATTGCTGTCTGACCAATAACGCATATTTTGTCTCACTAGCCCTGGAACATTTTGTACTGCGTCTGTGGATTCATATTTTTCCACTAGACGTTCAAATATTGATCTGACAGGGCGATTAGGACGTATAAGTTGAGGCCACTGACTCCGAATTCCGGTGATAAATTTTAATAATTTCGACTCATTGTTGCATCGTATGTATTTCCACGATGAAATGGCAAACCTTACTGTAGAGAAATGTCAGAAGAGCGAAAAATATTCCGTCGTTTGCTGTCTCTATCGGTCTGCTATTGTAGCGTCCCTATTGAAAACCCCGTTATTTATATATGAACATATGTTTCTTAAGAATTCTTAATTTAATATCTGAAAATAGGTTTCTTAAGTTCGCTGATTATGTCTTTAAAATTATGAATCTCTATCAGAATTTTTTCAAGTCAATTTGAAAGATCTCTATATTTTTTCAAAAACTTTGCTAATTTTTTCACTCAGTGAAACACGGCGGTTGCCGTAGGGGAGACTCATCTTCAGATAGTTTATGGGTGCTATAATTTATAATGCTAATATACTATATAATACATATTTACAATAACGGATTTTTTCAACAAGGCATGAACCGATATACACCAACACCGTGAGATCGAGCTTAACGTGTTGATTTGATAAACATTTTATCATTTATTTGCTTACCTTTCCCTTTCATGCTAAAACTAACAATATTTTGCTTGATCAACAATTCTATTAAGTAATTTGGCGCTAATAATAAATGCGTGTAAATTGTGGAAATATGCTCTGGTGTAAATATTTACATTATACTAATTACCCATTTGTTGCGAATGTGTTTATCTGAGGTAAATTAGCACTAAACACACCCATACTAATATACGCACTTATTACACATCGGAGCTGAGGTTTTTATAACTTCCCGCGATGTTTTGATTTCAAAGTAATACGAATCACATGGACATAAATAAATATGACATAGGTGTGTGTGTATTATTGATATGTAAATATTGAGTGTTGTTTTTTGAATTCTAAAGTCAAACCGTATTAGAAATATCAAATTGCAAACATTACAAAGGTGAACCAGAGCTTCTACGCTCCAGGAGTTTCTTCTTTTTGCTATTCTGCGCTAATTCGAGATATCAATAGCAGCCAAGTCCTTCTCAACCTGATCTCTCCAAAAGAGTGGAGATCTTCCTTTTCCTCTACTTCCGTCGGCGGGTACTGATTCGAAAACCTTCAAAGCTGGTGTGTTCTCTTCCATCCGGAGAACATAACGTAACCAGCGCAGCCGCTGTCTCTTGATTTGCTGAACTACAGGGTCCGGCACTCGAAGTGTAACCAATTAAAAATGCCATAAATTCGGTTTTTTTTATTTATTTTTAAGTACGAAATGTGTAAAAATAACTTAAAAGTTTAACACCAATTCACTTTTGCTCGATATGACCACCTTTTGGCTTAACTATGGCCTTGAGATGGTCAAAAAAACGAATCGCAAGCTGCCCGAATGTGACTTGCCGGTATTTTGGTTCACTTACAGACCATGACTTTTTTCATCACCTCGAGACTGGTGTATTTTTTACTTCGGACCTTGCTCGGCTCAGAGAGAATAATCCATTGAATTCGCATCTGGTGAGTTCAAGAGCCATTGTGTGATCGTAATGAAATTCGGAACGTTGTTTTTCAGTCTTCTTGGTTCACTCGCGCTTTGTGAGACGGTGCTGAGTCTTGTTGAAACGTCCATGGTTTGCGACCGAAATGTTTGTTTGCCCATGGTTTCAAAGCATCCTCCCCAGAATACTTTCCCTGTAATATGTCGCATTTACTTTGACGCCAGGCTCGATGGAAACAATTGGAAAGCGCCCATCTGCGGTCACAGCGGCCCAAACTATTATTTGTGGCGGGTGCTGCATCCTGGTGGCCAACCGATGACTTAGATGCTCGTATGAACGGTCGGTCAAGTATACCCTATCGTTTTGAGAGTTTACGAATTGCTCAATTGGAAAAATTTTTTCGTCAGAAAATACAATGTTCGGAATTTGACCGGCAACTGCTTCGCTCACTCAAGTCTTACTTGTTGCTGCTTCGGTGTGAGTTCATGGGCCTTTGGAACTTGTAAGACTTGACCTTGAGCTCATTTTTCAATATACATACGTCGGATGCTGCGGTCGGATATTTTCAGTTCTTTAGCCATTTGATTGGCACTACGTCGTGGATTTCGCTCAAGTCGCTTCTTCACTCTCCGAACCATTTCACGTGACGTTGTAGTCTTTTGATGACCACATCCATGGCGTTTTGCGAAGCTACCAGTATCATTGTAACGAGTGATGTTGCGATAAACAAGCACTTTATTCACATTAAGGTGTTTGAGCTCACGAACAATTGCTGGCTGTGATTTTACAGCTAAATATAAAGCAATCACACTATTACGTTTGAATTCCATCGCTGATCACTTTTTTTGCGTTCACTTTTGGCAAAACGCTTTTGTACACTTGTGATCAATACTCCGAACGGTCATTCAGCAAATTTACAAATAGTTGGTTCCAGTGCGACAGCTGCGCGAACGGTCTGAAGTCTGAAGTACACTTCGAGTGCCGGACCCTATATGTCAAAGTCGCCGTATATCTCATACAGCTCATCGTTCCATCAACTGCGGTACTACCCGCTGCCAATGCGCAAAGGACCTTACATCTTTCGCATAACCTTTCTCTCGAACACTTCTAGGGCCGACTAATGAGATGATTTCATTATTCATGCATTCATTCGCCAAAGAATACGCGTGATCTAAGTAGAGGTAATTTTCTCAATAGCCTTTTGTGACAGTTCTCGAGCGCTTCGCTCAACTTATAGTCACCATAATCTGCTTCTTGAGCGTACGATTCGCAACACCATTCAATATTGAATAGTAATAATATAATTGTGAGCCGGTGAGAACGTAATCATCAGTGACGATCGTTATCGCGCCATGATAACCGACTATTTGATGCCTGATATAGAAGCTCGTGATCTCAGCGACATTTGGTTTCAACAAGACGGCGCCACTTCCCACTTATCGCATCAGCTAATAGACTTATTGAGATAACACTTTGGTGAACAGATAATTTCACGTTTTGGGTCAGTCGACTGGCCACCAAGATCGTGTGATATCACTGTGGGGATGTGTAAAGTCTAAAGTCCATGCGGACAATCCTCTTCGATTCAGTCCTAGGGGCAAAACATCACGCGTGTCATTCGTCAGTTAGCAGTCGATATGCTCAAACGTCTCATCGGAAGTTGGACTCAACGGATGGACCATCTGAAACGTAACCGCTGGCAATATTTGAAAGAGATGATCTTCAAGAATTATATATGCCAAAGAATGTTGTTCTCAATGGTAATAAATTTTCACCATTAAATTTGAAGTTTCTATGTTTTTCTTAAAAAAAAAGGGAATTTAAAAATGTCAGTTTAATAGAATAGGAGATAAGCCGCTCCTAACTAAACTACCTCCCTGTAAAAATTTCTTCGTTTACTGTAAATATGCGATCAGCTGTGTCGCTTTAGCTATGCCTCTCATCCAGAGTGGTTGCGGGCGTCAATTATTGAAAACACTCCTCATTTAAAAGCAATTATTAGCGGGGCATATGTTTTCATTTCTATACAAAATGCATTATATGTGTGTTGAGAACACAAAAATATTTGCAATTTTTTGGCTTGCGGTAAGCTTATGAGCTAATATTTGCATTTACTTTCAGCTCATCTCTAAACAAGCAAATAACAGGGCGCACACTTAAAACGTAAGCAATCAATTATATATAAATATATTTATAAATATGTATGAGCGGGCAAGTCTTCCAACGTAAATTGCACTGGGTAACTGTATCTGTTTATTCAAGGTCATAAGTATACTCTAAACACCTTGCTGACACTTATGCATCGGCAAGTTCAGTGATTGTTTTTGAAATTGCTTAACAAAGCTATAAATTGTGGCGAAGCAAAACGGCGCGCCAGTCGACAGACAAGGAAAACACAAGATCAACCAGAAATACAATTAGAAAATCTTCATAAATAAAAACACCTGTAGAAATGAAAAATTACAAGCTGCCTTTAGCCTCAAATCCCCGCCGCTGCACAGCTACGCCAAAATTATAATATTCTCTTTCCTACATCACCTCTCTTCCACTTTTTCAGACATGTGCTGCCGCACCGCTGCTTTACTACGCGATTGTTTATCGCACTTCGCTTCACATGAAATCTTTCAGAAATGGAAATTTTTTTGCAATATATTTTAATATATTTTATGCCGTTCATTGGATCAGAGCACCGAATGTTTTACTTGGAATTGCTTTGAGAGGCTTATTCTCCGAAACATCACTTATCAGTGTATTGATATTACTAGTGGGACCCTTTCACGAACGCTTTCCTTCTTCCTTCGCTAAACACTTTAACAACGAAGCGAAGAAAGTAAATGGTACGTCATAACGAAAGGTTTGCTTCACATTCTTCTCTAAAATAAACGATCTTTTGTAGACCTGTGGTTTTCAACAAAAAGTAAAAAGCAAAGCTATATTATAAAGATAAGGGTTTGCTATTTTCTTTTAAAAACTATTACTGGTAAGTGATCACCGCGGCTGGCTCGAGTGAACTTTAGCCGAGAAGCGATCACTACTATGTACTACTACGACCACTTTTTGAACCGATCGGAGCCGTATGTCAGTAATAAGGCGCCGAATATTCTCTTTCCAGTCATCAATAGTCTCAGGCGTATCTACGTAAACAAGCGAGTTCACATAACCGCACAAAAAATAGTCCAGCGAGGCCACAGGTCCACGAAATAATGTGAATATCAAAAATTTCCTTTAATAAATTGATTGTTTCTTTAGCTGTATGACATGTAGCGTCGTCTTATTGGAACTGAGGGTTCAATCCGATTTCATTTTGGAAAAATAATCGGTTGTCGAAAAAGTCTTGCGGTATTTTTATCGATTTTTTTTTTTTATTGAAATTGAAATGATTTTTTGATGACTCATGCCCAGCTCTTGACCGATGCTACGGCTGCTACTATGCCGGTCTCTTTCGACCAATTCAGCGATTTTATCGCAATTTTCGAAGACAGGCCTTCCGGAGCGTGGCGCATCTTCGACCACCTCTACACCAGAACGAAAACGTTGACACCATCGTTGTGCGGTGGAAATGGAAACTGTATCGGGTCCATAAACTGCACAAATTTTATTGGCGGCTTGAGATGCATTTTTGCCGTTATCGTAGTAGTACTGTAAAATATGCCGTATTTTCTCTTTATTTTGCGCCATGTTTGCGACGCTATAACGCACGAACGACTTAAAAGAAACGACAATCAATCAAACACGTGTTAGCGCGCGAAATGAGCTTTCCAAAACGGTATAGCATGAATCGATGCGATGAATAAAACTAGAACTACGCGCTTTCAGCGCCAACTAGCGAAAATACCGCAAGACTTTTTTGACAACCTATTATGATTCAGCGATTCCCTCTGTCCATGTATCATACCAAAGAGTGCTCTTCTGAGGATGTTACGGCATCTGAAAAATGGTCTGTGAATTATCATCACTCTAAATGCGACAATTTGGCTTATTATCGTACTCATTCAGCCGAAAGTCGGCTTCATCGCTGAACAAATTTTTCTTGTGAAAATCAAGATCGGTGTCATCTCATTTAGAGCTCATTCACCTAATGTGCGACTTGCTTGATAATCGATCGGAGTCAATACTTACAGGTGTTGAATTTTGTAAGCCCGAAAACCAGGACTCTTCCACAAAATCTTCATTGCGCGATGGCGGATGGGCGCATATGAGTCTTCTTCGATACTGTGATCCACAGCAGCAATAGCGTTTTCGGTGCGTAGTGTAAGGCGTCTTTGAGGGTGCGCATTGTCCACTAGAATAAACGTGGTGCGAAACCGATCCATGACTGCTTGAAGTACCGACTCTGCACACTCGCCTAAATACTTATCCATTAGAATTAGTCGCCGCTTGGAAAAGCGTAGAAAGATAAAGGACTTTGCCTGCCTTTAATTTGTCTCGATGTGCCCAAACTACACCATATCGAACTTAACTGACAAAACAAATGTTTGAAGCCTTTATCTTTACTGACTTCATACCAACTTCCCGCATCGTTACACAACGTTTATTAAAAAAAAAAATAAAATAGTAAAACCTTTAGCATCGAGGTACAAAGTTGTTATGACTTGGTAAAATGGTTTTGATTTTAATGCCTATATCTTCGAAACTTAGACGAAGAGGACGCTTTCAATATTTATTTGATTAAAAGCCCTCACACAAATTAATCTCCATCAGTGTGAACCCACTTGATTTACTGATCAATTTCATCATAAGTAAAGTAAGTAGTTTAGTTAGCAGTGAGAACTTATCTTAATGCTCCTTAAGGTTTATAAAGAACTAATGTGAAGTTTAAGACTAAGATTCAGAACTAAAAAGGGCATTAAACTAAAAACATTTCAATTTGAAATGTTTAAAGGGTGTATATAAATACATATATACATATATAGACGTAGGTATATATAAATACATACTAACGAAGTACCAAAACAAAAACAGCGACTTTTGTTACACATTTATTTACATTCGCGTAGCTTGTGTATTGCTGGTCAGATAGCTTGTAAAAGGAGGGAAATTAAAATTATAAATCACCATTTATCCAGCAGTGAATCACTGATCCGCGGCGTTTCTATTTAAATATATTCCGTAAAAGTATTAAAAATGCATTAAAAGCCACAAGTGGCTGTAAAGTGATCGCACATTCACACATATATAAGTACGAATAGCTGGGCATGTTTATGCCCACAGAGTACACGAGGATTGCCTTGGCATCGACACCTTGAATAAATGGCTTTCCGTGCGTACATGCCATAAAGAAATCGGCCGAATTGATCGTTTCCATGCTCCCTTTGAATTTTATCGCCTGCTTGCAATATTTATTATGCATAAATTATTACTGGCTCAGTCCAAAAAAACAACAAATACTTAATGAAAATGTTCTAAAATTCATTTTCGCATGAAAAGGTATGAAAATATTGAAGAAGTTCAGGCGACGCATATTGAAAAACAAGAAAAAACGTTAACTTCGGCTGCACCGAAGCTAATATACCCTTCACAGATTACATTGGTGCCTTAGAAAATAATTTATACCAAATTTCGTAAATATATCTTGTCAAATGCAAAAGTTTTCCATTCAAGAACTTGATTCCGATCGTTCAGTTTGTATGGTAGCTATATGCTATAGTTAACCGATCTGAACAATTTCTTCGGAGATTACATTGTTGCCTTAGAAAATAATCTGTACCAAATTTGGTGAAAATACATTGTCAAATGTTAAAGTTTTCCATACAAGAACTTGATTCCGATCGTTCAGTTTATATGGCAGCTATATGTTATAGTGGTCAGATATCGGCCGTTCCGACAAATAAGCAGCACCTTGAAGAGAAAATGACGTTTGCAAAATTTCAAAAGGATATCTTAAAAACTGAGGGACTAGTTCGTATATATACAGACAGACGGACAGACAGACAGATGGACATGGCTAAATCGACTCAGCTCAACATACTGATCATTTATATATACACTTTTTAGGGTCTCCGACGTTTCCTTCTGGGTGTTACAAACTTCGTGACAAACTTAATATACCCTGTTCAGGGTATAATGAGCTCAAGGTCAAGCCTTACAAGTTCCAAAAGGCCCATGATCTCACACCGAAGCAGCAACAAGTAAGACTTGAGAGAGCGAAGCAGTTGATTCGCTTGGCCGAAAGCGGTCAAATTCCGAACATTGTGTTTTCTGATGAAAAAAATTTTCCAATTGAACAATTCGTAAACTCTCTAAACGATAGGATTTACTTGACCGACCATTCATACGAGAATCTAAGTCATCGGTTGACCACCAGGAGGCAGCACCCGCAACAAATAATGGTTTGGGCCGCTGTCACCGCAAATGGGCTCTCTCCAATTGTTTTCATTGAGCCTGGCGTCAAAGTAAATGCGACATATTATAGGGAAAGTATTCTGGGGAGGCTGCTTTGAAACCATGGGCAAACAAACATTTCGGTTGCAAACCATGGACGTTTCAACAAGACTCAGCACCGTCTCACAAAGCGCGAGTGAACGAAGAATGGCTGAAAAACAACGTTCCGAACTTCATTACGATCACACATTGGCTCTCGAATGCGAATCCAATGGATTATTCTCTCTAACCCATTTTGAAGAGCAAGGTCCGAAGTAAAAAAGCTCGAGATGCTGAAGAAAGCCATTGTCTGTGAGTGGGCCAAAATACCGGCAAGTCACATTCGGGCAGCTTGCGTTTAGTTTTGTGACCGTCTCAAGGCCATAGTTAAGGCAAAAGGTGGTCATATCGAGCAAAAGTGAATTGGTCTTAAATTTTTAAGTTATTTTTACACATTTCGTACTTTAAAAGAAATACAAATAATTTTCCAAACCGAATTTATGGCTTTTTTAATTGGTTACACTTCGAGTGGACCCTGTACAGTGTATAATAGTTTTGTTCACCTGGACGTATCACCTAAAACTTAGTGAGATACAAGTAGATATATGCATATAATATATAAATGATCAGGGCGACGAGAAAAGTTGAAATCTGGATGACTGTCTGTCCGTCCGTGCAAGCTGTAAATTGAGTAAAAATTGTGATATCTTGATGAATGATATGAGAGAAAAATTGACGATGGACATGGCACTGCCCACTTTTTGGTGAATTCACATATAACATATATTTTAAATTCCAATTGATTATTTCACCTTCCAGTGTATAAAGCAAGAAGTAATTAATATAACGGTATACAAATTTGCACTGATGATTCTTTTAGAGTATGCCACCTTACGACCAAAAATTCCCCAAATCCAACCGAAACTGTTCAAGCCCGCAAATACCGAAAATGTGGACCTTAGTATCTATTGTTCACTTTCGACCGAAAATATCATTCAATGTGTGCGATATACAGTTGAAATTCAGAGAGAATCGTGTCTTGACAATAGTAATTTTGTGTAATAAAAATGGGATGAATCGGGTCAATACAGAATCCAGAACCCTCATACACCTAATATAAAGAGTTTCGAAATTCCGGGTGACTTTCGACTGGATATATCGGTCAATATTTGAGTTATCTCAATGAAAATTGCGTATCTTTCGCTTTTCTGTGTGTTGCGTATTTTAGTCATAACAGTTATCTTTGTTATTAAAATAGATACGATTGGGCGAAAACTTGAGCTAGTCTCCATATAATTATTACCATGATTTTCGAATATCCGGCTGACTTTACTACATATGATTGCTGATTGTATGTGAACCACTTAATGAAATCCAGGGAACAATCACTTAGTATGTGGTATGAAAATAGTTAATAGATAAAATTGGGTCGATACTACCACAACTTCCATATAATACATATGCATTTCGTTTTTCTAACAAACTTTATGTCTTAATTTGTCGGTTAATATATGAGTTATATAGAGCATATCGTGTGTATATTGTATGTAAATAAAGTTGCTTGGATTTCCATCATCTGGTTGACATTTTACATCTCATGGTATGTCCCTGATTCTTGTAAGTTGCAAAAGTATAAAATGTTCGATTGCACCCGAACTTAGTCTTTCCTTACTTGTTCAACGTTTCTTTATAAAAATATCGCATAGCTATCTTCTAAAGTTATACTTTAATGTTCTGTTAGTTTTATAAGAAATATATATATGTATATATGTGTCGTCACAAAAAATTGTCTGTGTTTGCACGAATAAACCTTGCTGCACCCTTAAAGGGAATATCCTAGGCACATCTATCTGCCATTGTGATATGGTAACCCCATTCATTAGAACAATAATTTGCTTATTTATTTCATTATCCTTAGGGTCTAATTAGTCTTTTTAAGTAGACATGTGCATATGTGTGTGTGTGGATGATGGATACGTGTAACTTAATCGCTACAAATACAAACGCCATTAATGAACATGGTGTTGCATAAACATAAACATTAGCATGTACATATGTGTATGGAAGTGTAAAATTATAAAGAAAATACTTTTAGTTAAAGTACAATAGCAATCCTATATGGCAAGGCATTAGTAAATGTTAAGGACAATGGCATGACTTGACACGAATGCCATATTTCCATATTTTGTGAAAGCACATATCTGCTAATGTAATAGAGTCTCGCATGCCGTCATTAGTACTGCGCCGATCCCAACAGAATATGGTCGAAAGTACTTCGTAATAATATTTTATTTCTCTCTTTCCGCACACATAGACCGACATTTTTGGTAAAAAGTCAGCCATAGGCACTTTTGTTGTTGTTGTAGCGGCAAAATTCTGTCCAGGAGTTTGAGTCCTTGGCCAGATAAAAAATCCGGGTCCGTTCCGGTTACGTAGTCCCGACTTTTGTATGAACGCCAATGGAGACACCACATTCGATATCTGCAGCTTGAACATTTATGGTTAGATTTCGACAATTGATATGGCATATCTTTACGGCACTATTTGTGTAAAGTTTTATCTCGATTTGTTAATTGTACCTACTTTTTGATTTGTATACGAAAAGCGAAAGATACTAGAAATGTCTGGATAATGTATCTATCGAATTTGGTTGAAATTGGTCAAGTAGGTACGGGAATACAAGGTCTGTCGCAAAAGAAACAGAACTTTTTAAATATAACTGTTTCTGGTGGCGCCACCTATTGGTGGGTATATGAAATAAAAAGTTTGATCTCTTGTTGACATTTCGTAAAAATTTTAAGACAATTGGATAACTACAATCTATGTTAGCGATCAAAAAGTGACAGCAGCTTTTGGTCATCGGTCGTAAAATGCAAAGAGCAAATATTAAATTTTGTTTTAAACTTGGGAAAACGTTTACTGAAACATTTCAAATGATGAAAAAAGTTTATGGTGATCAGTGCCTATCCCGTAGTAATGTGCATGAGTGGTTTAAGCGATTCCAAGAAGGTCGTGAGGACCTCTGTGACGATCAGAAATCGGTCGTCTTCAGAAGTCAAAAATAAAGACAATGCTGATTTGTTTTTGCGATTCCGAGGGTATTGTACACCGAGAGTTCGTCCCACCTGGCCAAACGATTGATGCTGTGTTTTACTTTGGTGTTATGAAGCGTCTTTTGTCACGCATTCGTCGTGCTCGACCACAATACCGTGAGGCAGGGTCCTGGCGCCTGTTGCACGATAATGCGCCGTATCATCGGTCGACGCTTGTCACTGATTTTTTGACAAAAAACTCCATATTAACAATTAATCACTCACCCTACTCACCTGATCTGGCACCCTGTGATTTTTACCTATTTGGAAAACTTCATTTGCCCATGAAAGGACACTGGTTTCAGGACATTTCAGCTATCCAAAAGGCGACGACCGATATTCTCAAGAGCATTCCGAAAAATGACCTTAAACACTCATTTGAAATGCTAATTGACCGGACTAAACGCTGTATCGGAGCACAAGGAAACTACTTTGAATAAAAATTATAACTTTAGAAAAATATTAATTTTTTGTTGTTTTTTTAACAGTCCTGTTTCTTTTGCGGCAGACCTTGTATATGATTTCACCTAAAATATGTGATTTCTAACAAAACCGTTATATGTGAAGTGGGCGGGGTTATCATTCGATTTCACCTATTTTCATACCGTCGGGGATATATAATATTAGTTGATTTTCTATACAAGAACTTGATTCTTATCGTTCAGTTTGTATGGCAGCTATACGCAATATCGTTCCAATATCGGCGGTTCTCACAAATGAGCAGCTTCTTGCAAAGAAAAGGATGTGTCCAAAATTTCAGAACGATATCTCAAAACCGGATAAACTGGTTCGCGCATTCAGCCCACAATATAATATATATTTAAAAAGGTTTTGCACTAAAATGATCACTTTATACCATTTAAATACGAACCTTTACTGCAATGCACCGCCAAAATCAGGCAAATTCCTCCTAATATGATTTTCAGGTCCTTTTGCATTTTTGCTTTGTAGCACACGCTTACTTTCAGCCAGGTATCAGCAACGACTGACAGGTATTTACGTTTAGTTTCTAAGCACCGCTTTGACCTTGAGCAATTCCAGATTTTTTAATTTTTTAGGTGTGTTTTTTTGAAATCTCTCCTTTTGCTTTCTAGCAATAAATCTAGATTATTTTCTATTTCACTTCACAGATGACGAATCGGTTTAACGCCATTTATTATCTACTTAAATACTTGAACAAATACCCGCGACAATGCGACGCCAATAACCGTTAAATTAGAAAAACAATGTGGAATGCTTCTCAAGTAATTGCTCGCACGTGAGCAGCAAGCAGAACGCGATGTTAACACTTTCTCTAGTGGACTCCGACTGAAGCGAGCAGCTGCTTGTGCCGACGAAAGAAGCTACCAAACTCACTAATGGCTAGAAAGGCGAGCGCCGCCAAACCGCTCTAATATTTACAAAAACAATACATGGGGATTTGCAAATTTCCACAAGTGATATCGTACGTCGCTGCTGCAGCTGCGGCTGCTGTTGTTTCCCATTTACATACATATACATATGTATTGCTCTAGCGCTAAGAACTGTAAACAGTTGTCGTCACTTGGTGTTAATTCGGCTGTTGGCTGTTGGCCATAGTTCCCTGTTGTATTCGTTACTAGCACTAGCAGTGGGGCACTTGCTTCTGTAAGACTTCCACGGCGCCGTGTTGACGGTGCTGATGACATCGATGGTGTTAAAGAAGGTGGCAGTCCTAACGGCGCCATACGAACGCTAACATGGAATACGAAGTACTTCATTAGTCCTTTCGGTAGGGGGTTGGTTTAAAATTTAGTATTTGTTAGCAACTGTTAATAACAGATATATTTGAGAGACGCTGTGTTAATAAGTTTCCGTTTATGCCACAAAATGTTAACGGTTTGAGAGCCATTGCATGTGAACGACTGTTAGCAACGGATTTCCGCTAAATTTTTACATAACATTTTATTAACATTCTCTGTTCTGTTAATATATTTGAGACTGTTAACGAATTAAAGCAGAGACTGTTCAGTAAATGATTTCACCATGAAAATTTTTTCACCTCTGTTAGTGAACCAAATTTAATTCACCTCCGTATAGGTTAATATCTGAATACAGTGGTCGTCCAATACAGTGTGTTGTACACACAACAACAACATAATTGGTGAAAATTGAATATTCCTTTTTTAAACCAATAACAAATGCATTTATTTAAGTATATACATATATACATATGTACATACATACATATATGTAAATATAATTTATTTCAAGGGTAACAAAATTGTTTTCAATTTAAGTTTTTAAGATTTTTTAAGCTCTTTCTTGCAAATTCCTTAATTCAACATTGTTCGATACAGTCCAGGTGATACATTTATTATTGCTTTTTAGTGTTTACCCCCACTTGAAGTATCGTCTGATTTGGTATTGCAATACAGATCATGTGCATTGTCGCTTGCATTGGAAACTACAAAACTATCATCACAAATCCATTCATGAATATCACCGATTCCAACTGAACACTGCGAAGTTAATTTGCAAACAAAACCGAACGCTGTTAACCAAAGCCTTATATCAGAGAAAACTGAAGTTTTCAGGTTCAACGTTGATACAAGTAGTCCGTCATCGTTAGCCTTAACCAGTTTGTTTTCAGGTGGATGACTTGGAGTATTATCCAATATAAGCAGCGCTTCCTTTAAAAGGTTCTGTTCATCTAAACTTCAATAATGCTTAAGGGGTCAGTAGAGTACTCTTTTTAATTTTTTTTTTTTGCATTTGCTGTTCCCTTAAACCCTTAGAATTAAAGTAGAAACCCACTTTACCATTGGAACGTTTCGAAAAAGACCCGAAAATAATAATAAGCGACGTTCAGAGCGCTCGGAGTGCACAACTCAAACTTTAAACACATTCTTCTCAAAACACACTTTTTTAAACTGGCGGACTACTCCGGTCGAACTGCTCAACCGATTTGCTAAATTTTTTTTTAATGTTCACAGAACGCCTGGCTATCCGTCCCTATTTCATAATTCATAATTTTTTATAACTTATTGATAATGTTATGACAATATGTATGTAAAAAAACATGGGGAAAAAGTAAAAAAAAAAACGTAAATTACTTTTTTATTTATCAACATTTTTTCATGTTTCTAGTAGGGACGATAACCATTCACGTACGTTTTAAGAATAAATTGAGTTTTTGTGTTTTAGATGATCCCAATATGAAAAATCGTGTCCGCCAGTGAAAAAACGCATCTCATTCACCCAGCCATTTCTCCGACAAATGTCATCAAAAAATTCTGAAAAAATTTATTTATATACTTCACGATATACCTCATGATATGCGAAAAAAGTTCTATTGTAGAATAACAATTTCTATGAAAAAAAAAATGTCAAAAAGACATGCCAGATTACCGTACTGACCCCTTAAAACACGAGTTTTTGAATATTGCTGAAAAAAAATTTCGTTATTTTCTAACTTGTGAAACAAAGTGATCGGAAAATATACATATATTATAATATATTTTTTTAAGATGAAAATAAATATTCAACCAGACATCCTTTTCATATAGCAATTTCTGAGGGTTCTGAGATGTTCCAAACCCTAGAAGTTGTATTTTCTTGTTTCACGAAACATTGGTAGATGCTTCTTCAGGAAGCAATTTCCAATAAATACCGCTTTCACTAGCATTGAAAACGGTTTATAAGTGGTTCCATGCTATCTACATTAATTGGCAGCTTTTCACCAAATTCTTCAAGAAGACGTATTTCAACCATCAAACCAAAAATTCCTCGAAGAACTTATAGTGGAATGATACTCCTTCGTCGTTGTCTTAAAAACGGCACTACTAATCTGGATATTGTTTCAATTTTAAGTTATAAATATTAGAGGTTCTGTGCTATTACTGTTTTCGTTCGATGCACGAAATGAAGCAGCTCGACATTCCCAAGCGACATCGCTTCGCTCTTTCCGCTCTTGAAAAGTTCCGCGAAGATCCGACATTTTCGAGCTGAATTTTGTTCAGCGATGAGACCCATTTTTAGTTTAATGGGTTTGTAAAAAAGCAAAAGTGCCGCATTGGTGACGAAGAGCAACCTTAAGAGATTGAAGAGCTGCCATTTCGTCCAGAAAAAACAAGGGTTTATTGTGGTTTGTAGGCCATTTGTAGACATCATCGGATCATATTTCTTAAAAAGTGACTTTTCTTGTAGGGATATGTAAAATCTAAAGTCCGTGCGGGCAATCTTGCTTCGATTCAGGCCCTGGAGCAAAACATCACGCGTGTTCTTCGCCAGTTACCAGTCAACTTGAGCAATCAAAATTCCGTCCTTGTATGGAAAATTTTTTTCGTTGACGAGGTATCTTCACAAAATTTTGCATAGAATATTATCCGAAGAATCGCAAAACACATTGTTCAAATCGGACTCCTATATCATATACTTGCAACACGATCTAACCAATCAAAGTCAAAATAAATGTCTTTTTGTACTTTGTACTTTGTGCTATTCGAAATGCACCTGTAAAGGGTATTACGGCTTCGGTGCAGCTGAAGTTAACAAATTTTTCTGATTTTAAATCTTCTTAATAAAATTAACACTATCCGATCAACGCGATAACCAAATTTAGTGCTATTACTTTTACACCAGTAATCGCTACGTATTTATTAACCAATTCATATTAAAAACAACAAAAACTATTGCAATCTAAAATATATTAAATAAGTCAAAAAAGGCAGCAAACTCGATTTGGCAAAATCTATGTGTCTGTATGCAAATCTTGACATTAATCTTATGCATTAAACGGCAGTGAAATGGGACGCTAGCGACGGAGCGCATTGGCGGGACCAAAATAGAGGAACGCGAACAAGAATGATATATGTATATAGTACTTAAATTATGTGTAAACAAAAATCGTTAAATATAATATGTGTGTGTGCGTGAGTCAATGTGCGTGACAGTTAAATAGTTGGAAGTCGACGGCGCGCATGCGCAATGCGTTTCGAGTTGCATTATTTCTTTTTGCCTGCAATTAGTTGCCATGCGAATGGCAGAAAAAAAAACAATAACAGTTAACTTGAATTATAAACATGGCAGCACATATTTGCCTCATATTGTTTACTCAGAATGCAAAATAAATCTCTGTTTTGGAAAAAAAGGAGCAGACTGAAGCAAAAACTTCGTGCCACATGCCAATTGCCACTCAGACTGCCTTAGGCGACAAGTTTGTGCGTGGATTGTTGGTTTTTACTCGGCTAGAATTTGATTTTAAACTACTTAAATGTATAGAAAATATTATAAAGACCTAAATCTTTCATATCTGAATGCGTTATTTCAAGAATAAAAACATACATATTTTATCTTAACTTGAAATATGTATTGAAAATTCTCCGAACTTTTTAAAAAAAATATTGGTTTTCATCATCTCCTTTTTATCGAATTTGTTAACTTCCTACAAGATAATAGAAGGAAATAAAAAGTTAGACGAGAAGAATATAATGGTTGAGCTGAGAATGCATTTCCCTTAAGCGGCCTTAAGCTATTCAGCTCCTGCAAGGGTTGCGTGAAAAACGGACTTTAGAGGAGGTGACTAGAAACAATTACATCACCTTCAGAAGATCATAAAGTCAATCTGCAGAATGTGTGGAGAATGTGCCAAGACTTCATCCAGTTGAAACAAGATATCTTCTGCTGCTCCCAATGTTGCAATATTTTGAGAAGTTTTGTTGGAAAAAGTCAAATATTTCAAATTTATAATATTGCTGAATAGGTCTTAAATGATTGTCTTTTGGGAGGCACAATGCACCAATGATGGCTTAAGTGCAACGCTCTTGCACATTTAACCAACAAACAGACAATATAATTAATAAACACACTAACGGCAAAACCACATTTGCCCACACCAAGCGATATTTTCAATTCCCACAGCGACTTCAAAAAGTGTCAGCGGTTAATTAACTAACAGAAATATAAAAATGTTTGCCATTAATGAACTTTTTGCAAAAACAAAAAAAGCTACTTTCGGTTGCTCAGAAGCTATAATACCCATCACAAAGACAAAAGATTCCTTAAAAGAACTTTTGATCGGTCTGTTTAAGTATATGGCAACTTTAGTGATTCGTTCAGAGCAATGTTTTCGGAGATTGCCCTTTGCCTTGCCAAATTTCGATAAGATATCGTCTCAAATAAAAACAATAATTCCGATCGTTCAGTTTGTATGGCAGCCATATGCTATGGTGGTTCGATATCAGCGGTTCCAAAGAAAGAGCAGCTTATTGGGAAGAAAAGTATGTGGGCAAAATGTCAGGTTGATTTCACAAAAATTGGTAGATTCGCGTGTTGACAGACGAACATAGCTACAAATATCGACTCAGCTCGTTAGGCTGATCATTTATATCGGGTCTTCTACGACTTGTTCAAGGTGCAAAAAAGTTTATCCCAAGTTCAGATAAATAGTTGTAGTGTGAATGACTTAAGTCTGGCTGTAATAGGTAGATATGATAAAAACAAGTATTTAGAATTCAACTAACTGCAGGGGAGGGAAACAACTCATACAGAAAATGAGAAGAAATGAATATCTGGAACGATTTATTTTTCCATTTTTGCTATTGAACAACACTGAGGTTAGTTCAGGTTAAGCTGGTAGGCCAATAAGCTATGCATAGATCATTTTGATGGTTTGAAATATCAGATGGAGTTTAGCTGCTAGGTCCAAGAGGAGTAGTCATCCTTTAGGACAGCGGCGCTTGAAGCAAATTTTAACACACTTTTCAAGCATATTATTAATACCTTGACGTTGAAAGCCATTTTTGGATTTATGAAGCTTGATGAGGACTTATAAATTTCAAACTTAATTTGATAGGGAGTTAACACATGCCGTTCTCACTGTTTGCTCTCAGGTTCGTTTCGTCCTGTTTGACTTAGGTAGTGCAAAATCCAGAAACCTGCATGATGTTCTAAGTAAAATTTCCGGTTAGTAAACCAGAAATAAATCTGACCCCCAATATTGCTTTCCTTACCTGACAGGAGTGAGATAGGGCTGCTGTAGGCGGAGATAAGTACTTATAAGGATGGGCCAAAACCACATAATCGAGTAGGAGGTGGTGTTATTTCAGCGAAATTATGTGCCAGAGCTGCCTTCCGACTACCAGACCACTGCAGTGTCTTCCAAGCGGATATAACAGCAATTAAAGAAAACCTCTCTGTTTTGACAAAGACTATGATCAGTACAAGGAATATATTTATATGTATATACGGATAGCCGGAGGATGGAGTCATGTGTAGAAGTTCACGCAAGTGAGGAAAGTCCTCTGATCGCCATTCACTTGGGAGTGGCCAGAAACGATTCTTTTACACATGGCTCAAGCAGCTCACTACTTCCGGTCTTTGACCAAGTATCCTCTGGGTAGCCTAAGAACATCCGTTCGAAGGCGAGCTAAAGTGAGAAGGCGAAACATTCCCTACAAGGGTTGTGCGCTGGGTTTGGGACCCGCCACGTAAAAAAACACCCCCAGTGAAGAGCTATAACCAGCCTCGGATGAGAGACCCCCCCCTCATAATTCCCGTCCTGCTGTTTGGTGCAGAGTCTTGGACGATGTCAACAACGGATGAGTCGACGTTGCGAGTTTTCGAGAGAAAAGTTCTGCGAAAGATTTATGGTCCTTTGCGCGTTATCCACGGCGAATACCGCATTCGATGGAACGATGAGCTGTACGAGATATACGACGACATCGACATTGTTCAGCGAATTAAAAGACAGCGGCTACGCTAGCTAGGTCATGTTGTCCGGATGAACGAAAACACTCCAGCTCTGAAAATATTCGACGCAGTACCCGCCGGGGGAAGCAGAGGAAGAGGAAGACCTCCACTCCGTTGGAAGGACCAAGTGGAGAAGGACCTGGCTTCGCTTGGAATATCCAATTGGCGCCACGTAGCGAAAAGAAGAAACGACTGGCGTGCTGTTGTTAACTCGGCTATAATCGCTTAAGCGGTTTCTACGCCAATTAAGAAGAAGATATACGGATAGCCAAGCGGCGGTGAAATCACTGAAGCTGCCAAGCGTTAGGCCGAAGTTAGTAAAACAATGATCTCTTATAGAATCTGAGAGCACAATAGACCATAGGTCGCAGTGCAAAGCCTCTATTTTTTATTTATCTGATTTCACGATAAACCTACTCCTGGTACCTGTGAAGCAGATGAACAGGCTAAAGCAGAAATGTATCTAGAATTAGACTCCGATAAAGAAGGAATAAGTGTACATATGAATGGAACATGGGCCGCACATGCCGACTATTCAAATTCAAAAGGAATAAGAACTGTAGTAGGTGTACTAATAGGCCACTGTCTAAATGGCAGATATTCCAGCAGACTGGGAATACAAAACAACGACTATGGTAGAAGTTACCAAGCGGTAGAAGAAGAAGATTCTATAGAAGCTTTGCGAAAGAATGAACATGAATGCAAGCCCGAGATTCTTGACGTTGTCTCAGAATTTGCACATATAAAACTTTCTGCATTGATGAACTTCATCAAGAGTTAAGGGGGTTTCAAAAAGGACATAATAGAGTAAGGCGATTTTAGTCCGGGTAGCTTCACAATGGGCCTAGTCAAGGCTTATATGCGTCGTCAGACATCCACTTTATCTACCTAAGCCAGTCATACATTTTAGCTCTTAGTAGCGTTCAATGTGAGTGAGTAACCCTTGAGGTGGTCAGCTCAGTCACCAGTATCGTGACATCCATTGGCATATGTGTGCGTGTATGAAATTCAAAACTGTAAATGCAATTTTTGCATGCCAGTTAATTCTTTTTTACCCCGACCCGCAGACACGGTCATTGTCAATTACGAGCATGTACGAACAAACTAAGGCGGCGGTCAAAGGCCAGACGTGCCGGCGCAGAGTCGCAGAGCTAAGTGTAGGCGGTGAACGCAGCATTCTAAAAACACACAGCCGCAATCAACGAGGAAGATTAGAGCGCAGTGACTACACAAAAAATTAAATCATGACAAAGGAACGTTGGAAAGAATAAAAAAGGAGCAATTAAACATAATTGCATTTCCGCTGATTTCTGAGTGTGGTTTGACTGCACTTGCACTGCTGAATAGCAGAAACATGAAACCAAAATGAGAGTAGTTATTGACGCATATAAAAGCTGTGTGTAGTCGAAGAAGCAGACACTTTACCTACGGCAGTAATGATGAGGCATTAGGATCAGACTATGGAAATGGAGGAAGATATGCCTAGGCAATCATTACACAAAACACTTTCTTGTATAAACTTCACTTTTGAGAAATTTTTAAGTCCTTGCGTCTTTTTCGACGTTATAACATTCTATCGAAGATCGACTAATTTTGCCTCGCTTATTATTTATATCTATACTTTATAGGGTATTCTTAGTTTTCTGCTTAACTTCACAATCACATACATTTCTCTCTGTATTTTCGGGTTTCTTTCTATCTTCTTTGTAAACAGTCAACTGCAAGTCGTAATTTAAATTAAATGTAAGTAAAATCTTACCTTGGCGCTGGCGAAGAATATTGACAGTTTGAAATGTTTTCACAGTTCTCTAATATTCAAAGAGTCAATTTCAAATCTTCATTTTGCAAGTAGTACAAATATGAATGAAGTATGAACCGTGAAAAGAAAATCAGCACACACAACTTTTTGGTTTAAAGCCGAAAAGGAGTTGCCCCTATGCCGTTATGTCTGAATTTGGTATCCCCGCATATTTAATATGGCTTTGTAAATTTTTCGAGTCGTTCGATACCAAGCGAGGTTTCAGGCTAGTAGGCTTCGTCACGTATGACTTCTTAAATCTATTCCTGGAGAAACAAATACGAGTTCCAGAGCTAAATAGAGGAGGTACAATCTTCTTTAAGAGTGTTCAGTTGCTGGCGATATAGAAATCATTGGCCTCAGCAACAGCCGTTAGTTTCGTTTTCTCCACGATAGATAAGGAAGCGAAGTAAATGGGTCTGATAGTGAACGAGGTTAAGACGAAATATCTCCTGTCATCTAACAAACCGTAAACGCATTCGCGGCTTGGTTCGCACGTCACTGCTGACAAGCATATCTTTGAAGTCCTACGAAATTTTGTTAATCTAGTAGTCAGCATTAACACCAACCACAATACCGACCTTGAAATTCAATGCAATTACTCTTGCTATTTTGGACATGACATCATTCAATGAGTCGGAGTAGGAGTGTTCGAGAGAAAAGTTTTGTGGAATATTTATAGTTCTTTACGTTACGCATTGGCAACGACAAATACCGAAGTCGATCGAACGATGAGCTATATGAGATATACGACGACATTGACATAGTTCAGCTAATCAAGAGTCAGAGGGTGCGCTCCAGCTTTGAAGGTTTTCGATTCAGTACCCGCCGGTGGAAGCGGAAAAAGACCTCGGCTACGTTGGAGAGATCAAGTGGAGAGGCACCTGGCTGCACGAGAAGAAGTTCTGGCCTGCTGTTCTTGATTCGGCTTTAACAGCGTGCTGTTTCATTGGGTATTAACTGGGAATTAGGGTTAGCTTATTGTGCACTAAAGGTGAATTTTGTCCATTTCATTTCCTTCAAAGTAATCCCCTCTCGCTGCAGTACACTTATGCCAACGAATTTTCCAGTTATCACAGCACTTGGAAAAATCCTCCGCCATGATGGCCATCAGAGCCTTCTTCGATTCAGCTTTTATATCCTCAATTGAGTCAAAACGGTGTGCTCGGAGTGGTCATGTGAATTTGCTGAATAGCCAGAAGTTACACGAAGGTAAATTAGGCGAATGCGGTGGTGATATTAGTTGAAAATGTGGCGAAATAATCACGAATAACCAATGAGGTATGAGGTGGTGCATTGTCGCACTTCTTTGTACAGTAAATTCAGACATGTTTGTAGGAAAAATCGAAGAATTAACTTTTAGAGCCTCACAAAACGACGCGTATCTCAAATACTAAGGTATATTTTGACGTGAAATTTAGCATAGATGTCACTAACAGTACTACCAAAAAAAAATTTACCGATTCGAGTAGTGAATGGTGTAGCGTGCAATGTGCGTATGGGATCCAATTCTTGGTTACCAGTCCAGAGCTGTACGGAAGCTCAATTGGTAGTAGTTTCGGCTATGAGTTCCGACTGGAAACTGAATTCTGGTACCACGGGGAACAGGAGCCTTTGGAGTACGCTTATGCGAACTGGCCACTCGAGGAGTTTTGTGGTGGTTTTGATTAAAAGCCGAATGCGGGAAGAACTGACACTTTGTCAATTGAATGTGGAGTTTCATTGCAACCGGTTGCCGAACCCAAAGTGCGGCAGATGTATTAGATGGGCCTCGAAACCTACCAAAGTGGTTAGTGTGTACATTCCACGCTATTTATTGGTACTGAAAATAACTGCCGTTTCCAGTGCTTTTTCAACGCATTGATTTGATCCGCTGTGCTCTTGAGCGCCTTGGGCCCACGTTAAACACACCGGACGTTGTTCCATCGTGTAGCATTAATTAAAAAACAAATATTTCTTAAATTATTAAAAACAATTATTGACCGAGTTGTTGCTACTTTATTTACTTTACTTTATTTTATGATAATTTAAATACTAAATTACACAGTATTTAGATGTTCAAAATCATTGTTGGCTATTTTGTACACAATTATGTGAGTAACGGTAATACATTTTTGTATGTTTGTATAAACGATATTATTTATTTTTAGGGTTATAAAGGCTTCATAATGAAACTTCACTTGCTGATGGCTAGAGTTCAACAGTTACTGCATATTTAGTGTACTAGAAACCGTTATATGTTACCATAATTTCCTGATTATTAAGAGCTCTTTATTGTAAAACTCTGTGTGTTTTGCTTGGCGGTGCTGAAATCGAATTCTCTTACTTTTTAAAATATTTGTGTTTTGTGCGAATTTCATTAGATATAGTTTTGAGTTGTTTTTGTAATAATTTTTTTGAAGGTTTTCAAAAAATTTACTCTAAATGTTTTCAAAAAAATGTTCTCTAAATATTTTCGATTTGAAGTGTAAATTTAGCTATGTAGATATTTGTCAAACAATTTACAGTTATAGAACCGACAACTCCAACGAATTATAAATAAGTTGTGGTTTTTTTTACATTCATTGAAAAATTAATTCGCTAACTTATAGTATGTTTAAAAGTGACTTATGTGTTTAAACATAAAACTATTTAAAGAGCTGGTTTTGTCTTAAGATTACAAAGCATTGCAAAGGTGGACTCCAAACGTTTTCCGCCATAACCTCAACTGCGCGCCCACTTCGACGAACTTCATTTGATCAGTTTGATTAGCAGCGTGCCGATGGGTAACAGGACTAACGCGACGTAAGGCGAGGAGGCGGCAGCGCCATTGCAGCCGTCAGTGCTGCAGGTTTGACAGAAAGTCGTTTTGATGTATGATGAGCTAGTTTCATGACCGCAACGATCGGAGGAGTCTTCATAGTCTTCGTAAAAGCAAGAGCGCGAAATTACACGTTTGCCATAGACTGTAATGAGAAAAATAATATAGGTGAAATATATTGTAATTCTGTAAGTTACTTTCTAGTATATATTATTATACCCTGAACAGGGTATACAGTTACGGACAATAAAATAGAATCATCCATGATACTAACTTTCCGATCTAAATAAAATATGAATTTGATTGAAATTCCACTAAGTATTATCATTATTATTTACTTCATATCAAGTGCTATTGATAGCAGTAAAAACATTGGAAAAAAAGTTACAAAGGTAAAAAATATATTTCAAAAATTCGAAGGACAAAAAAATAGAATCAAAATATATTTAAAAAAAATATTTTTTTAAGGGAAATAACAGAAAAAATTGTTAATACATTGCGTCTAATACAGATGCACACCTTCTAGGCATAGACCTAATTAGGCTACCGAAACTGTTCTGTGGAACAGAATACCAGACCTTTGTACCTTCTCTCAGAATTCTGTCTTAATTTTCGGTTTAACGGGTGCAATATTTTCCTTAACAATTTTCGTGTAAGTGTTTGATTGGATTCAGATCTGCTAATTGCTCTGGCCAAGCCATAACCCTAACACCAAGATCTGAAAACCATTTTTTGAAAGACCCGAAGTATGTGTTGGCGAGAGTATTAGGTTTCGTGCAGCGAGGAACCGAGAAAAGTCGGAGATTTTTACTTTTAAGCACATGTCATCGATTCCATTGCCCGACGTTATTACCGTGCAATTATCAGCGTATAAGGTGATAGAAATTCTCTCTGGCGGAGGAGGAGAGGACACCTCCTACGGAACTCCTTCAAAGCGTCAATTGTCTTTACCACCGGAGAGAGGGGAGTTATCGGACGTAAAATATATTGGTTTGTGAACGTACAAAATCTAACTCGTGCAAGAAATATAACTGAATGACCTTCAAGCACGTCGCACCTTCAGTTCACAAGATAATTTTGTTTAGAGATGAAGTTGACTTTTGACTAAAGGGACACGACAATAAAAATATTAACGAACTGTGAGTGATGTGATCCCGTTCAATCCTAAAACGGTCACTGTTTATAGCCGGAGAGAAGCATTGCTTTCTATTTCTTCAAATTTTAGCAGGACATAATATTACAGTCAATGGGGAGGGCTATATAGTGCCATGATTAATGCCTGATTTTGCGGATGTTAATAGAGACGACCTTTGCTTCCAACAAGAGGGAATAACAAGCCAAGCAAGCAATTAATTTATTTTGGCGTGGCTTCCAAGATCTGGGGGCTTAAGGCCCCTAAACTATTTTTGTGGCATATGTATATAAAGGTTGACGCCTCGGAAGAGAATATTTGATGTGTTATTGCCGACATATGACCATAATTAAGTGATCTCTCGGCTTGAATTTATTCCAAACCGCCGCGGTAGACATTTGCCCGAAATAATTTTTAAAACATAATGGCAAACTCTTACAATTAAATATAAGCTAATGTTTTGGTAATTAATTTATATGTATATTAAATATTCTTCAAAACCACATGTCTCAAAAGACATCTTATGCATTCAAATATACTTCTAGCCCCACAATTACATAGATACGGCTTTTTACGGCCATGTAACGCAAAGTGAGCATCACTATGTACAAAAGCCATCAACTACACCATCAAACGCGCTGCCACTTCCTAACTATTATAGCAATCCAACCACCAATTTTCAGCAAGGCCCAATTAAGTAAAACTTTGCCTCGCCAGTACTCGTGACGAACTTCAAATCGACGTCTTACATAACTGCTGCTACGCTCTAACATTACTGACTATTTTTCAGAGAAAACGCAATTGTTGAAAAATATTGGCAACTGCCTTAATAAGCAACTTGCCGCCACCAAAATGGGCGAAACTCTTAAAACCACTCCATAACGACGATCAACAGCAACAAGCAGCCAAACGATCACGATGCGTTTGTTTATTTTGAGCCACTGGTTGGTACTGTAAACGCAAGAGATGTGAGAAAAAGTATAAAACAAAAAACTAAGATAAAAAGAAAAAAAATAATAAAAATTAAATTACAAAGCTTGGCACTTTAAGAAGCGACGAAAACAATACTAAAACTAATATCTTTGCACGATCGGTCTAACTGTAAGTTTTTGCGTCAAATTACGTATCTTAAGGAAGGACTTTAAATCAATCGGTCAATTGGCATCGAGTTTTAATTAGAATTGACATTGCTGACCAAAAACCATAATTACAAGCTAGCGATTGTCAGTTATATGGCGAATTAGCAAACAAAAACAAAACAGTTAATTTATGCGCTCAAGTAAAAAATATATCAATAATAACTCAGCGCTATTTTGCTCCAACGGTAATTTGGTGGCGTGGCGTACATATGTCACAATAATTCATTTTTTGTGATTATTGCACTCATTATTTAACAACTTAATTACTTTTCTGCTGAGCACTTTTGGCAGTCGTTTTCTACATTTATATTGATTTTGCTATTTCTCTCATTTAGATGATTCATTCATGCGATATATTTATGATTTTTCGTATAAATGTGGGTCGCCTTTATACAAGGTCTGTCGCAACAGAAACAGGACTGTTAAAAAAAAACAACAAAAAATTAATATTTTTCAAAAGTTATATTTTTTTATTCAAAGTAGTTTCCTTGTGAGTGTTTAAGGAAATTTTTCGGAATGATCTTGAGAATATCGGTCGTCGCCTTTTGGATAGCTGAGATGAAATGAAACCAGTGTACTTTCGTGGGCAAATGAAGTTTTCCAAATAGGTAAAAATTACAGGGTGCCAGATCAGGTGAGTAGGGTGAGTGAGTTCAAACTTTTTATTTCATATACCCACCTATAGGTGGCGCCCCCAGAAACAGTTATATTTAAAAAATTCTGTTTCTTTTGCGACAGACCTTGTATTTCGAGATTAGAGAACTAAAATAAATTTTGATTATCGAAAATATTTCTGTTGCTTTTCAGCATTCCATTAAGCCTTTTACACTTTTGTACACGTTTAAATCAATTTTCGTAGCACTTTTGTCACTTTGATTGAGGTATTTCCAAGAAATGCTTTTTGAGCTCCTCTCCAAGTTTCGAAAACTGTTGATCTCTTACTTTAGTCTTAGTTTAGTTTAGTTTTTTTGTACGGGAATTAGAAGAAGATTCATAATCTGTCAAGATGTGATAGACTTGTTTCGAAGCATCGCTTTCGTATCTTTTTAACATTTCTCTCGAACAATCGACAACGACCTCTTATTTCAGCGATTAGGAATTGTGTGGGATTCAAAGTGTTCAAATTTTTTTACTGCCAAATATTAATGCAATATTGAATGTAGTATGTTGGTCCCACAAATGCCCATAGATATCTCAATCTTACGATAGATCACATGACGATCTTGCAGTATCAGTTTGCGTACAGCGTCTATAGTTTCCGGAACAACAACTGATTGTGGACGACATTTCTGAAATTCGTCTTTAAGAGCTCACCTCGATTAGATTCACCACACCATCGATAAGCACTAATCCTTGATGGAGCTTTATTTTCAAAGTTTAAATTAGGTTCATCGATGCACTGTTGCTAAGTTAATTCACATCTAAAGTTGTAAAAAAATAATAGTGCGAAAATGTTCGCGATTTAGTTCCATTTTTTGGTCGAGATAAATATTTTAAGTTACTGTATATAACACAAATAGCGCTCGTATGTCAAAACATTCTGAGTATACTATAACATCAAAAATATAAAACTTCACGATAAAATTGTGAGTTATCAGATTGTTACAAAAGGTTTGCCAAATCCCGAAAAAAGGAAAATTTCCCGGAGTTCGTATGGTTGTCTTCGACAATAATTTGTGGAAAATTTTATGAAGATATCTTACCAAATTAAAAAGTTTCCAAACCATAGAACCATGCTTTTGATAAAGCAGTTATATGACAGTTACATATATCCTATTTTATTTATATAAGTAAATACAGTTGGCTTTTAAACCAGAAAACCACTTTTATATATTGTGCTAGTCTGCAAATATATTCTTCTTTTCCATGGCTTCACAAAAGACGCAATTCCCGTGCGATCTCTCTAGATCAGCCATCTAACCTAACTTAACCGAACCTGCAAAAATTGTTACATTTGTGGCCAAGTATTGTTACATACTACTAACTTTTTAATAAAAGTTAATGGAGATAACTAGACTTACAGTTAGAAAAGTGTATTATTTTACACATTGAAAATTGCTTTGGATTTCGAAAGTATTTGGCATGCTCTCAGACACAATGATGTTGCCAAATTTATAGCAATCGGTAAACTACGCCGGCGTAAGTAAATGGGATGGAGAAAAAGCTATGCCGAAGTTATTTTCTCAAAATGTACTCGGAGATTTCAAACGTGATCAATTTAGAAATTATAAAGCAACTTTACATATACAAATATTTATAAAAGTTATTATTGTTCTGAAAAGTGGATCGGAGAAAAGTTTTGTGCTGATAGTTGAAAGCTTTTCAGGCAACCATTAAGTGCCAAATTACGAAGAAATAGCGCAAAATGTGCTGGAAAACTAGTCTGAAGTCTGGAAGTAACTTTTAATATCAAGTTAGGCCAGTTTTCCAGTCATCTGGATAAATTTTCGAATAATATTGGAAATTATATCGAAGAATAGAGAGAGTGGTTTCATCAGAATCGAAAAATAATTCAAAAAAGATTTAAAGTTTATAGGGTCGCCATATGATAATAGATTACTGCTGGCCCTTAAAAGTAGATTTTCAAAAGATTGTGATGCTATAAATATGGGTGGTCCATTTCGAGGTTCCCTACTTTTAAGAAAAAAAACACAAACTTTAAATTTAGTTTTTATTATCATTCGGCATTAGGCATTTAGGCACGGTCTCCGTTGACGGTTACGTTCTCACTGGTATAATTTTTGAAGAAATATGGGTCAGAAACCACACCAAATCTTTTCATTGAGCCAGAAATAGGCCTAATCGCTGAATAAAATTTGGCTTAAAAATGTCGATTTTTTTTGGAACTTTTCAAGAGCCCATAGAGTGAAACAATGTTGCTTGGGAAGGTCGTTTAATATCTCGAAGTAAAATGCGCCAAGACGTTCCATGAAAAAATGTTCTCTGATTGGATCACCCGTTAGAGTGATGTTTGTTCAGTTTGTATAGCTAATTCAAAAGCAGTAGTGGTTTTCCAATAGTCTAATTTATATCTTTTTCGTAAGTTACTACAACCGAAGTTTGTACTTAAAACATTTATGCTTTTTTTTTACATGTTTTTCCAATGATAAAATACGGCAATACCTAATCAAATACCACTTCAAGTTTAAATCAGCTTGTCAGTTAGCATGGTGCCCAGCCTAATGACCATAAAGTCTTTATCACTGCACCCATCGGTCAGCGACACATACGACAAGTCCCCACAGCATTATTATCGGATATGCCTTTTCTGTATAACATATTCATATAAAAGTGTCAAGATATCCTGGGCGTAACTAGTAACTTTTGATTGGCAGTGCAAACATGTCCGATAAAATAAACAAATGGACGCATAAAACCCGAAACAAATCGAAAATGGCTGCAGCTGAATGAACTTACGCTCAAGTTGTTTTGCTGTTGATTTGATTGTTTGCTACGTTGAAGTTGGGTTGTTGGCGTATAATCCGCAAATAAGCATACACGTATGTATATGTATAGTATTTATTACATATATGTATATGTGTACGTGCGTGCGTTTTTATTTGACGTACGCAAGTTTTTACATTTTCGCTGCTTAAGGGAGCTTTTTGATTTTATTTTTTCCAATGAGTTTACAATTCGAGACAATCACTGAGAATTCCACAACACAAAAGTAACACGAGACATAAAAAATTCCAGCAAAAAGTGCGCAAAATGCAATGAAAACATGCAATTCTATTTGTTATACCTTGAACATGCAGCGAGAAACGTGGGAGACCCTATAAAATATATGAATATATAACTGATTGGTTTTTGGCATAGCGATCTGAAATTTTGCAAGCGGCTTTTTCTTCCTGAAAATATGGAAATATGTTAAAACCACCGATATCGGGGTACTATAGCGCATAGCTGCCATACGAACCGATTGTTCAAAATCAAATCTTTATAACTTATACAAGTATGTTATAAGAAGAGCAACTGAGGAGGGTATTATAGCTTTGGTACAGCCGAAGCTTAAGGTTTTTCTTGTTTTTCTTTTTGTTTTTGTTCATGAAAAAAATGCGAATTGTGCGAACGACAAACTGTGAAAATGCGTTTTCGCTTTTTTATTAGTTTCGTTTTTGAAGTCTGACGTTTGGCGCGTTTTTTGTGTATTTTCAGTACAACAGTGTTTGTTGTTGTTGACTTTATTGCTTTTAAATAAGTTTTGGAAACATATAATGTAGACAAGTAGGCAAATAGTTGGATGCAGTGAACCGCGAGTGGTGAGCATATTTAGAAAATTAGTTTGCAACACGTGGGGGAAGGGGGGAAGGCATTGGCGCAATATGTGAGACAGTGGTCGCTTGCTGGTTACTGAGTCTCTGTAAGGTATGTAGTTGGTCAAACTTGTCTGCTGGAAGTCCTTGGACCTATTTATTGCGAATGTGCAACTGTCATGGAACTAGACAGGTTACACAAATACAGCCGAATCCATACGCACATGTGTTTGCAAATACAGACGTTGTATTGGAGTATATATACCCCTTACCATATACTTGTATATGTATGGACGAACTTCGATGCAGATTTAGGGTCTACTAAAAACAGTTATATTTATTCAGTACTTAACATAACTTTCAATGGGCGAGCTTTACAAATTAAAAATTTTTATTTGTAGTCGTGACAGTAATACTTGTAGTTGTGTTAGTAAATATTTCTGTTTACATATGAAAAAACTAGCCCGGTGCTAGCCATGCTTAACGTTAACTTCGGCTGCACCGAAGCTATAATACCATTAAGAAGCGTATTTTTATACTCTCGCAAGAATGTTGCTAAGGAGAGCATTATAGTTTTGTTCACATAACGGTTGTTTGTAAGTCCTAAAACTAAAAGAGTCAGATATAGGGTTATATATACCAAAGTGATCAGGGTGACGAGTAGAGTCGAAATCCGGATGTCTGTCTGTCCGTCCGTCCGTCTGTCCGTCCGTCCGTCTGTCCGTCCGTCCGTCCAAGCTGTAACTTGAGTAAAAATTGAGATATCATGATGAAACTTGGTACACGTATTTCCTGACTCCATAAGAAGATTAGGTTCGAATATGGGCAAAATCGGCCCACTGCCACGCCCACAAAATGGCGGAAACCGAAAACTTATAAAGTGTCATAACTAAGCATAAATAAAGATATTAAAGTGAAATTTGGCACAAGGGATCGCATTAGGGAGGGGCATTTTTGGAAGCATTTTTTTTGGAAAAGTGGGCGTGGCCCCGCCCCCTACTAAGTTTTTTGTACGTATCTCGGAAACTACTATAGTTATGTCAACCAAACTCTACAGGGTCGTTTCCTTCAGACATTTCCATGTACAGTTCAAAAATGGAAGAAATCGGATAATAACCACGCCCACCTCCCATATAAAGGTTATGTTGAAAATCACTAAAAGTGCGTTAACGGACTAACAAAAAACGTCAGAAACACTAAATTTTACGGAAGAAATTGCAGGAGGAAGCTGCACCCAGGCTTTTTTTAAAAATTGAAAATGGGCGTGGCCTCGCCCACTTATGGACCAAAAACCATATCTCAGGAACTACTAAACCGATTTCAATGAAATTAGGTATATAATATTTTCTTAACACCCTGATGACATGTACGAAACATAGGTGAAATCGGTTCACAACCACGCCTTCTTCCAATATAACGCTATTTTGAATTCCATCTGATGCCTTCTCTGTATAATATATAGTACATTAGGAACCAATGATGATAGCGGAATAAAACTTTACAAAAATACGGTATTTGAAAAATATGTAAATGACGTATAATGAAATCTCGATTATCACTTTATCAAGCGAGAGTATAAAATGTTCGGTGACACCCGAACTTAGCCCTTCCTTACTTGTTTATAACATAGAAGTGTATAGAATGGAGATATCTTGATTGTAGTGATTCGATTCTGGCAAAATATGCAGAGATTATGTCGTTGCCTTGTAGAATATTCTACAACAAATTTGGTGAAGATATCTTGTCACAAAAAAAGTTTTCCACACCAGAACTTGAGTGGGATTGGCCAGTTTGTAGGGCAGGTATCTGCTATAAGGGTCCAATTTGTGAAATTTCTTCGTATATTCTAGTGTTGCCTTAGATAATAATCCGTGCTCAAAGTTGTGAAGATACCTCGTCAGCTAAAGAAGTTTTTCTTACAAGGACTTGAGTTGGATCGGCTAGTTTGTATGGGCGCTATACGCTACAGTGGTTAGATATCGGCGGTATCGACAAATGAATAGCTTCTTAGAGCTTGGAAAAGGACATGTGGGAAATTTCTGATCAATATCTTGAAAACTGAGAGATTAGTTCCTGAACATGATTGATTCGATAGAGCTTGTCACGCTTTTTAGAGCTTTCGAGAGATACAGGCGTTACATGCTGGGTGCTACAAACTATGTGGCAAATAACAGTGTATAATTAATCAACTGGCTTTCGTAGATTGAGAGAATTTAACGAGTTGTACCACGATAGAGAAGTCTTTTGGAGAGAACTATGGGTGATGAATTCAAAGATCGTTATTTAGGCTGCTCTGTCGAGATTTTCTTTTCGCACCGTGTTTCCAAAGTGAAGAGTTTCTAGTAGATAGAAGAGTGAAGTCGGGAAATTAAAACCGTAGTTGTGGTAAAAGGCTTGACATTGAATACTGAGATAGTCGAGCTTGATTGAGGGGTAATACAGAGAATTTTGGAAACTTATCAAAAGAACCAGTTCTAACATCTAACATTGATTTATTTAAGAGCGAAATATGAATTCGCAAATAATAAATATTAGGTTGGAAAATATCTCAGTTCCGCCTTTTCGTCGTTTGTATTTCGCGGCTATGTATAAATCGCTACAGAGCTCGTATCGGGCAATACTATACATCTTTGAAAGGTCTTGACATAACCTACAAAACGACGCTATGCATGATTAGTTTGGATATTGCGCTCAACAGTTATAGACGTGTAAACATGGAGTTCACTAACGCCGAAATTCGTTTTAACTTTTTTAAAGTTTTCCTTCGTTAAAGGCAAATCCGTTAGAGAGAGTATTATAAAGTTGGCGGCTAGATGGAAACAAATAATCAAACGAAAAGTCGCAACTAAATCCGATCACTGTAACACTGAAGCATTGAATAAAGAGCAAAAAAGCCGAAGGGATATATTTGACAACCTAATAAATTGGTGATGATATTATATTTGTATGAAAAAAAAATTTCTTCAGCTGATGCTATTAAGTCAAGTAACGTTATGCTGCATTTTTGGTCCGTCGCCATCTCTAACATAAACTTATGGTCTTGCTTAGCATCATTTTCTGCCGAGAAAAAAGGGGCTGGCTTGGTCATGTTATGCGATGGGATCCAGACACAATCAAACGAAACGCTATCGACGGGAATCAACAAGGTAGCCAACGGAAAACCCGATCCCATCAAATCTGGCGAAGGAGTTCAGATATCGTTGTATCTATGGGTCAAAAAAGTTGGAGTCAAATTAATAGGAAAAATCAGACTTTGGTGCTTTGCTCTCCGCGCAGCTACGTATATAGAATACAATATACTATAAGTGTCGTTAGAGCACACCTAACAATGTGATATTCTTTACCATTATTTTTCTAAAATTGTTGCCCCTGCTTAGCAGATAAAGAAAGATGTCGAAGAAGTCTAAAAAAATTATGTATAGTAAAAGGACGGACAGGGGTCAAGAAATTAGGTTCTTTAAATATTGATGATGCTGTTTTCATATTTCGAGAAATTGTTACAAATGCGGTGGTGGTGGGTACTTATACCACAAAGGAGCAGTTCCGCAAAGAAGAAGAAGTATGCAGAGAAAGGTATTGGCAACAACTCCAAGGCATGCGCATGCCAAGTCGCTAATGAGGGCTACAACGTCAACAATTTTAAATATGTAATCAACATCCTTAAGGACAAACGCAGGCTGTCAAATTGTCTCATTCTACACTGGCCACTGCATGCTCAAGAATCACTTATATAACATGAACCTAGCTTCTTGTGCAAATTGCCAGTTCTGCGACAGAGTCTGAAACTCCAGAACACCTGCTAATGGTCTTTGGATCTATGTTTCCAAATAGGGATCACAGCGCCTCATTAGCAACTAGGAGTATATTGCAATTTATCAATATGCTGTGGCTAAGTGGGTCGTTGTAACTTAAGAAAACGCACAATAGATCGTAGGTCTTGGTGCAATCGTTATTTCTCTATCTATCCATGAGATCAGATGAGGTATGTAAAACAAAGAATTTCAATTCATAAGTTGTTCGCAAAATCACACGAGCTTCTACCAAAAGTAACGTCAAAGATTCGTTTTTAAGTAGAAAATCTGCGGTATTTAAGCCTAGAGCTTTGACTGCAGTTATTCTTTTACGCAATTGAGCAATTGAGAAATGCAAATTTACTTTAAAGTGCTTTACTGGAATAACTGCGAATTGTCGTAGGAAACGTATAGCAAAAAGGCAGTATTAAGCAACGTCATAAAAATGCGCGACTGACGCAATTACCTGCTGGCAAACATTATGGTATGTGCACATATGTACAATAATACAATGATACGAACATATGCACTCGTGCATTGAAAAAATGCAATGAAGATACAAGCAACAATTTGTTGCATGCGCGATAAAATAGAAACAAACGCAATAACAACGCAACCGTAAAAATTGCGCTTAAAACCAAAGCATGAAACACTTAAAATGATAACAAGTAAGGTGAGGTCGAACTCGAACGGAACCGAATATTATGACGGCACAATTGGTATTACTTTTCTTCGATTGAGACGATTTTTCAATGCTTCAAGCGCAACGAGATAGAAATCCACTATACTATAAACTATATTTAACAACTCTAGTAATGGGGTATAGTCAAGCTTCTGGGTAAAAGCAGTTACAGTCGTAGGGCGCCAACCAATCCCTATTCGTGCGACCTCTAAGCGCACCCTGGAAACGTGGGTAACCTTTGTATCCACGTGTGGATCCTGGTGTCGTGGCTTAAAGAGAGGAAACTTCAGTGGAACCAATACGACGTATTCGGTTTAACGGTTTGCTGAAGACTAACTGCAGCGTCTGTTCACCAGACAGCGTCGGATGAAAGCCCCCAATTTTGATGACTACCACGGCAAACGTTATAAAGATTATGATTTAAGAGTATGCATACTTGGAATGTACGGTCCTTAACTTGGGAAGGTGCCGAGGCCCAGCTGGTTGATGTCCTCGTAAAAGAGCGACAAATAGCGAAAAGAAGAAATGATTGGTGTGCTGTGGTTAACTCTGCTATAACTGCTTAAGCGGTGTCTACGCCAGTGAAGAAGAAGTAGAAGTAACCTCATAACTGCCGCAATTTGTGATGTTTGCTTATTGACTTATAATCAATACCAGTTATATGATACTGGGGATTAATTGGGATTAAAATCGTATATTCAAGATTCTAAACTGTAATTTATAGGAAAACAGAGACACGTTCAATATTATAGGAGAGAAACCTGAAAATCTTGATTTCAAAATCCCCACTTTTTCATAACAAAATTAATGAAAAAACTCTGGCCTTGCACATAGATGGCGCTACTAGAATTAAATCCCTGCTCTAACCTTCAAAAGGCGCATGTATAAATTTGACAGCTGTCGGATCATTAATTATATCATTTTGACCGAAACAATTTTTATTATTGTGAAAAAATGGATAAAAAGGAATTTCGTGTGTTGATAAAATATTGCCTTTTGAGTGGAAAAAGTACAGTTGGTGCAAAAGCTTGGCTTGATGACGAGTTTCCGGGCACAGACCCAGAAAAATCAGCCATCAGGGATTGGTATGCTTAGTTTAGACTTGGTTTAATGAGCATCGAAGACCTTAAACGCCTCGGATGCCCTAAAGATGTTGTTACCGATGAAAACCCAAATTACCACCAAATAATTTTGGATTACCGTAAATTTAAATTAAATGAAATATCAGGCACTCTAAAGATATCAAATGAACGCACACATCGTATAATTCATGAATATTTGGGTATGAGAAAGCTCTGTGAAAAGTGTGTTCCGCACGAACTTACTTTTAACCGAAAAAACGACGAGTTGATGATTTGGAGTATCGTTTGGAGTTGTTCAAGATATTTGGCGTCGATATGTGACATAGGAGGAAACATGGATCCATTATATCACTCCGAAGTCTAATCGACAGTCATTCGAGTGAACTGCACTCGAAGAACACGCTCCAATGCGTAGAAAAACACAACAGTCGGCTGGCATGGTATTTTGGAATGCGCATGGAATGATTTTTATTGACTATCTTCAAAAAGGAAGGACCATTAACAGCGACTATTACACATCGTTATTAGACGGTTTGAAGAACGGAATCGCCGAAAACTGGGTAGATTTGAAGGAAAAGAAAGTGCTGTTTCACCAAGCCCATGCATCGTGTCACAAGTCAGTGAAAACGATGGCAAAACTCCATGAATTGGGCTTCGAATTGCTCCCGCATTCACAGTGTTCTCCCGATCTGGCCCACGGCGACTATTTGCTATTCTAAGATCGGGAAAGTAAGCTCGCTTGCAGGAAATTTTAATCGAATAAAGAGGTGATCGCCAAAACTGAGGTCTATTTTGAAGCAAAGAACAAATTCTACCCGAAAAGGGTATCGAAAAGTTGGAGGGTTATAATCACCCTTGAAGGAAATTAAATAAAAATGTGAATATTTCAAAACAAAAATTTTATTGCTATGGTAGGCCGGATACTTGTCCATTGACCAGTTATTTCGCGTCGAAGTCCTTTCTGCACTGGTCGGTCCGAAATCGGAGTGCCCATGGTTCTTTCGCTCGTATATCTTTCTACAGTTTGGGGATTTCAATTTTGGATAATTTTTTATTTTTTGATATTGGGAATTTTGGTTCGGAGATTAAAAATTTTTGGCGGTATTGAGCCTCCTGCTTTGAAAACAGGTAACATAGAACTTTTGAATTTGCCTCGATTTGCTGCCGATGCTTGGATTTCGTTTTTGAAAACTGCAATCTACGCATAACGAAGTCGCACTCGAGGATAAAAAGCGCGAATAATAAAATGCATTGCACGCTGACAGTAACGGCAAGTAGCGCATGCGAATTTTGACACACATGCACACACTTACGCACTAATATCATACATTTGTGGCATTTTACAACATTTCCACAAATCAACAAGCAACCCGTTGGCGGCGACTGCGACCGCGACGGCGTCACGACTTTTGCGATTCGCCGATGATAAAGCGTATTTGTCGCAACACGGCACCGCCGACAGCGTTGTTGGAAAAATTGTGTAATAAATTGCAACAAATTAGCGCCACATACAGCGAGAGCAGCAACGCCACGCGAATTTTGACCCATGTGTCGAAGAGCAAACCCGCCAGAGCTTCGGTTGCGGGTGAGCGGCATGGCGCTGCTGAGCGTGAGGTGTGAGTGCATTTTTGACAGTGAGACGATAAATGAACACTCAACTCGTGTAGTTTTGAGAAATTGAAATGCAACACTGCTATCACTGTCAGTGTCACTAATCGCACCTCACCCACATGTTGTGTGCGTTTGAGTGTCTATCAGTCTCTCTTTTACTGGCACAATAAATTTTAATTTTTTGGACGTTTCGCCAACCGGCGTGCTGTTTTGTCAACGAAATTAGCGTATTTTGTATAAATTGTGTACAAATAGATCGTCACATTGGATTTTGACTTTTCGGACCACCGCTGTTTCTATGCCAAATCAATTTGTAGTTGTCTAAATAAGATTCCGATATAAATGCGGCTACACTTGTAACAGTATGCCATGTTTCTGTCGTATGTTCAGAGCTCTATTTTCCGCAAGTATATTTGCTTAGTCACTGTGACCGATCGACCAAATAGGGGTTAATTGCCACCAATTTAGCGGCTAAGACTGCAATTCGAACAAATCACTTAAACAAATTGATAGTAGATACTAAATAAGTAAATACATTTTGAACAGTCTGTAATATGTGCGACAGTTAGGAATTTTGTTACTACAGACTTTACGCTCAAACTGAAGTGTTGAGTTGACGGATAGAGTGAAAAATATAGGGCTCATTATTATCTTTCATGGAAGCCGAATATCGAAGAGAGAAAAAAATACAATGAAGCCATTGGAAAAATGTGGGATCTTTCACCGAAAGTGACCCTTTGGACCTTCGACACCATAGTTAAACCCTTTATGTTCTATGGAGTCTCTAGCAAAGACCCCACTTGCAAAAAAACTTCGAAAGCGTTCAACGGGGGGCGCTCATTGGTATGTCTGATGAACTAAGGTTTTCTCCAACCATGGCACTTAACGCTATCTTGCACATAGCGCCCGTCGACATCGTCGGAAGGTGTATGGTTGCGAAAGGCCTTAGAAAATCTGGGTTTCTAAAAAACACTCTGAACACTCGGAAATGCTTACGCATCTTTAGCTTGGAAAACACGCAACCTTGACTTCCTTTGAGCGGGTTGGTGCTCCCGTATCCTCTTGTGTTCTACTACTAGATAGTTGGGCTTCGCGGGAGCTTGACCAGCGCTACGTCACCATCGCTACATGCGTTGGCGCATTTGCCCTATTGGCGTCCATGCTATAAGGCTGATACCAGACCTCGTCTGCAGAATTGTTCTCCCCAATAAGCTGCTCATTTCTTGAAACAACCGATATTGGATTACTATAACTTATAGCTGTCATACAATCAGACCGTTCAGATCGAATAAAGTCAATATAACTGCCATAAAAACTGATCGATCAAAATTTCAAATTTATTTGTAAAGGGTATTCTATCTTCGGTGCAACGGAAGACAGACTTCATAATTAGTTCGGTTATAAGAACTTCAAATTCTAATATAAGACAACTAACCTTAAACAGAGAGTAAAAAACAATTTTGGTTTGTTTACAATTTTGAAGAATGCGGTTGATTTCTATGAGTTCACATTTGATATGGACATACGCCTATAAATTTGGCTGTCCATCAAGTGGTTTCCTTACATATATCCAACCTCATTGCTAAATCGAAATCCAAATAAACTTTATTGGAAAAACTACAGAAGACGCCGACATTGTTAATGCGTGTCACGTACGCGTGCGCAGTTTGTTCGGTGGGTTCGGCCTTTGTAATCGTTTGTAAACAATATTTGTACTTCTTATTAAGAAGTGAGAGTTTATTTTGATTTTTTGTAAGCTATAATTAATGTACAGCAAAGAATCTTCACAAAGTAAGGCATACTATATATATATAATGTAGTAGTATAAGTAGTATAGTATATAGTGCTTTATTTTTCATCCGATTTCGCTTACTCACCTTCTTGTACAAGTTTCTTACACACGGGTCGTGCGTTGACCGCCTTGAAACCCGACGAATACGAGCAATTCACGTAACTCCAGTAACGTTGTTGGTCGGAAATGAATTCCGGATCGAATGGGTCATCGCAGAAGCCACCATTGGATACATCTGTTGAGCAGCGCCAACATTTTAACAAAGCGTTGACTGAAATTGAAAATATTGAAAATCAGTACCAAGTCATACTTTGAATCAAACATAGGTAGGAACAATTTTAACAGTGAAAAACGAGTTTTCACGACTTCCATTGATTTTTAAACATAATATAATTTATTATTCCATAAATTTTTAACTTAACCGGTTCCTGATTATATATGATTAAAATAGATCTGAGATTGACTTCATGTGGGGAATTTGGCGATATTAGCACTATCTTTCTGGGTATAAACTTCAGTTTATGGTCTACAAAGACGTCGCTAATTTTAGCAGCGCTACCCGTCAGAAAGTCCAAGGAGACCTGGCGCGTACATTCGAAGACTTTGTAGCCCCAAAGAGTCGAAAACTAGACGTCATTCTAAACCCATCTCTCCTGAATGTGTTTGGCAAAGAGTTTCGTCTATAATAAACACCTGAAGCCTGTTCCTGATCACTTCACTAAAGTGTCTTGCTGTGCTGCTTAGCTCGGCGCGAGCAACGTTATTTGGCGGGTTTCCCAGGAAGCAATCGGAACTTACTGCTTCCTTTTTGGAAACTTTTGAATTCCTCTACTACTCTGTTTGACACTTAACTCTTCTACGTCAACTGAGGTACCACCTAACTTCCCGAGTACAAAGACTGACCTCTGTCATCGGCATTTCCTCAATTGAAGTAGAGATTTTTTTCTCTTCTTGCGTTGTATCTCTTCTTTGGCTGCCAGTGTATTCGGGTATTCCTGGTTGTTTTGGGGGTGGACGGTTCCATAATTAGGTTTTGGGTATTTTGGTTGGTACACTCTGTTTTTTTCTGTTGTCACTACTGGCGTACTTTGGCTGGTACATCCGATAGTACCCTTTATTGTCTCCTGTCTAGAGATGAGTACGTTTTCTTCATGGGATTCCATTATAGGGATCCGATAATGCGATGTGTTTGTCGTTTTCGCGTTAGATGTCGCAGTGTTATTTGGTTTTATTGACGTTCATGATTGATCTTGCGAGTCAGCCGGAAAGAGTTGATCACTCGTCCGTAAAACTAGTATGCATAGATAAGGCAAGGGAGGGAACCGTTCCAGATCAGCTACTCGATTACAGTCCGCTCACCATACAGCCATAAGCACGGGTAACTCGACACCTTGGCTTAAGGTGGCGTTGGTGTGGATATCCTCACAAATTCTATAACAGGAGATAGACGTAAAACCGTAGGTTTATGCAAGTATATCCCTCTTATTATTACTTAAGACCATTCGCCACGCCAAGGCGAACAACGTAATAGACGCGGAATGGATAGACCTTATATATTCATATATATGTGCTTCCAAAACGAAACATGGGACAAGCTGCCTTAATTTGTTTTGAAGGGAATCTCCAAAATCCAGAATCTTGAACCCTTTTTTAACTATTTCAGAAACAGCTTCGCATGTCGAGGACAGGCACTTATTGCCAGTGGCATTTTCTACTGGAATTACTGGCATAGATTTCAGCTTGAAAAATGCTTGGAAACCCGCTCATGGAAACTAGCAGGCCGAATTCCAACTGTCGATTTCGAGCCGTCACTATACTATTGCATTGTGCTTCTACGAAGGTACCTCCTCGAGGTGGAGTCCTAGTATTTCCTTTATCTGCCCAATGCGACTTTGAATTCCTTTTTTAAGTCAATTCTCTCTAGGTGTGTGATCCTCATATACCTCTTTGTTGGCATCTGCCCAACGATATGTAGTGAAGTGAGGTTCAGAATCACATTTTCACAGTTTTCAAAATGAATATACTTAATCTGTTTTACAATTCAATTCAAATCTTATCTAGCTGTCTGTTGTCTGCTCTAAAAAACACTTTACATATGCGTTTTTAAAAAGGGTGGGTAAAATGCATCACATTTAATTATCGACTCATTAAAACAGCGTTTTGAATTATATTAATTTATGCCTCCCAGCACCCGGAACTGCATTTGTTTTGAAAGCTCACTTACATACAAAAGCTATGTATGTCGTGCGTAAAATTTTGATACGATAAGATATTGCTCATCAATTAATGCATATTTATGAAGAATTGACTGCGAGTCTCTCAACATTATGCAAATGAGCTATTTATTTACAAAAAACGCATTCGTCTATGTAATGCATATTTACATTAAATTTATAATTATTGAGTATTACCCAGCTTTTAGAAATTCACTGCGGCCTACGCCGAAAAAATTGCGTTGATGTCATTGAAATGACACCGAAAAGAATTTTTTGTATGTATTTTTTTACTTACTCATCAACTCAATAAAATAGATGGTGATGGCGCTAGTTTTGAAATCATTGAAACCGCAAAATCAAAAATATTCGTCGAAATCTATCCAATGGATCATTTCGAAACACTTATGTAACGAATTGCTGAGGATACTTCACAAATGTTACACCACTGATCTCCTCAATCAAGGGCAAAACTAAATGAAAAAAACATGAAAAAGCATCCAGCATTTGAAGAGTTGGTTAATATCGGTTCATTTATAGATTTTTCCCGATTTTAAGTTTACTGTTAAAAAAAAAAATGGCGAAAAAATTCAGCACAAAACTCTGCAACAGCCAGTAAATATTTCATATGAGATTTCTGCAAAAGTGCCCATAATTGGAGACCAATTGAGGCGAAAATAATTTTTCATACAAGTTAGCTTATGAAGCAACAAATCGAGCGAGCTCAGGAACAGTCGGAAACAAATAGAGAAATATATCTGACAATAACAACGCACAAAGAAACGTAAACCTCCCGCAGAAACTTTTTCTCGAAAATTTATAGCACCGATTCATCAGATGTTGTCATCGTCTATGCCTCTGCACAAACTAGCATTACGGAAATGATGAGTGACTTATAGAATTTGGTCTTTGTTCGTCGAAATAAAACTCTCACTTCTCAAATGTCAACTCAGTCCGCAGTAGGACCTGTTGGCAAGAGTTATTCTGCGATGAATTTCGAGGCTTACGTTGTTGTTGGTGTTAATGCTGGTTCCAAAATTGACGAAATTATCTACAACGTAAAAATTATGACTGTCAACAGCGAATTGGGAGCTAAGTCGCGTGTGTGGCGACTCTTTGTTTGATGACAGGAGATATTTCGTTTTGTCCTCGTTCACAACCAGACCCATTTGCTTTGCTTCGTTATCCATTCTGGAGAAAGCAGAACTAACGTCGTGGTTGCTGAGGCCAATGATATTAATATCATCGGTGTATGCCAGCAGCTGTACACCCTTGTAGAAGATTACGTCTTCTCTATTCAGATCTGCAGCTCGAATTTTTTTTCTCCAGAAGTTGCACGATCGTTTACATAATCGTATTAGCTTTTGTGGGGATACCAAATTCAGACATAGCAGCTATATGCATATATACTATCAATCCATTGACCCCCGCTGATTTGCGGTTTTTCAGACGGGTAATAGATAAACCGTTTTACTTTTTGGTTAAGTAGGTTATGGACGGTATGCATTAAAATCTTTAGTCGGAAATATTTTCCTTATAGTGTAAGTTTACGATACGGAATGAGTGAATGAACTCAATAAAGAGTCTTATTCTATCAGTGGAGCCTTAACTATATTATGTGATTTTAATGTTGAAAGAGTTTGGAGAATACACTACAGATTGATCAGCTATTTAACAGCCGTAATAAAAATGAACATTTTATTTAAGGATACTATAGAAAATACATATAAAAACAAGTGTGTATACCCACATTAGTATTGCAGTCTCTTGCCGGTTAAGAAACAAAGTGAGTAATTAATTGGAATGTGAAGCTGGTCAGCGAGTGTCTAACGAAACTGGCATAAATTTAATTTTAAAAGGGCGTATTCAACTCTTAAATGTGGCTCATTACTTCGCCACTAATTATTTTAATTGTCGGTGGGACAAAGTGGCGACAGTTACTTTTCATTTCAGTGGAAGCAGGTTAAGAATGAACGCGAAGCCAAACACGCGTTGAAGTAATTAGAACGAAAGTAAAACTTCCTTTACTCGTGCGATTTAGAGGGCTATAAAAGAGTTCTAATTAAAGCGAAGTTAAAAAGGAAATTAAATTAACGAAGTAGTTGGAGATTTTAGACATAAAAAAGTAGTAAAAGCAAACGGGAAATGCATGTGAAACTGAAAATGGTATGACAGAGGTGTTTCAAGAAATGTCACATAACCAAAAAGAGATTTATAGGATAAGGTATTTTTATGCTATCGCAAAAGAGTTTAATAGCTTTTTTCAATTAACGGTTGCTTGTATGAATGTGAAGACTCAAAATGCTAAGGATGAAGAAAGAAATATGTTTCTACTAATACATTCCCTGATATTATAAGTAAAAAGTTTTCTGGCGCCTTTTTCGCTGCCCAATTACCTGCGAGGAAGTTGTGGTTGGATAGAAGCCATTAGAAGAGTGGGGCAGTGAATTTCTTTACGGATGAGTCACAGCTTAGGGAAGGGCTAGTGGAGGGCTATATTGTCAGAAGAAGTGATTATCCAAGCTGATAGTCAGCTGGCTATACTAAACTTGAATTCACTAAACTGGTTAAAGAATGCCTAACCTCGTTATCAATGGTATGGAGTCACTTTGTTATGAGACTAGTTTGGGTGCCAGATCACAGCGGAATCGCAGTTAAATTTAAAGCTGACAAGCAGGCAAGTAAGGGAAGTCTAGAACCGCTATCAGCAGAATGCATTGTATAGAATAGTACGGGTCGGTGCTCCTCTCTCCTCGCGTGTTTTACTACTGCATAGCTAGGCTTCGAAGGAGCTTGATTACCATCGGTTCATGCGCTGTCACAAGATGCTTATATCCCAAATCTATCGTAGCTCTTTGTGCTCAGTAAGGCTAACCTCTCTCTTGTGGTTGTGGTTCAAACAGACCATTGCCTTATTAGCGGTCATGCTGTAAGCTTGAGAGTCTTACCGGAGGCTAGCTACAGAAGCTGTTTGGAAGAAGTTGAAGTGATAGTATCTCAACATTTTCTTCTTGATTATCCCGCGCTTACTTGAACAAAGCGTAAACAAAATTGTATTTTATTTAATTTAAGATTGGACATAGCAGTTCTATTTTTATGACTTCAGAAAGAACTGCATATATTAGTGCGAGCGCAATCCGTGGATAAACCATCATTTTTACGGTAAAAGTTATGTTTAATAATAGGTATCTAAAAGTATAATCTGTATTCCTAATCTGACTGTAACTTACCGTTATTATTAGAACTTTAATTATACTCTTTCATATTTTTCTCACACAATTTGATTAGTGCAGTATGCCGCCGAATAAGAGAATGCAAGTAAACTAAACATGTTTACATACACATGCAACCGTGCACTTGCCGTTATCCTTATAATATACATTTTATACATTTCTTTGGGAATTATACATGGAAAAAATTGATGCATACATACAGATGTAGAGGTGCTCTTAAATGAACTTTATTTGTACTTGCTTGCAACAGGCGTCGAGTTTACACAACACACAATTTTATCACCAGCGAGTATCGGGTGGCTACACAACTGTTTGCCTAGTAATAATTCATATGCAATACATACATACAAGGGTATATATATAAATTTATATATTTTTGAGATTACATACATACTCATAGTAACGGGATATTTTAGCTTCGCATAAACGTCATAAAGCGCAAGAAAATGATTTAGTCGTTCGCTTAAATTTAAATTAATGAGCGCTACGGGAATTAGAGATTGGCTACTGAGATTACGCCGCAAACTTTATAGCTCGTAGTGACATAGTGCCTTGGGATTTTTACAATGGATAAAAATATCGAACAAAGAATTTTTCTCAAATTTTGTATTTCTTACCAAATTTCATGTGCGAAATCGTTGGGAATGTTGGAAAAGACTTACGGTGATTCACTTTTATCAAAAACACAAGCCTACGAGTGGTACAAAGCCTTCAAAGACGGTGGTGAGATCGTTGAAGATATGCCTCGTTTTAGACCATCTTCGATGTCTTCAACTGATCAAAATATTAAAAAAAGTGAAGAATATGGCGCTTGAAAAGCGACAGACGAGGATTAGAGATATGGCAAGAGAGCTCAACAGCTCTCGCGAGTGCGTTCGATTGCTTTTGGTGCACATTGTATGAAACGCGTTCTTGCTCGACTCGTCCAGATACAGCTGAGTTTTTTTTTTCAAAAAGAGCACCATAAACTGGCCTCTTTGAACATGCTTGATCGCATGAATTCCGATCACACATTCATGGAGAGCATCATATTTATCGATGAGACATGGGTTTATGAGTTTGACATGCGAATAAGTCAATAATCATCAGAATGGAGGGAAAATGAGATTAAACTAAAAAAAAAACACCGTCCAAAGCCGCTCAAAAATCAAGGTGATGTTCGTGGTATGGTACATCATGAATTTGCTCCGGAGGGACGGATGGTCAATAAGGAGTTCTATTTCGCCGTATTGAGGCAAGTGGCCGGAGGAAGAATTATTTTGACTCCGTGTGCTTTTTTCTTTTTCTCCAAACTGAAATGGAACCCGTTTTCAGTCGATCGAAGAAATAAAATAAAATTCACAAAGGAGCTGAAGGCCATCCCAAAAAGTGCCCATGAAAAGGGTTTCCAGGAATGGAAAAATCGTTTGTATTAGAGTATTAAATCTGGTGGGGATTACTATTAACTATTTTTCGTTTTATTTACAATTTCCGGGTTCTCTCCAGATAAATTATAACTACTTTGTAACTAGTACTAATTGCACATTCAAATAGTCAGTAATATCTTTAAAAAATAAAAGGGTGTAACCCTGAACGGCGTCGATTGCAACGATGTTTGTACCATCCTAAAGGAAACGTCGGGGACTTTGTAAAGTATGTACATTAGGGTAAATGAGATATCATGACCACAAATGGCGAAAACCGAAAACCTATAAAGTGTCATAACTAAGCCATTAATAAAGATATTAAAGTGAAATTTGGCACAAAGGATCGCATAAGAAAGGGGCATATTTGGACGTAATTTTTTTGGAAAAGTGGGCGTGGCCCCGCCCCCTACTAAGTTTTTTGTACATATCTCGGAAACTACTATAGCTATGTCAACCAAACTCTATTGAGTCGTTTCCTTCAGGCATTTCCATATGCAGTACAAAAATGGAAGAAATCGGATAATAAACACGCCCACCTCCCATACAAAGGTTATGTTGAAAATCACTAAACTAACAAAAAACGTCACTAACATTAAATTTTACGAAAGAAATGGCAGAAGGAAGCTGCACCCAGGCTTTTTTTTTAAATTTAAAATGGGCGTGGCGTCGCCCACTTATGGACCAAAAACCATATCTCAGGAACTACTCAACCGATTTCAATGAAATTCGATATATAATATTTTCTTAACACCCTGATGACATGTACGAAATATGGGTGAAATCGGTTGACAACCACGCCTTCTTCCAATATAACGCTATTTTGAATTCCATCTGATGCCTTCTTTATATATTATATACATTAGGAACCAATGATGATAGCGGAATAAAACATTACACAAATTGTATGTATTTGAAAAATATGTAAATGACGGATATTGAAATCTCGATTATCACTTCATCATGCGAGAGTACAAAATGTTCGGTGACACCCGAAATTAGCCCTTCCTTACTTGTTATCTTTAAATTCCTACAGATCAGAGGTATTTTATGGCATCGCTTTGACTTTAGACGCATGTTTCTCAGAATTGTTAACTCTACAAAAGTGCCCAGAGCAACAAGGTCGTAACTCACACCGGCGAGGTAGTACGGGGCTCTAAACCTGATTTTTCCAAGAATTTCGCATTTTTATTGTATATGTCTCTTAAACGACAGGAGCTATAGAAAAAATGTACATGACAGAGTTGTAGGAAATTTTATTTGCTATAAAAAAAGGTCGGAAGTCAAAATCACTATCATTAATACTTCTCGAGATATTCAGCTTTTTAAGGCTTTGGTTCAGTTCTTAATGTTAAAATTAAGGGCTAAAATTTTCAGGGAATTTTTATTAGGGTATTTCCAAGGAAAATTCGTGACGGGACTGGAAAAAATTAATAGTTAAGAAAAAAACACCCTAATGTACATATATAAATGTTCAACATGAAGAGCTGAACTGAACTGACTGAACTAGCCTCTCAGTTTTTGAGCTATCTTAATGAAATCTGCTTTGTCGCAACCGACGATATTGAACTACTGAACCGGATGGTTTAATTTTTAATTTCAGGAAATTATTAGCTGAGAACCTGAGCTTCAGACCCTTTGAGCATTTCTTGATAATATACTGATTCGACGACGTAACTAGGCGATTTTGGTAACCAATTCCAACCAACTTGTATGAATATAATGGTTTTCAGATATTTCCGCTTTTATCGAAAATTCCAGTTGGAGACTACTATTTTTCCTCACATAACGGTATCTATTAGATATAGAATATCTATTAGGCATCGTAAAATCATAAAATCATAAATTGTTACACTTGTTTAAAGAAATTGTTTACGTTAACAATTCTCAACGATTTCGGTTCGTTGTAACTTACAACTTTATGAGACTAAATGAAGTCCCTATACAAACACTATAAACTCATAATAAGTCTAAACTATCTTATCGTTTATTCTAAATTTCAGAGTTCATAAACCAGATAACTGTCAATATATTTGGATACTGCTAAGCTAGTAACTAATTTGACAGTTTTGCCTGCCAGTTGAAATATTTGACAGGTCTGTAAGACAACTATTACAGCGCTTATAAAAATGTCAGTGCTAAAGAGTTGAGCTTCAATAAAACTGTCCACGCTGTAAAGCAACAAAAAATACGGTTAAAATAAGAGAGATCTGTGAACCGCAGAGTTCGATATTTCTATTTTGTTTATAAAATAGGCAGACTTGCATGCTGAACCTAACTCAACGCTCACATTTACATACTGGCTCAAAGCGAGCAGCGGCTTTAACACACTAGAGCTGGCTTAACAGGTTGTTGTGCTTGTTTTCGTAGCCGAAACGGTGACAACAACACCACAAACTGATACATATATATGTATATACATATGTATATATTATCGAGTCGAGTTTTGTTTACAGAGGAACAGGTGGCAGGCAAGTAGACTCTTTCAGTCTCAGATCAATTAGTGAGACACTTTGTTCGGCCGCGGCGCGTGCTGTGTGCTGACTGATAACCACCTGTGTTATACATACATAGACTTGGTGCATACATACATATATCTTATCAGCATGTGGATACACTTCCTCGCGGCCAGGGAATTGGAGCTGAAAGCACGGAATTGGATATGGATTGCATGTACTTATCGGAAGAACGATTTTGCTAAGGGCGCTTTGGAGCCCAAAAGGATTTATTCGAAACGCCACAACCCACCACGATTTGTTTGGCTAAACTCTAAGCATGCCGTTACTGTCACTCGTCAAATGGCGCGCACAACTTTCGCTCGATTGAAACGTTACGCAGTCATCGAGGTAGACGTTAGCAAGAGAGAAGAAGCTTAAGAGCAGAGGCTGGTCTTTATCAAACAAAAATTATATTAGTGAGAGCGGTAAACAAATTTTTCATATATTTTATTAGTTGATAATTTGTAGTGATTTCATGTTTGGTGTAATGAATTGTTCGTGTGTACTTCAAATGAAATAAATTGTTGTATGGCAGCTAACGGATGTTTTTTAGATTAGTGGTTTTCAATGCGGCTGTACTTTTGTCGAAGTTGGTCTTTTTGACAGCTTATACTTCATTTATAATCAGTTTGTCAGTTTGGTTTAACATTTCTAATAAATAGACTTACTCCTGAACAACGTTTACAAATTTATTACGAAAATAATTGTTTGGTTTGTTCAATATTCAGTCGACATAATCGCCCAGTAACTCGCGCAACGATGGATCGGTTTCGCACCTAGTTTACTATAGTTGATAAGGCGTATCCTCAGAGCCCCCTTAATACAAGGCACCGAAGACGATATCGCTGCTGTGAAACAGAGTATCGATAAAGACCTGATTGAGTCCATCCGCCAACGCTGTGTCCATCCACTTTATGTAAGAGTTTGTGGAAGGGGATTGGTTTGCGGGCTTACAGAAACCAACTCATGCAAGACTTGAAGTGAAACGAACATCAAGCGCGTCGCACATTCGGTAAATGGCCACAAAACGAAATGACCACTGATCCCGATTTCCACTTGCGTTTGTAACCCATGATATGAACCGAAGTAACTTATTTTTGGTAAGCGTTATCTATGAGGTTAGGATATATTAGGATGAGTTAGCTCGTAGAGTTGACCTAAATTGATAAACTTCTTGAAGTAGATTAACCGATTCTCTTAGAGCGAAAAACTAATTGAGCTTACGACAAATTTCTTCAGGCGGTTATATCAATCGCAGCCACTACACTAAGTTCACCGAAAATATATCTACCGAGATCAGTCTGGCCGAAGAAGAAAGAACCAAGATGATTCCAACTCGCCTTCCTCCATAGTAAATATCTGTGGACCTCCGATGGTCCACTCCGGCACTTCAAGTGCAGTGCCCGTGGACCTCCAGTGGTCCACACCGGGTAGAACGTGTTAATCGCACCGCGTGTGAACTTAAAGGATAGAGTTCAGTAAGAACACCTATATGCATAATTCACATTAAACCTGTCCAGCAAAGTTGTTTTTGCAGTATTTCATTCCTTTGACTTTTTTTGACATACTGACGAAAATCAATATCAATTAATTAAAAGCGGTATTGAAGTTTCTCTCTCGACGAACAAAGACCAAACTCTATAAGTCCCTCATTATTCCGGTCCTGCTCTATGGTCCAGAGTCATCGATGATGAAAACAGCTGATCTGAAAGGTTCTGCCGAAGTTTTATGGTCCTTTACGCTTTGCGCAACGGCGAATATCGCATTGGATGGAATGATGAGCTGTGCGAGTTATACATTGACATAGTTCAGCGAATTAAGAGACAGCGGTTGTGCTAGATAGGTTATGTCGTTCGTCGAGGGAAGTAGAGAAAGAGAAAGACGACCACTTCGTTGAAGAGATCAGGTGGAAAAGGACCTGGCTTCGCTTGGAATCTCGAATTGGTGCGAAATTGCGAAAAAAGGAAACGATTGGCGCGCCGTTGTTAACTCGCCAGTAAAGAATAAGGTCAGGCCAGTAAAGAAGAAGAAGAAAAAGGTACTGAAATGCGAAAAATTACTTCGATCAACTTTTAGTTGTTTATAGTCTATGGTTTTATAAATATCAAAGTTATCAGAATCGATTGTAATTTTTCTTAAAGGAATCATACAGGGGAGTAGTTTAAATATATTTCAATATTTTCATTGCTGAAACATCCCCAAGCGATATGATTTTACTAATATGGCAGCTAACTCTGTTCGACCAATCCACACTTCTGAGAACCGATTACCTTTTCACTGAAATATATACTTTAAACTCCGGCAATGCCCTGCTCTAGACAGCAATCACTATTGATTACTACATATACATAAGTAGGTATGTTAAATAATATATTAAAGTTGTGGGCGAAAGTCCAGTGAACTCCGCTATTATCTAATTCGTACATACACACATATGGTCAAATGGTTATTGTATAAAGTATAACGTACCATTAAGGGGGTCTTAAGTATGCAAATATCTAAATTGCAAAAGCAACTAAGTTTTGTGAAAAATGTGTGCAACATGTGCAATTGCATAAGTTATAACTGTATCTAGACACTTAGATACATACATACATACGTATGCTTTGCATTTATGAGAAATAACGAAAGACAACGAACAATTTGCGGCAAACCTTGCAAGCAAGTGCAAAATTTCCCGCACTAAAAGAAGAACCATGGCTCGCCACGATAAGTACTCGTATTTAAGTGGTATATAGGTTTATGTGTACTTGTTTGTATGGGTGATGTGTGTACGAACTAAAGAAATTATGGTAATTTCTAAATTGTCGTAAAACGTTTTTTTTTTCAAAAAAAATAAAGAAAATGCGCAAAAATGTTAATTACAAAGCAAAATGGCGGCCTTTTGTAAAAATAATTATTGGCGAATTCGAAAATTTCTTTTAAACTGTCAATTGCGTGGGTTTAAAGTGAACTAATTCGGGCAGTAAATGCGCTGATTGGTTCGGTACATTTACACACACATATATGTATTAGGGTGATTCAAAAAATTTTTTTTTTTTGGATTGGTACTCGGAAAAATAGGTTCCTAGACACCTCGAAGAAAGCCTCTCTAAAACCTATGAGTTTCATCATTCATAATGATTTTTTTCATTGAGTTATAAAATTCATAAGAAATAAAAAATTTTCCCAAAAATAATCAAACTTCAACTGTTAATATCTTTTAAACGGTTGGGTTTACGAAAAAATCATACAAACCTTTTTTGTAGAGCATTCAATTTCCTACAAAATCTTAGAAACAAGATATTTTTTCAAGTAGTTGGAAGCGAGATATAAATTTTTCTATCTGATAATAAGAAAAAATAGAAAACTGTATGTAGGAAGACCTTCCCGTTACAATTAAGAACTCATGCTTGGAGAGGCTTTCTTAGAGGTGTCTAGGAACCTATTTTTCCGAGTACCAAATGAAAGAAAAATTTTTTTGAATCACTCTAATATGTACATATATACCTACATACAAGTATGTGACTTTTACTTTGGATTTTGCTATTTTTATACCCTCGCAATATGTTCCTATAGAGTATAAAAGTTTTGTTTCGCTTAGCGGTTGTTTTTTTTTTGCCTGAAACTAATTTAGATACAGAGGTACACTAGTATATACATAAATGATCAGAATGACGAGACGAGTTGGAATCCGAGTGACTGCCAGTTTGTCCTTCTTTCCAATTGTCTGCCTGTCAGTTTGTAATAATTGAAATTTATGAAATTTTTGTCTGAACAAATATCTTTGAGATCTTCTTCGACAGTATAAAAATGGTTAAACTCGGATTACAACCACGCCCACTCTACATTCAACTGTAGACTTAATGCCATAATCGGTCAATGTAAGATATCTTGATGAAACTCAAAACACATTTTCCTCCGCTACAAATGGGGTAAAATCAGTACAATACTTTCTCTAACCCCCATATTCCTAATATAAATATTTTCGAAGATCCAGTTGACTTTATACCTTATTGGTCAATCTGTGAGTTATCTTACTAATCTAATGATATATCGCAATATAAAATAGGCATTAATGAAACTGAGAAATTATCTTTTTATGGAAATGATATGTGTGTATGGTTAAAATCGGTTAATACTACACGTAGCCTCCTTATATCTAATAGAAAAATTTCAAAGCTTCGGTTTGCTTTAAACCATATATGTATATACATATGTATGTATATCAGTCAATCTGCAGAGGTATCTTGGGAACATTAAGTGAATATACTATGTGTACTCCTCCGTTAAACTAATGTTGAAATCTATCACCAAATCACCCTTAACTAACATAACATTTAAAGGGGTTTTCACTAAGAGCACAACAAAGCCTTTTTTAAATGGAACAAAAAGGGCTTGGGATATCAATGAAATTCTTTATTCCTGTCAAAGTATATTCGATGTCAATATGTATGGAACTCGATTGGAGAATCCAGACCCTGAACCCAATTTTTGACGATTTTCAAGCATAAATCGGCCGATACTGCCGCAATTTCACTTTCGATATTCGTACGAAGTTCATCAATCGTCGCTGGCTTGTTGGCATAGAGCATCGACTTGACGTAGTCCCACAGGACATAGTCTAACGGAGTCAAATCGCTCGACCAAGGCGGCCAATTGACTGAGCCATTTCGTGAGATAACACGTTCAGCAAACTTGGTTTTCAATAAATCGTGTGACTTTCGCTATGTGACTTGTGACGCTGTCCTGTTGGAACCATATCAAATCCATATCATCCAATTCGGGTCAAAAATATTCGGTTATCATTGAGCGGTAGTGATTCCAATTCACAGTAATGTGCCGGTTTTGATTATCACGGAAGAAGTGCGGCCCAATGTATGTGTGAATTGCTGCCTGGCCATTCAGCCAGAAATAAGCTTCATCGCTGAAGATGATTTTTCGATGAAAATCCAGATTATTTCCAAGTTGTTGCTCAGCCCAATTCACGAACATACGACGATTCTGGTGGTCAGTCGGCTTCAGTTCTTGCGTCAATTTCATCTTGTAAAGATGTAGGCCAAGATCTTGATGCTCAACGCTTGAGAACGTTGTGTGAAAGGCTGAGTTGGGTCCTCCTCAATTGATGCGCCGGCGGCAGCAATATGCTCGATACTGCGGGCACTTCTTTGTCTCACTGGCACGGGAACATTTTGTACTGTGCCAGTGGAATCAAATTATTTCACTAGACGCTCAATTGTTGATCTGAAAGTGAGATTATGGCGCCTTTATATTGGACGTGAGGCTTTAAAAGTTGATGCCACTGACTCCGAATTTCGATAATGAATTTTAATAATTTCGACTCGTTGTTGGATCGTACATCCTTCCATGATGAAATGGCAAAACCTACTGAAGAGAAATGTTAAAAGAGCTGGAAAAAATATGGCTTCGTTTGCTGTCCCTATTGGTCTACTTTTGTACCCTCCCTATTGAAAAACCCGTTAGGAAGATTCGTTTGTTATTTTAGCAGACTTTAAACGAAATATATTGATCAATGCGTGAGTTATTTTGTCAAAAGTTAATGAAATCAGTCCAGATTATTCCCTAGCTCCAATATACATACGCATTATAGTGGCTTCCATACTTTTTGATTTCCCAACTGAGTTTAAAGCGTATATATCGATCAATATGTAAGATATTTTACTGTATACTAATAATAGTATGATCTAGCGCTGAATACGAATGAAAATGTAGCCCCTGGTCTAAACCAGATATCCCTAAATGTAATGATAATACTTTAGCTGAAGTTTTCCTCATATAACCCATAAATTAAATTAGCTCGTTTACATATTTAAGTACCATGTTTCCCGCCTTTGACCTTTGCACATTTCGAAAGTAAAAAATACTCGGTTACAGGCGAACTCAGCCCTTCCTTAGATGGTCGCTTTATATTCGTAACTCTAGGTTTATCATTCGCCCATCTTGCCACACATCAATTTTAGCATTCTCATGCAAATTAAGGCAATCTTCCGCATGCAATAAGTAGGTATGTATGCACAAATGACAAATATACATACGTGTATGTATGTGATCACGTCCACCCACTCATCTGCACCATAAAGATTCGCACGATATTTCAACTTTTAAATCCAGATTTTTCGCATGTTATTCGGTGGCTCATTTAAATGAGGCACGCAGCGGCCAGTTACATACCACAGTAATGACATTCGAGCCACGAAATTTGCGCTAATTATATGTGTGCACTTTAATTATTATTTTCAAGATTTATACTCTGAATATGGTATATGTAAGTAACACCCTGAAGAAAATGTCGCAGACCCCATAAACTAAATATATAAATGATCTGCGTGACGAGCTGAGCCGATTTAGTCATGTATTATTTCGTCTTTCCGAACTCGAAGTTTTCTCAACAAGGTACCACACTATAGCTTATAGCTGCCATACAATCTCACCGATCAAATTTTGAATAAACATTTTTTATGCCCTTTCGTCCTCTAAGATACACACCTGTAGGGTATGATAGCTTCGCTCAAGCCAAAGTAAACGTTTTTTCTTGTTTTAATTAAGTTTCTGACTGTGGAAATTATATCATTTCTACAGATCGCCGTGACAATTTCATTTTTCAATTAATATGTAACATATAATTAAATTTTTAAATTAATTTTTTTTTCGAAAACAATGGGCGGAAATGCCTTTATCATCGCCGTGTGAGTGTGTGCTAATTGCTTGTCATTGGCTGGCTGAAACAGTTTGCCAGTCGCAAATGCATGTAATCTCTGGAGAATGCTACTGAGACCTATAATTTTCCACTTCAAAGTCAAATCGCAAAATATTTAGATTTCGTGACAAGCACGAATGTCTTATTTAAACGCCAGTGGCACGACATAAAGTGAAGAAAATATTATATAATAATACATAAACTAATTAGACCGTTAAAATTGAAGATTAGCTTTGGTTTTTGGCTCAAGATTTTTTGTACCAATATAATCATATTTTTATTATATAAATTGGCTATGGAAAATGTGTTAGCAATGCGAATTCTCTTTCAAGTGCTTGCAATAATACAGAAATCTCAATAATCCGTGTCCGAAACCCAGCGCATAACCCTGTGGAGGGAATGTTTCGCCTTCTCACTTTAGTTCACCTTCAAACGGATGTTCTTAGGCTACCCAAAGAATACTTGGTCAAGGCGGAAGTCTTGAATTGCTTGAGCCATATATAAAAAAAATCGTGTCTGGCCACTGCCAAGCGAATGGCGCTCAGAGAACTTTATTCACTTGCGTGAACTTCTACACATGACTCCTTCCTCCAAAGCAAGTTTATTTCCTAGAAAGACCAACGTAACAAAAATTCTCGCGACTTCAATTAATACACATTATTTATTGATTAGTTGTGGATCAAAATTTTCAAAATTGTCACGACTGTCAAACTTTTTGAAAGACTGCGGAAACCATGGTTAAAAAAAAAGCAATTACTAGGACAGTCTGCTTAACACCCAGATAATACGGTTTCAGACCAAAAAAAGTTGTCAATTTCGTAGGTGTAGACTACGGGCTTATCTACTCTGCAAAAATTCAACAGACTGTGGAAAAGGCGTCTAAATAACTTTTCCACTTTACATGTTGATGGTCAACATCGTAGGACCGACATGAGAAGCTTCTAATGTCGATCACACTGAATGTCTTGCTCTACGGGAAAAACAATCAACATGAAGTCCTATAAAAAGCGTAGCGAACAGCCGCTCTGAAGGTAGTATATGCAAACCGCACGGTTTCAAACCAAATTGTAGCGGTAGTAAGCGTAAGCACACCTATAGACCTATTAGCATTTGAAAGGAAGAAAATGTGGACGCTGAGGGAACAAGAAACAAACGTAACCACCACAAAAGAGGAAATAAGGAACAATGTCTTGGAACAATGGAAAACTCGTTGCGAGCAACGATGTGATGGTAGACGTATGGCGCGGTTAAGCAAGAACATAAAAGAGTGGTCTATCAGGAAACATAGCGAGGTGGGTTATTACACAGAGGCTATACGCCTCCTAAGAAAAAACACAGAAACTTCACATTTTGTGGGGAATGCTTATTATCATTGGAAAAAATATTCTTTGGCATTAATTTTTTGAAGATTATCTCTTTTAAATGTCGGCTGCAGCTAGGTTTCAGATGATCCATCCGTTGAGTTAAATTTTCGATGACTCGTTCGACCATTTCAACTGGTAACTGGCGAATGACACGCGTGATGTTTTGTTCCAAGGCCAGAATCGAAGCGGGATTATTCGACTAGACTTTATACTTTACATATCCCTACAGAAAAAAGCTCATGAATGTTTTTAGGTTGCACTTCATCCCAAATGCGGCAATTTTGATTGTTTACATACCCATTGAGCCAGAAATGGGTTTCATCTCTGAACAAAATTTTGCTTGAAAACCTCGGATCTTCTTCGGACTTTCCAAAAAAGTGCCTCCCGTTGGATCAACCGTTACAAATGTATATCCTTAAGAAGCTCGCATATGTACGTAACCAACAGACGACAAAAAATTTTCAAACTCCCCATTTAATTCCAAACAAAACTTCATTTATGCTTAAGGGCAAATCAGCGGAATGAGGTCAATACTAGTATTCGTACGTGATTTGCGCCTAACGTCGCGTTTTAGCTGCTATTGTGTGAAGAAGACGTCAACTTCTTGTTTGCGTTTTCAATTTTCCATTTGTGTGTTTCACTTAAGGCCTGTCGTTTGTTGTTGGCTCGTCAAGGCCCAAATCTTTGTAGTCTTGCTAGTAGTGTTGTTGTGAGCACATGTTGGCTTACGTACGTTTTTTACTGTTGCCTCATGACTTTCCGCCTCATCCCCAAATTCTGCGCAGCACGCAATGGCACTCTCGAGCAACTATCCATGAGTATTATGACACATGGTTAGACACTATTTGCAGTGACTGTTGGCAAATGTGGTGTCGGTTGGAATAATAGCTGCCTAGAATGTTTTACACAATTTAATGTAATCCTAGAAAACATTGAAAGACCATTATATGAAGCTTGCCTGCTGCTTGGCGATTTCTCGAGTGATTCATTTATGTTGGTCACCGCATTCGCTCCACAATGCCATGCGCTATAGAGGCCTTGGTAGGCATAGATTTTTTTGCTCATTGCTTTTATTTTTATCCAGCATAGAAATCAGGTCAAATATGTGGTGGTGAGTGAGATAATGTAGTTATTCAGGTTACTCAATTTCAATTAGTAAGGATTTAAAATAAATTGTTTTTTTATTATTACATCCTGAAGCGTCTATTAAGTTTGCCACGAATTGGCAATTTAAACCCTCAATTTTGAGGTTTCTATCTTAAATTTTATGCACGATCTTTTAACCTATAGAAGTTGCTCATTTGTCAGTTTTGCTGATATCGGGCTACTACTACTTCAGAGTATAGCTGGCAAACAAGCTGAATGATCAAAATCGAGTTGTAGCAGGCCCTTCAGTTTTTGAGATATCAATCTGCAATTTTGCTCATCTCCTTTTCTCACCAAAAAGTGCTCACTTGTCGAAACTGTCGATACCGGATTACTACAGCATTTAGCTGCTATACAAACTGAATGATCGGAATCAAAGGCTTGTATGGAATGCATTTTTCTTCTTCAAGAAATTTGGCATGGCTTATTTATTAAGGTGTCGGTGCGTTCTTCGAAGAAATTATTCGTTGCCATACAATTTCATTTAATAGAATAAGAAAAGGCCTTTATTTTATACTCAGTAAGTTCTGCCTGCTGGCCTACGCAGATGACATCGATATCATTGGCCATAACAACCGTGCCGTTAGTTCTGCTTTCTTCAGGTTGGACAAAGAAGCGAAGCAAATGGGTCTGGCAGTAAACGAGGGCAAGACGAAATATCTCCTGTCATCATGAAACATACAGTCATACCTTCAAAGTCGTAGATAATTTCGCCTATCTTGAAACCAGTATTAAAACCACCAACAAGGTCAGCCTCGAAATCCAACGCAAGATAACTCTTGTCAACCGGTGAGCCATCGGACTGAGTAGGCAATTGAAAAGTTAAGTATCTCGATGAGCACAGACCAAGCTCTAAAAGCCACTCATCATCCTCGTCCTATTATATGGTGCAGAGGGTTAGACGATGACAGCATCTGATGGGTCGACGTTACGAATCTTTATGGGAAAGGTACTGCGGAAGATTTATGTCAAAGCATTAGCAACGGGGAATAACGCAGTCGTTGGAACGATCATCGAGTTAAGAGACAGCGGCTACACTGGCTAGATCATGTCGTCCGAATGGGTAAAAACACTACAGCTCTGAGAGTATTCGACGCAGTTCACGCGAGGGTAAACAGAGGGAGAGGAAGACCTCCACTCCGTTGGAAAGACCAGGAGTAAAAGGACCTGGCTACACTTGGAATCTCCAATTCCGAAATAGCGAAAAGGAAGAACGGTGTGTACGCCAAAAAAGAAGAATACGTTTTAGTTGGCCTTTATAGTGACAGGTGCCAATTTTCATTTGCAAAAAGATCTTTGTAGCTGTAACTATTATTGTTAGGTTAGATCGCTGACACTTAAACTGTAGCAATCGTCAAAGTGCTTTAAACCTATCAGTAATGTACTTAGATGCTCTATTTTTATTTCCGAAGTTTGACCTGGATGTCTAAGAGTTTGAGATCCGAGGGATTTTAGCCTTGAACTGGCCTTGGTAGAGCATTCGAGGAGATAATGTTGAGATGATTCAATCTCGTGTTCTTTCAAACAGCTGATCTCGCAGGAATGCCAGCTGGACAGTTAGCTCCAGTTAGACCCTCTACACCTATGGAAATATAGACTTAGCTGAGAGCGAAGAGTTGGTTAGACCTCTTACTATTTACCCTGGATCTGAAAGACTGCAGAGCTTCTAGTAGTTAACCAACGCTTGCTGAGTTTACTAAGTAGAGTTAGGAAAAACTCTCAGAGATGTTTCACTCGATCGCTTCAATTGGATATATGACATCTGCGACCAGGGGCAGGCTTTCTCCGCAAACGCACTTTTTTAAGATTGTTCTCAATATAAATAAAAGTCCTTCACAAAAATGAGAGGTTTACATAAAATCGCTTTTCGCAAAACCTAAGAGGTCACTACTCTTTCATTAGCAAATTATATTTCATGTGAGAAAATAACACTCTAAAAAATGTACTATTGTATTGTCTACTATATTCAGCTTAACATATAACATACAGACTGACAAAACTAGTTAGTCACTTAACAAAATACAGAAGGAATCTTTCTGAATTTTAAATTATAAAAGTTGTTTCTAAAGTTTCAAGATGGGAGTATGCAAACATTTAGTTGCTCTTTTGACACAGTGCCAACTGATACCGTACAATGGAAGCGGAAATAGTTCACTGAACTCGTACGAATGCAACAGCGAAAGGAAAGCCGGTCATAGAGGGGCCATAGAGTTAAGAATTTATTGGAAACATAACGCGGCGCAACTCGTACAAACGCAATTAACGGACTTTTATGTGCAAAAACGGCGGGTGCCAAGCCGAAAGGCCCAATAAGGGTGGGCTAGGTCCGGCCGCAAACGCGAAATAGTTATCGACACACATTAGAACGCATGTATAAAAGTTTTAATTACCGAAAAATGTGAAAAATTAGTTAAAAGAAGACGTTGCTATGTACGTATGTATTTCCGTATGAGTCCTATTTTGCAGCACTAACCTACTTTAGGAAATTCTAAAATCGAAAATACCAGGTAAAAATTTGATGCATTCCCAATAAGCATTAGTGAACAAAATTTTTCGTAATAACTTGACCACCGATCGTCACTGTTGGTTGAACTAGACTATAATTCATTGCGCGCATAATGTTACCATGGGTATAAAACCGACAAATAAAATACAAAACGAAATGCAACCCTTCTATATGCCGCTTGTACATGCTGGTTATGTGGGTGAACGGGAGAAGAGGTCAAGCAACGCTTAGTGCGGGTGGCAAGTAATTGAAGAAGTGAAATGCACTGATTAGTAGCATACGTACCCTAGTGTAGGGGGTGTTGCAAGGCAGGAGAATGGGAAGGAAGCGAGTCACAAAGCAAAAACACAAATAAAATCGGCACATATGTATGTATATTATTGTTGTTTGAGGAGTTGTGTGCGCTCAAATGCAAGACACTGAAATGAAGTACGTAAAATATGTAAAATTCAGCCAGTGACAAGTTGAAACTACAAATATATTTGTAGAATATATTGTATACGTATATTAGTTGAACGAACCCGTCGCTCAATTTTATGTTTGGCCATTAAACACAGCTTTCTGAACGCTAAAAATGCATTTGACTCTGAATTACGTCAAGAGAGAGAGAGAGAGAGAGAGAGAGAGAGACATTTCGAAGAAATGTGGTTAGGTTGGGTTAAGTTAGGTTATGAAGTCGATCTGACCAGGGATCTCTCTTGGACAGTTTAGCACGCCGGTTCATTGTTCTCTTATAAAATTGAACATAAAGACCCTCATGAATTGACGAAGCTCTTTGAGCTAAACACTAATTTTTTGGAACGTTTTATGTTTCGGCTCTGCCTTTTGGTTAACCAGAGGCAAGACTGCAGAGACATCACTACCACAGACTTGCAGAAGCTGGACTATTGAGCAGAAAGTGCCGGTTTTCACAACACATTCCTTCTTACTGGTTAGCTTAGGTTGGGTTAATCTGTTAGGCCAATGAGCCACGCATAGACCAGTCTTGGTACTTTGCGATACCAGATGGAGTTTAGTTACTAGGTCCATGAGCAGTAGTCATCGTTTAGGATGCCTGCGCTTGGCGCGAATTTTAACACGCTCTATGACCTCACCATCGATACCTCGTATATCATACCGTGGGGACCCTAGATGCTTACAGCGCAGTATTGCCAATGCGGCATAAGTGCACAAGAGATGCTCCCTGGTGCCTTGCTCAAGACACATCCTGCAGTCTTCTCGATCTATCAGTCCCATTCTAAGGGTTCATAAAACTTTTACAACAGTCACCCAACAAAAAGTTTAGCCTAACCAAAGAGAAAAACTCTTATGATTTTGACAAGATGAACTTTGCTAAGGATAAGCAGTTCAGCAGATCTCCTATGTGGTACTTAGTACATAGCCTTGGCTTACACAAACGACTTTGATTTATTTAAGAGCGCTGAATTAAGATCCATAGAACCAGCCTTTACTCACCTGCAGTGCTGCCTAATGCCAACGCCAAGAGTAGCGACAGGAAATATGCTGAAGTGGACATGCTTGCTGTTCTGTTTCTATGTAGACTTGTGTTGTTGTAAATTTTTAAAATATATAATTTTTTTTTATTTTAATTAAAAGTGAAAAGCAAGCTGCTAACTAAAAAATACATATATATATTGATGCCCACACACGAGGATGAAAACACTCTTTTTTTTTGAGATTTTAAAACATTACAAATTTGCACAATGCAATTTTTCAATAATTAGCACTCGTTTGCTAATATAAAGCTCACTTGTCTTGTGTTATTTTCGGCACTGCACGAAGTGCATGAATATCTATAATAATATATATAACACTTTCGCAAAAATGTGCACATGAATTATTTGTGAGCGGAAATATTTCGATATTTGCTTTTATTGTGATTTTCAGCCGATTTCCACGAGAATTTTTACTTGAGTATTTTTGCTTTGGAATTTTCGAAGTCGCGCACTACTCGCAGGTGGCCACTAAACACTACCGGACGACGACAATGTTGCTGACTGACTGTTGCTCGACTGCTGGCTGAATGCGTTGTTGGCTGCCGCAAGTCGTCGTGTTACGGCGGACGTCGTCGCCTAAAGCGACTGCAAAGCTCGTCAAGTATAAACGTATATGTGTGTGTGTTCGCCTTTGTTCGTTGCAATCGAACTGAAAACTATTGCACAGTGTAGGTGTGTGTGCTGAGAACTTTTCATACCGACAGCCGAATGGGAAGTGGTAGCCGGGACACATACAAACACAAGCCCCTAAGTACTGGATAACTAACCGCAGCGGCAAGTAGCACCTGTAAGCGCAGTAGCTCCAGGAACAAGTGTGTTGCCTTGTTAAGGGTTGTGACTCGATCGCTTCTTGTTGTTGCTGGCTGTTGTGCTAGAAATTAAAGTCAAAAATGAGATTAGCGGCACGCATGGGTCAAGCATTCTTACGCGCCAAACTCGACAGCATTTAATCTTTTGTTGCTACGTGCTGTCATTGCTCTGTAAGCTGCTCACTGCAGGGAAGAGGAATCAGGGCAAAATTTTCATCACCACAAAATATTCGCGTGCGTGTTGATGCGTGCGATATTGCTCTAAAATAATTAATTTCTTACAGCTTTGCAAAAATTCCGCCACACATTTAGAGTGATGACTGCATTACCCGAGGAAGTTATTTAAATTATGCTCAGCACCCTTTTGGTGTGAGCGCTAATCTCGTGATATATTGTCATGTGATTGAGGTGTAAGCACTTCACCCTTAAAATAATAATTTTTTTTCATAAGTTTAAGATTCTAAAGCTCTTGGGAAATTTATTTAAATAAAATTTTATAACGGTCATAGCGTTCTTCGAAGTTTTCGAACCTTCTTTTATCACTCTTTATTGCCGCCAAGTTTCTTTTCAGTTAACATTCTCTTCTTGTCACAGAAATCCATCCGGACCTCAACGAGATTATCTTCAAGTCTCAAATCTCTAGCAGCGTCTTTGGTTGCTGCCAAATTAGGAGATTCAGAGAATATTCTTTGGAATGCAACTAGACAAAAGAAAAAGCGGATATCCAGATGCCAACCAATAATTAACAAAGAAAAAGTCGCAGATTTGTCACGCCCCTTCGCTCCTAACAAGCTTTGTGACGGTCTCCACATTGCAGAAGTTAGCAAATTTTGAGGATGACAAATAAAGGATCATCGAGTTATGACAGAATTAAGACGCTCCCAGGAAACATAATGAGTAATTTTCCTTCGCACTGGAAATGTGCTGCGATAATTTTCATTCCGAAGCCTGGTAAACCTCAGCATCTGGTCAATTCATATCTACCGATGGAACTTATTTTAAATTTTTTTTAATAATTATTTTGAAAGAAAAGTTTTGTGAAGACTTTCGTCTCTGCTGGAAGAAAAAAACTAATCTCGAATCACCAGTTTGGCTTCAGAAAGCGTCAGAGCACAATTGAGCACTGTCAAAAAGTAGAATACATCAGTTATAGAGTCATGGAAAATTGTAAATACTGTTCTGAAGTTTTTCTTGATTCCTCTTATATAAGTTAAAAGACAAACTACCTAAGCCAAACCACCTAAGCTTACGCGGTTACAGCCGAGATTAAAGCGGCGCGCCAGTCATTTCTCCTTTTTGCTATATGGCGCCAATTGGAGATTGCAAGCGAAGCCAGGTCCATCTCCACCTGGAGCTGGAAAGCTCAGCGTAGCCGCTGTCTCTTAATTCGGTGAACTACATACGTCAATGTCGTCGTATATTTCATTTCAATCGAATGCGGTATTCGATGTGGCCAATGCGCAAAAGACCATATATCTTCCGCAGAACTTGTCAGATGTTGTCATCGTCCATGCATGGAATAATGAGTGACTTATAGAGCTTTGTTTTCATTCGTCGAGAGAAGACTTTACTTCACAATTGCCTACTCAGTCCGAAGTTGCACCTGTTGGCAAGAGTATTTCTGCGTTGGATTTCGAGGCTGACATTATTGTTACTGTTAATACTGGTTCCAAGATAGACGAAATTATCTACGACTTCGAAATTATGACTGTCAACAGTGACGTGGGAGCCTTGTCGCGAAATCGACGAAGAGGTGGTGTATGTCGATCCTCTTTTCACGGGTCTTTTCCAAGATTTGGCGCATTTTTCATATATGGTTAGTTTTTGATTTTCCGGGTCTAAAGCCACACTGATAAGGTCCAATCAATTTGTTGACGGTGGGTTTTAATCGTTTACACAATACGCTCGATAGAACCTTATATTCGATGTTTAGGAGACTTATCCCACTGTAGTTGGCCAGGATTTTGAGATCTCCCTTTTTATGGATTGGGCAGAGCACACTTTCCAATCGTTGGGCATGCTTTCGTCTGATCATATTCTACAAAGGAGCTGATGCATGCTCTTTATGAGTTCTTCGCCGCTGTGTTGCATAGCTCGCCCGGCAATCCATCGAGTAGTTGATATTCAAACTTCATCATTGTCGGGCAATGGAACGCCTGCTTCATCGTCATCGAATGGGGAATCGGGTTCGCCATCTCCTTACGTTATGCTTTCACTGCCCTTCAAAAGGCTGGAGAAGTGTTTCCTGCACAATTTTAGCATTCTCTGGGCATCAACCACTAGACCACCTCTGGGAGTTCTACAAGAGTATGCTCCGGTCTTAAAACGCCTCAGTCCTCATACCGTCCATCGCATTTCTTGGACGGCAGTGATGTCAGCCTTTACTTTAACGCAATTCATTACGCTCAGTCCACTCGGATGACCGTTGGTTGGACACGTGAGTAAAACATGTGGCTCCTATGTTTTCTCAAAATATAAAAACTGACGCCATTCAAATATTAGATCACGAATCAATGGCCAACTGCAGCGTAATTCACGTCTCTTTTTAAACTTCGGTCCAGTGTTTACCTTTCATGAAAATTATACAAACTTTCAATCTACCTAAACTATAGAGAGAGGATGGCACAGGAGAACGCGACACGACAGCGGAACTTACAACATCTTTACAGACGGATCAAGTATGGCTAATGCAGTGGGAGCCGAAATCTAATGATCTGAGCAGGATCCAAGCGAATCGTCATCTACATAGTATGACTTGGGACTCTCCATCCATCTCTTAAGCTGTTTCAGAAGATTGTACATATTATTTTTGTCATTCCTTGTCGTAAAAATTGTATATGTTCCGTATATCCGTATTGATAATAACAGCACTACTCAACAATCTGAAAGAAACAGTTGCGACTGATGTGCTAAGCGGTCTGTGGAGTACTGAAGGTGTTCCGATTACGAGTTTGAGTTCAACAATTTTCCAACACATACAGGCGTTTTTGTCATTTCAGGATATGGTGCTGGTTTAAGCCCTAGTCCCCTTGACAACAACACAAAAAATCATATGTGTTATGAAATTTTGACTATCATTTTCGGTTGTAGCAACCCAAAATTAGCAAGAAGCAGCCTCTAACATTACAGTCGCGAAATGACTGTAAACTAGTGTAGGCCATTACAAAACTCTTTATATCGTCATATTTTATAGCTGAATTCTACATTAATAATTCATGGTTATTGTTCTTGAATGATGCACTCTTCCTACAAATATCCGCAACTCTTATGGATCTATTGGTCTTGTGGTTGATAATGGCGGGGGAACTTATACGAATAGACTGCATGTAAATATGTTTCTACATATGTATATACATACAATGTTAATAAAAACAAGTATAAACATTTGATAGAGACCCAGCTGCCTCGTCATTGCCATTGTCAGCAGACATTTTCCGACATCATTGTTTGTAATATTCAGGGACATATCGGCTTGAACACGCATGCTGGTCTACATACGAGTATAGCATACATGTATTTTTGTATGCAACTCCGAGTTCCGACAATCTTGCTTGTTCATTTTAGTAACGTTTTCAAAATGCGTCGATTTTTATACTCTTGCAACATGATGCTACAGAGTAAGTTAGTTTTGTTCACCTAATGTTTTTTTGTATCACCTAAATCGAGTTAGATAAAAGGTTATATCTATATAAATGATGAGACGAGTTAAAATCTGTCCGTTACTTGAGTAATGGAACTTGATACACTTGTTCCCTGGTAAACAAGTGAGGACCAGATGGGCTTAATCGGGCGACTGCCGCTACCAGGAAAACGTCATCAAACGACTAATCTATAAGGAGTCACAACAAAGCACTAAATTAAGATATAAAACTATAATGAATGAAATTAGGTGATAACCCCGCCTGCTCCCCATATAACCGTTCCGTTCAAACTACTAAAAGCGTGATAAATCAATAAATAAGTACGCGAGAGATATTGAATTTTGCACCTGGGATGATAAGAGAACATAGTAGGATGATAGTAGGAGTCGGGCTCAAAAATGGATGTTGATCCTGGTACCGCCCACGTTTCGGTGAAAAGCCATATGTCAGCACTTACTCAACCGATATCGGCCATTGTTCGTACATGATATTATCTGGACATTTTTGTTGTATTCCTGTGTGAAAACGTGTGAAATCGGAATGTGAATTTGAAATTCCATCACTTTCACTTTCCAGAATGCAAATGTAGTAAAGCATCGCAAAAACTTTGTACGAATAGTGCGATTAAAGTAGGTCCCTTTTTGATCAATAATTGCCCAAATCGAACAGTTTTGGTTCGTGGTTTAAGTACCTAGATACTAGATTGTCTTAGACCTCATATAACTTAAAAACCACATGCAGCTGACGGCATTTTCCTGGCTTTGATCCTGGTAAGTTGCAAGAGTATAGCGCTTATCCCTTCCTTACTTTGTTTTTTATAAAATCGCGTATGCGGAATATCTTCTATGGATCATTCTGAGCAACTTTGCCAAAGAGACTACGGGTCTAAAATCGGTTTCGAGCCAGCGATTTTTAAGGTGAAGTTCAATTTTTAGGGATTCTAAAATTGCTTCGTCGCTTTTTGAGATATCCGAATGAAATTTAGTAAATAGTCACATTTTGTCAATCTATAGATAATTTGTCATAATCGGCTACATCTTCCATACAACCGATTATTCAGTCATGTAATTCTCCGGCTGCCTGCTTCAATTAAGACAACTAGGAGCATATCATTTCATTCTCTAATACTCGTATAGATATCTTCTTCTTCTCGTATAGATATACTTACTGAAAATATATCTTGCATACAAACGACTTTTATCTTATCTCTTCGAGTTTTTGTTTGAAATTTATATTTCATAAAATGTAAAATATTTTTGGAGTGTTTATGAAAATACGCTTAAAGCTTATTTTATGTTTTTTGTTATATCAGTAAGTAAAATATAGATTTAGGGGTTCTATATGTGTCTTTGACTGTTTTAGGAACTATATAAGTTGTGGTGTCAATACCATACGTAGGTTGCTATATATATTTTTGGTCTAATAATGTAAATAGGCATATTTATCAACGAAAATGTTTTTTTTTTTGTTCTTTTTTTGTTTTTATTTTTTTTTTTGTCGATTGCTGTTTTGTTTCGGGCTCATGCGCATAGATCCATGATTCGTCACCTGTGACGGTCTTATAAACGTCTTTTGAAGCACCGCGATCGTATTTTTTCAGCATTTCTTTACACCAATCCACACGAGCCTTTTTTTGAGCGATTGACAAATTGTGCGGGATCCAACGAGAACAAACCTTTTTTACGGCCAGGTGTTCATGCAATATCGAATGTATGCTGGTGGGAGAAATGCATAGGCATGCCTCTATCTGAAGGTATGTTACATGACGGTCTTGCATTATCAGTTCACGTACGGCATCGATGTTTTCTGGCACAACGGCTGCTTTTGGACGACCTTCACGGAATTCGTCTTTGAGCGAGCGTCGGCCACGATTGAATTCGTTGTACCAGTTTTCCAAAGTGCTATAGGATGGTGCTTCATAGCCATACAAAGATTTTAGTTCATCGATGCACTCTTGTCGTGATAATCCACGTCGAAAGTTGTGAAAAATGATCGCACGAAAATGTTCACGAGTTAATACCATTTTTTGGCCGAGATGAATTTTTTAATTCCCTGTAAATAAAACAATTCACGATTAAATGACAAAACGTTCTGAGTGATGTTCTGCTAAAAAAAGTCAAACTTTCCAATGGAAATGTCAGATTGCACCTGGCAACACTTAGTGTTGCCCTACGCCAGAATATACATATGTAGCAGCCCTCGTATTTTTTACCATCTTAAAGGTATGATATTTGATCCATTATGATGAGCACAGTCGAAAAGGTGGAAAGTAAGTAAGTAAGTAAGAATAAAACTGAAAAGTTCCTTTGATATATTGGAGTTCCTTAGTTTTGACATTTCGTTATTTTGTACCAAACAGTATACTATTTCACCATATAGGTTGTCAAATTGGTATTAAATTGGTAAGAAATAGTTATTGACATCGATGTTATTATTTTACTGTAACCGTAACTACTTAATCCTGCCATAAATTTTGTTACAATTTCAAGCCGTTATAAAAATGAAAATTTAATTAATTGTAATATAGAAAAATTGATTTTTTGAAAATTCTAATTACTACATATTAACTCCATATTACTTATATATGCGTAGATATGTTATAAAATTTATAATTAAAAATAAAAGCACTTTTTCAGCGAATCAGTCATCGTTGCATGCATTTTAAACTTTGTAACAGAATCTATGGCAAGATGAAGCACAATCGAATGCGGTTACTGTATATGAGCTTTCTTTTTACACTTCAATTTCATTTATATAAAACATACTTATATAAATGATGGTGAATAATATTCAAATACACCAATGTCATCAAATACACTTTTTATTTCATACAACTTCTAACTCAAGTTGACCCCAACCAATTTCGTCAATAGTGCAGCTGTACAAGGATATTATTATATCTTTTGTAGATAGGCAAAGTCAAAGTATTTTAGCGAATTTTGACCCGCTACACAAGGAATTTGTATATACAGCTGAATATGGATACATCTACATACTTACACCAATACGTGTTTGTGTGATCACATATTGGCACAAGTTTCACAATGAAGCGAGCATAGTGTACACCAATTATTTATGTATGTCATAACCGGAAAACTTAAAAAAATATAATTTCTTTGGCATAAACTTATTAAGCATTCAGGACGTAAATCATCCCATCTGTAAACCCCACAGAAATATTTAGATATACCTCGAAGAGTTGATAACCCAAAAGCATGAACTTTCACTCAAAATACTGTCAAAATACTCCCATACGAAATTATCAGGATAATACCTTTCGACTTTCTTCTTCTTCTTTCTTCTTTATTGGGCAAGACACTGCTTAAGCGAATATAGCCGGGTTTACAACAGCGCGCCAGTCGCTTGTTTGGCGCCTATTAAAGATTTCAAGTGTAACCAGGTCCTTCTCCGCCTAGTTTTTCCAACGGAGTGGAGGTCTTCCTTTTCCTCTGCTTCTCCCAGCGTGTCCTGCGTCGAATACTTTCAGAGCTGGAGTGTTTTCATCCATTCTTAATGGATCAGAAATTGTCATCGTTCACGTCTTTGCACCAAATTGCAGAACGGGGAGCTGAAACATTGAAGATTCCTCTGTAGAAAACAGAACTTGCTTTCCTATCTAAGGTCTTGGCCGAATCTTGTTTCCAACGATTTGGTTGTATCTCAGACTCAGGAAAATAGTCATTGAAATCTCCCAAATTTGAAAGAAAAAATCAATCGTGCCCCAAAAAAAAATATCAAAAAGTCACAAAGCAGTCTTGAATAATAATATTTTTTGTTTAACGATACACATTGCCGGCGTTCTCTTGTTACTTCCCTAGTTTTCTAGATCAGGAGGGTCTAGTAAATCTTAAGGAAACTGGCTGCCGAATGAGTGCATTTGCCAATAACGTACCACTTATGGTTAAGGGAAAATTTCTAAATACCATATATGAGCAAACTCAAGGGTCCCTCAACATGGTGGCCAACCGAGCGGCTGAAAGTGAGCCATTAATACTAGTAACACAGAACTGGTTTTACTTCCTAGGAAGCGCCTATACTCCCGATAGGAGAAAGTCTGCTCACAGAAAAATATATCTAGAACTCATTCTGCACAGGAAGCTCACGTGGAAACTTATTCTCGAGAAGGATGTAGTTAAAGAATTATATTTCCTCATGAATGAAAATTTTTCGTTTTGATGCGCCTTTGGACACTAATTTCAAATAAATATCTTTTAAAAGTTTAACGCATTTTTTGTGTTCTCAAAAGAGTTTATTATTCCCAAAACAGTTTTATTTGAAGCTGCCGACCATTTTGCCTTATTAGCCTTTATTTACCTTAACATTAGTTAAGTGCGATTCAATTTTCTTACTTAATCCCAGAAAGCCATTATTTACTACTATTAATCAAATCACTTTCATTTTGGTCAACACAAAATCAAATTCTCCCGCACTTTTCGTGTTATTATTAGATTTCCTGAAGGGTGTGAGTATGTGGGACACGCTAAATTGCACCTTCCGTGCACCTTAATTACCATCAACTTTGACATGCGAAGTGCTGAATTTGTCAAATGGTAATAAAAGAACGTATCATCCATCTTCGAGGAGCAAATAAAAAATGGCTATGCATTACAGATAAATCAACAAAAAGGAATTTATTTCAACGCCACATACAGGGTTGCATAGACATGCAATGCCTATAATATACATTTTTATAGTTTCACTTTCGTCGAAGAGCAATTACCCGTTTGAAAAACAACAAATCGGCGGGGCCGATGGATTGCCGGCCGATTGCATCAGCTTCTTTGTAGAATACAGGGAAAGCATGTCCGACTATTGGAATTTAAGTGTGCTTAAAGGGAGACCCGACAATCTGCGCCAACTACCGTGTGATAAGCCTCCTTGGCATCGCCATCGGCCTGATTAGACCTTACCAGTGTGGCTTTAGATAATTTCGTATATCTTGGAACCAGCAAGGTCTCGAAATTCAAAGCAGAAGAACTCTTGCCAACAGGTGATAATTCGGTCTGTATTAAATATTATCACTTCCTGTATCTTTTATTTAATTGTTATTTAAACAATTATAAGGAATAAAAGATAATTATTGTGAATTTTTCCAAGTCAACTTTTTATACAATAAACAGGGGTAAGGTTGTCACATTGTTTGGTAGACCCTATATGCAACATCAGAGACTCTTTAAGGAATCAGCATAACGAGCTCAGTCAATTTAGCCATATCCGTATGTATTTCCGTACCTCTGTCTGTATATGCACGAGTTAGTCCCTCAGTTTTTGAGATATCGATCTTAAATTATGCGCATGACCTTTTCTCTTTAAGAAGATGTTCGGACCGGACCACTATAGCATTTGCGTAGCTGTTATACAAACTGGTCGATAAAGAACAAGTCTTATATGTATGTATTAAAGGCAATTGGTAAATCGTAACAACATGCATCAACGCCTTTGAAACACCCTGTAAATATAAGTATTTACCTACATACTATTAATTTTGTCAATAAGCAAGCAAATTAAATAGCAGCGATTAAAGTTCATTGACTGCACAAACGATAAAAAGGAAAGGAAACTACTTGGAAGCATTTAAGGCTTGGTAAAAGTAAAGTAAATCGTTTACAATAGACACCAAATTAGCCATTAATGACCACCCCAACGCTCATGCGTTCAATATTGCCACTGCCCCAAGAAATGGAAAGGCACTGCACCTTTAATGGTTTTTAGGTCATACATGGAAAGCATATTAGGAAGCGAAAGCATGTCTGTCCAGACTTGTGTAGTCATTTCCGTAACCATTATTCTAATGCACCTGAAATATTCAAAGCATACAAGTATATATTATACAAATACTCATATACATGTATGTTTGCATATACATATGTACAGCTCTATGTATATCACAGCAATTTCGTGTGTTTTAGGAGACACATATGCCTGGGCACACTGTTCGAAGACAACGCCCATTATCAGTGAATTTCCATACACAATTGTGTGCAGATAAGTCTTCCCTTCTTACAAAGCTTTTATAGTGCAGCTAACTAGAAATATCAACAAAAAATACTTAGTCAGTGACTTAATATCATTTTCCATTTAAGAACAAATAAATTATGGCTTGTTAATGTTCTCACTCATTTTCCAATCGTTATAGAAATCACAAATGTGACCTACAGTCGATGGGCTTATTCTTGCGTGGTTGGTGTTATGCTTATTTTCCCCTTTGGTATCCGTATCTATATTGAGCCAAAAGCATTTGGGAAACATACTTTTGGGCTATACCAACTTTACTATCAATCTAACGACCAATCTTACATTTGTATCTTGATTCGGATTTTGAACAGGCCAAGAATTGTCAAGTCTGTTTCAAGTTTTGAATAATGTTTCCTGTTACGACCCACAATGTCACTTCTCTTGTTATCTGGCACAAGTTGTCATTGATGTATTAGAAGACCTTAAGTAAACTGACAGCCAGATGATTGCCTATGCCGGGAAATTTCTAGAATCATGTATTAGCTAACTCAAGGACGGTAATTCCAAAAGCACCAGGTCCCGATAAACAGGGCCCTGAACCTCGTAATGAAGTGTAACGAAAAACCATTTATGGAGCTATTCACATGATGTCTACGAGAAGGGATTCTCCGCAAGATATGGAAGATGCAACGCCTAGTGCTATTACAGGTGGCAAACAAACCAGGAGAAAACCAAGTTATAATCGCCGTTGACACAATCAAGAAGCTCACAGGTATTGCAGAAAATGCCATACAAGGAGCGATGTACGTCAACAAATAATATTACGCATCCATTACGTTCGATGTGAAAAACATATTTAATTCGGCTTACTGGCCCCACATACTGCATGCATTAAGGCGAAAAAATACCAACCTACCTGCGGAGCATCATACAGACCAATTTGGATGAGGGACCAAAAGTGGCACCACTGGTGTTGTGCCACAAGGTGCCGTATTGGAACCCTAATGGAATGCCTTTTATGAAGGAATGCCTAACGAGGTAAAAATTATCGGATACGCCAAGCTTTGCAACAGAGCGGTAGAATCTGAAAATGGAAATGGCGGATCGAATAACACCTGATAATACCTTATACACTGCAAACGAGACAATTATATGATATACCATGGAGGGGACGACAACTCTGATATTGCAAGTGCTGAGAAGGGCCGAAAAACAAAGAAGCATTGAAGCTAGAGCCTCGAATAGCGATGACATGAGCCAATAGGTTAAGCTGGTCCAGCGATGTAATGTTTAGCGGCAGTCCCGTAGGGCCTTACTTCTTATGTAAGGACTGAAATCGTAGTAATTATGGTTTATATAATTGGTACTTGTTAATCAGATAGGGACAGTGCCTATCTTGAGATAAAATCTCCAAAGGACTTGCCACGTGGGCTCTTTCACTGAATTCTTATAGCATGGAAATTATTATGCTTACTTGCAGCAAGAGACTTATACACTCATTATATAATTATGCCGATATTCAAATAGACAAATGGACAATTTATTTCTTTGTAAAATAAAGACGATTGTAATTGTAATGACAGTGATTATTAATACAATTACTTTTGTTATTGCTTAGCCATATCATTTTTGTTAGTTAGTTTAGTTAGTTTTTCTTTATATTTTGTGTATTTTATGACAGCTAAGAACGATAGAGACAAGATTGCAAAGTCATTACCAAAACAAATTGTCATTCTTTCATAGAAATTGTAAACAAACACTTCATTAATGAGGTTAGTATGTATATTTTTCGGCCAAATGTACTCCAAAAAAGTAATTGGACGAAAGCAAGTTTACTAAAGCAACTCGCACATTGACTGATAATACCACCTACGGTATAAAATCTCCTAGACCAACCAAAATTTTTATTTTTCGTAGACCGATCCCACGCATTTTTGTCATTAAAATGTGCTATATCTTCTTCTTACTCGTAATTGGCGTAGACACCGCTTACGCGATTATAACCGGGTTAACAACAGCGCTCCAGTCGTTTCTTTTTTTCGCTATTGGATATTCCAAGCGAAGTCAGGTCCTTCTCCAATTGGTCCTTCCAACGGAGTGGAGGTCTTCCTCTTCCTCTGCTTCCCCCGGCGGGTACTGCGTCGAATACTTTCAGAGCTGGAGTGTTTTCGTCCATCCGGACAACATGACCTAGCTGTCTTTTAATTCGCTGAACTATGTCAATGTCGTCCTATGTCTCGTACAGCTCATCTTTCCATCGAATGCGATATTCGCTGTGGCCAATGCGCAAAGGACCATGAATCTTTCGCAGAATCTTTTTCTCGTAGACTCGTAACGTCGACTCATCGGTTGCTGTTATCGTCTAAGCCTCTGCACCATATAGCAGGATGAGAATTATGAGCGACTTATAGAGTTTGGCTTTTGTTCGTCGAGAGAGGACTTTACTTTTCAATTGCCTACTCTGTCCGAAGTAGCACCTGTTGGCAAGAGCAATCCTGCGTTGGATTTCCAGGCTGACATTGTTGGTGGTGTTAATACTGGTTCCTAAATAGACGAAATTATCTACAACTTCAAAATTATCACTGTCAACAGTGACGTGAAAGCAAATTTCAATAATCCAAAATCGCTTTATTGTTTTTCAAAATATTCTCCATTAAAATCTATCGACGCAGATGTGAAGACCATTAGTTCACATTTTACGTACGGAAATAAAAAGAAGTCACTCGATCTCAAGACAGGGCTATACCAATGTTAGATTACTCATCAAATTTATGTTTTGAGTAAACAAAAATTCAGTTTTGTCAGTCGATGTGTGGGAGTTTAGGTTTGAGAGTTTCGATGATAGATTTTTTGAAAGACACCTGGCAAACAAATGATTGCGTACCATTTAGAATTTACTGTCCTGCTTTGTTCCAGTATGGTGGCGACATGTCCCGTTGTACCAAAAAACAGGCAACCATTTGCTGGGCCGTAAATCCACATCTAATTATCTCGCACGATTTCAAAGAGTGTTTCAAAGCACCACTCTCGTATTTTTTAACATATCTCTCTAGCAATCGACACGGGCCTTTTTTGAGCGATTGACAAATTGTGTGTGCATCCCACGTAAAGAATTTTATTATAGTGTGTCCATGCAGTATTGAATGTATGCTGATCCTACTAATGCCTATAGTTGTCTCTATCTCACGATGGATCATATGGCGATCTTGCAGTATCAGTTTGCGTACAAGATCAATAGTTTCCGGAACAACAACTGATTTTGTACGATCTTCACGAAATCCGCCTTTGAGTGAACTACGATCTCAATTGAATTCATCATAATATCTAAAAACATTGGCTCTTGAAGGAACTTCATCGCCAACTTTCAGCATGGATTATCTCAGCAACAGTGCATCAATGAACTTAAATCAATTTTTGGCGATGAAGTTCCATCAAGAGCTCGCGTTTTAATTATATTTTTTGGCCGAGATGCATATTTCAAGTGACTGTAAGCAATACAAATAGCAGTCGAATGTTCTGAAATCCTGAGTATGCATAACATCAAAAATGCTAAACTTTACGATAAAGTTGTGAGTTTCTAGATTGTAACTCTAGGGTTGCCAAATCCCGAAATATAAATACTTATATAAGATCCAAATTCGATGATTTCTAGATATGCCAAGAACTGCAAAAAGGTGATCCGATTTTTACTGCGAAGTGAAAAAATCAGATTGATCTCAAAAGTGTAAAATATAAGAAGCAGGCTGGATTTTACGCCGATTTCTATGAATTTTTACTAAAAATTTTTTTATTCTTCTGACGTGATTCTTTAATGAATATTCGCACTTTTAATAATTTTCAATTTAAAACTTAACGAATTGGAAGATGATCATCTAACGTTCAAGAAGATGCTATAAAAATTTGTCTTCAATGTGTTTGGTGCATTCAGCTATAATGCTTTGAGATATTTAAACTCTTTTCTTGGTCTCTGTTAGTTCTCTCCAAGTCCTACGAATTTTATTTTCCAATAAAAAGCGGGGTTTCAAAGTTTGCCTTAAACTTGATCCCTGATCAGCTAACAGCTTAAATATTAATAAAATCTCTATGTGGTCTTTTTATAGGGGTCAACACTTCGTTGAATTTATAATTCACAAATATTTACCATAAACATATACCCACTGTGCTGACAAATTGACGTACCGGTACAATATTTACCATAGTTGAATGAGGCAACAGGTGGCAGGTACTCGTACTAACTAACAGGGGTTGCTTCCCTTAAAATTGTAATAGAGTCGCTATGGCAACGTCACTGACCAAACAAATCAACTGCTCGAAAAAAATTAGTGTGTGAAAAGTTTTGATGAAGTTCACGGTACATTTTCCAAGATGCGCTTAAAAACTGAAATTTGCAAGCGAACATCGGTTAGTAATAATGTGGATTTTCGATTACGAAACTCGGCAACGCAAAGAACCACGAGTGGACACAAAGAGAAGGAAAATAATGAAAAGCCGAATATTATACCGTTGAGCAGTGTGGACTGGAGCAGCAATGAAGAAATCTACTTTGTCAGGTAGGAGCGACATGATATTGCTACAAATTGGTTGTAATGACTGAATTGGTATTTGACATTGGTTGCAATTGAATGTAAAACATTTCCTAAATAAATAGAGTCGATTAGGTAGTAATTGAAATCAAGCTGTAGTTGTTGTTACTCGAATAATTTTTCCTCTACCTGTCTTCTTGTGCTGAAACAGTGATGATCATCAGATCTACAAATGGAGCGCCGTCACGCGCGATTCAGTGGAGGTCGCCAAACTGCCGGATGACTTCATACCCACCGACTTGCATTGGCTCCTGCTGGGTGGACGCAGCAGCGGTGGCGGCAAGGGCAGTGATACGCTACTCATCTGCAGCAATGACGGCCGCTTCATCATACTGAACAAAAGCGCGCGCGTCGAGCGGAATATTTCAGCGCACAGCGCAGCGATAAGCACTGGGCGTTGGAGCCCGGATGGCGCAGGGCTACTCACAGGTACGCTTTTTCTCTTGAGTCCCTCATTTTGTAGCGATATTTCCTTCTTAATATAATATAAATTTGTAGCCGGCGAGGATGGCGTTATCAAGATATGGTCACGCTCCGGCATGCTGCGCTCCACTGTCATACAGAGCGATGAGGCTATTAGCTGTGCACGTTGGGCGCCCAATTCTACTTCGATCGTTTTCAGTCAGGGCTGCTATATGTCTATCAAACCGCTGGCAGCGAATAGCAAGTTAACAAGGGTAAGTGCAGCTAGTAAAAAATATAGTAAAATATGGGGTTAAATATGCGTAGAAGTACTTATCAGTAATATGTTTACAGTGGCGTGCTCATGATGGTCTCGTTTTATCCCTAAGCTGGTCCACGCATTCGAATATAATCGCCTCAGGTGGTGAAGACTTTCGCTTCAAGATTTGGGACGCACAAGGCGCTAATTTGTTCACAAGCTCCACGGAAGAATATGCTATTACTTCAGTTTGCTTCAATTCTGAGAAGGATGTACTTCTGGTGGGATCGTTTAATATGCTGAAACTGTGCTCCAGCGCTGGGGTAAGTAGTACCATTTGAACGGCGTGTTAAATTCGGCTGTTTTGGAGTGGTATCTCAATACATTCCACTGCACAATCTGGTCGCCTGTTAATGAAGCCATCTTCTACGTCTAAATATTTATAAGAACGCACATTGTCGTTATCCAGATATTTTCATTTCATTTGCCTTCTTCTGTATCTCTTCTACTCATCCAGTGGTCTTATAGCAGCAGTCGTTTCAGTGAGCCCGCTGTCGGTTCCTTCTACGCGATGTCTTGGTCATCGGATGGCACACAAGTGGCTTGTGGCACTTCGACTGGTAATCTCGTGGTTGGTTATATCGTTGAACGCCAATTGATCTCACGCAATCTGAAGGCGACAACCACGGGTCGCAAAACTATTGTTCTACAGGATATCACGAATAGTAGCAGCGATGTTTTAGACTTTCCCGAACGCGTCATTAATTTTGGTTTGGGTTATGGACACTTGATTGTAGCCACATCGAATCAATTGCATATTTATAATGAGAAATATATCAATACGCCGATAATTATCGATGGCAGGACAGACGTACGTGTGATTGAAGTGGGCAAGAAGTGAGTACGCTTGGCTCTTCCTTAAATATTTGCAGAACAATACTTTTTTTTGATACGCTGGCACTCTGACAGTCTGGCTTTCAGGCACTCTACATTCTTTTGTTGATTTAACTACTTTGGTATATCACGAACTCGAGTATTAACGTCAAACCTTTTTTGGCTTTAGATTCTTCATGGTCTTGGACGCCACATCGATTTGGGTGTACACTTATTCGGGACGCTTGCATTTGAATCCACGCTACCCCGGTTTACAAGCACAAGTGCCACTACTGACATGGCGCGCGATATCGCTCGGCCTAGATGTTTTAGCAATACGCGATAACTCTGATAACACCGGTGAGCAGTAGAAATATATTTAGCAATTTTTTCCAGTAACTACTATTTCATTTTCTTATGAAGTGATTCACATCTTCGATCTGGTGCCAGGCGCTTCACGGCAATATGAACCACATTCGATACGCGCTAAAACTCAGATTGCCGAGATCTCCGCATGTCGCGCCGGCACACTTGATGACCAATATGTCGTGCTAATCGATAATAATCGCGAATTGTACATCACCGAGACACGTAATTTGAATAGCAGTGCCGGAGCTGGCAGCGGTGGCGTAGGCGGCGGCAGTGGTTTAGGCGCAGTAGCTGGTGTGAATGTCAACGCCGAACGCGGCATAAACGGACGCATAAATAACAGTGGAGAAATTTACAAAATCGGCACACAAGTGACGACCGTTATGTGGGGTAGCGAGTCGAATATTTTGGTAGGTGTACACGATACCTGCTACAGCATTTGGTATTGTCCGGGCGAGGGTGCCGCTGATCCAACATTGATCGCGTTAACAACGGTCACCATAGATGCCACGTGAGTGAGTTTAAGTTACTGGGGGCCAGAAGGAAAGTAATATTTTAAATTTTAGTGAATTCGGTAAAAACATCACATTGGAGTCCTTCGAGGACGCCATCGTAACATTCCGCTGCGCCGGCGCGCTGCTGCCCATTAATGTGAATATCTATTGTGAAATTTTGCATCGCACGCTGATGGAGGGGCAGTGGCAACAGGCGTTAAAGATCTGCCGCCTGGTACAAAGTGGCAACCTCTGGGCGACGCTGGCGGCCATCGCAACGCGCAAGAATCAACTGCAGATCAGCGAGGAGGCATACTCGGCCGCACTACAGATCGACAAAGTCAGCTATTTGCAATACATAAAGGTACAGTTAAATGATTTTGATTGCTGCGGCTCAAAATTACGAAAACACTGCTTTTAGGAGTTACCTTCTGCAAGCCCAGAACAAATGGCGGAGAACTCGCTAATGCTCGGCCGTCTGATCGAAGCGGAGACAATTTTATTGCACAACAAGAAATTCTCTGAAGCTGTTGCGCTCTGCTTACGCATGCACAATTGGCAGCGTGCTCTGGAGGTGGCGCAGAAGCATGAACCGGAATTGTTGGATAAGGTGATCGAGCAGCGGCGCCGGTATTTAAAAGCTTTGCAACGTGATGAATGGGACGCGGTATTTTTGCCATTCCAATTGAAGGAGAATGACATAAGCGAATAAAGTTTTAGTATTAATAAAATGGCATCTGTTGGATATAATATTACCGGTTAGTCCAATAGTTTTTAGACTCTTCTTATGGCAAATTCACTCTTGCATGAAAACTTCGCAGCTTCCTTGATTTCTATCTCATTAGGTTAGGTTCCGTTGTTCCAATAGGTTGGGTTACGTTAAACTGGTAGGCCAATGAGTCACGCATGATCCACTTTTGACCCTTTCCGTTACAAAGTCCAAACAGAGTAGTCATCCTTTTATATGCCTGCTTTGCGCCAACAGATTCCTTGACCTCACTAACGATGTCTCTTCCTCATGTCGCTTATCGTGAAGCTGCAAATGCTTACCCCTTAGCCTTGCCAACGAAGGATAAGAAATGCTTCGTTGTTACCGGCTGGCTTCTCGATCTACGTCATTCTGCAGGCGTGTGCCGCTTCCAGAGTGTGAGCTTCCCATCATATGAGTGTGAGCTTCCCATCATGTTCCTATACCCCTTATATCCAGTAGCGGAAAGAACTTTGTATACATATTTCCGATTTATCGCTTTATACACAACGTTTTCAGTTTTGCACCCAGGTAGATCGTGCCATCGAGTTTTGATTTCCCTTGCCATGCTTCTGTCCAACTCATCATCAATGCATGGAGTTTCCAATGCTGATAACGTTTTCGTGTAACAGCTGTACTGCCAATCTAGTCCACTATCTCATTGACCTCGATGACTTTGTTATCTAGAAGTCAGCAGAAGGGAAGTTGCTTGGTTCTGGCAACCGTCACCTACGCTACATTGTTTCCCACGACACTTCTGACCGGTATGTAAAATGTGAATACAGCCCTGATGATACTTTGCTGTCCAGTTAGATGGTACTCTGGATTCACTGAAAGAACCCTCGAGGTTAAAACCATTTATAAATAAAAATTTATGTCGAATATATTAGTACAAAAATAGTCCGGAACAAAATAGCCAGAAATAATTCTTTTATTCTGTTCTGATTTCAACAACATATACAACTAGGTAATACAGATATGACTCCAATAAATTCTCAAGTCTAATTTACTAACTATATAAGTTGCGGGGATATTTAATATACGGGTGCCGGCATTGGTTTACCAGTAAGTCCGTGCAAAATATTTTTGGCGGCAAGAACTGCGATGTCGTCCCGTGTACGTTTGGTAGCCGAACCTAAATGAGGCATAAGCACTAAAGGAAGAAAAGCGAGGAAAACATTTAATTGATTGACGTTAATAGGGTAGAACATGTTTCGCATTTAGATAGAATATTTCAAATACGAATATGATTCTCAAAAATATTTTAGAAAGTGAGTAATGCTTCATTAAAAAGTATTATTGAACTACCTTAATAATTAAATAGATATGAAACTGTTTGAAACGAGGTGTAGAAAACTCACCAACATTTGGCAAACTCAACAGGGGATCATTCGGGGGCAGTGGTTCTGGGGTCATCGCATCCAGGCCGGCAGCGAAAATCTGATCTGTTTTCAGGGCCTCATATAAATCTTGGTGATTTACAATACCTAAAAATATTTCATTAAATCATAACACGAACGTCTAAGCAGCACATCACGTCTAACCTCCACGTGCAATATTCACCAGCACGGCACGGTTTTCTTCATTTTACCAAAAGCAGTGGCATTGAAAACACCAGCGGTCTCCTTAGTCAATGGTGAAGCAATAATAACGAAATCACTCTGGGCAAGCATGGTGTCGAAATCTACTTTCTTAGCATTGTACTTCTGCTCAATTTCCTCAGACACGCGACGACGAGTGGTGTATAGGACACTGTCGATGTCAAAACCGGATAGACGCTTGGCGATCGCCTGGCCGATACCACCAAATCCATAAAAACCCACTACCGAGTCGCGCAGATCCTGACCCAACATCCAGTTTAGAGTGTAGGTCTCCCAATTGTTGCTGTAATAAGAATAAGTAGACTATAAGGAAACACATTTATGTTATTGCTGAAACTTACGTTTCGATCTTCTGACGTCCATCGTGGAAACGACGCGCTGCTGCCAACAATAAACCAACCGCCATATTTGCCACTGCATCGTTTTGAACGCAAGGAGTATGACCCAGCAGTATCTTGCGTTGCTTAAACTCTTCCACGTCCACAAAATCAGTGCCCCCCGATCTAGTGGAGACCACTTTCAGCTGTGGACCTATGGCATCAAGTATACCTTTATCGAGGGGAAGATGCGTGGCCCATAATACAGCATGCACACCGTTGCATTTCTCCAGAATCTCCGAACGTATCGGCGGCACACTTTGGCAAAAGATTACCTCATAGTCACGCGACAATAAGTCAATAGCAGCCTGCGGAGTTAATGGATGTGTGACTAAAATTTTGAGCTTTTCACTTTGTTCTGGCATTTCCAACGCGTACTTCTTGTAGTCGTTAGTGATTCGGGTAGTGTTAGGTAAAGAGGAACTGTAGGAATGTATGAGGGAAAAAGGTAATGTTAAAAGATTTATGAAGTTCGCGCTTCACTTTAAGCGATTATTATGTTTATATATCAGATATCTTTAAAAGCACCAAGGGAGAGAATTATCTGTTAGAAAAATAAAAGGTGGAATCTGTTTTGCGCTCTAAGTTCTATTAGATCACTTGCATTACAAAGCACGATTCTGATGTTAAGAAATCTTAAACTTGAAATCATTTTTGTATCTCGATACTTCATCCGTGGTCTGCCATATAATTCAATTAGCGGAAGTATATTATGTAAAAACGTAATAACCTCAAACCAAAACACTATCCAAGACTTTGCTGAAAACTCACATTTATTTTTTTTAAGTAAGAAACGTTCCCAACCCAACCGAGTGACACCGCGTCCAGCGTAATACTAAAGTCACAGTAGCAAATCCACTAATTTAATTGTGCACTGTTTAAGCTGTGCACATTTAAGATAAAAGAGCGATTAGATATATACATATAGTAAGTACCTATCACTGATAACTATGCATAAGTGCAAAAAAATTTTCCCCCTTCTGCAAATTTGAAGCATCTACAGATTGGTTATCACTTCTACCGATTGACCGCTCAATCACCAATAATGTGTTTGTCTCCTTATATATGTACATATGCTTGGCAAAAAACTTTATTAGTTGGCTAACATCTGGCACAGGTGATTTGCTTATCAGTTTTAAAAATAGAAATCACCGTTGGAGTGTTTATGTAAACGTTACCCCCAACTATTTAAAGTTATGATAGTTCTCACCCAATGCTTTTGTGTGCTGTTGACTTTCTTCGTTATTTCCTTAGGTTTATCAGTTAACATTAATACCATGTTCAGACCGAAAATTTAAAAGATTAGATTATATTTAAGCATTTCATAACCCAACAGTGTTCTCACTGCCGTTAGAAAGATAAAAAAACAGCTGTTATTGTCATTCAAGAATTCACATCGCTTAATACTTATCAAAAGAAAAGATTGTCATATAGTATTTTGAAATAAAAAGACGGCTTTTTTTAATATTTTCCATATAATAGAAATAATGGATGCATTTTTTCATTTGTTAGGTCGATTTTCAGATGAAATTAGATTCATTGCTTTAAAAAAAATTTGTTTGTTTACATTTTTTTCCCTTTGTAGTGTCTAAATCAGCTGTGATAATGTAACAGATTTCCAGTGCTGACAAGTAGATTGCGCAAAATCAGAGTCGCACAGCGTGGATCAGTTTCAAATCATTTCAATGAAGTGATTTGGAACTGTCATTTTTGTATGGCGAAATCTTGATAAATTTTTAAGATTAGTGGTATAATCCATTCAACAGCCGAAGTCGTGTGATTAAGTGTCGGTCTGAACATGGTATAACATTCGAACATTAGTGAGATAAGAGAGCCAATTAGCTTAATGCCGTCAACAAAATCTTAGGTCAATCTGATATCAGTGAGAGTATAAACTGATGTAATAGCAGACTTGCCTTGTTGGAAAGAGGAAGTGTTTTAGTGGCTATACCATTCACATATGAATTTCACCACACTTACTATATAAATAGTACGACGGCATTAAAAGCTAAAATAGTAACCTCTTGGAACACGCATATAAACTCATCTTGTAATCTCGATAGTCATTATACTGCAAAGAACAGTTCAACAAACATAAACATGATTTTGTCTTTGCTTTTACGAAAATATAAAGCAATGGTTGAAAACTAGAAGATTGAGCTGCAAAGCTAAAGTATCCCAATTATAATTGGCCGGACCTGACCCAATAGGCTGAGACAGTGCTTGGTAAGTCATGCAATCCAGAAAGAATAAGAAAGATTCTACTCAAAGCTAATTGTCATGGTAGGACAGCTCGAAACAAACTGTTTATTACTAAGGACTCCAATGCTACCATTCACAAAACGTTTTTTAATCTGTTTCCATGTTTATTTTCTTACTTATTGGAGTAATTATCTATTGTCTACCTATTTCGACCGAAATACTATGTAACTAAGTGAAATGAAAATTGGTTGTTACAACTTACTGAACTTATTCAACTCGAATAAGATAAGGCGGTTTCAAACACTTTTTTTTATTCATATGATTTACTAAAATGAACTTATACTTTTCAAATTTTTTGTACAAAAAAATATAAAATTTTTTCTCCAATCATACAGCTATGAAAATACAATGTTTCTACTTTGACTGTGTTATAATATAAGTAGTGACAACTTAGGTGCACCCACTTTTGGTGAAGGGCCCTGTCTATCTTGTTCATATGCAGTATGTACATGTCTAGCAATTGGCATGCCATTCATGATTTTGCGATTAGGTTTTTCATAGAATTTGCACTGCAAAAAAGAAAGTGTCACTCGCAAGTGTTCAGTAATTTTCCTGGTTTACGGCTAGAAAGGCGACCTTAAAAAAATCATTTCAATGCATTCGAAAACTGAATGACATTTTCCAAATGCTGTGCTATAGTAAAATGTTATACACCTATTCTAAAATTTTTTTATTTTTAAAAATCTCTTAATTTGCTTCGTATATCTCATGGATCCATCGACTGCGGTAGTCGCCGTTACCAAAAGCTCGTAACATCAACTCATCAGATATTGTCATCGTCCATTCCTGTGCACCATAAAGCAGGACGCGGATGATGAGTAACTTTAGAGTTTGCTCTTCGTACGTCGTGAGAGGACTTTACTTCTCAATTGTCTACTCTTACAAGCTACATGCGTGCTCTGTCTATTGGATTTCGAGGCTGACATTATTGTTAGTGTTAATGCTGGTTCTAAGTTGGACGAAATTATATACGACTTCCAAGTTATGACTGGCAACAGTGACGTGGGAGCCAAGTCGCGAGTACGGCGATTTTTTTGATGACATTTCGTCTTGCTCTCGTTAGTGAACAACGTCTGATTGTGTTTTACGTGGGATCCTGCTGTCGACAGCTTAACTCCACAGTGCTCAAAAGCACAACGGATCAATACAATGCGTCGATCAGCGCCCTGAAAACTGGGTAACGATTTTCAGTACCAATTGGCAATGTGGCATGGACACACTAACCACTTTGGTAGGGCTCGAGGCCCATCTAAAACCTCTGCCGTACTTTGGGTCCGGCACCCGGTTGCAATGCAACTCCACATTCGACTGACAAGGTCAGTCCACAGCCACCACGAGGGGCCAAACCCAATTAGCAGACTGTAGCGAACTCCAGGGGCTACTGCTCCCCGTGGTACCAGGTTAAAGTCTTTGGTATGACCTTGTAGCCGAAGCTACGACCAGTTGAGCTTCCATACAGCCCTAGACTGGTGACCAGGATCTTAGTCGCCTCTTACGACAGGCATGCCTTACCGCGGGTATATTCGGTTTCCCCTCGAACCCGGAGGGGTCCCCCCTACCCGCAGGGGGACTCGTTAGTGAACAGACCCATTTCAACAAAGGAGCCCAGGAGAAAGCAGAACTAATGGCGCAGTTGTTGAAGCCAACGGTATCAATATAATCGGAGAACGCCAGCAGTTGTAGACTCGTGTAGAAGATTGTTCTGCAGCTCTAATTATCTTCTCCAAGAGTAGATTGAAGAAGTCGCACGATAGGGTGTCGCCTTATCTGAAACCTCGTTTGGTATCGAACGGCTCGTTGGCATTGCGCAAAGTCACTTTACAGAGCCGTATTGGTTTTGCAGAGATACCAATATCATTCAACTTTCTGCAGCTATCGGAGCGTAGACAAGCGACTTCACATAACTCCACAAAAATTTGTCTCCTCCCAAAAGACTGTGTTAAATAATCGATTAATGATTCGATTAATCAGAACAGGAAATTCGATTCAATTAAATCGGTTTTTGAAAAAAAAACTTAATTAATGATCTTCAATTCATTAATCCTGCCATTCCTGCTATAGAGACTGTATGAGAATGTGAGAAACAAAATTATGTGAAAAACTGAAGATGTGAACGATGAGAGCTACGCCCTATAACGTCAAGAAAAGATGAAAAAATTATTATAGTGAAGAAAATAGTAGTGGTCATTCGACGACTGGAAAATTTAGAAAAATTGCTGAGAAACTAAACATTTCTATTCGCTCGTGCCATTCGATTTTGACCGATGGTTTGGGAAAAAGCGTGTTTTGTGCCAAAATTGTTCACTCGACATTGCTCAGGAGATGTTGGACTCAGTTCGCGACGATCCAGATTTTGTCCAGAGGGTGGTAACCGGTGACGAATCAAGGGGTTATGGTTAAAACGTGGTAAACAAAGCTCATTCATCCCAGTAATAGTTGACGCATGACCCAAGACCGAAAAAAATGCGTCAAGTTTGATCGAATGTGTAAGGTTTGCTAGCAGTTTTCTAAGACTGCAAGGGCGCTGCGTTTCCTGAGTTTTTCCCTAGGGGTTGTACGGTGAATAAGGAATGCTGTGCAAGTTGCAATTGGCACGTAGAAATCTGTCAGAAATTCTCGGATTTGTGGAAAAGTCAAAATTGGCTTTTGCCCCATGATAACGCCTCTGCTCACGCATCGTTGCTTGAGCGCGAATAACAAAAACAACACATTTATGGTGTCGCAGCCATATTTCCCATACTGGTCCTTTGTGACTTTTTGTGGTTCCCAAAACTGAAGAGGCCCATGAAAGGATGACGCTACGTTATGACTGAACAGGTAAAAACTGCATCGAAGGAGGAGCTAAACATATTAACGAATAAATACCATGATTATCAATTTTGTCCTATTCAAAGTAATAACTAGCAACGGTTTTTCCAATCCTCAAAGCACTTAAAACAGCAATTTTTTGTGATCTTGTTTAGCTCCTCCTTCGATGCAGCTTTTACCTTCCTTGAGAAATTCAAAAATCGCAATACTTTTTGAACAAACCTACGTTCGTGTGGCGTGCGATTCCTGCCAACCCTGTAAACGCTTCGCATTAGCTTAACTTATACCGCTAAAAGCCGAAGAAGCCCACCACAGAGCCACGCAACTCTTGACCCGTCAGCCACTTGATGCGCTCCGTACGCCAAAGAGAATTTTAAAGAGAAACATGTGAAAACGCTTGACTCGTGCAACAGTTCTTTTATAAAAAAGTAATTAAGGTTGGCAATGCTAGCATTAGTTTGATAAGCTTTGAAAGTTTTGCTCGCTGTTAAATGTTATCAGCTGTTAAATCAGCTGTTAAATCAGCTGGCGGTAGGTACACCGGGCTGGGGAAACATAAATGCTTATCAAAACAACAACTCCTCAAACATTTGTGTACACACTTCTCCCTGCCCTTTCTGCATTTATCGTCGTTACTTCTGCCCATCCGGATCGCATGTGATGCCAATAAGTTGTGGCCTGTGAGTGTAAAGCATGTGTTCTTTTCTACAGGGCTATTGCATATATCTATCTGTCAGTCCTTAATAATTCCATTGTATATCGGTAGCATGGCACTTTTTGCAATATCATCACCTATTTTGTTTCGCAAAATTCCATTGTAGCCCGGATATTAGTATACTCGTTTATTCTGCCTTTCTGATTTTCGGCAGCCACCTACGTTCGAGGATATTCTCTGACGTAATGTGATGCGATATTATTACTTTAATTGCCGCATATTGATCGTCTTTTTGTTATTTTCTGCGTTGTCAGCTATCTCAGTTGGGAGAGCGAGAATTACAACAAACTCAACACCGTCACTACATACTACTCACCTTAGTACTTGTATTTTCTACCTATAACATGAAATGAAGTATGGACAAAAGTAATCCTTTGAGCTAAAACATCTTAGAACAACATGTACAACTATGTACATATGTGATGTAGATTTGTCTTTATTCAAATGTCAAGTTTAAATTAATATTTCCACAAGTTGCATGGGCATGGCAGTGTCATTTAATAAGCGGGTGCCGGCATTGCTTCACCAGCAAGTTGGTGCAAAATATTTTGAGCCGCAAGAATTGACATATCGTCCCGTGTCCGCTTGATAGCCGAACCTACATGTGGCATAACCACTGAAAGAAGAGAAGCGAGGAAAACATTTAATTGATTCAAGTTAAGAGCATAGGACATATTCTACATATATGTTAGAATATTTCCAATACGAATAAGATTGTCATAAAAAAAAAGTTAGAAAGTGAGTAATGCCTCTTAAAAGATATTCCTGAACTAATTTTATAAATAAATACTGGTATATGTGAAAATGTTTGATAAGAGGTCTGGAAAACTCACCAACATTTGGCAAGCTCAATAGGGGATCATTCGATGGCAGTGGTTCTGGTGTCATCACATCCAGACCGGCAGCAAATATCTGATTTGTTTTCAGGGCCTCATATAAATCTTGCTGATTTACAATACCTAAAAATATTTAATTTATTTAACACGAGATCTTCTAAGCACTACATCACCTCTTACCTCCACGTGCAATATTCACCAACACGGCGGTTTTCTTCATTTTACCAAAAGCAGTTGCATTGAAAACACCAGCGGTCTCCTTAGTTAATGGTGAAGCAATGATAACGAAATCACTCTGAGCAAGCATGGTGTCGAAATCTACTTTTTTGGCATTGTACTTCTGCTCAATTTCCTCAGACACGCGACGACGGGTGGTGTAAAGGACACTATCGATGTCAAAACCGTACAGACGCTTGGCGATCGCTTGGGCGATGCCACCAAATCCATAGAAACCCACTACCGAGTCGCGCACATCTTGACCCAACATCCAGTTAAAAGTGTGGGTCTCCCAATTGTTGCTGTAATAAGAATAATTATAAAATTAGGCAAACACATTTATGTTGAAACTTACGTATCAATCTTCAAGCGTCCTTCGTGGAAACGACGCGCTGCTGCCAACAATAAACCAACCGCCATATTTGCCACTGCATCGTTTTGAACATATGGTACATGACCCAGCGGTATCTTGCGTCGCTTAAACTCTTCCACGTCCACAAAATCAATGCCCGCAGATTTAGTAGAGATCACTTTCAGCTGTGGACCTATGGCATCAATTATTTCCTTATCGAGCTTTAGGTTCGAGGCCCACAATACAGCATGCACACCCTTGCACTTCTCCAGAATCTCCGAACGTGTCGACGGCACACTTTGGCAAATGATTACCTCATAGTCTCGCGACAATAAGTCAATAGCAGCCTGTGGAGTTGCTGGATGTGTGACTAAAACTTTCAGTTTTTCACTTTGTCCTGGCATTTCGTGCTTTTTTAGTCGTTAGCGGATTTTTGAATTATTTGTGATTCAGTAAATCTTGGGTGATAAGCAATTGATGAAATAAATATATTTAAAAAAAATGCAATTTTAAAAGTTACAACTACAGTGCATTCAAAAAATAACGTTTTTCTGTTCCAAAGTACAGGTAGCGTTTATTGATATCAGATGGCAGCTAACCAGACATTGAGGAAAAGGCAATTAGAATTCTAACATAACCGACCATAAGTTTTACTAGATATTCTACTGTATTTTTGCAGTGCTAAATATTGACAAACAAAAAAGAGAGTGTATTTTCTGTTCGCAAAATAAAAGAGCGAGAAGAGGATGGATGTATTGTGCTCAGCGTGCTCAGATCACATGCATTACAAAGCACGATGTTGATGTTGAAAGTATTTTAATATCTCGATACTTCAATCGTGATTTAAGCATAACTCAAATAGGGGAATTATAGTATGTAAAAACGTTATCACTGGAAACCAAAACACTTCCCTAGACTTTGTTGAAAACTCACATTTATTTTTTTGAAGTAAAAAACGTTTCCAACCCAAACCGAATGGTACCGCGTCTAGCGTAATACTAAAGTCACGGTAGCAAATTTTACTAATTTAATTGTGCGCTGTGGAGAGGCCAGACACTTTTAAGATAAAAAACGATTACATATATACATGAGTACCAATACTGATAATTACGCATAAGCGCGAATAAATTTTACCACTTCTGCAAATCTTCGTTGTCATTTCTATCGGCACATTGCTAAATTATCAGGAATATGTTTGTCGCAATGATAAGTGACATATCTCTTTACATACTACATATACATATATACGCGACGAAAACCTTTGAGCAATATCACGACAGGTGGTTTACCGTTAGACAAACAAAAATATAGTTTTGTCTTCGCAAATACGAGATTATGAAGTATTAGTTGAAAACCAGGAGATTGTGCTTTAAACGTGACGTATCCAAAATAAAGCCCAATACTTCCAATTATAATCCCTATTTCCCTAACTTCTTCTTCTTCTTAATTGGCGTAGACACCGCTTACGCGATTATAGCCGAGTTAACCACAGCGCGCCAGTCGTTTCTTCTTTTCGCTACGTGGCGCCAATTGGATATTCCAAGCGTAGCCAGGTCCTTCTCCACTTGGTCCTTCCAACGGAGTGGAGGTCTTCCTCTTCCTCTGCTTCCCCCGGCGGGTACAGCGTCGAATACTTTCAGAGCTGGAGTGTTTTCGTCCATCCGGACAACATGACCTAGCCAGCGTAGCCGCTGTCTTTTAATTCGCTGAACTATGCCAATGGCGTCGTATATCTCGTACAGCTCATCGTTCCATCGAATGCGATATTCGCCGTGGCCAACGCGCAAAGGACCATAAATCTTTCGCAGAACTTTTCTCTCGAAAACTCGCAACGTCGACTCATCCGTTGTTGACATCGTCCAAGCCTCTGCACCATCTAGCAGGACGGGAATTATGAGCGACTTATAGAGTTTGGCTTTTGTTCGTCGAGAGAGGACTTTACTTTTCAATTGCCTACTCAGTCCGAAGTAGCACCTGTTGGCAAGAGCTATCCTGCGTTGGATTTCCAGGCTGACATTGTTGGTGGTGTTAATACTGGTTCCTAAATAGACGAAATTATCTACAACTTCAATGTTATGACTGTCAACAGTGATGTGAGTGCCAAGTCGCGAGTGCGACGACTGTCGAAAGCTACTTTGAAATCGACGAAGAGGTGGTGTGTGTCGATTCTCCTTTCACGGGTCTTTTCCAAGATTTGGCGCATGGTGAATATCTGGTCGGTTGTTGATTTTCCAGGTCTGAAGCCACACTGAGGTCCTATCAGTTTGTTGACGGTGGGCTTTAATCTTTCACACAATACGCTCGATAGAACCTTATATGCGATGTTGAGGAGACTAATCCCACGGAAGTTGGCGCAGATTGTGGGGTCGCCTTTCTTATGGATTGGGCATAGCACACTTAAATTCCAATCGTTGGGCATGCTTTCGTCCGACCATATTTTACAAAGAAGCTGATGCGTGCTCCTTATCAGTTCTTCGCCGCCGTGTTTGAATAGCTCGGCCGGCAATCCATCGGCCCCCGCCGCTTTGTTGTTCTTCAGGCGGGTAATTGCTATTCGAACTTCTTCCTGGTCGGGCAATGGGACGTCTGCTCCAACGTCATCGATTGGGGAATCGGGTTCGCCTTCTCCTGGCGTTGTGCATTCTCTGCCATTCAGCAGGCTGGAGAAGTGTTCCCTCCATAATTTAAGTATGCTCTGGTCATCGGTCACTAGATCACCTTTGGGGTTCTACAAGAGTATGCTCCAGTCTTGAAACCTTCTGTAAGCTGCCTCATTTTTTCGTAGAATTTTCGAGCATTACCCCTGTCGGCCAGCTTATCAAGCTCTTCATACTCACGCATTTCGGCCTCTTTCTTTTTCTGTCTGCAGATGCGTCTCGCTTCCCTCTTCAATTCCCTAACACATACTATTTCCCTAACACATACTTTTAATTAGTTACCAAGGCCGGTAGAAGTTCTGTATTGTAGATAAACGGAATCAGATAAGTTCTTTTCTGCGACAGGGTGAAAGTGGATGAAATCGGATAATAACCCTTGTCATTACTCATTTAAGGGTTTTGATTTATCAAAATAAATCAATAATTAATTACGTCAGAGACATTAGATTTTACCTGAGAGATGTCAAAATTGGGAATGGGCGTGGCACCGCTCACATATGTATAAGGGAAATAACATATCTCCGGAACTATTGGACATTTCAACCAAATTTGGTACATAACCGAATTCGTACAGTGTGAAATTGGGCTTCCCCTATAGCATAATTATATCTGATTCTTACACTTTTCAGTAAATGAAGCACCAAATGTATAGTACACATATCCGGACAAAACCTTGCACAATCAGTGCTTTGAGGTATACAACCTTAAACTTTTAATTTTTCAAAATCCTACCATAACTATTCAAACCGCGATATACCGGAAATGTGTACCCCGGAGCGTATGATTGACATTTTACCGCAGATATCGGTCAACGTGTGAGATATACATATATAAGGAGGGAATCCTTCACTTAGTGGTTTGTATGTTAGTGAAACTTTAAGTGGAACAGTTTTCTTCAAAATTACAAATTTATATTAATAGCTTAGTGCTGCATAAGAATAGAGTTGTCTAGATCTTGGCCTAACCCTCATATTCCTAATATAATGAATACCGATCCTCCATCGTTTCGCAACATTTTTAAGATAAATTTAAGCCAACACCTGAAGCTATTCCTACGGCTTTGACCCTTGAAAGTTTCAATAGTAAAAAATGTGTGTTTACACCCGAACTTAGCACTTCCTTACTTGTTTATATAAATTTCTTCAATTTTATTTCAAGTATTATATGTAGAAGACTACAATAAATGCGAATAAGTACATAAACGCAGACATATGTACATAAATATATTTAAAAGCATTTAGTAAGCGGGACAAACCATCGGTTTACCCTCCAGGGCATTTAGTATATTATTCGCAGCTGTCAATGCCATTTCAGAGGTCGTCTGCATTGTCTGGGTGCCCAAATGAGGAATGACGACTGTAAAGAGATGGAAAATATTTAAATAAACCATTAATCTTTAAAAAACTTTAGTTCAACTGTAGAGACTGTATCTAACTTTTACAAATTTTTGGGTTACACTAGATTTTTTTTCTTTATTTCAATTCTATAATTTTAATGCATAATTTAATGGCCTTACCACAATTTGGCAGCTTCATAAGGGGATCATCTGCAGGAAGTGGTTCAGGTGTCATTACATCTAAGCCGGCAGCAGCAATTTCACCACTTTTCAATGCGTCAACGAGCGCTGACTGTACAACAATGCCTAAATGCCGAATGTTATAGTTATAAATAATAAATACCGTTATACTATAAATGTAGGTTTAATATGCCTTTTCTCACTCACCTCCTCTGCCAACATTCACGAAAACACAATTGGATTTCATTTGTTTAAAAGCGTCGGCATTGAATTTTCCACGCGTCTCCGCCGTCAATGGGCAAGTGACCACAAGAAAATCACTTTCGCGCAGCAGCTGCTCGAAAGGCACATGAATGGCGCCAAAGGGATTTTCGTGCGTCGAACGTGTGTGGTATATGATTTTCGCTGCCTCCCAACCCTGCAAACGCTTCGCAATAGCCTGACCTATACCGCCAAAGCCGAAGAAGCCCACCACAGAGCCGCGCACCTCCTGACCCATCAGCCAGTTGATGCGCTCCGTGCGCCAAAGAGAACTGTAAAGAGAGGAATGAGAATAATATTTACTCAAGTAACAGTTCTTTTATAAAAACAAAGTTAGTGTTGGCAATGCCAGCATTAGTTTGATAAGCTTTGAAAGCTTGGCTCGCTGTTGAATGTTAACAGTGCTGTTAAATCAGCTGGCGTCATACATAACTTGCAAACATAAATGTTTACAAAAAACACAACTCCTCAAATATTTGTGTACTCACTTCTCAATCTCCTGCCGTCCGGCTTGGAAATGCCTGCCGGCAGATATCATCAATCCAATGGCCAAATCTGCCACAGAGTTTTTCACTATGCCTGGAGTGTGCCCCAATGGCATTTGACGACGCTTGAATTCCGCAAGATCGACGTAATCAATACCCGACGACATAGTGGAAACCGCTTTCAATTGCTTGCCGGCGGCGTCGAGTATCTCGGCATTGAGCGGTTGGTAGTGCGCCCAGAAAATGGCATCCACTCCGGGTAATTTGCCTATTATTTCGGCACGCGACGGCGGCACACTCTCGCACACTATTGCTTCACATCCGCGTTGTTGGAGCAGCTCCAAGGCTACTTTGGGTACCTGCGGATGGGAGACGAGTACTTTGTGTAGACGTCGCGTTGGGCTGGCCATTTTTTATGAATGATTGTTTTCGCACCTTTGTATGTCCACCGTAGGAAATAGTTCGGGCGACACTAAGCCCACTCAAGCGCAATAAGCTTTCATGTTGATCTATTCTAATATTGCCCATGCAAATACATACATACATACATACTGTTACAAACAGACTTTTGGAACAGTGGTGGCCAAGGAGAGGTGATAAATATTTATGACTGAAAGTTGTTAGCTACATATGTATGTATTAAGTATTATCATTAAGTTGCAAATATTACAGTATATATATAAGTATGCATATTAGGATGGGTCAAAACAATAAATAATACTTTTAATTATTTTCCTTAGATACTAAAAAATAATAGAGCTCTTCCCACCAACACCGCTGGAATAAAGTTTTTCGAAGATTTCTTTAGCAACGGTGAAAATGGGTTAAATCAAATGATAAACACCCCAACTCCCCATATAACGGTTATGGTGAAATCTCCAAAAAGAACGATTACTCAATAAATAATTCCGTCAGAGACGCTTAATTATATATTCGAGACTGTATGGAAGAGTTACATAGGAGTCGGTATCAAGATTGGACAACGCCACCGTTAACTCTTTTCGTTACGTGTCGGTAACGTCGGCTGTCAATAAGCAAGCTATGCGATTCTTATGAAAAAAAAACATTTGAAAATAAACAGAGCAACCGTCGATTACAGTTATGAAAGTTTAGTAAAATTCGTGAACTTCACAGTCGTGGTTGTGTGTGCTAATTTTATCTTCCCTTGTGAGCATAAAATAAATATTGTGGTTTAATTTTGTGCAAATTGCGTACTTTGTTATTAACAAAAAAAAAAGTAAAATCTTTTAAAACTTTTAAGTAAATTAGACCTATTCAAAGTGGTTAGCAGCGGTAACCACCGTGCGGTAAGTGGCTAAATTATGAGAAAGTTCACGGTGAAGTCCAAGGTAGAATAAATTTACTCTTGTTAGGTAAAATGGCCAAGAACAAGTTGTCGGATCGGGAAATTGAAGCATTCTTGTTTGAAGATATACCTTCAGACATTGATAGCTGTGCAGGTGGAGATCTGTCTGATGAGGATGATCAATGGGAAGAGGAGTCTCCTTTATTAGACCAGAATCTTCTTCGGTCAGATGACGAGTTTGATTCTGGCGATGAAATTCCATTAGCTCAGCTACTTGGAAGTAATAAACCGGCTAACCAAGTTGCTCCGCTACCATTTCATTCATTGCAACCTCCCAAATGGAAGAAAGCGTATACAATTTTGGATCCTGATAACTTTGAGCCTTCATCTCATTTGCCGGACGAAATATATGATTTAGTAATGAGCCATAGTGTGACTCCTCTCAAAAATTTTAATTTACTTTGGACGGATAACATTATGCAACATACTTATAGTATTTCACACGAACCAATATGCTCAACAAAAGGGAGTTTCTTACAATCCAGTCAGTGTAGAAGAGATGTCCCATTTAATAATGGGCATAAAGAAAAGTCCAAGTTATAGAGACTACTGGTCATCCTCACCTGATTTGCATGACGAATATATATCACATTTCATGCCATTCAACCGTTTTGCATGGATTCTTGGACACTTACATTTAAATGACAACAATCTTTTGCCTTCACGGAACGATCCGAATTATGATAAATTATATAAGGTGCGCCATTTTATAGAAATGCTCCGAGAATCTTCCAAAAAAGTTTACAACCACTCTGAAAAGATCGCTATCGACGAGTCAATGATCAAATTCAAAGGTAGAAGCAGTCTGAAGCAATATATGCCGAAAAAGCCTATTAAAAGGTGGTACAAGGTATGAACAAAGTGTGCTTCTTCAGGATATTGTCTGGATTTCAATATATATGCAGAAAAAATCGGAAATAAGGTGGAAACTAATTTAGGAGGCAATGTCGTAAAAACATTTTGCGAGGGACTGGAAAACAAGAACCATAGAGTATATTTCGACAATTATTTTAATAGCTACGAGCTCCAGGTCGATTTACGCATAAAAAGACATATGCATATGAAACAGTAAATGAATCGCGTAAACACCTTCTAAATTTGAAGCCAGATAAGCAACTAAAGCGCGGCGAGTTCGATTATCGAGTCAGTGATAATCAAATGGTTTCATTTCTGAAATGGAAAGATAAGTAATCTTAAGTAATTTCCACGATCCTAGAAATAAAGTTTGTGTACGAAGAACAGAAAAAACTGGGGAGAAATTGGAAGTGCCTTGCCCTCTAGCATTGAAAGATTATAACGAAAACATGAACTTCGTAGATAAATTCGATCAATTGAAGGGTAGCTACGCGATTGATCGAAAATCTAAAAAGTGGTGGCACCGCATATTCTTTCATTTTTTAGATTGCACAGTGGTAAATGCGTTCCTAATTTATAAAGAGTGCCAAAAAGACGAAACATCAGGATTAGATGAACTGTGCCTCAAGGACTTTAGACGCCAAGTTTATCAAGATCTCCGCAAATCTCTGGCAAATCTTCACCTAAATGTGCTTCTATCAAGCGCAAACACGAGTTACCTGAATCAATACGACTTGCTGAAGGTAACCATCAACCCATAAGAGGTACTAAAAGGCGATGCAGTGCATGTAGCACGAAAAACAAACCAGTACGCACAGTATGGAGCTGAATAATATGCCAACCTCTTACCTCTTAGCTACAGGGAAGGAAAACAATGTTTTAATAATCACCATCGTCGTTTGTAATATAATGTATTTTATTGTTTTAAATAAAGAAAAAAAAAACGAAAAATTTGAACACTTATTTTACAGTGGTTACCATAAGTAACCACCTTATAACGGACCCCCTCCCCCCTGACGTACAACAAAAAAAGTTGCAGCTATCTCTTAATTTGACCCTCCTAACAAGAGTATGCTAGAATATGTGTTTCTAGCCTTGCCAGATAAAACCCGTGACGTAAAGAGTTAAGGGGAAATCCTATACCTCTTGAACGAATTGACTAAATTAAACCAAATTTACTGCATTACATTTTTTACCATGTCACGTTGTGAAAATGAAAGAAATCGGACAACAACCACGCCTACTCCCATATATAGAAATTTTAAAAATTCTATGAATCTTTACTTTACAGAATATAAATCCAGCTCCAAAATGAGAATTAAATTTAAAGCAAATAAAGCCTCTGAGGTATGTCATTTCACGTTCAAAAATAATTGAAATCTGACCAAGAGTTTCAAGTACTCAGGTACCGAACATGTGGATCTTCGTGAACATTGAAGTATATCATTGAAATTCGGAAAGGATCATTTTCTCATATTAGTGTGCCCTTGAGTTCTAGCAGCGTAAAATCGAGTCAATACTAACATTAACTACATATACCTGATATAAAGATTTTCAAACTTCCAGTTGGTTTATAAAGTGTATCCCCATACATGTTAGATATCTATTTCTCATAACACAATGTCTTTAGGTTTAAAACGAATAAAACCGAGTCAATACTACCCCTAGCTAGCTTATACCTAATTTAAGATGTTTGACTTTATACCGTATATATTGGTCAATATGTAATGTTTTTTAAGAAAATTTAGTGAAAATTTAATCCTGTATATACAATTGTTTAATACCGAAAATGTGAGAAATTGGTCTACGAAACCCAGCAGACTTTATGCCCAATATTTCGGTCAGTGTGTGAATCTAGTGCTCCTATAACCCCAATATATGCCATATAATGAATTCCATCCACATTGTACTTCCTGCCTTTATAGCGTTTATGTCGGTTATTATGTCAAGTATATTAACGAAATTACGTGGATAGTTTCTCTGAATACGAACGAAATTTGTCCGGATCTTGGTCTTAACCTCAAATCCTTACTGATTTTTGATAAACAATTATAATTGCTTTTAAGTCACATGACATCCATTCTACTTGACTAAGAATACCATATACTATATGCAGTTGGTTTTAAAGTTTTGAAACATCTGCTTGTGTAATTTCGAAAGATTCTGCAAGCTCTTCTTTTGTTCGACAGCAATCTTCATCTTCATCGCAATGCTGCCAGTTCCTCTTCTTCGAAATCAATCACCACTTTTAAATGCTGCAGGCGACTAGAGCCAACAGAAGGCGTTGAATCTCAGCTGGGAACTGTTTCATAGTACAAAGTATTGAGGAGCAACACAATGTAAACCAATTTTTCAGCCAGAAGGATTGACATATCTACATAATTCAATGAAAAACAAAAAAAACGCAGCTATAATACCTTTCTTAAATAGAAAAAATGCCTTACATTAATTTCATTCCCCCAAAAGTTAAAAGTTATACATTATTTCCATCATAAGTAACACTACGCAAAGAAAAAATACAAAATTATATAGTTCACTCCCCAAAATACTCTGGATCAGCCCCTGGAATAAATCGTCTCAGCTCATTATTTATATATAGTATGTACATTAGATCGGGTCGATTTACAGGGAGCCAAAGAACTAAAAAATCGCGTATGAGGGAGCATGACCCATAAAACATTGGATCATGCTGACCACCCTTGTCCAAGATATTATGGGCCTTAAACCGGTTTCGATCAAGAGATTTTTAAAGCGAAGTACCTGTCTAGTAGAATTATAATTGTAATTAGTTATATACCCATTATCATTTTCCTAATCTTATCATATAATTAATAAGTTTTCTTCTTGTGTTAACATTTATTGCAATTAGTTGATTTGTATACATTTAGAATTATGTTTGAGAGTTTTGTCCTACCAAGCGATCTGTTAAGAGATTAGTATGCGGGCGAGAACATTGGTTCCCCTGCGAGTCCGCGCAAGACATTATGCGCTGCTATCGTACCCATATCGGTCCGGGTGCGGCGGGTGGCGGAACCCAAATGCGGGACGAGCACTGAAAGAAAAAATGAAAGTTAATAAATCAAATTGAGAGCCAAACTGCCACTAAAAAATGGGTTCACAATATGTATGTATTATAAGCAAAAATATCATTTGAGACAGAAACTCGATAACAATCTACAACCAAAGCAAACGCCTGCGTCATTAAGAAATTAAAACAAAATTAGAGAAAAGAAATGTTATGAGCGTGTTTGTTGACATTTTGACCTTGGTCGATTAAAATCATTAAAAATTTAACACATCAAAGCGAGAACAACTATGACACCAAAGGAGAGATACCGAAGTGAGCACCTAAAAGCGAAAGCAATTGATAAGATTGTGGCGGAGCAAAATTAAGGAAGCTTGTCTTTCCCAAAACACTGTTATCTGCTAAGCAAAAAAAAAGCAAATTTACAGGTAAACACATCTTATCAACGCTTTCAGGTTTGAACACTTGAGTTTGTATTAGAATTTACGAATTCCAGACACATAGACATTTCTGGAAATTTATTAACCCTTTACATATTTTATAGCCTTTACTTACCAACATTTGGCAGAGTCAGGAGAGGATCATTTGGTGGCAGTGGTTCCGGTGTCATCACATCCAGGCCGGCAGAGAATATCTGATTTGTTTTCAAAGCCTCATATAAATCTGGCTGATTAACAACACCTAAAAGTATTTAATTTATTTAACACGAGATCTCCTAAGCACCACACACATCTTACCTCCACGTGCAATATTCACCAACACGGCGGTTTTTTTCATTTTGCCAAAAGCAGTGGCATTGAAAACACCAGCGGTCTCCTTAGTCAATGGTGCAGCAATGATAACGAAATCACTCTGGGCAAGCATGGTGTCGAAATCTACTTTTTTGGCATTGTACTCCTTCTCGATTTCCTCATCAACACGACGACGGGTGGTATACAGGACACTATCAATGTCGAAACCGGAAAGACGCTTAGCGATCGCCTGGGCGATACCACCAAACCCATAGAAACCCACTACCGAGTCGCGCAGATCCTGACCCAACATCCAGTTAAGAGTGTAGGTCTCCCAATTGTTGCTGTAATAAGAATAAGTATACAGTGAGGTAAACACGTGTCTATTAAGTTCAAACTTACGTCTCGATCTTCTGACGTCCTTCGTGGAAACGACGCGCTGCTGCCAACAGTAAACCAACCGCTATATCAGCAACAGCATCATTGAGCACAGTTGGGGTGTGGCCCAGCGGTATATTGCGTCGCTTAAGCTCTGGTACATCCACATAGTCAATGCCAGCAGACATGGTGGATATCGCTTTCAATTGTGGACCGGCGGCATCCAATGCCTCTGCGTTGAGCTTCTCATGACCACCCCAAAGGAAGGCGTGCACACCCTTGGCTTTCTCCAAAATTTCCGAACGATTTGGTGGTAAGCTCTGCACGACGATTACCTCACAGTCGCGCTGCAACAATTCGATAGCCTCTTGTGGCACTTGGGGATGTGTGACAAGAATTCGGAATTTTCCTTCTCCGCCGGACATTTTGCCTGCATTTTTAGCGATTGAGTTGTCAGCCGTCGTTGTCGAGGAGATGGCGACGACGAGTAGTGCGGTGAGCATTAAAAGTTGAAAAATAGAAAAATGTCGTGTAAGCATTTTGCGTTTACAAAAGTCAGTGTTGATTAAACAAGGAAAAAAGTTGTTGTTGTTCAAAGAATTCTTAGCGCTAGCAAAGCACGAATGCTCTTTGTGTTCCTGCTTCTAGTAGTGAACTAAAACCCGTTCACAAAACTTTCAAACACTAGCTTAAAAAACCGGCTTTCAAATATGTAAGTCTGCACATCAATCACTTACAAATGTCTCTTTGCTCTTTCGCAATTGTTGTTCTCGCGCCGTGGGAGATATAGCGCATAATTTTAGCGCCCAGTAAGCGGCCCTGCTGCGAGCCGAACATTGTTGCTCTCTGTTGACGGGCGTTGCAATTTGGAAACTAATAGCTTTAGCTCATAACTCGCCGTGTGCGCGTGTGAAACTGCGAGTACGCGCGAGCACTTGATCACTCGAAAGTTTTCTCTGCTCCAAGAGCACACTTTCTTATCGAACTTTTAACACTCTGCTCTCGGTTAAGTTAATGCACGACAGTAAATCAATTTGCTGTTTACATCCGAATGTCTTAAAAGTACACAAAAAGTTAAGTTTTTTTTCATTTTAAATGTCGAGTGTACGATTTTTATTAATGAGTGGCTTAGAGACAGTAGTTTATTTAGCAGAACTTCAAAATATGACTCTTTATTTCCGTATACCATATATGTATGCCGGTATTAAACCGGCGTAAAAACACTAAAGAGCACGATAGGTGGTGAATATTTTATTTATTTTTAGGTATTTCTTTCCCTTGGACAGGGTATATTCGGTTCGTCACGAAGCAAATGTCGGAGACCTTGTAAAATGTATACATATACATTTACTATAAATGAAAATATAGTCGAGCTGTGTGGGTTTAGCCATTTCCGTTTGTGCGTTCGCACATTTGTCGCATATACCCGAACTGGTCCCTCAGCTTTTGAGATATCGATTTGAAGTGAGCAGGAATCTTAAAAAAGCGGCTCATTTGTCGAAACCGCTATATATCAGATCACCTCGGATCACCATAGCATATATTTAGCTGTCACACAAACTTTTCGATCAAACATCAGTCGCTGTATGGGAAACTTTTATATTTCACAAACTATCTTCTGGATGGACTATTGTGTAAGATCACGAACGGATCGTTTGTATTGAAAACTTTTTCATTTCACGAATTAGCTTCACGAAATTTAGCATGAATTATTGACTGAGACAGTGGCGCATTCTACGAAGAAATCGTTCAGATCGAATCACTCTAGCTTATGGTCACAAACTGATCGATCATATTCCGGTCTTACCAAACAAATTTGGTTGAGATCGGTCGAAGAGATTCGAAGATTCACCTAAATTTGGGCGGTGCCACGCTTACTTTCCAAATCGTATAAAGTCTCCGAAGCATTTAATATTTGATTGCTCGCGCCTTTAGTTGCTTTTAACAAAACCGTTATATGAGGAAAGAACGGGCCGACAATCCATTTTCCATTTTCGCACGGTCGGAGAGGGTATTTAAAAGATTTGTTCTAGCAAATTTAGTTATTGTAGCTTTAATGGTTTAGGAGATATGTATTTTAAACCTATTAGAGGACGGTGTGACGCACATTTTTTCAAAATTTTTAGCACAGCAAAAGCTTAGTTATAACAATTATGATTGATAGAATTTTGTGGGCGTGGCTGTGCTCCAATTACACCCCTCTAAGAACACATTTTTACAAGAAATAAGTGCACAAAGTTTCATTACGATATCTCAAATTCTACTAATTTTTGTTTGCACAGACAGATGGACAGACAAACACGCACGAAGCGGAACGTGAAGAGATTCAGGAGCAGAGAAAATCAACGTTTTCGACTCGCCTCGTCAACCTGATCATGTTTATATTTGTATACTATAACAAAACTATTATACTCTATAGCAACATTTTGCAACCGCATAAAATAACCAAATCCGAACAATAATTGTGAAATCGCTTCTAATTAGTTTATTATATTTTTTCTCAATTTTTATGTAAAATTAATTCAGCAAACTAAAGGGGAAGCACCGTCACATTGTCACACTGTGCGCTCTTGCTTTAACACTTTCGTACTCACCGATTTGTTTGTTATTTGTTCAAACTTTATGTTTTCAATCCAACTGCGTTCCCAGCTAACTTAGCCGCCACACGTCCAGCGTTCTACTAAATTAGTACGCGTGAATGTCAGCGAGTTTATAATAGAAGCGCCGGAGATTACCATTTCACGAAAATAATTGCATGGGGGAGGGGATGGTGCTTATTAGCCACTTCAGATAACATGACACTACGTATGTTCTATTTCATGCAAGAGTGTACTATATTTCGTACGTACATACATATGTATGTATGTAAATTGTTTTTATACACAAGCATGTATTGTAGTTTGAAAATAATCATTCCAATTTTTAATCGTGTGCATTTTATTGCTTTTGACAATTGTTTCAACAATTTGTTTGGTTGACGGTTGACAATGTTTGAAATGAGCACTATATTACGTCATTAAAAACATGGAATTTATCAGTTAAGCAATAAGGCCTATAGCTGTAAATCACTTGTTTCGTATGTTTGCCGCTCAAGCACGTACTATGTACGAGCTGCAACAAGTTCAATGTCAAAATAGTCAAAATAACGTAATGGAATTGAAACGGATGGATGGCAAATCAGTTATTGCGGCATGTGTTGATTTTTTAAGTAAAATAATAATAAAATAATATTCCACACAGACGCAAATTTATCACCAATAGATAAGAGCTTTATCATATTCTTTGCTAGCGCATTCGCTTACTTCGAAGTTTGTCGAATTTTTAGCGATTTGAGTAAGTTCACACGATGATACTCGCATAAACTTCAATATTGAATTTAACTACTCTCAATTGCATGCCTTGTGTGTTTTTAAGTGTAGAGTAATCATTTGTACTTCTTCATAAAAGCGCTTTAAAGCTTTTCCGCAAATGTAATGCATTCTCAAGTTTAATGCTGGCAATGCTTTTAGCTTTTTCTGCTTATTAACAGTTGCATCAGCTTTCTGCGCAGACGAAACTTTTAACAGTAGGGCATTTATTGCGCTAACATGGCGTGCAAATTAATTATTTCTATAACGAAACAACAAGTCTCGCTCTCGCTATCTCTCTAAAACAAACCTCAGACATTTTGCCTTCTTGTAAAATATTTTTATTGTGAATTTATTTGTATTTGTTTAGGATTTTTCATAAAAATATAAATGTTTTTACAAACAAAATTGTCAGTTGAATCACTCACTCTTCGTCACGCCACATGTTACGAGGGATCTAGTATCGATTCCCACGACAGCCGGTTCTACGCACCGGAATTGACTCGGATATTATGTTTTTTCGGCGATCTAAAAAAAAAAAACAAAAACAAAAAAAAGAGATCTAGCATGAATCAAGTGATTTTCGGTTGAAGATTTTGTATGTTTATGCAGTTTTCAACAGTACCGTTATGTGTGGATTCTGTGGGGCTATCATCCGATTTCATCCATTTTTTGGTTATTATAAATTGAATCGTTTCGAAGTTATATAAATTAAAAATTTTAGAGGGCGCGTCCACGCCCACTTTTTCGAAGCTTTTAGCCCCCAGGTGCGCCATGTTACATAGAGTATATTGCAATCTCCAGTGCCAAATTACACTTCTTTATCTTAATGCTTAGCTATGGCATTTTATGGGCGGAGTAGTGGTCAGACTACACTCATCTGCAATACCAACCGTCTTACGATGCCGAGAAACAGAAACATGTGTACCAAGGCCATAAAGATATAATAATTTTTACTCAAGTTGCAACTTGCACAGATGGACGGTTTGAACTCGTCTCTTCATTCTGTTCATTTATATAAAGGGTGATCCGTTTCGAGGTTCCCTACAGGGTCCGACACTCGAAGTGTCACCAACTGCAGACCGTTTGCGCAGCTATCGCACTGGAATCAGCTGTTTATAAATTTTCTGAATGACAGTTCGGAGTATTGTTAACAAGTGTACAAAAGCGTTTTGCCAAAAGTGATCAGCGATGGAATTCAAACGTAATAGTGTGATCATCAAATGGCTAAAGAACTGAAAATATCCGACCGCAGCATACGACGCATATTGAAAAATGAGCTCAAGGTCAAGCCTTATAAGTTCCAAAAGGCCCATGATCTCACACCGAAGCAGCAACAAGTAAGACTTGAGAGAGCGAAGCAGTTGCCGTTTTTTCTGACGAAAAAATTTTTCCAATTGAGTAATTCGTAAACTCTCAAAACGATAGGGTTTACTTGACCGACCGTTCATACGAGCATCTAAGTCATCGGTTGGCCACCAGGAGGCAGCACCCGCCACAAATAATACTTTGGACCGCTGTGACCGCAGATGGGCGCTCTCCTATTGTTTTCATCGAGCCTGGCATCAAAGTAAATGCCACATATTATCGGCAAAGTGTTCTGGAGGCTGGTTTAAAGCCGTTGGCCAACAAACATTTCATTCGCAAACCACGGACGTTTCAACAAGACTCAGCAACGTCTCACAAAGCGCGAGTGTACCAAGAAGGCTGAAAAACAACGTTCCGAATTTCATTACGATCACACAATGGCTCTCGAATTCACCAGATGCGAATTCAATGGATTATTCTCTCTGAGCCATTTAGAAGAGCAAGGTCCGAAGTAAAAAGTACACCAGTCTCGAGATGCTGAAGAAAGCCATTGTCCGTGAGTGGGCCAAAATACCGGCAAGTCACATTCGGGCAGCTTGCGATACGTTTTTTGGCCGTCTCAAGGCCATAGTTAAGGCAAAAGGTGGTCATATCGAGCAAAAGTGATTTGGTTCTGAATTTATGATTATTTTCAAACATTTTGTATTTTAAAATATAAAAAAATAGTTTTCTAAACCGAATTTATGGCTTTTTTAATTGGTTACACTTTGAGTGCCGAACACTGTACTAGAAGAAATACAGAAACTTCAAAGAATTGAAGCGAGATTGTCCGCATAGACCTTAGACTTAACATAACCCTCAGAAACAATCTAACGATGTGATAACACACGATATTGGTAGGCAATCTATCGGCCCAAAACGGGTTCACCGAAGTGTTCTCCATTGATTGAGCAAGCAAATGACGCCGAGATCACGAGCTTTAATTTCAGGCATCAAATAGTCGGTACGGTTTGTTTTTTCTAGATGAAATGGCAGCTCTTGATTTTCTTCTAGTTTCGCCCCAAAAGCGGCAATTTTGCTTGTTTACATACCCACTGAGCCAGAAATGTCCCTCATCGCAGAACAAAATCTGGCTCGAAAACGTCGGATCTTCTTGGAACTTTTCAAGAGCGAAACTATGGCGCTTGGGAAGGTCGAGGGGATTCAGTTCTACATATACATATGTATCTATAACCCTATATCTAACTAAAGGATTGGGTTAAGGTGATAAAAATAACCGTTAGTTGAACTGTTAGTTGAACTATTAGTTTTGTTAGCAAAACACTGAAAGAGTATAAAAACAAAATAAAATTAATATCAGAACTCAAATCAATTTAGTTGTATATTTTGACCTTCATAACTTTTTGACTAATGTAGCACGTAATCTAATCGCTGATTTCAACATGCAAATGAACTACAGAAAGTATTCACCTAACAGGAAAAATTCGTTTGTCTCATTTCAAAGTTATCTACGAACAAATTTATAGACAGACATACAAGTATGTACATATGTATCTATGTCGTATACATATATGGTACATATGTATCCAAACTACATCGTCTATTTTCATATCTCACTTACCTCGAGTGTGTACTTATAATAAATCCCAAAAGCTATGTATTATCATGCATTTGAACATTTGATAACAATTTGTTCGTTGTCATACGTGAAGATAAAAACAAGAAAAAAACGTTAACTTTGGCTACACCGAAGCTAATATACCCTTCACAGGTGCATTTCTTTTAGTAACTATAGTAATCCGATCTAAACAACTTTTTCGGAGATTATGTTATTACCTTAAGCAGTAATCCATGCCAAATTTCGTGAAGATATCACGTCAAATGCGAAAGTTTTCCATACAAGAACTTGATTCCGATCGTTCAGTTTGTATGGCAGCTCTGTGTTATAGTGGTGCGATATCAGCAGCTCCGACAAATGAGCAGCTTCTTGAAGAGAAAATGACATTTACAAGATTTTAAAACGATATCTTAAAAACTGAGGGACTAGTTCGTATTTATACAGACAGACGGACGGAAAGACGGACAGACAGACAGACGGACATGGCTAAATAGACTCATCTCTCTCCGACGCTTTCTCTCCGACGCTTCCTTCTGGGTGGGTGTTACAAACTCCGTGACAAACTTAATATACCATGTTCAGGGTATAAAAGTGAGAGATTGTTACGAGCTTCAGTTCCTCTCTTTTCACATTAGGCTTTGATAAAGTTATCTTTAGTAGAAAACAACAAGAACTTTAGCTTTAATTAGTTAGTTCTATCACATTTGAATATCGCTTAGTGCATCTTTTTCTACAACTTAATTACAGGTTTCCAAAGGCTATACAAGAGGCTATAATCGTGTCAATGCAGGGAATGAGTTCATATATACATATGTACATCATGAGTATGACGAGACAAGTTGAACTTCCGATGATCTCCATGGACATCAGCATTTCAGCACAAGCAATGAATCTCCCGTACGCTTATTAGGCGCTGGTCAGCAATCCGCTTCTATGCGACTGTAAGATCATTTTGGCCAAGAGTAGATCACAGCATATCTGCTGAGCTACTTATCTTTAGCAAAGTTGATCTTGCTGCAGTTATAGTGTGTTGTTCTTACTGGACATTGTCTAATAGACATTCAAGTTGTCAAAGTTCTATAGAGAAGGAGAAACATCGAGGCTTATTATCCATATTCTATGTGTTTGAAAAATCGCGGCAATCTTACTTACGGCGAATCAGGAGACATAGCTGAATCTCAACAAATTTTGTGATAGACTCGAAACATTTTTTCGATTTGAAAGCCACTTATGTTCTATCTATTATATAGGAGTTTTAGGTAACACAACGGACCGGCGTTTTAAGCTTCTGAAGTGAGATACATATGTGTTAGGATCGATCTTATAATCTAACCTAACATAGCCTTCTGACTATATGTCCGTCCGTCTGGGCAAGCGATAACTTTTATGTAGATTACGATGTCTTGAGAGTTAAGTTGGTGTTTGTAATGGGCGAAATTGGAGAACTGCTACAGCCAAAAAATGTTGTTAAGCAAACAAGGGTTCATATAAATAGTTATAGTTAGTTAGTATAAATAGTTTCCTAATTTCTTCATCGACTTTATCAATTACTTGTAGAATATTATAAGGTTCAGTCGCCATTAGCAATTACTTTCCTCCTATCCTATCAACCCGAATTAATTTACATTTATGCCTATTTGATATTTATTCGTAAAAAATTTTTAATTATTGCAACGTTGCTTACAAATGATAATTCAATATTTTGTCTAGCCATTTGCCCAATTCAGCTTATATCCGTTAGCACAAAGCAATTTCCGTTAGCGAACCGCCATTTCACCTTAAAATAAAAATTCCAAAGAACAACGAAAACTTGGCGCTTGCACGAATACCACGAGTACATAGGTGCAATACTCGCCCAACGCTGGCTACCAGTGCTGCTCTCCTGATGCAATTTGAGCGCCATTGGGTAAAGCTGTACACAAAAAATCACGCTTTAACTGTGAAGATACCAAGCGTTGGAAAAGTCTGGCCGAATCTCATAGAAAGCATCACTTTTGCTACTGCATCTGCGACATGTGCTTCCAGAGAAAGCACAAAGTGCACTAACAAGCCGAAAGCAAATACGCTGCACACTGTTGGATTTGAAGATTTACCGTAGTGCAACTTGGAGGACAACAAACACACAACAATCAAAAAGGCGAAATGCGAAATCAAGCAGATACCATGTCATAAGTCGTGCGCCCCAGCTGCTCTTAGCCGACACACAATCGTGTAACGCAACCCAAAGGGAAACATATTAGCATCAGCATGAGTCAGCTGCCCAGCCAACCACATGCCAACGTTCTGTTGGTTCCCCCTCTTGTAAGCTTTGTCTACCGGGGTAGCGCCAAAGCTTCCCAATTGGAAGCGAAATGGTTGTGCCGGCGTAGCAATCAAAGCCACAACATCTCCTGCTTGGATCCCTATGTCGTTAATCGCGTTCCCCACTAAGGCCGCGTGGGCGTATACCGGCCACATGGGAAATCCCCAACTGGTATTTTCAATAGGCAATCAGCCGGCATCGCAAGCAAAGCAAGCCACCAGCGTCAATCACAGCGAAAGGGGCCGGGACCTAAGCGTCGCTTGTGTGGAGAAATACAATAACAACATATCGCCAACGAATGCAATAGCATGAATGAATGAATGTCAGTGGAGTGGAAAGACCAACAAAAATATATTGAAGAAAAAATTGTTTCGAAGCGAAACAGAAAAAATCCCAAAATTGTATGTGTAAACAATGTGAAAGGTGGCGGCAAACGGAGAACGAAATGAAGTGAGAACTCCAGCCAACAGCCAAGTGTCGGTTGCTGCTATCTTTTGTGGTTGCGCTGTGATGCAGGGGAAGCAATGGCAGCTGACGCAGGGGAGTAGCCCAAAAGTGCATGAACGCGGCATAGGAATGGAACGGAGGAATGAGAACAAGCATAAGCATGTGTTCCTGCATGGATGTTTACACATATGTACATATGTACATAGGAATATGCGAAAGCACGTGTGTGCTTTCTGACAACGGGTTACACAAATATGCGACACAGCTGAAGTTGGTGCGCTGAAAGCCAAAGCTGGGAAGAAGGTTTATCTGGTAAGATGTGTTAGGTGGCACGAACTGCGAGTTGAGTGCTTCTAGAATAGTACTGCATGCTGGAACTGCAACGATACAATTAATGGAATTTTAAGCAAAGTTCAGACGAGTCACGCGAAATTTTTCTGACCGAAAAGTTATGGTTGTTAATATTAGATTTATAGTGGAAAGGACTTGAACGGAAAGTTTATCCTTAGATTAGCAAATATTTGTCCAATCCGATGAAAGGAGTCTGGAAATATTCCACAATTCTCCCTCGAATAGAAAATTTCAATAAACATATACGATCGCAAAACATTCACAAGGGTTACAGACGCAGCTGAAGCTACAAAAAAACTTCTAGATATAATTTCAAGCAAATCCTTCACTTTGCTTTCAACATGTTGCGTAAAGAATAATTGTCGTTGAAACTTTATCTCCAAAGTTAAATTTGAACTCAGCCTTCATGTGACATACCGTGGTTTTACCAGTTGTTTTTCTTATAGCGGTTATCTAATTCTCGTTTGGGTGGTAAGATTTAGGTTTGTGGTCAGCGAAGTCATCAAAAGCAGACCCTCGACACGTGTGGTTACGTCGAAGTCCGACAGGAGAATAGTGTTAGATGAGTGGGATTCACTAGGAATACAAAGAGGTAGTTAGAGTCATGCATGGACTCGTTGGATGCGTTGAGTTTGGATGGGTATGTTAGGTGTTTAACTTTGTACAGCATCCAGAACGAAGTTCCGCAATACATACCTGCAGGATGGTGTTGACAGAATGAGAAGACTGCAGAAAATGTCTAGAGCAGGGCATCAGGCAAATAATGGTGCACTTGTCCCGCATTGGCAAGACTGCGCTGTAAGCATCTGGAGTACCCACGGTGTGATATACTGGAGGTATGGATAGTGTTAAAATTCGTGTCCAGCGCAGGTTGACTACTCCTCTTGGACTTAGCAAGTTAACTCCATCTGCTATCGCAAAGGACCAAACTGGTCTATGTGTGGCCTATTGCCCTACCAGATTATCCTAAGCTAACTCGAGTTCTTCGTCGGCTCTGGGTCGTGGTTTTATTCCAAGTATGCCACTTGATGGATATCGGTGAGTGTGTCAATCGCTTCGCTATGAATTGCGGCCGATGAGTGTCTGAAGTTTGTTGCGTCCGTAATCTGTTGAATGTCATCGACGTAGTCAAGGAATAACGCTTTGATGCTGCCAGGAGGCGGCTCCCCTTCACGCAGACGACTGCATAGATGATTTTTTCGGAAGCTTCCCAGCGGAAACTGTTTGGAGAAGAGATCATTGCATTCCTTTACCAGAAGCATGTTTGTTGCCTTCGTAATCTGGTCGGCGTACTGGTCAATATCGTCGACGTTATCGAGGAATGACGCTTTGATGCCTTTCAAACAGACGATTTCAGAGCTGATTTGAAAGTATCCCAGCAGAAAGTGCTTGGTGAAGGTCCATTGCATTCCTTTACCATAAACATACAGTCCTCAGTAAGTAGGTGTTCGACAGAAGACATCAGTTAGGGTATGGTCTAAACGGTTGGGGGCTGAGACTGATTTTTCATGGTACAATTGATGTTTTAGGTACCACCCTAATATAATAATATGTTTCTTAAATAAGATATTTGTGGGAGGATTTATCGAGGTTCTATACATTTATTTTTGAAGTGCGCCTTTATTTAGGGTGATAAATGTATAATATATGTACTCGGAAGTTTTTCAATGAGAGTAATTTTTTTCAAAATATGGATGAGCTGCTAATATTGGGTATAGTATGAGATTATATTATGCACTTATAAATATGAAGTCCATACAATCTATAGAATAAGCACAAAGTTCCCAACTTAAAGAGCAAACATGAGCGCTCTTTTAGACCGAAGCAAAGGCGCAACAGGAAACGTACTCCATGCACATAAACATGTATATACAAACACTATTTTAATATTTACATAGCCTCCACTACATGGAACTGTACAAATGCCTACATGCAGTCACACATTCTTTTTCACCGAAGGCGCATGCCAAAGCAAGACTAATAACTGCAACGGCAACGCAAAGCAACAACATGGCTGGAGCTGATGAAGTTGTAACGGAGTGTATTGGAGCCACAACTGCGACACTTGGGGTGTTGCCCTACGCCACACCAGCGCCGTCGCTGGGCTTTGTCAGTTTTACAACGCGGCGACAATGAAAAATTAGAAACACCGCTCTCTACACACCTACACACACGCATGCGAATTTCATTTTGGTGGCGGCGCGCCATCGACAAACGACACACGCACCAACGCAGCCATGCTTGGCCCGTGCGCCACCATTCGCGCGACCACCGCTGCGTCCGAAAGCGCGCACTGCTGGTGGCGCTGGGGCGCTTTGTCGTCGCATTACCTTACGGTTGCTGGGACAATATGTTGCCCTGTTACCAAAATACGATGCGTCATTTTGACTGACGTAACCCGGACAGCTGTCAATCGTCGGTACAATCGTTGGCAATTCGTTGAATACACTACCGTTGCAGCGCCGTTGCTCGTTTGACTAGCTGGTTGACAGGTTGGTAGTTTGGTTCAACCATTCGTTGGCTCATTGGTGGTTTGCTGCTTTAATACACAACCTAAGCTGTGGCTTACAGCTACCGCCAGCACAAATCAGTGAATCGCAGTGACGTAGGAAGCAACGCGCGACAATTTAATGGAGGCGCAAAGTGGCTGGCGCGTTCACTGACACCACGGACACTTCAACGCGTTTGAGGTGTGAAAATCGGGTAGCCGCTGAGTTTTCACCAAATTTATCGGCATGATTGAGTGACTTCTCATTGTGGCGCTGTCAAAAGTAACGGCAATACAATTGACTGACACACCTAAACGCGCTACCAGCGCAGCACGCGTGATCTTCAACACTGCATTATATGTAATTTGTATTTAACAAAGGGGTTCATTAATTATTTTGTTTGCATTTTACAAACCAAATTTGTTGTTTTGCAGCGTCAGTGTGCCGCGCTACGTAAAATTATAAGAGTTGCGGCAGCGCGTCAATGCCGCGCAAAGAAACGTTACGCCACGCGACGCAACGCAACGCAATGAAACGAACGCGACGCGACTGTCATGGCGTCATTGCCATCGGTGCGGTTATAATAGCAAGCACTCAGAAATGCCTAGAAACAGAGCGCGACACCGTTGCCACCACAAAAATGAAATAATCAAACGCTTCAACTTCCATAAGCGGAGCTGCAAACATAAACCTACAACCATACTTCACACTAAAACACACATTCATACATGCATACATATGTGTAGGTAGAAAAAAAAAAACAATAGGATATAGACACAATGTAAGACGGAGCAATGGAACTCATTTTGGAGTGAAACATTGAAAGCGCTGCGAATTAGCGAACGAACGCAACTCAGCGGCACAGTGGGCTCGTTCAATAAGTATTCGTACAAAATTAAAAAGAAATCAGGTGTGAAAATAATCTTTAAATTATCTACAATAAATCGACTTTTTTTTGTGTTTTTACGGCTAGTTATGGTGGATGGAGTCATTTGTAGAAGTTCACGAAAGTGAGGAAAGTTCTCTGATCGCCATTCACTTGGGAGAGGCCAGAAACGATTTTATTACATTTGGCTCAAGCAGTTCACGATTTCCGGTCTTAGACCAAGTATCCTCTGGGTAGTCAAAAAACAAACGCTTGAAGGCTAAAGAAAGAAAGGTGAAACATCCCTCCCTAGAGTTGTGCACTGTGTTTGGGACCCACCGCGTAAATCGATGGGCCGTTTCGTGTGGACTAAACTTAAATGCTAGCAAAGCAGAGCTGGTACTGTCCACTTGGAAACACCGAAGTTCAGAACTTATGCTGGCTTAATAATGGTAACAGCCTAACAATAGAAGATAAGAAAAGCTATATAAGATATTAACTTTAAAAAGAAAACGTTTATGGAAACCCCAACTTAACTACATCGCCTGTAAATGAAAGAAGGGTAGCGAAGTCCGAACTCAGACATATGGAATACTATGTACTTCTTAGACGCCTGTAATAAAGTGCAATCTAAGATACTTAGTAAGTTCCTGTTTCAAGTCAATACCATGGATTTTCGAAATTCTACAGAACTAAATTTAAATTCGGTCCCCAACATGGTCTTTCCTTCCAGAGAAGAGTGGGAAAGGGGTGAGGTGCACACAGACGCAGGGATAAGCATTTTTCGCTTGGGTCCAAACTGTATCATCGAGTGGAAAGTTGTGTCTTTTCAGCAAAATTAAATACCAAAATCGCCTTCCGTCTAACAGTCCACTACTAAGACTTCCAAGTGAAGATCACAGCAATTAAAGAAAGCTTTCTTCATCTGACAAAAAGTGTGGACACCACAAGGAATATATTTATATTTACGATAGCCAAGCGACTTTCAAATCACTAAAGTCTCTTAGGGATTCGTAAAAGATAGTGAAAGAATATCTCGATCTCTTAGTGGATTTAACATCTTATTTCACTATAAACCTGCAATGGGTCCCCGGACATACTGATAATCCTGGCCACTGTGAATCAGATGAATTCGCCATCGCGGACAAAAGAGCGAGGAGATTTTAGGCTAGGCCTTCTAAAGGCCTAGAGGCGTCGTCAGACAGCCGCTCTACCTACTAATAAATATGTTATACAAGTATATTAAATGTTATATTTTTCCGGTCTTAACAATTCCTTCAGAGATTGTAGCGATGCCTTAGAAAATAATCTATGTCAGATACTGTGATACCCTGACAATTAAAAGAGTTTTCCATAAAAGGACTTGAGTTTGATCGGTCAGTTCTTGGTGAGAAAAAGGTTAGTGCAAAATTTCAAATCGATTTCTCAAAAACTGACGGAGTAGTTCTCGTATACAATATACAGACGGACAAATATATCGAATCGGCTCGTCATGTTGACCAATTGTATATACGAGTATACTTTATAGGGTCCCCGACGTTTCACTGTGTTATGAGTAACATCATGGCAGACTTAATTATCCTATTCGGGGTATAAAAAGGCTTAACTTCGAAAAAGAGTGCCCCGTAATTCAAAGTAGTAACGGCTCCATGCGACCCGACCTATAATTTTATGTAATAAGTAATATACTTTATACGAACATAACAAATATTAATGGTCGGTATGCACATGAAGTTTTATGTTTTTTAAGATATCATCTCCCTTACATAAATACTTGTACAATCTCATTTTTAATCCATCTCAACCCACTGTGCCTAAATGCTTCTCTGCCATTGAGGTTATTGCGAGCGCTTGAAAATTGGGGAAACCAAGATGTGTGGAGCATACAAAAAAGTATTTCCATATACATACACATATCTGTCGGTGCTGGAGAAAGTGAGTGAAACAAACGCAAAACAGAAAAACCTCGAAAAACAAAACAAACGACAGTTGCTCCACCAGCGGAGAAAGCATGCACTGCTGTTTGGAGCTCACAACAGAGGCAAGCAAACACGAAAAATGAAAACAGCAAAAGTCGTGCGCTCAGCAGTGTAGTCTCTACAATTCCATTTACATTATGTGCGTGAATGTGTTTGAAATAACTGTAGGAGCCCGCTCAGTTACCACTCTTAGGAGAAAGACACCGCAGCCTGTGCGTTGAAACTGACGTGCAATAACTGCATACAAGCAAACAAAGGTCAAGCCAAACAATGCAACGTGGCTACAAACATACATGGCATGAATGCACCAAGAACGTTAGTCGACGATTCGTTCGGAACTTTATACGAAACAGCAGTGTGTTGCTCTTCAGCTATTGCAAGTACACAGCAACTGTACTGTAGACGACGTAGGTATCGCAAAGGTAACCTAAAAGTACCCCTAGATAATCTAGTAACGTTGAGGCAGGTCCCTCTACATGAAATATTCGATTAGGCGCCCAAACGGCTGCAACAAGCCGCCGCCCGTTACTCACTGTTTTTGGCTGAAGAGCGAAAGCGAACCGACGGCACCAACGCAGAGGCACACATCGGCGCCCATCAGTAGGAACCACGTAGTAACATGAATAACATGCAGCCAACGCATACAATATATTGACTAAGAAAAATGTAAAATGCCGAAGCGGAGAAAGACTAGCAAGAGCGTTTCACATGAGTGTGAAGTCAAATGCATAGCGCCAACAATCTCGTGCAGAGCAACCGCACTAACGAAAGCAGAAAGATAGCGGAGGTAGAAAATGAGAAACAATGGAGCAGCTGGTCTGCTCACGGGTTGGTACAAGTGTTTGTGATACAACTCTCCCCACTCTCGCATTTGTGCCGGGTGAGCGCAAGATAACATTTACATTTCGCTCGTAGGAGAAGCAGCCCCACTTGACAGTGGAGACCAAAATAAAAAAAAGGAACAGTAGTGTTGGTTGAGCAGAGCAGGGAGAGAAGAAAACTGTAAAAAGTTTCATATGGTTTGCGCAACCATATTGAATTTGCACAAACTGAATATTGTAAAAATTCTATTTTCAAATACTGACGAAAACTTGTTGAATAATTGAGACGTGGGTTTTCAATGTAACTTCAAAGTAGAAATTTTAAAAGTTTTTGAAATATACAATTTTCCATCTCAAGAATATATAAAATCTTGAAATGATAGGCAGAGACAATACCGTGACTGCTTGGTGCGATCAAGAGGGATCTCAATACGGAATTTGAACAAATAGCTCTTTTCTTTTCGTTGATTGGCGCTAATTCGAGCTATCAAGTGCAGCCCGGTTCTTTTCACCCTGGTCTTTCAAACGGAGTGGAGGTCTTGCTCTTCTTCTGCTTCCATCGCCGAGTACTGAATCGAAAACCTTCAAAATTGAAGTATTTTCTTCCATTCAGGCAACATGATCTAGCCAGCGCAGCCGCTATTAGTTCGCTGAACTATGTTAATATCGTCGTATATCTCGTACTGCTCATCGATCCATCGATTGCGGTATTCGCCGTTGCAAATGCGCAAAGGACTATAAATTTTCCGCAGAACCTTTCTCTCGAAAACTCGTAACGTCTACTCTTGAGATGTTGTCATAGTCCAAGTCTCTGCACTGTATAACAGGATGGGGATGATGAGTGACTTTTAGAATGTGTGGTTCGCCCAGAGAGGACTAAACTTTTCAATTGCATACTCAGTCCAAAGTAGCACCTGTTGGCAAGAGTCGCGAGTGCGATGACTGTTTGTTTGATGATAGGACAAAATACCGTCTTGTCCTCGTTCACAACCAGACCCATACGCTTTGCTTTATTTTCCAGTATGGAAGAAGCAGAATTAACGGCGCGGATGTTGAGGCCTATAATATCAATATCATCCGCGTACACTAGCAGCTGTACACTCTAATAGATGATTGTATCTTTTCTATTTAGCTCTGCAAGCTCGAATAATTTTCTCCAGGATTGCAGATTGCAAAAATCGCACGACAGGGAGTCGCCTTGTCTGAAATCTCGCTTGATTTCGAACGGCTGGGAGAGGTGCTTCCCAATACTAACGAAGCCTTTGATATATCGAAACAGATATGGCCAAATTATGACAAGACAAAAACTAGGGACTTATTACTTACATATGTGCAGGAAAAGTATATGCAGACTTACAGCTACTATGGACTTATGATTGTGTATCAAAATGGTGTATATAGCTTTAACTGAATCGGAACTGGCAGCGCACTAACCTACCTATCTGATATCAATCCCAAAAATTTCACTGGGTTCAAAGGTGTGTCTACCAAGATATTTGAATCTCTCTTGATTTGACCTCACCTTCCTCCATGCAGCTCTGCAAAGAGCGCCTGACCAAATACTTAGGGGCACCGCATGTGAACCTATTGCATAGTGTTCAGAAAGTCAGAACACCTACATTTGCGGAGAGATTGACTTTGCTAAGTGTAAGCAGTTCGGATAATCTCTTCGGGCTCACGCTGGGCCAAAAGGATCTCGCAGGTTCTGTTTGTTAATCAGTTTCAAAGGTTCCCTCCGCGTCGCTGCAGCGCTGCCAGCACGATTTTCAAGCATTGAAGGCGTCTCGAAAGGCGTTGTCGTGGTGCAAATTCCAATCGGCTGCGATGTCTTGTCAGACCCGATTGACCCACACATTTTCACAAGGTCATGATGGACACATTTTGATAAATTTAATATCTGGGCAATTAGGCGAATACTTTGTCGACGGTCTGAGTTTAGAACTTTGCGCGCACGAGTCACATTGTCGGTGTTTATCAAAGTCACGGGCCTCCCAGCACGGTTTTCATGAGCGAGCTCTTCCCGGCCTTCAAAAAAGCCTGGTGCCATCGAATTGCACCATTTCGTACTAAAGCAACATCTGCATAAGCCTGCTTGATCATATCAAACGTCTCTGTCACAGATTTACCGAGTTTCACAGAGAATTTAATCGTGTACCTCTGCTGTAACGAACGCTGCACTTTCGGCTTGCACCATTCACAGAAGCACGTCGTGCGTTTGTCCTGAAAACGGCTTCTACCGAATTCAATCGGTGCGCACACGCTCGGAAGTGCAGTCGCGCCAAAATTAGTTCTATTACTTTCCAGACAAACCCTGTATATACCGTTTAATGATATAAAATTATAACTTCAGCACAGCCGAAGTTGTTTTTTTCTTATTTTTAGCTACATATTATTGCAAGAAAAATCTGGCCGAGAATTAGGTGTGGAAATCTGAAGATAATAGCAAAATGCATTAAAATTCTGTACAAACAATCAAAGCAGTAAATTGAATAATACAAGCCGAAATCACATTTTGTAAGTTTTACATAGCCCAGAAAGTACGATAGGTGGACGTGTGGTGGAAGCTACGACTCATGGCCTGAAGTTATGATAAGAGCGAACGCATAGTTGCAAGCCACATTTCTTGGCGATGGCAAGTCAAGTAGACATGCCGTCACTCGTCTGAAAGGCTAACACGGCAGGGGCGGCCTGCCGATAGTTACGCGTCACAATCGACTCGTCTCCAACAACCGGTCGTTATCAACACGGCGCAACATTGTTGGCTCTGCAGCTGGCCGGATAAATAAGCAAAGGCGAGTGCACGCCCATAATGCCGTGTTAAGTAGCTGGAAAAATGCCGCTCACATTACACGCCACTTGACCGACGTCGTTGCAACAACAGCAAATACACACAAGCACTCATAAATAAACATTAAAAATGCAACAGCAACAACACTCGGGTATGTGTGTGATTGAAACACGTAAATATTTGTTGGAATTGCAGTGGCGCGTTTGAAATACTAATGATTTGATCGGTGACCATTTGGGCTGTTGGTGTGTTGATGTTCACCGCTGGCAGTTGTTGTTTGATTATTTGCTCATATAATAACAACATGCTAATCGCAGCCACTGGAAGAAAAGTATTATGTTATCTTCAAATAATTGCTTTTCCGCGCTACGGTGAGTCTAAGATCTTGAAGTGTAGGATATGTGGGTCGGAGTTGGCGTGATGCTGTGTTGTTGCATTGCTACGCAATTAAAGGTAGATGTTTTTGAAGGCGACTTTTAGTCTTTCTAACTAATTACTACTGAATGCATTTTGAGCTTTGTGCTTTTTGCAATATCACTTAGATCTGCAGAGGAGAGTGTCACCAAGTTTTCATATGACGATGTTTAGGTGGATAGATCAGTCCCTCGATGGAAGGACTGTAGGTACATAAGTGAAATAATCAATGGTCACAATCTAGTATCGGTACATGCCTACAGAATAGGGCTGATAGATCGAAAAGGAAATGCAGACGATGTCAAAAGCAAAGCATTAGAGAAAAAATGGAATATCTCCCGCATTAGTAAGGCATCAGATGAAGGTATGATACACAGGAAAAAGTTTCCTTAGTGAGGCCAAAGAATCTGTCGAAATTCGCGTCAAGCACAGGTCTCCTAAAAGTGGACCACTCTTCATGGCCTTTGTGATGGCACTTCATCTGGTATCGACAAGGCCCAAAACTGGTCTATGAAGGGTTCATTACCTACCAGTCCAACCTAACTTAACATAACAAAACTGTGTTCCCATAAAACGCGTTTGACAATTTCGCTTCGAGCAAACAGCTTATCTCATTAAATTGTCTCTTCAGTTTCATTTTCGGTCCTCATACAGCGGTGTGAAAAAGGCGAACACGACCTTAGCGAATATTACTACCGCATATTTGGTGAGGGTAGGAATAACAGAAGAGTATTTTTAATAAACTTTTGAGAAGTCCAAGTATTTGGCGCAAATAAAAATTAGTTAGTTTAGAGCCCTCAAAAAAGACCTAACTGCGAAAATATACTCTGGAAGGAAAAAGGAGTAAAATTTCTTTCTTTCTGACTTTATCAAGGCTGAGTAAATAAAAAAATAAGTAAAAAAAAGATCTTCGAAATCACATTTTTTATGTGAACATCAATGTGATGGGGATTCTAAGAACTTCAACTATAGTATGATACAAAATAAAAAACTGAAACTTGATCAAAGTAAATAAGATTGTTCATTTACTTAAATTTTTCTTAAAATTTTGGGTGTTGCTTGATCTGCTGTTCCGAATTTGAATCGCCATTTGGTTGCGGGCACTAAAATCTAATAACTACAATATGTTCAAGACTTCGTGGTATAAAATTTGGAGTAGAGTTTCAATAAAATTTGCAAAACCTTGGTTTCAATGCAGGAGCTTCTAAAGACTTTGAGCCAACCAACTTTTGGCCGCTCATATTTAGAAACTCTACTCATAGGACATAGCATAATATTCCCGATCTTTATAAGTGAAAGCCGATGTTGGACTTTCGTACCTAAACGAACACTTACGTATCTGAAAGCAAAAAATGCAGATGATCAAAGATATATGGACTTCTATTGGTTGAAAATTGGGCGAAAACCTCACGAAGGATCAATGCAGTATGCTGCGATACAATATCGTGGTGCAAAAACCAAGAATTGTCAGCCCATAATTCCGACCTCTTTTTACAAATAGCGAAAAATAACACTCAAATAGTATTATTTTTTGACAGTTTGGCCGGTCCGGCGGAATTCCGTGCGCATCACACCTCTATAATCGCAGAAAACTGTCAACCTAACTTTGATTTTGGATCCGTTTTGACGTGTTTTTTCGGCTTCAGCTCACCTCACGATATTGGGCCGATTGTTCGTTTGTTTTTCGGTCGTGCGCATAGATCGAAGACTAATCGCCAGTAACAATACATTTTATGACATCCTGTTAGTCGGAAATCATTGCTTTACTGGCGTTGGATTTTGAACAAATTATGCTTTAACTTTTCTTAGGTCAAAAAGATCTTTCAAAATGGTTTTCACTGGACCTTCCGATATTCCAACGATGGCAGTCTGTTAACGCTGACTGTTAATCGTCGATTCTCAAATACTATTTTCTTTATTTTATTGACGTGTTGATCATCAGTTTATGTTGATGATCGTCCTGGACGTGGTTTCTCGTCAAACCGTTCTCGACCCTCTTTGAATAATTTGTACCAATTAAAAACAAGTTGCTCGCGACAAACAATTATCCCCGAAGGATTTTTTCAACATTATGAACGTTTCGGCAACAGAAATTTAACTGAATTATTTCACTTATCGTAAAAATCGGCGAATGCACTTTATGTATGTACTTCAGAGAGATAAGCTTACACTTAGTGCTTAGTATAAGTGATTATTTTGTTGTGACATTTGACATAGTTGTCACTGACAGTCATAACAACCAACGAAAATATTTTTCGGCGGATGGGTTTTCTCGAGAAATGAAAATTAAATAGTCTTACTATTTTTTGCCCACAGCATACAATACTATAACTCTTTTCACTACGCGTTTCCTAGTCCCAATCGAAGACATCGTTACGAGTTCATTATAAGTAAACAATTAATTATTGAAAACTATCAATAAAGGAACTGATGACCAGTTGCAGTGCCAATGAAGCGTGACCAGCACAGCAGTGCAAAATAAAACTAATTAGTTCGTTAGTTGCTTTCCTTTCCTCACCCGTTTTACGCGGACACTTAACTGCTTGCATTTGACTTATACCATGTTCAGACCGAAAATTTAAAAGATTAGATTACATTTGAACATTTCATAACCCAACAGTGTTCTCACTGCCGTTAGAAAGATCAAAAAACAGCTGTTATTGTCATTCAAGAATTCACATCGCTTAATATTTATCAAAGAAAAGATTGTCATATAGTGTTTTCAAATAAAAGCCGTATTTTTTTTAATATTTTCCATATAATAGAAATAATGGATGCATTTTTTCATTTGTTAAGTCGATTTTCAGGTGAAATTAGATTCATTGCATTAAAAAAAATTTCTTTGTTTACATTTTTCCCCCTTTGTAGTGTCTAAATCAGCTGTGATAATGTAACAGATTTCCAGTGCTGACAAGTAGATTGCGCAAAATCAGAGTCGCACAGATAGATTTAGCGTGGATCAGTTTGAAATCATTTCAATGAAGTGATTTGGAACTGTCATTTGTGTATGGCGAAATCTTGATACAATTTTAAGATTAGTGGTATAATCCATTCAACAGTCGAAATCGTGTGATTAAGTGTCGGTCTGAACATGGTATTACGCATGCGCCGGCCGGCGGTTGTTTGGCGGTGTCGTCAAAAACTACTTCGGCGCTTCAGCTATTTCTTGCACATGTTTCTAACAAAATCATTATGAGCAAAAGCTACTGGCCGCATGGCCGAGGAATTTTAACTAACCTAAAAGCAATGTGTGTATGGATAGAGTCAGCCAGATGGATTTTACTTGCAAAAGCCATCCCATAAACAATTCAGACAGGCAATCCAAAGAAACGTTGGAAACACACACATATTTGTGCACATTTACGACAACTATTTGTGCGAGTATCGTTGTTGTTATTCCCCCAACTTCGACTAAAAGTCGTATGACACAATTTTACTTAATTTTCTGCTTTCAACAATCATTTATACTCTTTCTACAAAATGCTTAGGCATTTTGCAAGCTTTTAACATTTTTTCTACAAATATTTGCTTTTACTTTTATTTGTAATCGATGGTTTTGGCATAAAATGACGTAATACGCGACTTCCTTACTGCGCCACACGTCGGTTTGCCTTCCAAGCCACCATTCGCCTCCAGACGCCCGGCTAACTCCTGCCGTCAATTTGCTTCGCCTGGCTTTGGCGTCTGTGCGCAAACGTGGAAAGTAGGCCGTTGTGTTAACTTTGAATCTAAGGCTTCGAGCGTGGTACATTCCGTAAGCAAGGCAGGCGTTATCGAGCACGCTGCATTCAACAAGTTGTGGCTTTTCGTTTTATTTTTCGGTTTTGCTTTGTGCTTCTGTTATTAGTTTCAGATATTGCAAGGTGGTCGTCCAATTTTGGGTATACGCGATAAACCTGTCAATTGCTATCTGACTTGAGCCTGGTTGCGTTAGAAAACTCCAAGCGGCCGCCCGCCATTTATTACGTTACCTCTGGTTTTTGCGGCAAAATCGATTGCGAGTAGAAAGCCCATTAAATGAGATTTGTGAATTAATATTTTGCAACTACAAATTACGTAATTCATGTGATAACAATGTCCACTCATGTTGTAATAGAAACGCAGATGCTGCAACACATAATTCAATTTGGAGAGTTTGTACCCATTCCAACAACATATACCTGCTGGTGCATACTTATCTTTTAATTTTTATAAATTTCATTGCTGGATTTTGTTGAGTTTTATATATTTGGCATATTCTTGTCTTCGAACGCACCAGAGCCAACTCATCCCCTCAACCGAAATGGTGTTCGTAAATTGTATTTCGTCATATATTCGGATCGTGGTAAAAGACTTGCTAAATGGTAAATTTGTTCGACTCATATCTCGTTGGCCTACCCCGGCCAATATAGAATGACTTTTCATTCAAAAATCAAAATTTTTTTCGTTCTAATCTTCTATGAGCAAAAAATAGAAGAATTTTTTCATAATTTTAAAATTTCCCAATACTCGAAACCGTTGTAAAAGTCAATTTACGGAATAGCATTCAATGCGCTTAGCGAGTTACGTTTAATGTCTTCAATTGACTCAAAGTGGATTCCTCTGAACGGCCATTTGAGTTGGCTGTATAGCAAGAAGTCACACGAAATTAAATCAGAGAAAGAGAGAGAATGGCTGAGGCATGATATTGCTTTAAAATTTTCGAAAAAACTCCAGAAGAATCAAAGCAGTACACGACGGCGCATTATCGAGATGCAAAACTAAGAGTTGTCGGCCCTTAATTCCAGCCTTTTTTTGCGAATAGCGACACATAACACTCAAACAATATCCACTGTTGACAGTTTGGCCAGTGGGAAAAAATTCGGAGCACCACACCTCTGTTCCGGTTCGTAAGCATAGATCCAAAACTCATCGCCAGTAATAACACGTAGTTCTAAGCAGTCGGAAAGCATTGTCTCACAGACATAAACGCGACGCTGTTTTTCGAAAAAATTGAGTGATTTTGGAACCAATAGTGCTTTCACTTTTCTTAGGCCCAAATGATCTTTTAAAATGTTTCACTGATCCTTTTGATACTCCAACGATGACAGTAAGATCTTTATTTTATTAACGTGGTGGTGTTGATGGCCATGCTCGACCCTCTTTGATTAATTTGTACCAATATAAAATACTTTCTCGCGACAACCAACCGAAAGCTTTTTCCTAAATTCTAAACGTTTCTGCAGCAGATATTTTATTCTGCACACAAAATGTAATGGAGCTTCTTTGTTGAATAATTTCACTCATCGCAAAAATCGCCCAATGCAATTTAAATTTAAAAGGCTTACTATTTTTTACCCACGGTAGTATATACATAACTCCATATCTGTTAGGAATAGTTTAGTTTTTTAAACAACCGTTAGGTGAACACAACTATTATATTTTGTAAGAAAATGTTCGATACCAAAAGAGGTTTCAGACAAGGCGACTTCCTATCGTGCGACTTATTCAATCTGCGGCTGGAGAAAAAAGTTCGAGCTGCAGAACTCAATCGAGCAGATACAATCTTTTATAAGAGTGTACAGCTGCTGGCGTATGCCGATGATATTGATATCATCGGCCTCAAGACCCGCGCCGTTAGTTCTGCTTTCTCCAGACTGGACAAGGAATCAAAGCAAATGGGTCTGGCAGTGAACGAGGGCAAGACGAAATTTCTCCTGTCATCAAACAAACAGTCGTCGCACTCGCGACTTGACTCTCACGTCACTGTTGACAGTCATAACTTTGAAGTCGTAGATAATTTCGTCTATCTTGGAACCAACGTAAACACCACCAACAATGTCAGCCTGGAAATCCAACGCTGGATAACTCTTGCCAACAGGTGCTACTTCGGACTGAGTAGGCAATTGAAAAGTAAAGTCCTCTCTCGACGAATAAAAGCCAAACTCTATAAGTCGCTCATAATTCCCGTCCTGCTAGACGGTGCAGAGGCTTGGACGATATCAACAACTGATGAGTCGACGTTGCGAGTTTTCGAGAGAAAAGTTCTGGGAAAGATTTATGGTCCTTTGCGCATTGGCCACGGCGAATATCGCATTCGATGGAACGATGAGCTGTACGAGAAATACGACGACATTGACATCGTTCAGCGAATTAAAAGACAGCGGCTACGCTGGCTAGGTCATGTTGTCCGGATGAACGAAAACACTCCAGCTCTGAAAGAATTCGACGCTGTACCCGCCGGGGGAACCAGAGGAAGAAGAAGACCTCCACTGCGTTGGAAGGACCAGATGGAGAAGGACCTGGCTTCGCTTGGAATATCCAATTGGCACCACGTAGCGAAAAGAAGAAACGACTGGCGCGCTGTTGTTAACTCGGCTATAATCGCGCAAGCGGTGTCAACGCCAATTAAGAAGAAGAAGAAGAACATGTTGCGTTGGTATAAAAATAGGCAGCGGTCAAGGCGACAGTCTGGGTCTACGAAGTATTACCGCCGTCGGACGACCGTCAGTTGCAAATCACACTTATTGTTGTTGTTGTGACGCATTATACTATGTGCCTTTGTGGTTGGTGCTGATGGATTATGACTAATCAAAATACACGCTGAGCTGCGGTTTGGTCTCCCAATAAGCATTTATCTTTAAGAAACGATGAGCATCTAAAAATAGAATTACTAATCACACGACACCAAAGAGCTTCGTTAAAAATAGAAAAACTTTTGAAAGTAATAAACAATTCTCCGCCAAACGTTCGGCAGACCACCTATGCATTTCTTGCTGTTTATTGTTGTTTATTGAAAATCAATATTTGGACAATGATTCATAGAGCCAAATATAGCCAAGGCATGTGTTTTTGATTTTCTTTAATATTTGTTATATTTGTTTTTAAGACATGTGTGAAGATAATTGCGGTTATCTGTCTCGTCTTAGTGCGAATTCACCATTTAGTACTAACCTCTATACAAGATGTGATGAATTATACGGTGAGACCTTTTATTTTAAAACTAAAGATTCAAAAAAGTAATAAAGTGTAAGGATATTGTAAAAAACTCATTTTCATAACTGCCAACTATTATACTGTTATGAAGACACTCTTTTGAAAATATTTAAAAAAATTAATTTGTTTTTCTTGGAACTTATGCGCTATTAATTCCGTAATTGTTAAAACAAAATTTAGCAAATTAAAAAATACCCGGCTTAAGGGGTTATATACAGTTAGGATTTTCAAACAATCGATTTTTTTTTTTGCGTGTTCTTAATATATATATATCTGAGTATGCACGTACAAAATGTCAAATCGATCCGACGAATATTTTCGAAGTTATAGACACATTAGTGATGGCGCGCCGACTACATGTAAAGTGCTTTCAAAACTTTAAACTCGTTTTTCTCGAAACGGTGTTTTCAAAATCGGTGAGCAAGATTTCTCAGAAACGGCTCAACCGATCGGTCTGAAATTTTTACACAAGCTTCTTAGCTATATTTTTTAGTAATTAATCGAAGGATTTCCACATCCGATGAAAATTTCTTATTTTTATAAACAATTATAGACCCGAATTTTGGTCGAAAATCGAACCTTTTGCTTTGAGTAGCCGCCATTTTGTCAAAAAATTTTTTTTGCTAATTCCTTCGATCAATCACTAGATTATTTATTATATTAATGAAATTTATTTGGTTTTTGCATTTTAGATGATCCAGTCCAGAGATATCGTGCTCATCGCAAGAGGCCTTTTTTTTTGCGGACCTCTGCAAAATTGGCAATATCAACGTTCCCGATCATTATTGTTGGCAATAAAAATATGTGAATATAGTTTAAGGTTGTCATAATATACCTGCCAAGTTTCAAATCAATAAACGAAATAGTTTTCTTAGAACAAATTCTTGAAAAATGCCTTTTTTTCGACCTCCTAACTGTATATAACCCCTTAACACATAGTGTCCCTACTAGAAATAAAGTTAGCCCTAACTCGAAGGCTGTCGGATCATTAGTTTGTGAATTAAAAAAAATAGGTGGTTACCAAAAGGAACTTGGAATAGAGGTCCACAAAATATTTCTGAAAGACCGTTACGTGCTCACGAATATTTTGGTATGAGAAATATCACTTTACTTATCACAAGTTGGTGATTTAGAACAGTGTTTGGAGATGTTCAAGTGTAATAAACTCGAGTTTTTGCATGGATATATGACAGTGGATGAAACATGGCTCCATCGTTTCACTCCGAAGACCAATAGACTATCATACGATGTACCCGATCCCAAACGGATGCGAATAGAATAAGTTTTATTGACTACCTTGAAAAGGGAAGGACCATCAGCAGCGATTATTAGAAAGCGTTATTGGATCGTATGAAGAGCGAAAAAACGGCCGCATTTTAAGAAAAAGAAAGTGCTGTTTCACCAAAACAATGCAGCGTGTCTCTAGTCAGTAAAAATGATGGCACTCCATGAAGTGGGCTTGGATTTATTTCCTTTCCTCAGATCGCAAAACAAGAGCTTGAAAAGAGGTGATAACTGAGGCCTATTTGGAAGCAAAGGGCAAAACGTACTTCAAAAATGGTATTGGAAAGTTGGAGGGTCGCTATAATCAGTGTATTATCCTTGAAGGAAACTATATTGAATAAAAAAACGAATTACTATATGTGACCTGGTCTACGAAAAGGGGGCTAACGTGCGAAAACTAGTTTTCTGGGAAAAGCTGTTAAAAATAATCGTCAGTTTCTCGTTCTCTCATTAATTGTTCTCTTTTTTTTTGACACCTAAGCCCTCTTTTCGTAGACCAGGTCACATATGTTGCCTGAGTTTAGTTGCCACCGAAAATCGCATTTATGGTCCGATCTGATTCATATCCCGCTAACGTTCATCTGATAAATTTAAAGCAAACAAAATATGAATACAAAATCTTAAGTTATATTGAATTGCATGAGAAAAAGTCATAAATATGTTGAATGAATTATTTAATATTTAAATTAATTTAAAAAGTAAAAACAAAAACGTGGAATGGTATGTGGAAAATAACAAAATTGGTCGAGGCCAATTCTTATGGCTGACATACTTTATTATATATTTGTTTATATTTTTTGACATTGAAGGACTTTAGCTTTATGCAGAAACGTTTTTTTTATTTTCTGAATTCACTGTAACGAAGGTTTGAAAGACAGACCATAACTGAAGGTCTGCTAATGAAAGTTTTAAAATAAAGTAAAGTATAAGTAAGAATAAATAGCAAATATTCATAAACAAGTCTGATCTACTACTCCGACTCGACAGGTGCTAGTTTGTTTCGAAAATTATAACTAAGTTCGATTTCTTCAAACAAAAAACTTAAAATGCAATCAACCAGAAACAAGAACACTGATGACTATGCAACTGTAAAAGTAAATTTATAAACATTTATCCCATTTATCAACATCGACAGATGATCAAAACTCAATAAAATAAAGGAATTGGTGCTTTAGGATCGACGATTAACCGTCAAAGATCTTACTTGCAATAAATTAAGAATTTTAAATTATTAACAAAGTCTTACTATTTTTTGCCCAGAATAGTATTAGGTTGTCAAATATTCCCTTCCGCCTTTTTGCCCTTTGAATTTCGCGACCACAGAGCTCGTATCTGGCAATACTATACATCTTTGAAAGGTCTTGACATAACCTACAAAACGATGCTATGCATGATTACTTCGGATATTGCGTTCAACAGTTATAGACGTGTAAACATGGAGTTCACTTACGCCGAAATTCGCGCTATTTTAAAGTTTTCCTTTGTTAAAGGTAAATCCGCTAGAGAAACGTTCCGTGAGATTAATGGTGTTTTGGGGGATGGTACTCTATCACTTCGAACTGCGGAGGAATGGTTTCGACGATTCAGAGCGGGTGAAAACGACACCATGGATGAGTCAGCCGGCGGAAGACCTGTGACGACAAATCATGGAAAACATCGAGTTAGATCGGCATGTTTCATCTTGTGACATCGCCCAGAAGATGGGAGTTAGTCACCAAACCATTTTAAACCATCCGCAGAAGGCTGGATACACAAACAAGTTTGGTGTTCGGGTGCCGCATGATTTGACGCAAAAAAACCTTCTGGACCAAATCAACGCCTGCGATATGCTGCTGAAACGAAACGAACTCAACCCATTTTTGAAGTGGATGGTGACTGCCGACGAAAAAATGATCACATACGACAATATCAAGCCAAAGTGGTCGTGGTCGAAAGCCGCTGAATCGTCCCAAACAGTGGCCAAGCCGGGATTGACGGCCAGGAAGGTTTTACTGTATGTTTGGTGGAATTGGAAAAGGATCATGCACTGTGAGTTGCTCCCATATAGCCAGACGCTTAATTCTGCTATCTATGCGAACAACTGGAATGCTTGAAGCAGGCGATCGACCAGAAGCGTTCACAATTGGCCAACAGGAAGAGTGTAGTGTTCCACCAGGACAACGCCAGACCACACACTTCGTTGATGACTCGTCAGAAGCTACGGGAGCTCGAGTGGGAGGTTTTATCGCATTCACCATATAGCCCGGACATAGCGCCAAGTGATTACCACCTGTTCCTGTCCATGGCAAACGCCCTTGTTGGAGTAAAGTTGAACTCAAAAGAAGCTTGTGAAAAGTGGCTGTCCGAGTTCTTCGCAAATAAGGAGGTGGACTTCTACGAAGGGGGTATTATTAAGTTGCCGTCTAGATGGAAACAGATTATCGAACGAAACGGCACATATTTGAACTAAATCCGGTCACTGCAACGATTTATATAAAGCATTGAATAAGAAGCAAAAAGCAATCTTATATGGGAACTGAAACCTATGCGCAAAATATTTTATTGTTGACCTGTGTAATCGAAAGCTGTAACTTACCTCTCCGCTTTTTACTTTCAGTGATTGAAAAAAAAAAAATACATTTTAACTTTTTACTACAATAGAATTTATTTAAAACTAATTTTATAAGTATTATCTACGTTTCATACAATTATTGATTTTATTTGCTTTTGTTTTTGTTTTTTTTTTTAAAGAACGATTTTATATATCCCTTTACACTGTATTTTCAACGTTTTTGTTTTAATGTATTTATTTAGTATATTTTACCTCCCTGTTTCGCTTGTCAGACCTTTCCATTGCATTTAACATTTACAGTTATTTTTTATCGTTTTACACCGTTATAATTTCACTTTTTGCTTTATACACTCGTAAGTTAAGTCAATATGAGTAATTATTACAATCGTTAAGGTAGTCTCTTTGAACAGTTTCTCGTTATTTAACTTATTTAATTTTTCTTTTTCTTTTATTTTTATGTTTATGTTTTTGTTTTTGTTTTTTTTTATATTTAGTTAAAGGTTTAACACAGGGTCATGAGTTTTGTTGTTTCTTACAGAGTGGCGTTTTGTTAAAGGGTTCATACGTTAGAGTTCCACTACAAATACAATATAATACAGTACAATTATATGCTATTAATTAATATTACAAATACAGTTATGTTAAATGGGTTTTCATGTATAAAAATAATATCATTTCTTCATTTGAATTTCACCATACGTCATATAATTAGATACACTGATGATTGATAGCACATTTTGAGGGTCTGTGAAGTGGCAACGTAAGCGCTGGAGAAGAGATTCGAAGAAGCGTGCACATACATAGACAAAGAAGCTGTAATTTAGCGTCAATTACTGAATAAAAATAACAAAAACAAAAAAAGTGAAACCGTCACTTAAATGATTAACGGTTTATGTGTGCCTAAAAGCCCGAAATTTGTCTCTAATTTGAAAAGAAAAGTGTTTTAGTTCTAAAAATGTTTCTTGAGGGTCCGCTGCCCCATCACTTTAACAATTAAAATTTATGGATTAGAAATGTTACATTTAAGCGCGACAAGAATAAAAACAAAATTAAGCTAATTTACAAATATTGATATGTGACACACACATACATACAAACATAAACATGTCTGTGTATGCAGGCGGGTCATATCGAACAAATACTACTAAAGATTCTATTAAAGCGAATTAACGAATATTTTTAGCTAAAAAGTGTTGGCTCAAAAAGTGATGTGCGATAACTCAAAATGTACGCAAAATAACAAAAGTGGCCCACAACATTTCGACTAAAGTCAAACTTCGACACAAATACTACACTGCAATTTTGCACGCCAAAAAGTAGACTTCCATAAACATAAAATGGGAAAACTTATTTGTAAAGCAATCAAACTTATTAGGTTAAGCATAGAAGGGGCGTTGAAATTCTTTTCTCTTATTTTGTGGTTGTTATTGTTGAATGCGCGGGTGCTGTATTGTTGTTTGTATGTTTTTTTTTTGTTTTTGGTTTTCACTCCCTCCCTCCCATCGCCCCCATCTATTTTAGTTCGCTCGCCCGTTGCTGGCGCAGTTTCGCTCGCGCATTCAAGTATTCCGGATTCACATATTGCTTGTCCTCCTCGTCTTCGTCGCCCTCCTGGCGTTCGTGCTTTTGCGCACGCTCCATTATCACACGATTCAGTTCAGCTTTAAGGCCGGCGGTGGGTGAGAGATCCTCCTGTTGCTGTTGGCGTTGTTGCCGTTCGCGTTGCTTCTCGTAGGCCCGCTGCAGTTCGGATTTCTGATTTAGTACACTTTTGCCCCTATAAGGAATAGAGAGAGAGAGAGAAAGTAGAACAAAAGTTTTCTTTAGAGTCAGATGAAAATATTTTATTATTTTGGTAACAATCAAGTTAGGCTTGACCTTAATACAATGAGTTCAATAGGTATCGTTTAAGAAACGTAGCATAATCTTCTGTTTTGTTAGTGGTATGGTACAAATGACCTTTGGAAAGGACTAATAAGACACTATTAATTGATACCAGCAGCAAAATATGTTTCACAACATTACAATTTTCGAATCATATCGAAATGTAAAGTAAAAAAAAACAATTTTGTAAAGATCGTCGTCACTACTTTTCCATTTCTCTTCCCAATCCTTTCTCGACTTTATATTGTTTTCGAATGAGAACAGTGCTTTTATTTATCTATTTAATGGTACTTTTTTTTTTGTAGTTTTTACTATTGCCTTGGACAATATTCCATGCCGATATCTCGTCAATATATCTCGTCAAATACAGAAGTCTTCCATAAAAGGGCTGGGTCTTCATCAATTAGGCAATGGTGCGTTAAATGCCCCAAAACTAGGGAGAGGCTAGCCTTACTGAAGGAAAAAAAAATCACTAGATCTCTTGCGATCGATCTTGGGCCAAAACCAATGGGGACCAGGACAGACAAAGCTTCCGCGCTGCCCAGCTATTCAGTAGTAGAACACAAGAGGAGACGGGAGCCCCGCTCGGATTCTACCGATAGCTTGGTTCTATTGTGCATTTTCTTGCTAGCTCAACAGCTTTACTGTTTTCTACGATTCCGTTGAGGCCTGACATCCATACCAGTCTTATCACGAAAACACTTGATGTTATTGATAGCGAGGTTGGGCACTTTTTGATCGGCCTTGAACACACTGTTAATGAGTTCAAGGCTAGTATCATCGCTCTGCTATCTGAGTGGATGGTCACTTCTCCGAAGGAGGCTGTACTCTGGAGCAGTAAGTATACTGATACTTTAATGGCTGCAACCTCGGTCTGGAAGATACTACAAAGTCAGAACGTCAGAAACTGGAGTTGATAGAGGGCTCCTGACAGTCGATCCCTTCCTCAACATTTTCCCCAAGCTTTGACCCATCCGGGAATAAGCTCACTTCTCCTCTCTTCCAACGGCTTCTTCCCAACCACTACTCCCTTACCAATTTATGGGTAGAAAAGGAGCCGCCAGAGTTCGGTTTAGCGACTCCATGATCCCAGTGATCCGTTATGAAGTCACAATGAGTGAGGATTTCCGAGTGTTCAGACCCGTGTTTTTTAGGAATCCTGACTCTCTGAATCTGATGGAAACTTTCGCAGCCATACACCTTCCGGCGATGTCCACGAGCAATATGTGTAGGATGGCGTTAAATGCCAATGTAATAAGCTATGCCAAATTTCGAACAGACATCTCGTCAAATAAACTTAGGGACTGATTTGCGCATATACAGACAGACAGGGAATGACTAAATCGACCCAGCTCGCCATGCTGCTCATTTATGTACATATTTTAAAGTGTCTCTAACAAAATGTAAATACATACCATACAAATGAATGGAAGTTGTTTAATTAATACTCACATTTTAGTGTTGAATTTCAGCTCTCGATGCAGCTGCTGCCGTTCATTCGATTCCAAACAGGGATTTATCAGTTTTCTGGGCAGTATGAGTCCGTCCGCATCTTTTTGTACTCCCGGCGGTGGCGACGACATCATCATTGTTATTGTTGTTGTGGTGCGTTCGTTCGCTGCGAGTGCGCTGCTAATCGCCTGTCGTTTATTCTCAAACCACTCTGGCCCAGCGGTCGGTATGGATTCAGGTTCCCGTAGCTCGATCTTCTCCGAAGTCGACGAAGTTAACGATGACGAGGCTGTTGTCAATATTATTGGTGAATCTTGTGAAGATGTTGCTGTTGTTGAGCGTTTCTTCGGACTGTCGGTAATGGAAGCTGAAGAATCTGTGCCTGCAAGAAAGTACAGAAAAGCAAAGAGATTGTTAAAAATTAAGTTGTAAGTAAGAATTCTACTTGAAATTTGTTGTTGTTCAAAGAGCGACACAAAACGGCGTTTATTTACAGCTTCGTACAATTTTGCTCAGCTGCTCTGGAATGCGCAGTGGTCAGTGAAATGTAATAAAAGCAACAAAAACTGAGCATCGCGGCCACTTTTTGCCAAACAAATGGGCATATTACCGCGCTAAAAGGTCTACAATAGTGGCAGTGACCGCCGAGTAAGATCACAAGAAACAGTGCTAATCAATATTGGAGTCAATGATTTATGACAAAAGCGAAACGAGCGAGCGAAATGTAACAAAAGTAATTGACTTCTCTTCTCTTATTTTTTTTGTCATTTTGTTGTGTTTTAATTTTTACATTTCTTCAATATTTCTGCGCTTCTTTATACTTATTTTCATTTTGTGTTTTTGTATTCGGTGTCGCTCTCGACACCATGGAACTTGGCTGAATGTCAATTGAAAGCACTTCCCGTACAATTGCCGCCAACAATAGCGATTTCTTAAAAGAGCGGACGTCCAACCGTTTGCTGAAGTGCCAGTAGTCTTGTATAGATTTTAGTTAAGTATACACAGAAAGGAAAATACAAATATTTTTTATTAATAACACTTAGTCGGATCGAATTGAATGCCGAGTGGTATGCAGACAAATCCTGTTAAAGAACCCACACCGAACATCTCCCAATTGATTGGGCTCAGTATATAGAATTAATGAAATTTTATGTCAGGAGCTCACTATGAACTATAGTTTCAGACTACCAGATCTCTGTAGCCGCTTTCAAACGGAGGTGACTGCCATCATATTAGCAGTAGATGTACTGTTCCGAAGTGCAGCTTTCTTCAGGGAGATGTGCATCCAATAGCAGAGAGACTAGACTTGCTGACTGTGCGCTCAAAACTAATCAAGGAATGAATGACCTTATTAGCAATAGCTTCAATATTTTTTCAAATTAGTTTTGTATGGGTGGCCGGTCACAGCGGAATCGTCGGAGCTATGTAAGGACATCCTTCACCCAATTTCATCCGATTGGAAGCGAGTAGATTTTCAGATGTCTTCTTGAGTTCTGGCGTTGGACCTTTCGACCAAGCTTAGCAAAAAAATTATGCAGATGTCTTCTTGAGTTCTGGCGTTGGACCTTTCGACCAAGCTTAGCAAAAAAATTATGCTCAAAAGAGCACTATAACCATTCTTCAGTGTTTCGGGAACCTTTCAGACCAAATTTTTAGCAAATAGTTGTATCAAATTCCATAACAAGTAGAGCATCTAGAGCATATGTGATCTCATCAACTGCTCCGTGCATAGCTTTCTTTGAAATCATTAACAAACATATTAATTGGCCATTTAAAAAGTAACTACTTCAAACTTAAGATATCATTAGCTGGGTGAAGCAGATACATGTGGGGTCTTCTTCTAAGTAATCCTAATCATCCATACCCAGTAGCTGCAAGCTAAATGATTAAAATGCACTCCTTCAGACCGAAATTGCGGGAATAACAGAAGATGCCACGTGGGCTGCTGCTTAAACCAGCAAATAAACCTTCTAGTAGACAGCCACGCGGTCAATAACTAGACTCTCAGTATATAACTCGTTTAATACCAATTATGTACACAGTCAGCTGAGAGCACAATTCTTCCAAGCTATTCCAGACCAACTAATCCTCCTCCAACTGTTGTTTGAAACAATGGTGCCTAGCATAACACCTCATGTCTTGGAACATTACTTTGAGCTTGTGTTAATGGTGGACCGATAAAAGAGGTTCTAACTCTCGGCAAAAGGAAACTTATAGTCTTGACTGACGACAGCGTTAATCCGGATTAACTGCGCAGATCCAAATTTGTAGGTAACAGACGGCAGCTATGCGGGTTTGAAACTCACTTAAACAGCTGATTGTCGTTTTTTTCATTCACAATAGATTAAAATTAAAATCTAGAATTTTGAGGATTAAATGGCTGTTAGCAACGGAGTTATTTTCACTAACTCCTGAATTAATCCGAATTAATGCAATTAATGTGGGGTATGATGGGATGCTGGTTCATTATTTTTACGAATGTCCAGCCTGCAGGCGACTGAGATGGTATATACTCCACGTCTTCCGAGGTTCCAACTTAAGCGACACTGGGCATCAGGGGTGGAAAAAATGTGGTATTTTACCGAATTCGCTGAGTTGCTGGATAAGGCTTAATTTGGTGACCAACCGTCAGCATAATGGGTCTAATGTAATGTACGCAGTGCTTTTCAAACAAGCAACCATAGGTTTGGTTAGGTTAGGTTAGATGGCTGATCAAAGATCGCACGTGGACTGCTAGCTGTAGTCCTTTGTGAAGCCATAGAAGAGAAGAACTCCTGGCAAAATAAAATTCTTAAAGAAATCCAGAAGATCTCCATCAGTAGGGAAATAACACACATAACTTTTTAGCAATTTTCGATCTTGCCGTTTCAAGCAGTTTCTTCTTTATAATCTTTATTTCGAAATTGCGTTCTCAACATACCATCGTTCTATATTAGCTTAAATAGCAACAAAACTAACAACCAATTATGTGTTTTGGAAAGAAAGCTTACAAGGGCATTGAAAAACTAGCCGCAAATTATAACCTGTTGTAGCGGAGAAAAAAAGAAAACCAAACCAGCGTTAAAACATAATTGAAACAAAAAGTAGACTACCGGAGCAACAAAGTACTTGTGGCTGTATACCGCATGCCATAGTGCAACAAATACCCTGCCACATTTGTCACAAACACAAAAGTCAAATATTCTTACGAGCGTATCGCGGATAGATTAAGGTTAATAGCAGACACGACAGAGACCATTGTAACAGCACACAAATGCAACGACGAGTCCAAAGAAAGTACGAACCAAGAACACTGGGCCGCATATTTGCCGCTGGGTGAATACTTAGGAAAATAACTTAATAGTTTTGCTGATGCTCAGCGCGCTGGCGGTTTCCATAATTGCCGCGACGCTGTTAGAATGCAGCAAACGGCAGAAGGCACCTATAAGATGACATGCTTCTCAGCGATGATATACATTGCTACTACATACAAACATTGATAAGTACGTGCATATGTATGTAAGTGTGTGTTGTCATGGTCCGCGTAGCACTCTCTTTTTCAGACGCATCACACTGTGCCGCCATGTGCCACCTGACGACAGCGGAAGACACTACAAAAGCGACAACAGCAGCCAATACAACGGCATCAACCTCAAACAATTGTTACCGCTATTCTATTGCCATACATATTACAGCTATCAGCCGTCATATTAACCCATATTTTCACGCATCAAATTAATGCAGAACAAAAAGAGTGCCGCTGTGGAGCTCTAAGCGCATAAAACACTGAAGTGGCCCACAAAGGCAGCGACAAAGGCGTCTAAAGTTTACTAAATTAGTTGGAATTTCACATACGCATAAGCCTTTCTCGCATTAGAGGCATCACGTTCTATTGTTCATTTGTTATTTCGCTGCTTTATTTTACCATTTCGAAAACATCGCGCCAACTGACACTGAAATGTTCGGGTTAACGAGCTACAAGTCGTCGTCGCTGACTGAAATGTTAACTAGCTTGTGGATGTGTGTGCAATAATGCTCAGCGCCTGCGGTCGTGTATGGGCGAAAATATGAACAGCGCTTACAGCTTGTTTACAAATTCGCTGGCCCCAAGTGTTCTTAGCTTTTGGGCTTTATGAGTTTGTTTTCGACATTTTTTTTAATTAATTATTATACCCTGAACACTTCGAAGGAAACATTGGAGACCCTCTAAATTTATATATACATAAGATTGGCGTGACATGTTTCGTCGATTTAGCCAGGTTCTTCTCTTCCTCTGTAAACAGAACGGTTGGAATTTAAAGTTTGTGTTAAAAACTATTTTTTTATAAAATATCTTCACGAAATTTCCAAGAGATTGTTATCCAAAGCCATAATCTACCATCTCTGAACAAATTTTACAGATTGGACCACTCTAGCTTATAGCTGCCATACAAAATGACCGATAAAACTCAAGTCCCTGTATGGAAAACGTTTTCATTTGACAAGGTATCTTCACGAATTCTGGCATATTAGGGAATAATAAGACAACGTTACAATATACAAACAAACCGACCGAATAAAATCAAATCTCCGTGCACACGATAGTCTGGTCCACATAACCGGAACGAAGCGCGATTTTTATCCGGCCACGAACTGTCAGCTCAGCAGATTTCTGCCGCTACAACAACAACAATAACCGAACAAAAGTTATTTCTTGTATAGCAACTATGTTCTTTGTGAAAGGTATTATATATGCGCTGCAGCCGAAGTTCACGTTTTTTCTGATTTTATTTTTATTTTTGGAGAAATTTCGCAAACAAAACGCTTAGCGTCTTCAGTGTTTACGCGCTTAATTGACGTTTCTCTGCAACCTGTTTTTGGAGTTCCACTTTGGGCTTCTTTTATTCAGTGTTCGTACTCATTCAACGCCGTGACCTATTGAGCAATCAGCAGCCTTGAATGTTTGCATTAACAATAAACAACACCAAAGAACTTTTATTAATGACTTGCGAGTTCGGCGATTACCACTTATGCTACGAAGAAACCTACTCATACATATACATATGTATAGTTGTAAATCCACTTAGTTGTGTCGAACTGTTGATTTCATGTTTGAAAATTCTGCAACGACACGGCTTGTGTGGCACCTAAAAAGGGGTTAATTGCCCTCCGGTGATACAACAGGGCATGATGTGGGCATGAGTATGGCACATTAAGTTTTTTGAAGCGAAAAGCTGATCATGCTACTTAATATTAGTAAGCTTATTTGGTTAGCAATTTTAGCAATTGAAAGTAAGTTTTCGCGGTTCAAGTTAAAATTTCTCTGATTCGGATTTTCTCTTCATAAAGACGTTTTAATAACCACTGAACTGATAACAACAAGAAAAACATTAACATCTTTTTTACGTAACCCGTTAACAAACATGTATTAAAATTATCGTGAGTTGTCCTCTCAAATCTTTTTGTGTAGTATAGACTATTTACCGACGCTTCTTCTAATCATTTTTCACTTTACTCAATCGCGTATAAATGGAAAATATAACTAGTAAAAACTGGTGGAAAATATTGTAGCAAATTAATTTGTTTGTATAAAAGCTCTAAGATAAAAGAATCAAGCTTTTGTTTCTGTGTTTTTTTCTGAAATTATCATACATACTTTTTTTAAGTAGGGGGAAGAATCAAACAATCCACTAAACCTAACCTAAACCGAACTCCCAACTCCAAACTCTCGCACGGAACCACCTGATTAAGAATTACTTCTTGGAAGTGATCAGATATTTAAGTCTCCCCTAAGGCACGAATTAACAGACGTCTAATATGTCTCAGCTTTGTCATGATTGAGACTGCCGCTTCGCTGACAGCTTTAGCCAGTTATCATTGGCCTGACACACGAGTGTCGTTAAATTTTCCACCGTAAAACTACCACCGAGTGTAGTGAGAATGGGTGGCAATAAAAGAACATATGCTCAGGGTCCTCAAAGCAATGTTGTCTGTATATCCACGAATGGATGTCCGGTATCAGTTTGCGGGTCCATCGTCATTTCTCTGATTCTTCTGCCACCACTGCTTCCATATTGTTAAGCTCTGATTCTTTCTTCTCTTTTGGCTACAATAGACGGCTTTGATAATTTGTATAGCCGCTCGTATTCGTCATCCTGGATGTCAATAAGCATCATACTGGCTATTACTTCAAGAACATCGGCTGATTTTGTTCGGAAAGCACTGATAACTCTTAGTGGCTACAGGTTGTGTGTTGCGCTTACTCGTCTGGATATGCTAGAATGCCTAGCGTCTGGATCCCTATTGGAGCCGCATATAATACAACCGATTTCTTTACTTTTGCGAGTAAAAATCGCCGACTGGAACGCACGTATTCTTTATTTGCCAACATTATTTGATAAGGCGTTTAGAATTTTATTCGCTTTATATTCGCTTAAACTTGAGCCTTGAGTGTATTAGGGCTCCCAGATAATTTATTTGTGGCTGTGAGCGAATCTCCCACTTCCCTATGGTGAAGATATACTTTCCTCCACTTTTCTAGTACTTATGAGCAAGACTTTTGTCTTTTACTTAGCCAGTTTTAAACTCATTTAGAAGAACCATTGTACATATATACCTCAATTGGTGTGTTTGTTTTACGAAGGATCACTACATATACTACACCGCGACCTAAAAGATTTAATCTTTCTTGATAAACTCAAAATGGCCCAGAGCTAGTCAGAGTACTAGACATATTTTCTTCTAATTAAGAGAAAACACTTTCTTAGTTATTCGATAATTTGCAATGGGCTCTCGGGCGCTCTGGAACGTTCGCGTAAACACTAGATATGTTTTTCTCAAAACTATGTTTTTTTGAACTAAGCAACACTGTAGGTCGTAAAATGCTTGGTAGGTTTCAATGAAATTTATACATATTTTTAAAACATAAAAACGAGTACCTGAACAAAGTGTTTTTTTTTTGTCGATTTTTTATAAACAATTCACGGTTTTCTATTTTTCGAAAATGTGCAAAAAAATTCTGAATCTTTCGAAATTAAGAAATATTTTATCAGGCCCTATATCTATTAATTATTATTTTATATCTATTAATTAAAAAAAAATTGTCCGAATTATTTCAGCTGAATCTCCAAAAGTTAGTGATGGTCGCCGCAAAAAGCTTCAATTGACACTATATCAGCACAAGCAACCTTTACTTTTAAAATTATTAATTTTTACATTTATTGTTAAACACACTGTAGTATCGGTATTTGTGATTGGTGTTCGCATGAAGTCTAATCAATGACAGCTGAACGATATGTTCAATATATGTGGAACCAAGTAAGTCGCATCATCGTGGAAGAGATATGAGTTGGGAGTAGGTTAGGTTTAGCGGATTAAAGTTCCACACCCCGGCTTTCGATGCTTCCTACTACTATAAAGAAATATTACAAAGTCAAACCATGAGATTTTGGGTACCGAATTCAGAAAATTAATGTTTTCTTGTTTTGCTTATAAATATTTTCTTAATTATCTATTGAACTTCAGCAGTTTTGTTACAATCATATTACGGGAATACGAAAGTCATGCCTTTGATGACTGTTAGAAAGTTTGTCGAGTCATAACATAAATATTTTCCAAAATATGCTAGCACGACTTAATTGGTGTGTATCCCGCTTTATATTTACTGTTCACTTGTAACAGCGCTTTTTTGTATATGTATTAGTCCGATCTGAATATTTTGCTTAGGAGCTGCAAAGTTGTATTGGACGTCCATGGTAAATTTCTTCAAGACGGTGTGCAAAATTTCAATTCGTTATGTCAAACACTGAGGGATAGCGCATACTAGATATATACCGAATATGGCTAATTCGACTCAGCTCATCTTGCTGATCATTTATACAATGTACAAAAAAGGACCAAGAGTTTGTAATTTAAATTTCCCGGGTAAATGATATTTCAAAAAAATTTATTTTGTTGAGTTGGTAGGACTGTCCTTAATTACTATGCTAATTACGGTTAATGCTTAAGTCGGTACATCTCAGCCTTCGAGTGGTACAAAGCCTTCAAAAACGGTCGAGAGATCGTTGAAGACTTGTCTCGTTCTGGATGACTTTCGAACTCTTCAACTGATATAAATATTAAAAAAAGTGAAGAACATGGTGCTTGAAAATCGTCAGGCAAGTGTTAGAGAGATGAGAAAAGAAAGCTCGACATCGCTTGTAAATGATATTGGTTGATGTTTTGGGTATGAAACGCGTTCTTGCTCAAAGCTGAACTTTTTTCAAAAAGAATTCATTCCGAAGGGACACACGGCCAATGAGCAGTTCTATTTGCCCGTATTGATGCGTTTGCGTGAAAACATCCTTCAAAAACAGCCGGAATTGTAGAAAAACAAATCATGGATTTTACACGATGTTAATGCACCATCGCATCGGGCCACGATTGTGACGGAATTTAAGCCAAAAACGCAATGAATAACATTGATCAATCATCGTATTCATCAGATTTCGCTCAGTGTGATTTTTCCTTGTTCCCCAAACTGAATTTGGTTCTCCATGGAACCCGTTTTCAGCCGGTCGAAGAGATAAAACAAAATTCGCTGAAGGTCATCCCAAAAAGTACTTATGAAAAGTGTTTCGAGGACTGGCAAAATCATTGACATAAGCATATTACATCTGATGGGGACTACTTTGAAGGTGACAAAATAAATATTGATGAATAATTAAATATTTTGCGCTCTATTTACAACTTCTGGGTACTTTTTTGTCACAATGTATACCGAATATGGTTAATTCGACTCCGTTCATCATGCTGTTCATTTATATACATATGTACATTAAGGTGTGCCATTTTGAGGCAACCTTTTTTTTCAACTGAAAAACAGGCTCAAAACTTTCGAAATGTGTAAAAAAAAAAGTCACTCAAAAGATGAGCTCTTAATATTAATATTAAGAGGTGCCTCTTTAAAATTTTTTGTTATAAATATAAATTACATGGAAAAAAATCATTTTTTTTGTGGTGGTTATTGTGCGGAGGTAATTATATGTGCACGCGATGGCTGCCAGTAGGGATGGTAAACTCGATTCCGATTCTACTCGATAATCGAGTTTTCTCGTAAAATGATCGATTTTTCAGAATCGATTTTCAGTAGTCGAAGTCGATTACGAATCGATTCTTGACATTCGAAAAATCGTGTTTACTTTTTCTTCAAGTTGTTGCAAACTGCGCGCAAACCTAACCTAAGCTGCATCAAATATAAAATAACAGTAGTTGTATGAATATTTTAAAAATTAACCGTTATCAAAGTTTCCACATGCAACAAACCCTAAACGGTTTAACCACACATCTCAAACATACACTGCCTCACTCATGAACAATAACACTGTGTTATGAAATAAGTACTGTTGTTTTATGTAATTTTTTTTCTGCCTTAAGCAAATCGATTAATTAAATGACGCTGCAAATCGCATGGCTTTTAAGTAATTAACACTTTTTGGGGAAATTCGAAAGCTATTTAAAAACTCCGCTCATTTGGTTGTAACCGTGCCGCCGTCGACCACAATTTTTGGCTAATTTCAGTGGCTTTGAAGCCGGAGGCGTTGATTGAGTTACAAAATGAGTGAAATACAAAAACAAATAGTGAAATTCGTTTTGTAAGCAACAAAACAATGATAAGCAAAAATGTGGCCGAACACATGTCAAATGTAATTAAGCGACAACAGCAACAACAGCGGTGGTTACGAAAAGCACGCAAATCGGTTGCACTCACTTTCGAAAACTCGCATGCGGCTCATTATGCCGGACGAGATGTGCGTGCGACTCATTTTAATAAGCCTGGCTGAATTACTTTTCAATTTTTCAATTTATTTTCGGCGTTAAGTGTTTACTTTTTGCGTATTTTTATGATTATTTTCAACGTCTGTAGTTATGGCTTAAATGCCGTGTAGACGCTGGACGCGGCCACTGTTGGCTGCAATGCTAAGTGGCAAGTTGTTCAAGCGTGTCGTCGCTCCTGTTATAAAATCACACGGTTACGTTTCAATTTCGGAGCCACAAAAATGTGATTAGCACGTTCAATTACACTAATAATAACAACTAATGCGTTGCACGTTTAAGCTTTGGCCACGCAAAATGCCGTTGCCTGACTGTTGTGCGGCCGTTGCCAATCGATTTTGCTAACTAAATTAAGCAACGGGTTTAATTGAATTTGAATGACTGTGTGATATTTTGCTTTGTTTTTTGCACTTTTTTATTGAAATAATTTATTTTTTATTTTATTTTGCTTTAATGAAGTTGTTGCCGCGCGCAAAACACTCGTTAAATATTTAAATACTGTCGGCGTGTGCGATTAATCAATGCGATTGCCTATTTTGTTGCCCACTGCCGCAGCTTTGCCTGCAACTTGGCCACTGCAATCGCCATTCTCGGCGCTTCTGCGCTGATTCCCCAACAGATACGGCAACGATCCGCCGCGGTGGCAGCAAGCAAGCTTCCTTTAGCAGTTTGGCGCTGCTTTGTTACGTGTGCAGCGTCGTTGCCCCCACTTGTCATTGTCACAAGCCGCCTGACACTTTGTTGTTCCAATTGTTACACTATCCGCTTTACACTTAACATTCATTCCATTTTTATTTTATTCTGTTCTATTCTATTTAAGCCTTACACATGCGCCTCTATTGCCCGCATTCGTTTGCTGCTTTGTGTTGCACAGGCTTTCCGTTGTTTTCACTTTCCACACGCTGCTGTGTCCGTCCGCTGGCAGCTGTCCGTCTGACACCGAGCACGCCAAAGTCACACTTAAGCACGGCCGAGAGGCGCCACATGTTGCCGCCACTACCAGAGTCGTAAGCCAAGAGTCGAGGCGCACGAATACTGCCCGAATGCCCCGCGCTGCATGCAGTTGCAGCAATTGTTGCGAGTCGTGAGGCGCTGCGCTGCGCCGCATTATCGTCAAGGTGGGCGCAAAAATCGATACTTAAATGACGGCAGCCTCATGCCTTGCTATTTCTATTTCGAGCAAGCACACTTCACAGCGACGAACAGTGGTGCGAGCGCTTGTAAATGATGGTCAAATGACAGCTCTTAGTAAACTTCTTCTTTCCTGGCGTAGACACCGCTTACGCGGTTATAGCCGAGTTAACATCTGCGCGCCAGTCGTTTCTTCTTTTTGCAATGTGGCGTCATTTGGAGATTCCAAGCGAAGCCAGCTCCTTCTCCACCTGGTCTTTTCAAAGGAGTGGTTGTCTTCCTCTTTCCTGTATTTTCGCCTAATAGGACGACATGACTTAGCCAGCCTAGTCCCTGGCTTTTAATTCGCTGAACTATATCAATGCCTCATATATCTCATATCCATCGAATGGCCAACGCGCAAAGGGCCATAAATCCTCCGCAGAACCTTTCTCCAGGTGACTCGTAACGCCGAGTTGTCAAATGTTGTCATCGTCCAAGCCTCTGCAGCATAAGATTTTCCTTCTCAATCGCCTATCTGTTACCAAGAGTTATTCTGCGTTGGATTTCGAGGCTGACATTGCTGTTGCTGTTAATACTGATTCCAAGATAAACGAAATTATCCACGGTCTTAGTAAACTAGTGGAAGTTTTCCTAAGCTAATTCATAGAAGGTATAAAAAATAGCGAACGTATTTAGTTCTTCTCATGACGCTGATTTTGGAACTCCAGAGGTTTCTATGAAATAGAATTCTACCACTTCGTCGGCTGCTTTTGTAGTCGAGAATTAGCAAAAATATAACGAGTTTGTTTTAGAATGTGGTTTTCCACGAGGCAATACTTTTTTCGTAGTTTGTATTTTTGATAGCTGTTCATTGATTTATACTCAGTTTGGTTTGCCATTTCATAATGAGCAGACCCACTTCGGAACAATGTTTGAAAGTTATGCCGCGCGCTGCGTCCAATATTCGGTCGACATAATCGCCCAGCGGAAATGGTAATTCGAGCAACCACGGACCGGTTTCGCACCAAGGTTACTTTGGTGGAAAATGCGCATTCTCAGAGATGCCGTTCAGTGTTCGCCGAAAACGCCATTGCTGGCGTGGAGCAGAGTATCGAAAAAGACCCGAGTCAGTCCATCCGCCATCGCGCGTAGCAATCGGAGCAGTGACCCACCACTTTATGGAAGGTTTTGCAAAAGGACCATACTTCTTCAAAAAATGAAGACGCTGAAAATGTGAAAGGGAACCCTGATTAATGACTTTCTCGTGGAGGATGTTGATGTGGACCACCTATAGTTGTAACGAGATGGTGTTAAATACGATACCTCCAACGAATTAATCAATTTATTGAATAAAACTTTCGATAAGTACATTCAAGTACAAAAGTACTTCAAAGATAGTACGCAGATAAGCCCGAGACTATTTAGAAGAGAATATTTGGGTATTACTGTTGACATACGGCTCCAGTTGCTGTACAAAGTGTTCGAAAATTGGAGATCTCAACTGGACTTTACTCGAGTAAGCTGCGACGAATTATGCGTTCTGAAATAACTGTTAAAGTTCCAGATGTCAGCTGGGATCTGATACTCGGAGCATGCCTCCATTAGACTAGTCTCGGATTAGGCTGTGATATTATCTAGTAAACTCCCTGATACTTTTTGTTATTGTTGTAGCTTATAATTTACGACTCATGTCAAAAAAAATTTACCCTTTATTAAAAATAGTCGACTGTCTACCAAAAATATAATGCTAAGATAACTCTTACATACTATATATAGTTGAAGGTTCCGTTTTTATACTCTCGCAACAAAGTTGCTAAGGAGAGTATAATAGTTTTGTTCACATAACGGTTGTTTGTAAGTCCTAAAACTAAAAGAGTCAGATATAGGGTTATATATACCAAAGTGATCAGGGTGACGAGTAGAGTTGAAATCCGGATGTCTTTCTGTCCGTCCGTCCGTCCGTGCAAGCTGTAACTTGAGTAAAAATTGAGATATCATCATGAAACTTCTTACAAGTATTTCCTGACTTCATAAGAAGATTAGGTTCGAATATGGGCAAAATCGGCCCACTGCCACGCCCACAAAATGGCGAGAACCGAAAACCTATAAAGTGTCATAACTAAGCCATAAATGAAGATATTAAAGTGAAATTTGGCACAAAGGATCGCATTAGGGAGGGGCATATTTGGACGCAATTTTTTTGGAAAAGTGGGCGTGGCCCCGCCCCCTACTAAGATTTTTGTACATATCTCGGAAACTACTATAGCTATGTCAACCAAACTCTATAGAGTCGTTTCCTTCAGGCATTTCCATATACAGTTCACAAATAGAAGAAATCGGATAACAACCACGCCCACCTCCCATACAAAGGTTATGTTGAAAATCACTAAAAGTGCGTTAACCGACTAACAAAAAACGTCAGAAACACTAAATTTTACGGAAGAAATGGCAGAAGGAAGCGGCACCCAGGCTTGTTTTAAAAATTGAAAATGGGCGTGGCGTCGCCCACTTATGGACCAAAAACCATATCTCAGGAACTACTCCACCGATTTCAACGAAATTCGGTATATAATATTTTCTTAACACCCTGATGACATGTACGAAATATGGGTGAAATCGGTTCACAACCACGCCTTCTTCCAATATAACGCTATTTTGAATTCCATCTGATGCCTTCTCTGTATAATATATGTATACATTAGGAACCAATGATGATAGCGGAATAAAACTTTACACAAATACGGTATTTGAAAAATATGTAAATGACGGATAACGAAATTTTGATTATCACTTTATCATGCGAGAGTATAAAATGTTCGGTGACACCCGAACTTAGCCCTTCCTTACTTGTTGATATTGTTTTAGGTAGAACGATTTCAAGAAGCACCGCCGCCTATCGAAGCTTTTTTGGAGAACATGATTTCGAAGGTGGGTACAGTAGCCGCCATTTTACAATAAAATCCCAATATAGGAATCCTTGCAGCCGCACATTTAATAAAGTTTAAGGAGGAGAAATACGATACCTTCTTTACGAATAAAATAAATGCCGAAAGTTAGACCCTTTCTCAAATCTAAAACAACCCTTTTTTCGAACGATATCTTGTCGAACAAAGTTGCCGCCTTGAATTTTCGAAAATCGATAAATATTTTTAAGCTTAACGAGACACACGCAAGCTTGTCCCACTGTGCAGTTACTGATAATAAATTTGCACTATATTTAGCAACAGTTGTGCAGCACTGGGGGGAAAATGCAGCGACACACACACACGTGCGTACGTTTGGCTGTGTGTGTATCGGAACTATGCTTTGAATTGTTTGGCCTAGTTTTAGGCACTGCATTTTCGAAATGCAACAACACCGTACACGAGTGCTCGGAGTCATTTTCAGCCTTTACACATAATCGGTTAATCCTGCCAAGGTATTAAAAGTGAGAGTGTAATGGTGCATTTAAAGCCGGGCGAGTTGGCAAAGGCGGTGGAAACGGTTAGGTGCTCGTTCGGAGAGTGGTGCAGCAGCGGGTAATTTGAGTGTGGCACGAGTATTTTCGGCATATTCATGTCAATAACTGCAGTAGTGTTTATAAATACATTTCCCTTAGTCAGCAGGCATAATTCGTATACAATAAAAATAGGTTGGCAGCTTAAAAGTGCTACCAGTGCGCACAAGTAAATACTAGACTCGAATTATCTGCTTGAACTACTAATGAAGGTAAATATTCTCCATTTATGTTTAAGTATTTACCAAAAAAATTGAATAATACGGCTTTTTGTGGAAACGAGGAGATGTATTTACCGACTATTTGATGCCGAAAATCGAAGCTCGTGATCGCGGCGACATTTGGTTTCAACAATGCGGTGCCACTTCTTACACATGGCAGCAACCAATGGATTTATTGAGTGAACACTTCGGTGAGTAGAAAGTTTCACGCATTGGGCCGGTCGTGTGGCCACCAAGATCGTGGGATATCACACCGTAGACTTTTTCCTTTGCGGATATATAAAACGAAAAAGAACTTTAGCTTTAGTTTTCATATGAGACTTTGATCGGTCTCGGACGGTTCGTATGTCAGCTGTATGCTTTAGAAGTACGTGCTGCTTGATTTATTCGAGGTTTTAGCGATGTTGTGGTTAATAATTCATACTAAAACAAGAAAAAACGTTAACTTCAGCTACACCGAAGCTGATATACCCTTCGCAGGTGCATTTCTTTTAGTAACTATGTGTTCAATTTATATGGAAGCTATATGCCATACTAATGCTATCTGAACAAGTTTTTCGGAGATTATATCATTACCTTAATCAGTAATCCATGTCAAATTTCGTGAAGATACTATGTCAAATGCGAAAGTTTTCCATACAAGCCCTTGATTCCGATCGTTCGATTTGTATGGCAGCTATATGCTATAATGAGCCGATCTGAACAATTCCTTCGGATATTACATTGTTGCCTTAGAAAATAATCTGTACCAAATTTCGTGAATATATCTTGTCAAATGCAAAAGTTTTCCATACGAGAACTTTTTTCCGATCGTTCAGTTTGTATGACAGCTATATTCTATAGTAGTCCGATCTGAACAATTTTTTGTGCACTTATGCAGTTGCTTTGGACGACAACACACGCCAAATGTCGTGAAAATATCTCAGCAAATAAAAAAGTTTTCCATAATAAGACTGTATTTTGATTGACCAGTTTGTATGCCAGCTATATGCAATAGTGATCAGATGTGAGCAGTTCTTTTAGAAATAATGACGTGTACAATATTTCAGTTCTATATCTTAAAATATGGGTTATTCGCTTATATACAGAAGGTCATTTCTGAACTACACATTCTTGTTGATTATTTACATACAAGTATATATTAAGGTGTTTTTTTTTGAACTATTAATTTTTTTCAGTCCCGTCACGAAATTTCCTTGGAAATGCCCTAAAAAAGAATTCCCTAAAAATTTTAGCCCTTAATATTTACATTAAGAACTGGACCAAGGCCTTTAAACATTTTCCATGGAAAATGCACTACAATCGTGAGTTTTTATCTTTAAACTCCTACAGATCAGAGGTATTTTATGGCATCGCTTTGACTTTTGACGCATATTTCTCAGAATTGTTCACTCTACAAAAGTGCTCCGTGCAACAAAGTCGTAACTCACACCGGCGAGGTAGTACGGGGCTCTAAACCTGATTTTTCCAAGAATTTCGCATTTTTTTGTAGATATTTCGTAAATAACAGGAGCTACTCAAATTTAGTAAATAAATAAATTTAGATTGTGAGATCTTTGCTTTTTTACCACAGAGGTGGCCAAAGAGAATTCTGTTCGAAACAAAGTTACTGAAACATAAGAAATAGTTTGTCTTTGAGTGGCACGATCTTCCCTCTTATAGGGTTCTCTCGCAACTAAACTCAACCAAGCTGTATATTTTTCTATTATTTTAAAATGTTCAATACCATTTCAAGTAAAATTGCCAAGAATGCTGGTATATTTTTATATGTTCTTAGAAAGTATGCCAAAATTTCTATTATTTCAACTCAATTTTATTTGATTTTTTGTTCATTGTATTTCCATTGTTTCAGAGTGCTCTTCAATACCATCAATAAATGTTTTCCACAAATTTAGTCTTATTTTACAATATACATATGTATTATTTATTTTAGATACTAAGAAAATATACGGAAATTTCTTAATAATCTAGGTTAACATTAAAATTGCCTCGAGGACCATAAAATCGAGGACCATAAAATCTTGCGGCGAATCAGGATTGTTTCTATTTTTTTATATTATTTAAGCTTGTTATTGCTTTTCTAGCTCATCTCAGCTGCATACATAGCATTATTTTGGTTTTCTTAACTTTTCCCCCTAGCAAACAGGGAGTAGAATATGCCCGCGGTAATTGCTATTATTTGGCTTGCCTCGCAATTTCAGCATGGTATGGTGAGAAATATTGCTATAATATTCAACTTGCACTGATATTATAAACTTTGAATGGAATTCCTTCAAACAAAATCCACAAGGTCTGACCGAAGACTTAAATCTGATACAGCGGGGAGTTCGCTGCAATCTGCATTAGGTTTGGCCTTTTGGGGAGATTTGTTGAGGCTGTGGTTTAAATCTAAAGACAGGTAGAATTCAAAATTCAGTTCAGCGTAGAGTCGCACTACAGCCGGGTGCCGGACCCACGGCATGTAGACGTTTCAGGTCGGACTCGAACCCGACCAAGCAGAAAAAGGAACGAAATAATACTTGCAAAAAGCTTGTGTTGTTTGGAACGCTGATCAATGAGCTTTTAATGTTTTGATCTATGTATGTATGTGCTTTTAAGCACTGTGAGGTAAGGCCGCCGCACATTGGTATTTCCGTGGCTGAAATTCAAAAATGGCATGTTGTTTGATTTGAATGAAAATTTCACAGTTTGTTACCAACTATAGGATGTATCATTCCAGAAGAATTGGACGCATATCCACTAACGAAGATGTGATGCATCACTTATTAATGTCTTCGGGTCCGTACATAAACATTTTTCTACTACTAAAATAAAATTAAAAAAATTAGAATGTCACGAAGATGTAAAAAAGTTGCTAAAAGAGACTTGATAAAAGAGAATTTAGTTTGTATGGGAGGTGGGCGTAAAAGTAGGCGGATATTATTGAAATTTAACACCAACATATATAATGTCATAAAAATGCTATGTACCAAAAATCAGTGCTGTAGGTCAAAAATTAAGTTTCGCCTTATGTGGGAGGTGGGCGTAAAAAGGGGGGCGTGATTTTGATTTTTTAATTTTTTTCTTAATTGGAATCCAAAACAATGATGTATCAAATGTCATTGTCCTGAGATAACTCCTTATATTTTTAGCCGCAGTATGCACTAGCAGAAACCTATGTGCGCCGTCGGCAGACAGTCATGCAAAAACACAACGACTGTTACCCTAGCTTTTGTGTACCTGCATTGATGCAGGGCCTGAGACTTACAACCAAGAAATTTCTCTAAAATCGAATATTTTCATCATAAATTTTTGGGGTGAGTTTCTTTTAGAAAGAGAGTATTTTGATTCCGCAACAGGCCTTTAAATGGTTACAGGTAATCGGAATTTAAATAAAATCAGTTTTTTCGTTTTTGAATTTTTTAAGGTGTAATACCTTAGAAAGATTTTCTGAAAATTTGAAATAAATCCGATAAAACCTTTTCGAGTTATTCGATAATAAGCAAAGTGTTCTCTGTATGAAATAATAGCGCCCTGATCGAAGAATTCTCTTCTTAATTTCGATTTTAGACAAAAAATTAACTAATGATTTCTCCCGAAAATGTTGAAAAAAAATTCTTGAGGCCTCCATTTTGTTAATTCAACAAAAAAAAGCTTCGATCGGACACTAGATTATCCATAAATATAACTGTTTTTTGTCCGACGGATTTTAAATAAATTTCCAAGAATTAGTGATGATTAACAGATCAACACAAATAGACAGTATTTTTAAAATTACTTATTTTTTTTGTTTTAATTGCAGTCAAGTGTCGAAAATTAATTAATTAAATTTTTAATTTTTTATTATGACTCTGGCTACTGCTAAGCCCTTAAGTGGCACATCTAGCGTGAAATTTTAATATTTTGGTATACTTCGATAATTTATGCTGTTAAAAATAACATATTCAAATGTCAAATAGATATCCGAAATAGTTTCTGAGTTACAGACATGTGAAGGTTAACCGTCCAGTGCAATCAACGCCATCAGTTTATCTTTAAACGCGTTTTTCTCGAAACAGCATAGGGTTTGATTTTTACGGAGTGTAATGAGATTTCGGCTATAATCGCGTAAACGGTGTCTATGCCAATTAAGAAGAAGAAGAATGAGATTTTTTTATCTTTCATTAATTGAGAAGGCCGGTTCATTGCAGCCGTGGAGGTCTTTATATTAATGCCGTCGGAGATCTGGTATAACTTAAAAAATATTTAATTTTTTCACTGTGTATTCTTGAAACATGTATGTAACGGGTGATCCAAGTAGAAGCATGAGTGACGTCAAGCTCTGATGTTATATTTGTTCAGTATTCTTTGGCATTTCATTACGTTTACAAATCGTTCAACTTTATTACAAAAATTCACGTTCTATAAGTAATGTGTTTCGCGCACCTCACTCAACCTATTGCCAACATAATCGGTTTGCTGAGCATTCTACCAGTAGCATTCGCAACACCAGTACCCACCTTGAGACCCAGCATTCATTATTGGATAATATTCGACCGAATGAGGGAACACTTAGGTGAGCAGATAATTTCACGTTTTGGGCCGGTCGTTTGGCCACCAAGATCGTGTGATATCACACCGTTAGACTTTTTCTTGTGCGGATATGTTAAGTCTATGCAGACAATTTCGGATTTCAAAATGCTCGAGAGAGTCTTTGAAAATTGGCCTCAACGCATGGATCAGCTGCGACGAAACCGCGGCTAAAATTAAAAAAAAAACAAGAAAAATGTCAAATGTGAAAGTTTTTCATACAAGAACTTTATTCCGATCGTTCAGTTTATATGGCAGCTATATGTTATAGTGGTCCGATATCAGCCGTTCCGACAAATGAGCAGCTTCATGAAGAGCAAATGCCGTTTGCAAAATTTCAAAACGATATCTTAAAAACTGAGGGACTAGTTCGTATATATAACGGACGGACGGACGGACGGACGGACAGACTGACAGACAGACGGACATGGTTAAATCGACTCAGCTCAACATACTGATCATTTATATATATACTTTATAGGGTCTCCGACGCTTCTTTCTGGGTGTTACAAACATCGTGACCAACTTAATATACCCTGTTCAGGGTATAATAATCTTCAAAAAGTAAATTCCAAAAAATACCCTTTCGAACGATAATAAAAATTCGCCATTAAATTTGAAGTTTCTGCGCTTTTTCTTTAAAAAAGTAGGAAATCTCAAAATGGATCCTCCTATACTAGTGAAAGAAAACAACAACCAACCCTTTAAACGCAAGTATTATCATCTCCAGCACTCATTATTTTTACTTTCCTCAGCATTTTCTACCTTCAAAGATTTTAATCACTTGAAAGCTTATTCAGGGTCACCAAAGAAGGCAGAACTTTCAGTGGCACAGCCTTTACCGCTATAAATGCAAGAGAGAGAGAGAGAGAGAGAGGGAGCAAAATAAACAACAAAGCCACTGTGCGAAACAAGATCCCACATATCACTACTTATACAACACATTTGCACGTTGGCATGTGTGTGTAGTATTTGTTGTAACATCTGAGCAACCTCCAAAATTGTCAATGAAAAACCTTGACCTACATAAGCTCGTGTGAGCTTCGCAAAAACAGGCTCACAATAACAACAGCAGCACAACGTCGCACACAGCGCACATATTGGCTGCATCCTGCCGCCTCTCTCCCTCCTGCCACATTATTTGCGATAATTGTTTTTGTACAACCGCTTAAATTTGTTGCTGTATAATATTGTTAATGGTTTTAGTTGTTGCAAAACGCGTCTCGATAATATGAGCGCGCACTAGAAGTACACTCAAGTGGCATGGAAAATATCTATTATAATAAGTCCTGCAGAGCAATTCTGCTTTCCTGGGAAAATTTTGCTCCATGAGGAAAATGGCCGCTCAAATGTGAAAAATGAAATATTAGAACAAAGCATGGAAAACCGGAAGTGAGCACAAACGGCTTTGCTGGCGAGTGGAGGTTGCTTGCTGGCTGTAAACGAGTGACAAAGCAGCACAAAGAGCAGTACAAAAACAAAAAATGTGCGGTAAACGCGAGAGATGAGCAAAATGCATACACAAATCGGGAGGCAGACGAAGCATGCTTCAGGAAATGGGAATTAGCGGAGACTTAGCGTGAGAGACTGTTTGCTGGAAGCGTTTTAAGGCAATTTTAACGAAATAAGTTGGCATTAAAACAACAAAAAAACTTGAATTTTTTTTTCATATGCTTATATTGCTCTTCTCATTTAGAAATGACATTGAAAACTCACAAAAAATAACTAAAGTAAAAACATTTAGCTTCAATGCACTTCACAAATCAAGAAGCTTCCTTAATTGATTTTGATCGTTCACTTTGTATGACAGCTATATGATAAAGGCGCCCGACCGGGGAAATTTCCGAGGTATTTTAGCTTTGTTCTAGGAAATAATCTATGCCAAAATTTGTAAAAACACCTCGTCCAATCGAAAAGTTTTCGAAGAAAAACTTAATTTGGATCGTTATGTTTGTATGCCATCTATACTATATAGTGATCCGATCTCAACAATATCTTCGGTTATTATATCGCTGATTTGGAAACTAATTCAAGCTCAATTTCGTGAAGATATCTCAACAAATGAAAAAGTTTCCTATAATTCCGCCAAAACTAACAGACCTATAGAAAAAAGTTATATAAGAAAGTTGTAGGCAATGGCATTAGCATTGTAGACATTAACACTTTTTTCACATAACCTCAAAATGTATATGAATAATTCAAATATATACAAATTTTCGTTTTTTATGAATTTTTGTGATCCGATCTCAACAATATCATCAGATATCATATCGTTCGTGAAGATATCTTATCAAATGAACAAGTTTTCCATACAATCACTTGTTTCCGATCGTTCAGTTTATATATCATCTATATGTTAGAGTGTTCCATTGGCAGTACCGACAAAAAAGCAGCTTCTTGAGAAGAAAACGCCGTGTACAAATTTTCTTAGTGATATTTTAAAAAATAGAGTTCGCGTACTCAGACGGATATGGCGACTATAGCTTAGCCCTAGATCAGAATTCATAAAACTGTGAAACAATGTAAACAAAAGTTATTTTTTTTTTTTAATTTTAACACTAAAAATATCTAAATTTAATTATATTGAACATATAACATAACATGAATTCCGAGGAGGAGCACAAAAAATTCTCTTTATCGCAAGTTTTGATTCCACTCCACGCACTAAATATACTCCATCCTATAACGAGTATGAATTCTTCCCCTGTTTATGTTTACATTGTTCCCTTTGTGCGCATACAAACTCCACTCACACACCCCATACGCTCCATACACCCACACCCACATACACACATAATGCTTTTTTTCTGATCAGACAGTTACTTTACACGAGTACACACTGTTATGCGCAAATATTCACACGCTCCCTCTCCAATCGCTTCAGATTCCCCAAACTAGATGCACTTTGAGTGCCAACGCTCCACACTGGCGGTGGCCTAACCGTTGCATTGGAGCCTAAACTCAATGCTTAAACAACTCTAACTCAAATACTCCGTCTCAATTGAACAGGCGAACAAAATTATCTGGAAGATATGCGCGTGCTCCCCATAACACAACCACAAGCAGCAACAAGGAGAGCTACATACAAACACTGAAGCTTTGAAAAACCAGCCAGCCAGTAACAACAGCAATTGTCGACAGTTGCCGAGTGGATATTTTGTAGATAAGTACGAACAATGACAGTTAAGCGAAATTCAAAGAAAGGGGTTTCAACCACCGAGTGAGTGTGATTTCATGCGAATTATATGTTTTCGAATATAACATATATGAATATAATTATATGTATATATAGGTAAATCCATATAAAGGAGTAAATATTTTTAATGATATATTTATTGTTGTATACAAGAACGCAGTTATGCGTCTACATAAAACGTTAAAACGGTATAGAAATGCAAATGATTTATGGGGAAATTCATAGTCTGTCGAACACGTTTAGTCAGCAGTCAAAGAGTACATAAGGGTTGCCATCGAAAACCATTATTAAATAATTACTGATGATATTTCGTAGTTGAATGTCGAAGAAACGATAAAAAACGTTAACTTCGGTTACACCGAAGCTGTAATATCCGTCGTAGAAAAAGTTTCCATACAAGAACTAAATTTTGATTGGTCAGTTTGTATGCACTATATGCCAAGTGCTCCGATAATAACAATAAGCCATGCCGAATTTGATAAAGATACCTCATCAAATAAAATAATTTTCTATACAAAAACTTGATCTTAATGGTTTTGTTTATATGGTAATTATATTCCAAAGAAATCCGATCTGATGAGATCTGAATTTTGTTCGGAGATTATACCGTTGTCTTGAACTATGTAATTCGGCATAGAATTTGGTGAAGACATTTCGTCAAAGAAAGCACTTTTCAATACCAGAACATGTACTGAATCGTTAACTTTGTATGACAGCAATATGATGTAGTGGTCCGATATCGGCGGTTCCGAATGAGCAGTTGCTTGCGTGCGGAATCAAATTTCTGGTGCCGAAAAATTCAGAATGTTGGAAAAGTCCATCGGTGATAATTGTTCGTCGCGAGTAAATGTTTTTGATAGGAACAAATTATTCGAAGAGGGTCGAGAACGCGTTGACGACGAATCACATTCAAGACGGCCGCCAACAACAACTGATAATAAACAATACGTCAATAAAATAAAGAAACTAGCACTTGAGAATCGACGATTAACAGTCAGAGGCCTCACTGTCATCGTTAGAATATTGGAGGATGTTATAAAACGTATTATTAGTGGCGATGAGTCTTGGATGTATGCTTACAAACTGAAAACAGATGATCTATCGGCCGAATATCGTGGCAAAAGTATGCCGAAGCCGAGAAAAATCACGTCCAAGTAGGTCAATCTTGGTTTTTGAATGTTGATAGGACTTTTTGAAGGTCAGAACCGGAACTCAGAATAAAAGTAAAATTATAAAAAGTGAGTTGGCTTAAAAAGGAGATCGTAGGAACAAGTAAGTTACAGTAATCAATGTGAAAAGTACCATTCGACAACTCGTTTGATGAAAGTCATACGATTTTTTCCCCTGAATTTCTTTTTAATTAAAACATTTAGAGCCATGGCAGATAATCAATTTCAACTGACCAAGCCATCAGCATACGCCGATTCCATCTTTGCAATTTCTAAAGGTGAGAAGGAATGAGTGAGTGACCGGTATGAAAAGTAGAAATAATTTGAACTGTTTACCATCCACACAACCTATTGAATGCAAGATCTGTTCATTACACTAGAACAATTGAAAGTCTTATCTGAGGCAGCTGAGGGAAACCTGTTCCCGATAAGACACCCGCTCTTTTATTCTCATTTACTTGGATGACCGAGAACTACAATGATATTTACTGACTTTGTCACCAAAAATCTATTGATTATCCTTTATTATTTGTCTGTTCCTGCAACGTATTGTTTACTGATTTCGAATCTCCCAGCCTTGGCGAGCGAATAGAACAAACAAGTGGCATAAATCATACAAGTTTGTTGGTATAAGCAAGAAGCTATGAAATACGCTGAAATATTAATGTGGTATCAATATGATCTCCTATCTTAAATTTCACTCTATAACTTTGTTGTCGCTAAGAAGAGAGCTCAGTTTATCAGAATGCCCACTGGATTGTAAAATCTTACTTTTGCGTTAGAAATACCGAAGGTCAAAGCCTAATCTCAACCTTACATATCTTTTTTTCTACAACATACAAAATATCACTACAGAGATAGCCGAAAAGAACAGACCCTTTTATATATTATTTTTGAGCATTTTTTTTAAATTCAATCCTTGAATGTAGTCCAGGGTAGATAATTTTTAGAGTAAAAAACCAAAGCATTGCAAGATGAAACCCGTTGGAAACAAAATATAAAATAACAAAAACTAAAGGATAAGATAATTTACGTGCAAACAGCGATCGAGAAAATGAATGACATTGGACGGGGTTGAATTTAAAACGGTTTATATCGATTTCCGGCAAAATTACAAGTCCTATAGAAAAAAATTATTTGGGAAAGTTGTAGGCAAAGAAAAAATCCGCAACTTTTGTATTGACACTTTTTTCACATAACCTCAAATTTTATATGAAAAATTCAAATATCTAAATATTTAGTGCTTTTATGAATTTTTTTCACTTTTTAACATTTTCTAAGGATTAGCACAGGTCTAGTGTGCGTGATCGGCAACGCAAGCTCTTATTAAACGTATTAAGAAACTTAACTATGCACTAACGTCCAAAATAAGCAGCAATTACATACCTTATAATGTTCTATATAATGTTAACGAAACTCTGAAATAAAAAAAAAATTGAAATTAGTATATTCCGAGAAGGATATACAAATAAAATGTCTAAATTATTAAGAATTGCTTATCTCTAGGCCTAACCTCTAACTTTGTTAAAATGAATGTTAATTTTTGACACACAGGACAACCCTAGCGCGTGTCTGGACAAACGCAATACAAATGGCGCCACAAAGCACACGAAGACACGCACAAAGGTGGTTGGAGAAAAATGGCGCCGTCTGCGCCAAGTCGCTGGCATGAGACAAGAATGTTGTTTACAACATATGTATGTATGTACGCATTATGTAAACATGTTGGTATATTATATGTATATAAGTATACATATTAAAAGTCGCACCAACTTTGGAATGCGATAAAATGAATGCTTCGCGCTGACGGTGTCTACAAATTCTTCACCCCTAATTGCTGGCATTCCACAATCGGGGATGAATGGCGCAAATATGTGCGCGCACACACTAACACACACACGCACCCAGATAAAACAACCCAGTTAAGTCTTTTCGTAGGGACAAAGCCAGTTGAATCAGCACTCATACGCCATGGCCAACACAACGCTTAGAATGCTTTAGGGAATGGCGTGCCAGCTGCTTGCTGCCAACTGCTGTGAGCCTCTGTAAATGCTCCTCTAGTTGACTTTCGTAGCTGTTGCAGCTGTCGATGTGGCAACAGTAGTCCTTCTGTTATTTGAACGCTTCGTCGTTGTTTGCTGCAACGCATTTTTGTTTTCTCCACGCCTAATGCTCGACCGCTTCGCATGCTTCTCTATTTTGATTGATTTTTCATGATACGTTCTCGTAACATTTCTGCTGTCATACGCGCCGCTACCGCATTTCCATTGTGACGTCACGTAAACGTCAATAAATAGATTTCCCTGGTTTTTCAACAGGAAAACAGAAACAGGAACAGAAACAGAAACGCGGCGCAATGTTGCAATTGATTTTCTGCACACTTTGGAGCACATCTTGCTCGACCAGCGCGCGCTTTCGGTTCGCGCCACTGCTTGGCAATGAGACATATGTATGTATGCTCTGCTGGCTGTTAACACCGACTCGCTGGCTGTCAGTGCGTCGCCTTATCTGACTACTATCTGCGCAGTGACATTTTTTTCGTTATTCGCTGTGCGTCAACGCCCAGTAGTGGTGTCTGCAACATATGGCTGTGTGGGGACGCGTGCATGGCCTGGCTTTGCTGCATGTAATTTTATTGTTTTTTATCACATTTTCAATGTTAAAGCTTTTATCAGTTTCCCCATTATCGAACTAATAGCCGCAGCTATTAATCTTCGCGCACACACAAGCGCCGACATTTCAGCGAGTGAAAAGTAACCGAATGCCGCTTTAAATTCGACAAATCATTTTCACTTGATTAGTTTTTCACTGTTACTTTTTATGTGAAAAGTAATAAAGCTTGATGACACAAACAGTTTAGAAAAACAAAAATAGCGCGGACAGACAGCGCTTGGCGTGACGAGCAAAACACACGACGCGTCAAATTGGCCGTTAAAAAGTGCCGAAACGGCCATAAAACTTTTGCTGAGATTGTGTTTAGTGTTTACGATAACAGCCATAACAACAGGTCAATAGTAAGACCATCCTTAATTATACTTTTAACTATTGTTGAAGGCCACACTATGTTCTCTGAACGAATTGTTCAGAACGCGAATTGCTTTAGTATATACTTGCTATTCAAACCAAAAGATGCCAACCGAGTTCTTGTATGGAAAACTTTTTACTTGAAAATATATCTTCGAGAAATTTGGTACGGATTATTGCTGAAGCCAGTGATACAAATCCCGAATATATTTTTGGTTGGAAACACTTAAGAATATAGCTCCTATAGAAAGTGGCCAATAAAAATCAAGAAAATTTTTTTTTCAAAATATTTATATACTCTATATTATATTATAAAACTAACATCAACTCGGAACTCTTTCTTGTTGCAGCCAAGATTCGTACCCGCCTCTGTGCAGCAAAAAATTGCATGTCAACAAACACAAGGAAGGTTCGACGTCGAGAAGCTGCAATGACGAACGATTTTCGACTCGACTTGCACTCCTGCTCTCTGAGAGCACTCGTCTACAACTCTGTATAAGGGAACTGCGAGACGGCATTTCAAGCTCCTTACATACAGCTGCTACCAAAACCATTGGTTTTCGGAAAATGTAAAAGAAAAGCTGGTACGATGAGAACTGTCGTGTCGCAGCGGAAAGAAGGCAGACTGTCTACCTCGCAACGTTACAATCACCCACCAAAACACGTGCGGTATAGGATAGATACCGAGAGTTGAAGAGGGAAGCGAGACGCATTTGCAGACAAAAAAGAGAGAGGCCGAAATACGTGAGTACGAAGAGCTTGGCAAGCTGGCTGACAGGGGCAATGCTCGAAAATTTTGCGAAAAGATGCGACGACTAACAGGCCGACCGAAGCATACTCTTTTAGAACCTCCAGAGGTGATCTAGTAACCGATGCTCAGAGCATATTAAAATTATGGAGGGAACACTTGTGTAGCCTGCTGAATGGCAGTGAAAGTATAAAGCCAGGAGAAGGCGTACTTGATTCCCCAATCGATGACGATGGAGCGAACGTTCCATTGCCCGACCATGAAGGAGTTCGAATAGCAATTACCCGTTTGAAGAACAACAAACTACCGGAGACCGAAGGACTGCCGGCCGAGCTATTCAAATACGATGGCAAAGGACTGATAAGGAGCATGCATCGGCTTCTTTTTAGTATAAGGTCGGACGAAAGCATGCCCGACGATTGGAATTTAAGTGTTTTCTTACCAATCCACAAAAAGGGGGACCTCACAGTCTGCGTAAACTACCGTGGAATGCGCCTCCTGAACATCGCATATAAGGTTTTATCGAGCGTACAGTGTGAAAGATTAAAGCTCACCGCCAACAAACTGATTAGACTTTCTCAGTTTGGCTTTAGACCTGGAAAATCAACAACCGACCAGATATTCACCATGCGCCAAATCTTGGAAAAGACCCGTGAAAGGAGAATCGCCACACACCACCTCTTCGTCGATTTCAAAGCTGCTTTCGACAGCACGAAGAGGAGCTGCCTTTCTGCCGCGATGTCTGAATTTGGTATCCCCGCAAAACTAATACGGTTGTGTAAACTGACGTTGAGTAACACCAGAAGCTCCGTCAGGATCGGGAAGGACCTCTCCGAGCCGTTCGATACCACTTTTAACACCAACAACAACGTCAGGAGAGGAAGAGGAATACCACCACTTGGATGGAAATACCAGGTAGAGAAAATCTCCAATTACCGCCAATTAACGAAAAAGAGGAACGACTGGCACGCTGTTGTAAACTCGGTTATCAACACCAATAAAGAAGAGAAGAAGACTCAACTGAAGTGAGCTTCATCGCTGAGCAAAATTTTCTTGTGGAAATCGGAATCGGTGGCCATCTCGTTTTGGGTGCAATCACCGAACATGCGTCGCACTTAATAGTCGTTGGGCTTCAATTCTTGCACGAGTTGGATTTTGTAAGACCGTAAGCCAAAATCTATTTCGTAAATTTTCCTTAGCTTTGCGTAATGTAAGGCGTCTCTGAGGATGCGCCTTATCAACTAACGTAGGCTGCTTACAAAGATCCACTGCTTAAGGTTAAACGAAGAAGCAATCATGTTACTTTCAGGGAGAAATTCAATCAAAATCACTTGGATATCCATACATACATAGGAAAATAGTTACGGAAACGAACACAAGCGAAGCAGTCCGCATTAACCTATGTAGTTTAGCTCTTTCAAAGATCACATTTGGTTTCGGATCGCCATCAATACAAGTCGTACCACAAAATTACTTTTGAAGTAGTGTAGAAGGTGAACAGACCAAAAGGCTTATATTCGATGCTCATCGCATCAAGGCAATTGTCCTTGAGAGCTCACATTCAGAAGTTTTCTAGATATTGGTCGAATGGGACTCACTTGGCAGCGCAGCAAACATAAGAGCGCCCTCTTGCAGAAATTTAAAATTAATACAACGGTAGCAACGCTGCGCCCTTCACTAATTAAAAATACATTTTTCAATTACTCACTACCGGTTCCTCATTTCATACTTCCGGACGTGATAATTACCCACGTACACACACATACATGTGCAAATATTTATGATGACACGCCATTTTCTTGACTAAATAATTTACTTTCATATACCGTGAGGCATGTGTGCATAGCTAATTAACGGGTATTATATAAGCAATACCTGGTACATACACACACACACACATGTAAGCAGTTGTGCACTCATAGAGAAGCTGTTAGCGCCACTTGCTTGCATGCGTTTTTGGAAGATGACTTGTTGCAGCCACATATTAAAAACTAGTGAGCTTGTTAATAAACGTCTATCGCCGCTTGGGCGCTTAGCAGACCTGTGCTTCCTGCTGAGCTCAAGCTATTAGGTTGTCAGTCATTAGCGTGTGTTTAGGTGCGCCAAAATTTTATTGTCGCGCATTTACACTTTGTTTTTGGATATTTAATTGCTTGGCTTTTAATGCGAATGTTGCTGTGCTTCGCTAAGTACAGTTGGCGCAAGGAAGATTAGAAAAAATGCACATGCATACAATGTACCCTGAGCATGTGAAGACTAACTAAGAATCAGAAAATAATAAGATTTTTTTAATTTTAGCGTTATTTTGTTATTTGCTTACAAAGAGGTAGCTCATTTGATAGAACCGTCGATATCGGACAGCTATTACATACAGTTGTCATACAAACTGACCCATCTAACTCAACGCCTTGTATGGAAAAGTTGTTAAGTTTGCAAGCTAACTTCACGAAATTTCGCATACATTATTAGCCAAAGCTACTTTCAAATTTCCCGAGAAATTGTTCAGATCGGACATCTATAGCATATAGCTGCCATGCAAATTAAACGATCAAAATCAAATCTTTGTATGGAGAACTTTTTCATTTGACGAGGTATCTTCACAAAATTTGGGCACAAAACATTGTTCAATGCAAGGCCAAAAGCTCTCAATAAATTCTTTAGATTGGGTAACTCTAGCATACAGCTGCCATACAAACTGACCGATCCAAGTCAAGCCATTAAATGAAAAATTGGTAAGTTTACAAGTTATCTTCACGAAATTTGGCTCAGATTATTATCTGAAGCAATTTTATAATTTCCCTAAAAATTTTTCAGTTCGGACATTTATAGCATATAGCTTCCATACAAACTGATCGATCAAAAATATGTTCTTGTATGGAAAACTTTTTTATGTGACAAGGTATTTTCTTGATACTTCACATAGAGTATTGCCAAAATCAGCGGTACAAGCTCTGAAGAAAATATTTAGATCGGGTCACTATAGCATATATCTGCCATACAAAGTGACTGATCCAACTCAAGCCCTTATATGGAAAACTTGTTTATTTTATAAGATATCTTCACGAAATTTGACACAGATTATTACGCAAAGCAATTTTATAATCTCCTAAAAAATTGTTCAGATCGGGCTACTATATAATATAGCTGCCATACAAACTGGTCGAATAAAGTTGAGTTCTTGTAAAGAAAACTTCTTTATTTGTGAAGGGTATTCTTGTTTCCATGCAACCCAAGCTAACGATTTTACCTATATGACATTAACAACAACAAACTGCACTACAGTTCAGCAGCGGCCACCCACTGCCATACTCAAGTAAAATGTATGCATGTGTGCGTGCCTGGTGCTTGCCATCAAAGTAGCGCAAATTAACAAACACAGAAGTTACGCAACGCTGTTTATTTCGGGATGAACGCAATGCAAACGTCAGACTGCAGCGATGTGGCGGTGGTGCAGCTGTTTTTGCCGCAGTTGGCAGCACTGCAACTGTGAGTATACGCGTGCGTCAGCAAAGCTTGATAAAACAAATGGAGCTAAGATGTCCGAGCGCCCATGCAACGTTCAGTCAGTGCCAGTGCCAAGTTGGACGCAAATATTTGCGGCTCGTTGCAGCTATGCATACGCACACACACAGACACGTACAGCCACATGTGATGCAATCGTCCGGGCTTGGCTGGGCCAATGCGCAGCCCATCGATTTGCAATCAATCAACGCCGTTAGGTGGGCGGAAGCACTTTCGAAATTCGCCAAAGTAAATGTGTGTGTGTGTATGAGTGCTTCCAGTTGCGTTTGTGTGTGAGTGGTTGGCGGGACAGCAGCCTTGACCCGATTTCCGGCTCCTGCAGAATTTGCATGCCCAGCTGCAGCTCTACTCACCACGACTGCCTGCTGTTGCCGCCGCCCGAGACTTACAACGCTATTAGTCACTCCGGTGTGCGTGGTTGGCTGTGAGTGGGTTCAGCTGTACCGACGACTGTGCGCAATTCAGTGAGTTGACTCATGCACATCTGTGGAGCAACTTAATGCCGGAATGTGCCGCCATACATACACATAAGTCTATATTTGCATACATATGTATATCCATATGGTAAAATAAAGGCAAACGTTTACGTCGCCTGGCAATTGCTTTGCCACTTTCGCCGATTTATGGGTCCCGGGATGAAGTTGGCTCCAATTCGAAAAAATGGCTACTCAAATAAAACAATAAAGCAGCCGCTGCGTGCTCGTATGAGTGAAATTGTTGGCATGTGCGGGTGGTGTCATGCAAGCTTCTGGCACCGCATTTATTCTTATGTAAGACAGGCATACAAATATGTACATATGGTATGTATGTGTCTGTATGTAGATATCTGCTATTTCACTGAATAGAGGCGTAAACTCAGCAGCAGTTGTGCTTATCTTGCCAGTTCGTGTGTTTACTTACGGAGAAGCGTGTTCGTTAAATAAAGCTGAAGGCTTTGATACTTTTTAAGGCATCTAAATTTTTGTTATGAACTGGAAACTACACTTTACTCCGGTTTGAAAACTAATTTATAGCGGTGTCTGATTTAGTCTAACAAGCTAAATTTATAGGTAAACTATATACATAGTCTGAATAACGTTTTAGCTGGGCTTCATATCTTGAAAAGAGTTGTTTTATTTAACACCCCACTTATGTGTGGCAACTAGCCTAGACTTACGGGTATTCTTATTTTATGAAACAAAACTCTCAAAGACGGTCGAGAGATCGTTCAAGACATGTCTCGTTCTGGACGACCTTCGACCTCATCAACTGATAAAAAAGTGAAAATCGTCAGGAAAGCATTAGAGAGATGGCAAGCGAGCTGGACACCTCTTGCGAGTCCGTTCGAATGTTTTTGGTGGATATTTTGGGTATGAAACGCCTTCTTGCTCGACTCGTCCCGATAAAGGTGAACTTTTTTTCAAAGAGATAACCTTAAACAAGTTTCATGGGGCATGCTTGATCGTGCGAATTCCGATCTCACAGTAATGAAAAGCATTATCACTGCCGCTGAGACATGGGTATGTCACAATGTGTATACAAAAGTGGTAGATCCTTTTACTACCTAAAACTTTGGCATAAAACTTTTTTCAATAGAATTCGTAGTTTTGTCGGAAACCGAGATATGTAAACCATTCTTAAGTCTTAAAAATTCAGCCACGCCCCTTTTCTTCTTCTTCCCGAATTTACATTACATGTAAATTACTTATTTTTGTTGTTGTTTTATTATTCGTTTTCAATGTGTACCAAGCTACTACGATTTTTTAAATTTTTATACTCTTGCAACCAGTTCTACAGATTATTATAGTTTTTTTCACTTAATGGTTGTACGTATCACCTAAAACTAAGCGAGTAGGGCTATATATAAGTATATAATGATCAGGATGATGAAAAAAGTTGTGTGTCTGTCTGTCTGTCCGTCCGTCCGTCCGTGCAAGCGGTAACTTGTGTAAAAATTTAGATATTTTGTTGAAACTTGGGATGTGGATTCCTTAATACAAAAAAAAGTTCGAGTTCGTAGATGGGCGGGACCATCGGACCACTGCCACGCCCAAAAATCGCCAGTGATTCACAATAGCAAGGGGCATATGCGGATTCTTTATTTAAGTTGTCGTGGCCCCGCCCGAAAAGGGCAGTCAATGTGTGATATATGTAACAGAAATTAAATGATAATCCTTCTCTTATAATCTTATATCGTTATGTTCGAAATGGGTTGAATCGGAACCTTTAGCCCCTCTATACGTATTATAAAGATTTTCGAACTTCCGGATGACTTTGTACTGCATATATCGGCCAATATGTTAGTTATCCGAATGAAAATAAGAAAGCGTGTTTTATTGATAACAGTGTATCTTTAGGCCTGAAATAGATAAATTTGAGCGAAAACTCGGCCCAGCCCCTACATGACTAATATTCTGATTTTCGAACATACGACTGATTTTATTCTATACACCTCAAAGTATTTCCCAGGCTTTGATTCTTGCAAGTTGCAGAGTGGAAAATGTTCGGTTGAACCCGAACTTAGCCCTTCCTTACTTGTTATACCCTGAACAGGGTTTATTAAGTTTGTCACGAAGTTTGTAACACCCAGAAGGAAGCGTCGGAGACCCTATAAAATATATTTATAAATGATCAGTATGTTGAGCTGAGTCGATTTAGCCATGTCCGTCTGTCTGTCCGTCCGCCCGTCTGTCTGTATATATACGAACTAGTCCCTCAGTTTTTAAGGTATCGATTTGAAATTTTGCAAACGTCATTTGCTCTTCAAGAAGCTGTTCATTTGTCGGAACTGCCGATATCGGACCACTATAACATATAGCTTCCATACAAACCGAACGATCGGAATCAAGTTCTTGTATGGAAAACTTTCGCATTTGACAATGTATCTTCACAAAAGTTGGCACAGGTTATTTTCTAAGGCAGCAATATAATCGCCGAAAAAATTGTTCAGATCGGTTAACTATAGCATGTAGCTGCCATACAAACTGAATGATCGGAATCAAGTTCTTGTAGGGAAAACTTCCTCATTTGACAATGTATCTTTATGAAATTTGGTATAGATTATTTCCTAAGGCAGCAATGTAATTTCCGAAGAAATTGTTCAGATCGGCTCATTATAGCATATAGCTGTCATACAAACCGAACGATCGGAATCAAGTTCTTGTATGGAAAACTTTCGCATTTGACGTGGTATCTTCACGAAATTTGGTATAGATTATTTTCTAAGGCAACAATGTAATATCCGAAGAAATTGTTCAGATCGGCTCATTATAGCATATAGCTGTCATACAAACCGAACGATCGGAATCTAGTTCTTGTATGGAAAACTTTCGCATTTGGCGTGATATCTTCACGAAATTTTACAAGGATTACTGCTTAAGGTAATAATATAATCTCCGAAATAATTGTTCAGATCGGATTGCTATAGCATATAGCTGCCATACAAACTGAACACATGTTACTAAAAGAAATCCTGTGAAGGGTATATTAGCTTCGATGCAGCCGAAGTTAACGTTTTTTCTTGTTTTTCATTATTTTCATCGGCACTGGATTAATGTTATTATCACGAAAAGTATATAAACACGATTTAATAAACAAACACTCTTATATGGAACGTTGGCAATAAAAATTGCGTAATTTCCAAAATTCGGATACAATAATTTCTAAAGAATAAAAAGTAACAAAAAGCGAAAGATTTAATTTCAGCAAATTTTGACACCCCTTAAATATTTTTTCAAAAGGACGGCCACTCCGTTTTTTAATAGTTGCATTATTTGCCTTAAAATAATGGCTTATTTCTATGTTTTTAGTTTCCAGTGAAACTTTGGAAAGTTCCGAATTAGCTGCAACTCACGGCTAATTAAAAAGCGCCCACAAGTTTTGCTGTTGAGCTATTTTCGTACACGTGTGTAAATTCTCGCTCACTTCTCGCCGCCTCGCACAATCGATTCGTACTGTTCCGTTAAGACCTAAAGCAATGCACGAACAGCCTCCGAAAATTCGCTGGAAATGCTGCGATCCAAAGTTTTCAGTTTTTCCAACAACACAATTATTTTTGTTTTTTTTTTTGTAATTTTTTTTTGCTTTTTTATTTTTTTATTCTTATTTTCATATTTTTTTTTTGTAATTGTTTTTTTTTCAATCCTTGTTTTTGTTCAACTTTGTTAGCTTCGCATGCAAATGTTTATGCGTTTGCTGCTATTTGCTTTTATAGCATTTTTGTTACTTCTGCGGCGTCTTCATCGGCGCTGTTTGCCGTCTTACCCAATTCTTTGTTTACAAATAGCGGCAAATGCTAAAATTGGCGTGTGTTTGTTTGTGTAGTGTCTGTCTGTCGCAGTCACAGCCGCCCAACGCCTACCGCCAACCGCCGACGTCAACCGCCAGCATCCGTTAAAAGTGGAATGCTCGTTTCATTGCTCGGCCTAGCCGCATGTGGCACGCATTGAGGTATGTCTGCGTTTACGCAACCAAAACAACAAAAACAAAAGTGTGGCAATTGAGTGTGGTGAGGGAGGTGCGTCTATTGGCAGCCAAATATTGTACAATAAAAATGAATTCATTTGCACTAACGCTTTGCACACACACTCGCACGCGTAAAACGCTCGGCCACACAGTCAGCGCACCGTTCACCCGCTCATTTACTCCATTTGGTGGCGCAACTTGTTTATTAAGTGCATTGGAAAATTAGCACGGCATCAAAAGTGATTCAGTGGGCATGTAAAACAAGCACACACACATGCACATGTATGTACGTGTGAACAAGTGTATTTACATATTTGTTTTCCAGTTGTTCTACGTGATTGCGCAAGCGAGTGTTTCATTAAGATAATTGTGAAGAAAATCGTTTAGAAATGCATTGGAAATTATTTCGAGGTAATTTGTTGCTTTTGTGGGAAATTTCTCATATGGCTGTCGAATCGCATGTTTATGCCTATTTTAGCTTCGATGACATAATACCTACATATTTTTACTCTGAATAATATAGTCTAAGTTTGCCCCGAAATTTGTAACAGTTTCAAGGAAACGTCGGACACCCGATAAAGTGTGGTTTTTAGACATGTGGTTTTCAAGAAGAAATAAACCGCATATAACCTAAAGTTATGAACAAGAATATAGCTTTATTATACAGATAAGAGTTTAATATGCTTATGTTTTAAAAATAATTCCAGGCAAGTGAAGGCCTTGGCTGATTCAATTAAATTCAAGCTGATAGGCCCTTTTATAACCTACTTTTCGCAGCATTTGGAACCGCTCTCTTTATATGCTTAGATAAACGACCTAATATAACCCACCAAAAGATAATCCAGCGGAGTACAGTCCCTCAATCTTAGGGACAACGTCAGAAGCCTACAACGCGAAATAATGCGCTCATCAAAAGTTTCCTTCAATAAATTGATTGTATTGTTGAATGTATAGCATTTAGAGCCGTCTTACTGGAACTAAATGTCATTCGCAACAACATTCTACAATTCAGGTCAAAGAAGTCATTATCGTGGCTCAATTGCGTTCCCAATTGACTTCAACATTATGATCGACTTCATATTTGAAAAAATTTGGAAAAATTATTCTCTTTGGCTATAGAGCACACCATACAGCGATTTTATGAGGATGTAATGGCGTCTCCACAATGGCTAGTAGATTATCTTCACTCCAAATGCGCCAATTTTCGACATTCGACATCAATTCTTGCAAGAGTTGGATTTTGTAAGCATGCAAACCAAGATCCTTCCGCAAAATCTTTCAAAAAGTGGATGCGGACAGCAAAAATTGTTGCGCGTATGGCAGATGGACGTATTCGGGTCGGTCCACTTTGAATGGTGTCTCTTAGTAAGAACAGATGCGAATTATCCACAAGAGTGAACTTGGTGTGAAACCAATTCATGATAGCTCGATTTGAAGAGAAATATTACTTTTGTAATAAATTTGCAAGATTTACAAAGTTGTTTCGGAGTAAGTCTGTTTATTATAAAATCGTATGCCAAACTGAATATAAATCAGGGAAGACCTGTCAAAAAGAACGACTCCGAAAAATGTATTGCCTCAATGAAAACCACAGATGGGATCACTATATCAAAAAGCATTCAGACTGGCCGATCTACATCCCCCTGCGGGTCGGGGTTAGAATTTACCCGTGGTAAGGCATGCCTGTCGTAAGAGGCGACTAAAAATCCATATGCACTATGTCTTTCTTTCTGGACATGCCTTGAAATGTCTGCATAGTCTATGTCAGAAATAGTGCAATTATACTCAGCTTGAAATTATTATTATAGGCTTTATATTTATTCCTGGTATAAAGACATTTGTTTCGTTAGACAAATGTCGCCAGTCATTGAGTTCTGTGGGCTCAACTGGTAGTAGCAAAAGCTTTAAGGTCCTACTAGAGACTTTAACCTGGGACCACGGGGAGCAGTTAGCCTTTGGAGTTTAACCAATCGGCTCATTGGGTTTGGCCCTTTGTGGGGATTCGTGGTGGCTATGGTTAAAACCTAAAGGCAGGCAGGGTGGAATTGGGCCGGGTGCTGGGCCCAAAGTACGGCAGAGGTTTTAGATCGGCCTCGTACCCGACCAAAGCGGCTAAGATGTCCCTATCCACCTGAACCATTTGGAGCCAAAATATACGGGCAAAATGCATTTATAATTTCGGGCGCTGATCAACGCAGTGTATTGATCCATGTGCTTCTAGAAAGCACCGTGAGGTAAGGCCGTCGTCGGCAGGTACTCACGTAAGTCACAACAATTGTTGTTGACCGATCCACATTAAGAACATTCATAAAATATTTTTTTTTTCATATATAGATTTTTTTCATATATAGGCTTCATAGACTTGAAAGTTGTTTATACTTGTATCTAACGACATGGTTAGAAAGAATTCGTGAAGTGTTTTCGTTGTTCGGTTACATTTTTAGATTTAGTCATCCATATACATTGTTGTTAAAAGACGAAGTTCATGTTTTTTAAAGATTTTGGAATCATTCATTAATCGTAATTGCCATGACTCAATTGTCAAGCAATTTAACCGGTCGGTTATATAGAATAAAAGAGTATAAAATCAATCACATTAAAACTTCCAGAAAAGGCTAAACACATTTTTTGACAAACATTTTGTTAAATAACCAGATCTACAAAAGTAAGGCTGTATCTTAATATTAATCGAAAGTAGTAATTAGTTGAAGGAATATAGTATCGTTTCTTTAATGTTGAAAGCAAATCGACAGGTAAATATGATATGTGCTGAAAAGAGAGTTAAAGTGCTAAACAAGTCTTTAAGGTTTGTTTTTAAGTCTTTTGATATTATAGTTCAGTTTCGACTCTATAGATCTTCAAATAAGTCAAATAAGACAACTATCCACATCCTACTGGCATCACATACGAGCCAGATTCGCGTACGTAACGATGATACATTCAGAAAGTGAAGGGAAGTAGGCATGAAAAAGACATTGGAACTCCCTCTGTGCTTCTGCCTTGGCTTGGTTGGAGCATGTCTTAGATAGCTGGGAAATTGGCAGTTCAAGGTACTAAATGAAATATGAAAATTAGATAGCAAGCCGCCCTAAAAAGCGTCGACGTCCTGCAACTCGAATTAAACTGATACTGCATCTGGTTTTACTAAGGACCAGTTGGTATAGTTATGGTGTTACAGCCGCCTAGTATAACCTAACCTAACCTAACTGTCCTTTAGAACTCTTGACATATTCGACTTGAGAGTTTTGCGTCATTTCTTAATATTATTTTACAACCAGAGTTCAGGCAAATATTTATCAAGCGAAAATTGTAGGCAGCAAACACCTCATTTTTAGCAATAAAATGAAAACCATACATACATTGTACATATACATACATATATATGTATATATATACAATGTGCACCCACTTTCATGCTTGTCACATTTATTTACACACATTTTACACATTCACCTAAAAAAAACTTTTAGTGTAATTAAAGCGAATTTTCGTTTTGATAAAGAGCTTGTTAGAAGCGCGACGTGATTCATGACAAGCCACGCATACGGGACCATTGGTCATGCACTCTTGTGAACTGCACATAAAGAAAACTTCCACACATAATAAAACTAACCGGTGCGTACCTAAAAATTTAACGCAAACTGCAGCTGGACGCAGAAGCGTTAGGCAAGAAAATTAGAAATTATTCTAGTCAAACCTGTTGGGTGGAAAACACAAAAATAAACACTCTGACGACAGACACATATGATACGGCGTCGTGTTGCAGGCAATCACGGGATAAACACGTAGCGGCGTAGGAAATAGTATGTCGTTGAAGCCAAACGAAACTACGAAAAAACTTACGGCCAGCATAGCGACACGTTCGGCGACGCCACAACCGCAGTTATGCGGCCCCAACGTGACCCTCCATCACTCCAACGGCATAGCTGTCAGACAAGTAGAGACGCTTTGGGAATGGGCACATAAACATGTGTACATACCGTCATATTTTCAAGTGACGTATGTGAATTTGTTAAAGCTCCCAGCTGGAAGTATTGCGCAGTCGTTTGCATTGTTTGTACAAAACCACATTTTAAAGTTTCACAAGAGTAGACGGTGAGTTGGATATATTTTAGGAAGATTTGATAGCTTTGAGGGGAAGACTATTATTAAAACGCCGATGGATTACAGGAGGGATCAATAGCTCTGTATTCAACCGCCCTAGATCGTCGAGAACCGAAAAAGGAGCCACTCGGTGTAGCTCAACTGCAAGATCTTTGCGCTAAAGTAAGGCTTTGGCATTGAATATTGATAAAAACTCAGTCAAAACTTGGACTCGTTTACAACAACAAACATTCTACTTTTCTTCAATAGAGTCGGCATATGCATAACACAAATTACATATGTATATTTCCTTTAACTCCGTTTGGAACGTAGAACCAAAGTTTGACTCTGACTCCTGCATATTAACCCATCGACATGGAAAGAAAAGTTCGTTTTTTTTATTAAACTAACCTTCAAAGTACTCTACAGTTCAAAGCCATTTTCACGGGAATGTGTAAACTCCACTTTTTTTCTAACTGTTCACCTCCTTTCAAGTCTTTTCCCCTCGTAGCACTGTCAGAAATCCATTACCTCATTGGGCTGGTTAGCTCCATTTCTACACATAAATATTATCATTGTTCGAGTGGCTGCACTTACTAGGTGTACAGGCTTCCCAGCTGGGTTGCCATATTGAAGGAAAAGTCAATGATGCATGTTGAAAGCGTGCGCTCAAGCAATCTCAGCAAAATCGCAACAACAAAAATATAGCAATGAAGTACAAAGAAGCAACACCTAACTAACAATGAGCAACTTTCAAATTGTCGGTAGTTGATTGCCGCCGAAGATAGGAAACACATACTCGTATACAAGGTGAACCGAATGGAAACTTGTTGCAGCAACACTGTTAAAAGTATTGTGATTGGTTGTAATGTGTTCTCTCACCGTATGCTTTTGTCCGGTAGTCTGATTTCTTCTACTTACGATTAGCGAGCATTTCTGAAGTTTCTTCTTTGGTCACAAATCCGTGTAGCAGTATCCTAATATGTGCAAATGGCACAATAGCCTGCAATGACCTGTACAAAATACCACAAGCTGCCTGTTCCTTAATTTGTTACTGGGAGGAGTGATTGATATCTTCAACCGTTTTGTGTCGAACTCTTCCAGAAGCAGTCTCGCCTGTCGAAGTCCAGCCATTTGTTATGAGTGGCTTTTTCTACTGACACTGTCCTCTTTCCATAGCTTCTCTCATAACGAGTGGGTCCGATGGGACTGGACCGCCAGGAACCCCAACGAGCAGGGGGTAGAATTTGCTCGCGATAAGGTATGCCTGTCGTAAGAGGCGACTAAAATCCAATATGAACTATGTTTCTTTTTGGTTTGCCTTCAAAATTTCAGCATAGTCTGGTCAGAAATAGTGCTATAATACTGAGCTTGAATAGATATTATAGATTTTGAATGAGTGTTCTTCTAATGAAAAGACATTTGAAGTTCAAGCGACAAATGTCACCTGTCATTGAGTCTGGTGAGTGCTCAACTGTTAGTAGCAAAAGCTAAAAGGTCTGACCGAAAATTTAAATCTGGTACCACAGGGAGCAGTAAGCCCTTGGTGTTCGTTCCAATCTGTTCATTGGGTTTGGCCATTTCGAACTGTAACAATACCAATGCATTGTGCTCCTACGAAGGTATACCTCGAGGACAGAGTCCCTCCATCCAGTTTTACTTGCTAGTGAGGCTTTGAATCAGAGGAAGAGGAAGAGCTCCACTCCGTTGGAAAGACCAGGTGGAGAAGGACCTGGCTGCGCTTGTTGTAGACTTCGAATGTCTTTTCAGAGAATATTCCTTTGGTAATATCGTCTGTCTCTAGGAAAGGGTGACAAAGGTAGACCCTTTCAAATGATACTCTGTTTCTGAACGTTTATTACGCTGCTCTTATCAGGCCACGTTGAGTCGTACCTGAAAATTATTTCATCAATGTGTTCTAAATCAAATTATTTCTTGCAAATAAAATATATAAAAAAAAAAATTAACTTAAAAAAGTAAGCATTTAAAAACTTGCATACGAACCAGCCACTACACATCCCCACATGATTACCAACATTCGTATGCACCCTCATACCTAACATAGTTACTAAGTTGCCACAAAAAGTTGCAAGCTTTCAAAAATCACAAGTCGCATGCGACAATCTCACGCTTGATTGCTCGGTCGTTCGGTCGTTCTGTCGCTTGGTTTTGCTGGTTGCTGGTTGCGTTACATTGGAGCGATATTTTTTCTTGGAAGCAACAAGTTTTACCTGCAACAACGAATATCCATGGGGGCACAGGCAATCAGCAATGCTTAGTAGGTTAAAAGCAATATCTAGATACAATTACGTATCTGTGGGAGCTCTGCAGAGAGCTGCTGTCATAGCAACAAAGCAAACAATAATGAGATTAATGCGAGGAGTCTGTGTTTTGGCGTTTCGCCTTTCGCAAAAATCTCAAAGCAAGTAGAGAAAAGATTTTCGTAAACAAACATTAAAATAAGTCAGACAAGTCTTGTGTGCAAAGTGGCTTCGGAAATGGATTTTTAGCGTGTACTCTTTATGTGCGCGCGAAATTTGCGCATGACGGTTGTTGTGATAAAGAGCGAGACAGAGCGGAAGCGAGTTCTTTCGGCGTGTGTATATGAGGTTCCCTTGGGGCCGAGCAAGCGAATGAGAGGCTGATGCGACGCTCGAAATATGACGCCAGGAACTTTTATCTCGCTTTTGATAGAATAAACATATGTACATACATATTTATGTGAGTACTTATGTACAGTTATTTAGTGTTTATTATTACGAGTATTTCTTTTGTGAGTTTGGTGTAACGCAGCTTAGTTTGTAGATTTCGGTTATCTCAAATTCATTGCTTGCTTTTAAAGATTTTATATTTCTGCGATAATCTTTGCATTCAACATTCCAAAACTCCATATCTCAAATGTTACCGCATACCACGCTACTGTACATATGTATACTTATTCTTTTAATCAATCTTTAACGTTTTAAACATTACGAAAACGAATTATCAAATATGGAGTTAGCAGTCGGCAGAATATCGATACTTAAAATATCGATTTTCGATATTTCCTTAAAGAATAGTGTCTTAGAAATATTCTCTGAGAATTTGAAGTAAATCCGATAAATACTTTCAGAGTTTGTCGATAATTAGCAAAGGGATGTAGAGCAGGTTTCTGGTTAACGCTAAATGATTTGCGACCTCCACGGCCTTTGAACTCCTATCAACTTTTAACTCTTTACTTGACATGGGCCTTGTTTGGAACTATAGACAGACTGGTTTGAAACCTGAGTTGGTGGTCGAGGTATGTAGTTGTGACACCATGCAGAAATCGCTAATGAGTTAATCCCAAATCCGTTAAAACCCAAGCAGATTTGGGAGTACGTTCCTCTCCCTTCATCAATGAGTTTGTGTAATGGTAAAATGAGATGACTTTCTTTGCGCGGTCAGCTCTGAATACACTACCTCGTAAGAGTTTGCGCCAACTCTCATCGCTTATAAAGGAGAAAACCTTGGTCATATAAGACGACTATCTTAACGGAAGGTGGATAGCGGCTCTGAGATGGGACCCTGTAACAACATGTTGCCAGGGTATAAAAAAGACGATGAAGAGGGAAGGTTAGTATCGAATTCATAAGGTAGTCTACTGGATGTGGCGCTATCACCCAGGGCGACGAAAGGGTCCCCCGAAAAGAGTGATGGAAAAACCAGCAGGAACATGCCTTGCCGCCACGGATTCGGCCGACAGAAAATAAAGTTAGGGCTGAAATTCGATAGCAAACAAGCTGAGCAGCATGCTGGCACACTTGTGTACGGAGCGGACGATAAAAAACCGGGGTCAAACAGGTACAATTTTCTTTCAGCGGAAGAGGTCGCAAGAGGACGAGTCCTCTCTCGACATAAATCCACGGGTCGGTGCTGCAACAATATACTGGAAAAATGCTAACCTCAAAAGCTTAGTACAGCTTAACGTATACGATCGCAGCAGGAGAGCTAGAACGATGGAGGAATGCAAGTGAGTAGTGACTGCTATCTCCACTGATTTTATGAAAGCGGTCAGGGGAAATCCACAGCCTAGTTTCGAGTTTGCCGGGTGGCATCTCGGTATGTACAAACTTCTCAGATATGCCGACGAACACTTTCATGATTATTTCTTTCAAACTTCTGCCAAGTCAAGTCCAAACCTTACTTAATGGTCTCTTGACTATTTTAAAATAAAATAATTTGCTGGCAAAAGAAATTATAATAAGTTGTAATTTTTTCATGACTCTGTCTTCATCTAACCCCTTATTTAGCCCGCTATTTAGCTAATTTAGTAACCATTATATTTTAATTGCCGCAAAGTGGTCGCTTTTTTTCGCTTTTATTTTTCATAAACTCACTTTCAGTTGCGTTAACGACTGATTTTTTTAGGGGATTAAACATAAATACTTTACTATGTATGTATGTAAATTCCACGCATTTATCGGCCGAAAAGTAATAGCTGCGTCATTCACATGCTTTCTATGTTAAAATGTTGCGAACAACAATGAAGACGATTACAATGACAATGCGCAATCTAGAAAGTATTAGCCTTTCGCCATGCCATTGAATTGGCTTTCCCAAGTGTCGTGGCAAAAAGGTGAAACGATGACACCAACGAAAACGCATTCAAAGCGACAATGTGTGTATTGTATTTAACCTTACATACTGGTACATATCAAGTATTTATATACATACTTACATACATACATATATCTAACGGTCGTGGAAGCCAGGTCAACAACTGAATTTGTGATTTTAAAAATAATAAATAAATTCTTTAATAGTAACATATGCCTAAATTAGCACAACAACACGTAATCCAGGGTACAAAAATATAATGACAGTAGCGGAAAAAAGTCTACATACACACCCAGATTTTCTGAAAGCACAAAGCACAGTTTGTTGATAAGATTTTATAAATGATCTTCTTTTTAATCATAATGAAGTTAGTCAATTCTTTTTATAACTTAAAACGACAGAGTTATTTCAGAAAACCCGAAAAATAGCGTAGTCTACAATTGGTATGAGGTTCTTACTATATACTTTCATACATATAATGTTTTCGGAGTTCGATAAGGGTAAGGCCTTTTATATTTTTTATCGTGTTTATTCTTTGGTTATTATTGAATGAAGCTTTATTTTGGACGCTTAAATAGCTACAATAACCGACACAATAACAGATCCCATAGTAAAACACCATACAGGAAACACCTTACTCCTATTTCAGAATTAAACGAGAATTTCGTTTAGAATTCAGCAAAGAACAAAAAAGGGGATAGATTTGTAGAGCTGTTGCGGTCTCTGGAGTTGGTATGATAGCCTTTATTGAGGGTAATAGGGATCGTTAGAAGTAGATGTCGCTTTTGGAACATAAATTTGTACATTTTGTGTATAATTTGGGCCACTGTTCCAGCTGAATCTTCAGGCAAGAAAACGATCCAAAGGAGAGGCTGCAAATTATTAAGGGGGTATTCTGGTCTACAAATTTAAAAAAATCGAAATTTTTTTATATTTTCAAAGTTTAACTATTCAAGAGTATGTGTACAAGAGGATTTTTCAAAATTCAAATTATTTTCGGAGATATAGGCATTTTTCTGACCCGGCATCCAAACTGGTTTGGCCAGAACTAATTGAACAAAAGACTTTACGCGAAACTTTAAACGCGTTTTTATCCAAACTGACTTTTTCGGAACGAAGCCCACGTTTTCTCAGGTTCTACTGGATCGATTTACTTGACATTTTTATAGTCTTCTTTATAGGCTTGTCTATGGTTGGAACTAGCCCCATCCCCAAATTTTTATTTTTATTATTTTCAAAAAATTCGAAATAGTGAGAAAAAGTGATCCAAAAAAACTTTTTTTTTCAGGCAGTCGCCATTTTGTGAAAAAAATTTTTTCCCACTTTTCCGTAGTTCAGGCCATTGCGACATTATTCTAGATTAATAATCTTTTTTTTTTGGTTTCAGATAACTAGGAGGGTTGAAATCATGGGTATGGTCACGTGGAAATTTTTAGAGAACCCCCATTTCCTCAGCTCATAATTTTTTAAATTTTTTACTTCTTTTGGTTCTTATTTTTTTTCTGTACTCTTCTAAAACTAACAAATAACTGATAAAAAAATGGATAGTAAAAGTATTAATTGCCTTTTTTAACGACGCTTTAAAAATTACCTGAAATTCATGCTTCTAGACCAGAATACCCCCTAAAGTATTGGCTTCTTTCTTATGGTTCCAAGAAAACCAATTCAAATTTAGTATATGAACATGTACAAGACTTCAATAACGACTTACCAAACTAAGCGATTCTAGACTTTATTATATTTATGTAAGTATATATATTCATATATGAAATGCGGCATATAAACTAATGAAAATACTCATTATCCACTAATTTATCTTATTTAATTAAAATTTTATCTGGTCACACATCGGTGAAGATAACGAAAAGCGGGAGTTTAATAATTGCTCATTTGTTTACATTATAATGGGTGTTTCATTGGACGTTTAGAATTTTATTTTAAATTAATTTTGAATTTTGAGATGAACTTTCTACATAAATGGTCCTTTTAAGTCCGTATGAAGTTTGTTCTCTCATATGTCACAAGATTACGACGTTAGTTAACAGCAAAGTATTTATGCCTGTTAAATATATACAAACTCCGGCAGTGTAAGTCAAATACAAACAAAATTTAACAGCAGCTAGACCAAAGCTATCACAAGAACAATGAGAATTATTGGATAATATTCGACCGAATAGACCAGGTCCAGCACGCAGTGAAGAAAAGTAGCTAAATGTGTAGACGAAGAGCGTGGAGAATCGATTCGGCAACGTCCGCAGAAACTCAGACTGAGGTATGGAATGATTTGGCGCATTTTACATCGATGTCTTAAATTGATAGTTGGTGCAAGAACTGAAGCCGCTCGACCTTTCCAAGCGAAATCGATTATGAGTTCTTGAAAAGTTCCAAGAAGATCCGACCTTTCCGAGCATAATTTTGTTCAGCGATAAGGTCCATTTCTGGCTCAATGGCTATGCAAACAAACAAAATTACCGCATTTGGTACAAAGAGCAACCAGAAGATATTCAAGAGCTGCCATTTCAGAAAAAATAACGGTTTGGTGTAGTTTATTGGTCGGTGAAATCATCAGTCCATATTTCCTCAAAAATTATGTCGGTGAGAACCTAGGCGCCAATCGCGCCATGATAACCAACTAAGTATTTGATTCCTGAAATTGCATCTCCTGATCTCGGCAACATTTGGTTTCAACTAGACGCCGCCACTGCCCCCACACATCGCATCAATCTATGAGAATTGTGCGAGAACAACTGGGTGAGCAGATAATTTACGTTTTGGGCCGATTGATTGGCCACAATAATCGTGTGATGTCACACCGTAAGACTTTTTTCTGTGGGTATATGTAAAGTCTAAAGTGTATGCGGACAAACCCGCTTCGATTCAGGTCTTAGAGCAAAACATCACGCCATTCGCCAGTTACCGGTCGAAATACTCGAACGAGTCATGGAAAATTGGACTCACCGGAATTATCATCTAAGACGTAGCCGCGGCTAACATTTGAAAGAGCTAACCTTTAAAAAAAATAAATGCCAACGCATTTTCCTCGGAATGATAATAAGCATTTCCATTAAATTTGAAGATTCTGTGTTATTTCTTTTAAAAAGTAAGACACCGCGACATGGATCACCCATTATAAACATTTTATAGGGTCTACGACATTTCCTTTTAGGTGTTACCAACTTCGTAACAAACTTAATTCACATACATACATACATGTGTATGTACATAGTATATGTATATGGTATTCAAGGTATATAAATGTACAACAATAAAAACAATAGAAAACATTGACTTTTGTCGAAACAATGCGAGCGATTTGCATGTGCAAAACGCGATTACAATAAGAAGCTGAGAAAATGATATGCAAACATAATGCTTTGTACTCGTGATCACCTGTCTAAAATGTGTGTGTGTGTGTGTGTGATGGCGATTGAACGCAGCGGACAAAACAAAAGTGCAATTAAGTAATAATGTGCGCTGTGAATGGCAACAAGCGTATAAATACAGAGGCAAAATGAAAACAATAACAAAGTGGCGACAACAACAATAAAGTGCGATGATTACGCGATTAATATTTATGTGTGTATGCGTGTGTGCGCTTAATGCAGGCAGATGGACATATTTGGAAATTACATATATACGTATAATATATGTACATATGTATGTATATAAATATGTGTGTACAGTTTGAAAATATAAATAGACATAAATTTGTTTATAAACTGGTATGAAGTTTGAAGTTTTTGTGTCTAAGCAAGTAGCGCGTGTACTTGCATGAGCCTGAATGTGTGTGCCACTGTGCATAGCCAGCAAAAACAACAAAATTACATAAGTTGATTATGTCCATTTCACTTTGTATTCATTATGTTTGCCTTTTTCAATCAACAACTGTTTTTGTACATTTGCCCGTCGCACACACACACACACACAGCCAAACACATCCATACAAATCTACGCGCCGTTGTCTGTTTGCTTGCGCCGCTTATTTCCTTCGAATTGGTTTTCGTTTTGTTTTTGCTGTGGAAGTTATTACTCGTATTACGCGTAACGCCATTTTCAAGCGCCATAGCTGTTATTGTTTCTCCACTGGCCTATGTCGCCATTGATGCATGCACGCGCGCACACACACACGCTCACCCCGTTGCCCATTCATTCATTTGTTCAATCAATCATTACGGCAATCGATTCGCAGTTGAATTTTCTTTATTCGGTTGATCGGCGCAATTGGCAGCAACTGCCGCTAGTTGGCTAACAATCGTAAGCATCGACCACTGCTACTGCACTAGCCACACACACACACACGCATGTAAACATTGCATGTTGTTGTTTGCCGTGGTTATTGTATTTCTAGCGTTTGATGGAATATTTACTGCGTTGTTTTGCGGCAGCTTCAATGATTACACTATTTTACTCGAATTAAAGCTGATTTTTGCCTTAAATGTTCACAACTGGCCTACAAGTGTCCGCTGCATACTTATTTGTTATTGTTTTCGACGAATAGGACATACATACATACATATGTACATACATACATAAATTGCGAGCGGAAGTAACCTTCAAATACTTAATCATAAAAGGCTTGTTGTGAATGAGGCTGCAAATTGGTTCAGAAGTGTTTAAAATTTGAAAGAAATAATTTTTGTTTTTTTTTATTTTTTAGTTAGAGGTATTTGTATTTATGGCTGGAGGATGGTGTCATGTGTAGAAGTTCATGCAAGTGAGAGTTGATGTTTTCGCAAGAGCACAGGCTGACATCACCGCCGTCCAATAAGTGCGATGGACGGAACAGGACTTAGACGAGGTCCTTGCTTAAGAATATCTCCGACCCGTTCGATACCAAACTTTCTTCTTCAATCTACTCGTGGATAAACTAATTCGAGCGACAAAGCTGAATAGAAAAGATATCATTGGCCTTAACAACCGCTTTGTTATTATAGTTCTGCTTTCTCCGGAAGATATATGGTCCTTAGCCACGGTGAATATCGCAATCGATGAAACGATGAGCTTTACGGGATATTTGTGTATATGTACGACGAAATCGACATAGTTCACCGAATTAAGAGACAGCGGCTACGCTGGCTAGGTTATGTCATCCAAATACAGCTCTGAGAGTATTCGACGCATTACCCACCGGTAGAAGCAAAAGAAGAGAAAAATCTCCACTCCGTTGGAAATACCAGGCGGAGAAGAATCTGGCTACACTTTGAATTTCGAATTGGTGCCAAATTACGAAAAAAAGAATGGACTGGCGCACTGTTGTAAACTGGAGTATAACCGCGTAAAGAATATCTACGTCAAAAATGAAGAATCAAAACGAACAAGTTGTGACTTAGGATTCTAATTATAAGAAAAAATTCAGGTTTCGTCGGGTGATACAATTGTGAATTGGACATCTCGTTTGTGATCTCTCTCAAGACATAACTATATAACAAGACGTAACTACTTTAAGGTATGACACCTTTATTACGTCAGTTGCTATATATTATATATTTCTGGCCTAATAATGAAAATAGGTATATTTACCAACGAAAATGTTTTTTTTTATATTTTTTCAATTTTTTTATTTTTTTGTCGATTGCTGTTTTGTTTCGGGCTCATACGCATAGATCCATGATTCGTCACCTGTGACGATCTTATAAACGTCTTTTGAAGCACCGCGATCGTATTTTTTCAGCATTTCTTTACACCAATCCACACGAGCCTTTTTTTGGCGATTGTCAAATTGTGCGGGATCCAACGAGAACAAACCTTTTTTACGGCCAGGTGTTCATGCAATATCGAATGTATCCTGGTGGGAGAAATACATAGGCATGCCTCTATCTGAAGGTATGTTACATGACGGTCTTGCATTATCAGTTCACGTACGGCATTGATGTTTTCTGACACAACGGCTGTTTTTGGACGACCTTCACGGAATTCGCCTTTGAGCGAGCGTCGGCCACGATTGAATTCGTTGTACCAGTTTTTCACAGTGCTATAGGATGGTGCTTCATAGCCATACAAAGATTTTAGTTCATCGATGCACTCTTGTCGTGATAATCCACGTCGAAAGTTGTGAAAAATGATCGCAGGAAAATGTTCACGAGTTAATTCCATTTTTTGGCCGAGATGAATTTTTTAATTCCCTGTAAATATAACAATTCACGATTAAATGACAAAACGTTCTGAGTGGTGTTATGCTAAAAAATGTCAAACTTTCCAATGGAAATGTCAGATTGCACCTGGCAACACTTAATTTTGCCCTAGGCCAGAATATGTATAGCAGCCCTCGTATTATAGTTTTAGTTTTTTTTTTATTTTAGTAATATTATCTTACTTCAAGTGTATCTTCTTAGGGTAGAGTTTCTAAATGATAAGCAGAAATCGTAATCATTTTCTAAACTTCATATCGTCATTTTCGGTATCTTTTACTGGCGCTTAAAGCTTCCTAACCAGCATGTACCATCTCGAAAACAAACTCGCTTGTTTAAACATAATATAAACATCGAGATGTTTAAGTTTATACCACTTCTAATTACTAAAAGTCAAGTTGCAGTAACTTAAATTTTGATAACTCAGTTCTAAGTTACAGTAGAGATAATTTTGATTGATTAGGACGAGTACCACTTGTATTATCTTTATTGTTTTCCTTGAATACACTTCACTCTTCAAGAAAAATTTTTAGAGACCTTAGTCGACACTTTAGTTTTATGGAAACTTCTGATATTGAATCATAGTATGTATGTATGTATGGATGTACATGTGTATATCACTCTTCATGTATTTGCGTTAATTCGAGTGCATAGCTGAAGTCACAAAAAATTAACGACTTTGAGTTGTTGCTTTACATGGATACTATTATTTAAACGCGGGTTCTTCTTAACACTTAATTACAAACACAGTTGGAGGTTGCTTCGCTGCAACTATTTGTATATTTCTTAAGTGGCAACTATTCTGTGGGTTCAAATTACATAATTGTTGGAAAAGAAAACCACTTTTGGTACTTGTGTATGTATGTATGTATGTACTTAAATTCGGTTTAATTTGTGCTAACAATATCTTATAACAGCTGATAGTCTTTTGTAAGAACTTGCCTTATTATGTTCTTTATGAATCTTATGGACATAGATATGTACGAGTATGCATGTGTATATTAGGGTGTTCGTTCTTGCCGAAGTTTATGTTTTTTTAGTACGCCGACTGAAGTTTCAGTTTTTATCTCAAAACAAAAGGATCTGACGCAAATAAGCTCTTTATTTTCATATTTTATTTTTTGACTATTTTACTATTCCCAAATATTTCTCATGAGCTTTTTATCTTTTTCGCTAAACCTTCCTGTTACACTTAAGAGTTCATACTTGGAGAGATTTTCGTAGTAGTGGCTAAGAAACTATTTTTCAGATCACCAAGCAAAAAAAAATATTTTTTTTCACCCACCTTAGTGTATACGTATGTGTACATTCTTACATCTGCACAGTAGTCTCGACCATACATACATACATATATTCATACAAAAAAGCAAAGAAGTATGATTTTTGGTGTTGTTGGCGATAAGCGCTACACGCCGCAACAAATTAAATACAGCACGCAATAAAAACCACAAGCGCACCCCACCACTAGCTCCAGCTAATCCACCAGCTAGCCCTCTCTCATTTCATTAACTCGAACAACAATCATAGTTAAACAGCAAATAAAGAAAAAATTAAACGAAAACGAAAACGGAAAGACCGATCTTTGTGCTATAAATATACATAAATATGTATATTATATAACTGTGTATATTTGTGTTTATGTTTGTGTATAAAAGTATGTATGTACGTGTACACAAAAACGATATTAGCAGCAGTCACAATGAAGTTTGTACGCACAAAAAACAAAAACAACATTGAATTTTATACGCAGAACAACAAATATTGTTGTTTCAATGAAATTAAGAAGATAAAAAAATATTTAACGAACGCATTTAAAGTATTTAAGCTGCTACATAGCATTCCAGTAAACAAGCACGCGGCTGTTAAGTGGAAATTTTGACGACAAAATTATTTAATGGGTGTAAAGTCCAAAATTCATTACACGTACATATGTATGTATGTACATATGTACTTCTATTCTGTGTTTTTGTTTAATAGCTATAAATCAAATCAAATTCTCAGCGATTCAGCTATGTACATATGTATGTATGTATGTATATTTTTAAGTTTATTTATAGCTACAACCACAACAGCAACAACAATCGTATTAATAATATCAATCAAAGTCAATAAAAGAAACATAACAATAAATAAGCAGCAGCCCCACCACCAGTGGGTTTAACAATAATAATAAAAAACAGCTGATAAAACCCGTTAGAGCGGCGGAGACCATCGCTACCGGCATGTGCGACGACAACCGCCCAACGCCCCCTTTTTTATCCATATAAAGTCACCACAGTTTTGAGTATAATATGATAATTCGGAAGTCATGTGCTTACATACATACATATGTATATACTTATGTATGTACATACATATGTATGTATATGAATGACTTTTTCAATCGTTGAGTGTAGTATTATTATTCTTGTTATTGTTTAGTGGACGCTTTTGATGTTTGAAAAGTGTGCCCATTTTTGAACAAAAAGCTTATTTTATGTACACAGTTGCTGTAGCAGTTTCAGATACATACATATGTATATATAAATATGTATATACATACATATGTACTATATTCCTATGGATGTACCCTGTACGATATGCGAACCGCTCCAAATATGTTTAGCTCAGAACTGGTATTTTTTGTGGAAGCCTGCTATTCAGAGTGTGATGCGGTGGACGCTGGTGAAAAATTTTGCAAATAAGTTTACATATATTAATCAAATATTTTGATCTCACAAGATTTGAGAAAAAATCCTAATTCGGCAAATAATTTCCAAACTCAGACACTTAGGTTAAATAACACACAGGTATTGCGGAAATATGGTATAATAGGTTGTCAAAAAAGTCTTGCGGTATTTTCGCTAGTTGGCGCTGAAAGCGCGTAGTTCTAGTTTTATTCGTCGCATCGGGTCATGCTATACCTTTTTGGAAAGCTCATTTCACGCGCTAACACGTGTTTGATTGATTATCGTTTCTTTTAAGTCGTTCGTGAGTTATAGCGTCGCAAACATGGAGCAAAATAAAGAGAAAATACGGCATGTTTTATAGTACTACTACGATAAAGGCAAAAATGCATCTCAAGCCGCCAATAAAATTTGTGCAGTTTATGGACCCGATACAGTTTCCATTTCCACTGCAGAACGATGGTTTAAACGTTTTCGTTCTGGTGTAGAGGTGGTCGAAGATGCGCCACGCTCCGGAAGGTCTGTCGTCGAAAATTGCGATAAAATCGCTGAATTGGTCGAAAGAGACCGGCATAGTAGCATCCGTAGCATCGGTCAAGAGCTGGGCATGAGTCATCGAAAATTCATTGAAATTTCAATAAAAATACCGCAAGACTTTTTTGACAACCCATTATATATTAAACTAAAAATTTAACCAAAAAGCTAATAAAAATATAAAATCTCACAATGAGCTGCTTCTCTCTGCGCTCTTAAAAAGTTCCAAGAATATGCTTACCACATTTTGTTCAACGATGAGACCCATTTCTGGCTCAATGGATATGCAAACAAGTTTAATTGCAGAATTTGAGATGAAGAACAACCTGAAAAGATCCAAGAGCTGCCATCGAGAAAAACCAACGGTTTGGTTTAATTAATGATCGGTGGAATCATCGGTCTTCCGTTGAGAACGTAACGTAACCGTCAATTGAAGCTCGTGATCTCGGCGACATTTGGTTTCAACAAGAAGGCGCCACTTCCCATACATCGCAACAATCAATGGATTTATTGAGAGAATACTTCGGTGAGCAGATAATTTGACGTTTTGGGCGTGATATCACACCATTGGAGTTTTTCCTGAGGGGATATGTAAAGTCTAAAGTCTATGCGGACAATCCCGTTTCGATTTGTGTTGTAGCAAAAAATCACACGTGTCATTCGCCAGCTACCAGTCGAAATGCTCGAACGAGTCATCGAAAATTGTACTCAACGAAAGGGATTACCTTTTACTTGTCTTCATTATGAAGAAGAAGAGAAGATTTCAGGTTTGCTGCCTGATTGATTACAAGAGTTTTATGCCGGGTTTGTGCTAGAAGCATTTTCTTACTCCTTTCCAGTTTGCAGCTGTGGATCCAATAGCCAATGTCTCATTATGGTAGCTGTAAGTACTTTTCCTGGACCTACTTAATGAGTCCTCAGTTCTTGTCTAACTCTATTTGGGCCATGCCTGCTTCGCTGTCTTGCATTTGGTTATAGATTTTCGTCTGAGGTCTCTCATGGTCGTTCCTAGCTGGCACGATGTTACCTTTGCCTCAGATTCGTCTTGAGAGTCTCCTCCCGTCTGCGTTTTCATTGCGGAAAATGTTTCTGTGGCCGGGAACACAAATTGTAAACAAGTAGAGTTCACAACGCTGGAACTAATCCTTGGCGACGAAAAGGCTGGTAATACCACCTGGCTATTTGTGTATGTAGTAGCTTTCTGTATCACACTGTACTTATACAGTTGAACTGCAAAGGCCTTCATAGTCATAGAGACTAGTACTTATACTTGGAAGATGCTGACTGAGTTTGGTAGATAGATAGAGAAAGATATCAAGATCCTGGGAATACATCGCCGTCTCGACTCCGCATATCATTAGACCCGTTGATATAGATGGATATAGTATCTTTCTAGCCCCCCTAAACCCCTTCTCAATTCACGTCTAGAGGGTATCCTCACCTGTGAGTAACTATTTAAATCTAACTTGCCTAGAAATGGTCTGATTTATTTAGGTTTGTTTTGAGCTGGTTCTTAATAGCACTACCTCTATAACTCTACCTCTCCCAAGGACCTATCTCTTTATTTCTTTTAGCAGAACATGTAAGATGGTGAGAACTTACTTTTAAGCTATACTAATTCTCTGCAGGGTATCAAGTTTTACTTACTTATAAGATTATAAGTATATTTATATAGTGTATACATAAACACATTATGTTAGATAAGTTACCAAGTTCGTGGCTGCTGAACGCCGTTGCCAATTTGGCGGCTCATGCGTGCTTTATTTCACATATCTGCCACTTAAGCTATAATGACGCAGCAAAGTGTCAACCCATGCGGTGGGGTAGTTGGTGTCTGGAACTGGTGAGATATGGTGGTTAGCGCAGAAGCCATCTGATTGTGTCATTTTCAATTAAAAGCAAGACCACGAAATACACTGGAGTTAGGAGCACTAATGGCAGTTAATAATTCGGTGCTATGTTGAGAGGGTGACTACCCACTATTAATTTTTTCTTCAAATACCATTTCTCATTTATTTTGACACGCATGTTATATAACAATATTGGTGGAAAACAGTTGATAAGGAATATTTGAAAAATAGTCCCACGATTGCAATTCCAGTTTGATATTCTACATTGAAACGCGATTGGGAAATAGAATTTAAGTCCAAGTTTATCGTTTTGGGAGAAAAATTGTCTGACAGACAAAGTAATTTTTTTATCTTGGGAATTATATTTTTGTTTTGTTCAAATTTCTAGATGTCTGAAGATGCCAAAATTCAAGGTGTTCAAACATTCAAATTCTCAAGACTTTGATTCAAATAAAATATTTTCAAACAACCATAATTAGTAAAAACTAACCCTGGCCGAACCCAAGATATAAGACCCTTCAAAAATACAAAAAAAAATCTATACAAAAATTTGATCGGTCAGTTGGTATGGCAACTATATGCTAAAGTTGTCTGAACGGATTGAGCTAACGCGGTTATAGCCGTGTTTACAATAACGTTTCAATCGTTCTTCCAATTGGAAATTCCAAGTGTAGCCAAATCCTTCTCCACCTGGTCTTTCCAATAGAGTGGAGGTCGTCCTCTTCCTGTGGTTCCCCCGGTGAGCTTTGCATCGAATACTCTCAGTATTCGCCGTTGCCAATGCGTAAACGATCAAAAATCTTCCGCGGAACATTTCTCCCGAATACTCGGAACGCCTAATCATCAGCTTTGTCGTCGTCCATATCCCTGCACGATTTAGAAGGACGAGGATAATGAGTGACTAGTAGAGTTTGGTCATTGTTTGTTCTACTTTATTTCTCAATTGCCTCAATCCGAAGTAACACCTGTTTTGGCAAGAATTATTCTGCGTTAGACAGACTGACGGACAGACAGACGGACATCGTCTCAGCTCGTCATGCCAATCAGGGTCTTCGACATTTCCTTCTGGGTGTTGCAAACTTCGTGTGTTTTTAATAAGAAGACTCGTAAGTGTAGTATACTCAAAAACAACGTAATATGTCTTTATGCAACTACCCACTTAAGGCGCAGTACACCATTTTCGTCACCAACAAATCGAATAGTTTGTTTGGTTACTTAACAGTTCACGCTTAGAAACCGCTGACTTGGCAAATCGAGCGCTGCCTTGGTAAATCGAGCGCTGCCTTGGCAAATCGAGCGTTTGCTGGCTTCACTTTATGTGCCACTTCATGGCCCACGACCAACCACCCACTCATTGATGATGGTGTACGCACAATCGCAGCCGTTGCCCAAGTATTCGTTATTTAGGCATAGACACACATACATACATACATACATGCGCCTGTAAAGCCACGCGAACTTGGCGCAATACGCACTCATGCGTACTCGAACGCAATTCAGTTGCGAATGTAAATAAATATATTTGTACATATGTTTGTTTGCATATGCGTGGGTTTGTGTCTAAATTTGGTTGTGCTCTTACCCACTGCTCGTAATGCTTGCTGCACATAGCCAAATTTCCTTCGAGCCGCCGCGTGAATTTTATAACTAAGCGCAGCGCCCAAACTATTGGCGAGAATTTGTCTTGTTAGTCAGCAAATATTAATAATTGCGTGTGGGAGTGGTCTTTGGAAACAAAACAAAAGAGGTTGCAAGTATTTGTCATCCGTGTGCCGTGAAAATATGCAGGTGCTAAGTGGCGTATTGCCGGCTAATGTTCATATGGGTAATTATCAATAGCGAATTGATTACTCAGTCTTTTGAGCGGAAATTTATATTATCTATTTGCGTGAGAAAATATTTGCTAAAAATTGTTTAAATATGGTGCCTAACGAAATTTATGGATGTTTTAAATAGCTTAAGGCAATAATATATACATATGTATGTACATTTTTATACTAGCTAGGCATGACTTTTGAACTTTCTGTAATAAGTTCTAACGAAACACAAAACATATTTGTATCTAATTTAGTGATTTCAGGACTCTGGATAAGCAAAAATTACAATTTATAAGTCTGTCATCATTCCCATTCTATTATAAGGCGCAGAAACATGGATCTTACCCAGATAAGAAAGTACTTGGAGCATTCAGTAGTACTGTACTTTCCAAGATCATTCGAGCCGTCCGCGTGAGCGGAGAATATCAAAGATAGGGGAACCACAAACTCTCCACGGCGACATTAATATAGTCAAGCACATAAAATCGAACGGATGCGCTGTTTAGGTCATTTCATTGGCTTGGAAGATGGTGCTCTAACGAAAATCTCCTCCGATTCGAGACTCTTGCGTTGACAAAGAAAGCAAAGGATGGTCAAAAGGAATGATCAGTTATATAGCGACCTGTCTGCACTTGGAATGTAAAACTGGTGTGGAATCGCAAAGGATGGAGGCAACTGACAAATTTTTGCATTGCTGGTCTAGACCCGTGGGTCGATGAGTAGTGCCAAAGAAGAAGAAGAACAATGAGAAGATTTCAAGAAGTAAATTTGTATATACATATGTAAGTTCCTAAAATGGTGTCAAGGTCCCATTAATTCATAAAATTATGTCAAAGCCACACTCATTATTTAACTACTCACATTTTACCGACAAAAAGAGTTGTAGGAATTTAATCAGCGCTCCAGTAACCCAAATAGCCGAAGGAAAATCATATTAAGATTGTTAAAGCGATAAGATTTCTCAAGTATGTCTGTGCAAACAATGATTTTCTTATACATACATATGTATGTATATTGAGTACTCAAGGCGTTAACGAAAACTAAAATTGAGTGTCAATAAAATTTAATTAACCAAAAATTATGTAATCAAAATTATTAACTGTACACAGCCATACTTCTTCTTCTTTTTTATTGGTGTAGACACCGGTTACGCGGTTATAGCTAAGTTTGAAGCAGCGCGCCAGTCGTTCTTTCTTTTCGCTGTTTGACGCCAATCGGAGATTCCAACTGTAGCCAGGTCCTTCTCCGCCTGGTGTCGCGAGTGCGACGACTGTTTGTTTGATGACAGCAGATATTTCGTCTTGCCCTCGTTTACTACCAGACCCATTTGCTTCGCTTCCTCATCAAATCTGGAGAACGCAGAACTAACGGCGCGGTTGTTGAGGCCAATTAAATCAATATCATCGGCGTACGCCAACAGCTGTACACTCTTATATATATATAGAAGATTGTACCTTCGCTCTTTGGCTCTGCAGCTCGATTAATTTTCTCCAGGAGTAGATTGTAGAAATTGCACGATCACCTTGTCTGAAACCTTATTCGGTATCGAACGGCTCGGAGAGGTTCTTCCCGATCCTGACAGAGCTTTTGTTATTGCTCAATGTTAGTTTACGCAGCCGTATGATCATACCTAAACTAAAAATGCTAACATAAATATAACACACATGCACAGGGTAATGTGGCTCTCGGGGTTTTTATAGGTTTTGCCAAAGTCCGACAGATTCCATTTCGGATATGAACATTTGATTGATTTTTAGCGAAGCTGATCTATATCGTCAAAAAAAAACTCCTTTCTTTGATGTTTTTTTTATTTCGAAGGACAGAGTTTCTGTCTGTAAGGATGGGCTGAGCCTCTGAGGTCTTCAGCGATCATTATTAAAAGGGCTATGTCGCCTGCTTAATTGACTGAATTTGAAAAAACAGCTCAAAGGAAAAGTATTAAAGGATCTCCTGTTTGTCTTCATAATTTCAATAACCTGGATCTGGATTTGGTACCCTCATTTTTTTAATAATACATATACATATTTTTCAAATGAAATCTGATATTTTCTTTTGCTATCAAAATAGGTTTACTCACAAGGCAAACTGTAGCACAGATATCTAAATATATTATACGAACTAATGGATTTTTAAGCTAAATACTGCAAAAGTTGATTTGAGCGATTCTACAAAGGAACCGATTTTGTTCAACAAAACGATAAGATTGTAGTTCTCTAACAAAATAGCTCGGCTGCAATGGTTACCGATTCCATTATATGTATGCCCTGTACAGTGTGTATTAATTTTGCCTTAAAAGAAAGTCGAAGACCCTATCAAATATATACATATGTACATAAATGACCAAAATTACTATCTGAGTCTATTTAGGCATGTCAGTCTGTCCGTTTATCTCTATATATGCGAATAACTCCTCAGTTTTTGAGAAATCGTTCTAAAATTTTGCACACGTCTTTTCCTCTCCAAGACGTTGCTCTTTTGTCGGAAATAAAACTTAATTACATAATCACCGACCAATCAAACTCAAATCTCTTTATAGAAAACTTGTGACTCATTCGACAATGTGTCTTCATGCAATTTCGCACGGATTTCCGAAAATATTGTTCAGAACGGCCACTATAGCATATGACTGTCATAAAAACCGTTCCCACGACAGTCGGGTTTACGTAACCGGAACGGACCTGGATTTTTATCCGGCCAAGGACTGTCCACTCGGTAGAATTCTGCCGCTACAACAACATCAACAACTGTCATAAAAACTGCTCGATCACAAACAAGATAAAGGTATTTTTATACCCTTTTATGCTATAAAAAATGCACCTGTAAAGGGTTTAGCGCCATTAGTTAAAGCAAATTTTAATAAGCTCCAGCATGGAAATATGTATACATAAGTATAGCTGATTAGACACCACTAAATGAGTGGTTTGCATGTCTCCTTCATCGCGCGCTTGTGCGTACGCCCATATTTACTCCAGCAAACAGACGAAAATATTTCAAAAACGAATTCACAGAGTCACAGCACTAACACGAACCAACACAACAGAGCAAAAACAAAACAAAAAGGCAAAAAATCACACACATACATATACAAACCAATATGAGACCGAATGTGAGTGTGTTGGACTGAAGGATGCTGAGTGCAAATAACACTCTTTGCATTCGCACTGCTTAAACCATTGAGCGGCCGCTGCCTGTGGTCATTTGGGCGCCTGGTAAAATAAGTTTCAAATTTTGACAAATAAAATCACGATTTTTGTAATTTACGAGCATTTCAAAATGAGTGACTCCGCTCGCTTGGAGTGAGTTTTCAAATTTATTCGATGTTCTTGCTAGACTGTTGAGGGTATCGAATGCAATCGCATGGCAAAATGAATGTCAAGCCATGATTATGTTGCTTAGTGTCAATATGGAAGTTGTTTGTGGTTGCGCGCTGGGTGGTGGGCAGGGCAGTGGTGGTGGTTATGCCGCCCAAGCTGTGTATAAATGACGTTGTTTATATTTTCGTTAAGTTAGAACTCGACGCTTGTTAGTAAAGCGGTTACCCAGTTGGAAAAAAATTGCATTGCATTTCTCTCATGACAAAGTCGGGTTTCATCAAGGCTGGAAAATCGCTTTTATACAATTTGTTTCACCCCAGGACTTGTTATACTCAAAATTTATATATGGGTCTTTCAAAAGTGGGATCAATCTAGTGATTCCCTCTTGTAGAAATCCATATATGAGAGTAACAGTTTCACACTCTTTTCGACTGTTTTTCCTACTAGGTAAATATTGCAAATGTTTCTTCTTCATGGGCTCAATCTAATAGTTTATGCCTTCTGCGCACGAGGTGTCAGAATCACCATAAAAAGTGGAATGAGTACACCAACATAAACATCATGTGGGTGGGCCCTACTGCTACGAATGGATTAAGCGATGCAATAGGAGAAGCGCGATAATGTGATTGCCATTTCATTATGCGCCGGCGGCAAACAGGATATTGAGACGAAACACATCCACATTTAAATTTGAAAATGGCAATGCTTAAAACTTAAGAGCAGTCGGAAAGGGAGAGAGAGTGAGTGAAGGAGAGGAAGTAGGAGCAGCGAGTTAAGTTGCGTTGCAATATAAATTGATTGCACGAGCCACAAGCAGCAACGACGACAAGGTTAGCATTTCCGAGGCAGAAACAGTATGAGGAACGATGATGTCAGACGATAAGCAAAGTAAACAAGCAGCTAGCGAATGCAACTTCAAAAGTCATTAGGCAAACAAGAAATTCTCTATATGTGTATTAAACATACTTACAGTTAAGGACAGAAAAATAGCATTGGTATTGATTTTTTTTTGTATGATTTATCAATTCACCTGGCGGTAGTTAAGGCAATAATCTCACATCACATTTATCATGGAGGCAGTAGACGTAGCGGCTAATTATATACTGGGTTCCAGGCCCGAAATCGCTAATAGAGATGATGAAAAGTGTCATTCGACATGCAGGCTTGCCAAGATTATGAGATCTCGCAAGTACTGCAGGACTGTTATTGTCCTAGTGACAGGTCACAACAGGATGACATAATTTACGACGATGCATGTTGAAAGTGCAGGGAAAAATGCTTGAGAAAGACGCAGGAACACCTCCTATGCTTCTGATCAGCATTATCTAGAACTCGTCTGATGTATCTAGGAGCTTCGGGGTACAATGAACTAGACGAAGTATCAAAGCTCTTAGGGTCCCAACGCGTTGACTACTTGAACTCAAACTAAACTGAATCTCCAACTGACTTTACTAAGGAAGACTAAGTCTATGTATATGGTGAGACAGCCAGCCAGTATAACCCAACCTAAACTCTATTTATGCGTTGCTTATGAAAACATTTAATTTATTATCGTTTATATGTGACCTGGTCTACGGAAAGGGGGCTTAGGTGTCAAAAAAAGGAGAACAATTAATGAGATAACGAGAAACTGACGATTATTTTTAACAGCCTTTCCCAGAAAACTAGTCTTCGCACGTTAGCTCCCTTTTCGTAGACCAGGTCACATATTAACAATAAACGTCGTTTTATTACATTATCACAATGTGCTATTTCTCTGTCCACGACTGTAAATAGGAACATGTTATACGAATATACATAACGAAAAAGGTACACACTTTTGCTCGTTTACTTTTTAACGCGACTCAACCTAAAAAGGAAGGGATTAAGGCGCAGAGAGAGCCCGCGAGTGTGAGGATGTGCGGGCTCCTGCGTTGTCATCGTCTAGACGTCGCTCTCGTAATTGCATCAGCAGCGTAATAACGAGTGAACGCTCATGGATGCTGCGCCTACAGCAACGACAGCTTCTATGCTAGTGTGCCGTCTGTGTTTAGAGCGCTTCCTGTGGCGGCAGTTGCATAAATTTCTAATAATTCTTGGCATCTATCCCTAAGATGGATTTTCATGCTTGCTTATACTCACATTTTGCGATTTGATTTGATTTGTTGGAATACTTGTGCGGTCAGCGTCGCCGAGTGGCGTTGACTAAATTCGGTGAGCGGTTCGTTTTATTTATATTTATTTTATATCGCCGTTAATTCGCTATTTGGTAGTAGTTGATTTTTGTTGTTATACAAGGTAATTGGCGCGAAAATGTGGAGCGAAAACGTGGTGAGAAAAATTATTAATTCTTGGATATTTTCTAACACAATTTTGTGACCATTTCTACGTGCAATCACCTATAAAACCTGTTAGATTACCAAAAATGGTTGGAAAAAGGTTAAAATTTATAAAAGATAAGTATTTTATGTTGCTCTCAGAGCAATATTTCTATAAAATACCATAGTTTTCGAATCTCAACTTTTAGTAACTACAACAGAAAAATATCTCATCAATCTTATTACGATCTGCCTTGACAAAAACACGAAAGCAGACTGGAAACACCATGCAATGAACATTTCAGTAGCTGTCAAGAGCTAAAAGAAGAGTAGACCATAAATCTTCTATGCTTTGTGAAGGAAAGTAAATACAACTAACACTCTAGGGTTTCTTTGTCTCGCAGGTTAAACAGATAAAGCTTCTTGTATTGGTGAACTTCATCAGAAGCATGGGATGGTTCAGATAGAATATAATATAATGAGACGATTTTAGTCGCGGTGGTTTCGCAATGCGTTTCCTAACAACAGAGGAGAGGAACAATAGTACCAAAATGTGGCAGCAGCGGTGGTATTCCTTGTCCCAAGGGCGCTGGACCCACAGACTTACACTGAACATCCTCCCTCGGATCGACAACCGATATGGAGAGGTAATTTTCTATCTAGCCCAAATACTTAGTGGAAGTGGGTGCTTTAGAAACTGCCTTTCCACAATAACGTTAGTCCAAACTGTCCGACGTGTACAGAGAATATTGAAGACTTTGAAAATGTATCATTTTGTTGCCCTCGCTTTTCAAATACATGGAAAAAACTAAAAACCACACTCGGTAGTATAATATAACGACACTCATGTGTCAATCGACTGAGAAATGAAAAACTTTTAGCGAAGCAACAGCACAAAACTGAGAATTTTTCAACAGATTAGTCGTCCATCAGCCCACATAATAGAGGAGACTTACATGTCCTGTCCCTCCCATGAAGTTATACTTAACCGCTGGTTCCGTGGGAGAGTTATGAGATGGGAGTAGGTTAAGTTTAGCGGATTAAAGTTCTGCACTCCGGCTTTCGATACTTCCCCCACAATAAAAAAAAAGTTACCAGCAAAAACATTAGAAATTAAATTATTTTTATACCCCGAACACTGCATATACATTTTACCACGAAACTTGTAACACCTAGAAGGAAGCGTCGGAGACCCTATAAAATAATTATATAAATAATTAGTGCGACGAGCAGATTTAGTTTGGTCATGTTTGTACATACGCGGACTAGTCCCTCAGTTTTTGAGATATCGATTTGACAACTTGCACAGGCCCTTTTCTAATCAAAAAGCTGCTCATTTGATGCAACCGCCAATATCGGACCACTCTAGGACCCAGGTGTCATAGGTAGGTAGGCTCATATAGCACTAGCTGTGCCATTTTGGTGCACTCGTCGTAGGCCTTTTTGTTATTGCCATCACGTTTCATCTTCTCTTTCAAACCATTTTGTGATTTCGATGAAGCTACTAATGTCCGATAAGCTTTTTGTAGACATCCATTCAAGGTTTGGTGCTTGATGGATTTCAAGTGTTCTGTGTTGGATTTGCGATATTGCTGGACATTCACAGAGAAAGTGGAAAATTGTTTACTTATTCCCTACAAGTTCGGTGCCTCGGCAGATGTTGTTGTAGGGCATACCCATTTCGGACGCATGTTCTCCAGATGGCCAATGCCCTGTTATAATAGCAGTTAGTCTGTGGATGCTGTTCCTGGACCTATTTAATAAGTCGTTAATTCTTTTCTTGTCATAAGTTGGCCATATCTGTTTAGCTATATTGCATTTTGTTATATTTTTCCATCTATTGTTTGCGAATCGTTGAAATTGTGTATTGAGCTCTCTCCTGATCGATCCTAGCGGGCTCGGTATCCACTCTGCCCGGATTTGGAAAGTCTGCTTTTTCGTTGCCGAAAATGTTCCTGTGGCCGGGAATCCAGATCAAGTGAAGGTGGAGCTTATATTCTAGTGAGCTCAGTGCATTCTTGCAGTTAAGGACATACAAAAAGATCGTTTAAGCTCAAGTGGATCGGAGAATTATAGCGAACATTTATAGCGTATAGCTGTAATACAAACTGACCGAACAAAATCAGGACAACGGTCTTGAGTAAATTTAGAATGGCATCCCCCGATTTCGGTGTTAAAATGGATATGCGATAGAAGAGGCTACAAACTTCCGTTCAATTTTTAATATGAAGAGCCGAATTCAGAGAATGCTATTTTAAATCCCAGCCACGGTGTTCTCGTACTCTTTTATGCAGCAAAAATGCAGCTGTGAAGGGTATTATAGCTTCGGAGCAGTCGAAATTGATACTATTTCTTAGAAACATTTTATATATTCAACTACTTTCATTAGCATAAAATTAAATGTGAATGTTTGGATGGCATTATCATCAAAAAGTCAAAACGAATTGACGGCCGTTAGCAGCTATTGACATTCATACAGAATATGACATTAGCTACAACATAAGTCGCATTTTTTATTGAAATCACACATACACAACCTTTTTCTATTTTATGAAGGTGAACAAAAGTGAAACATAAATACACAACAAGAGCACACAATTGCCAAAATGTCCTTCTGTCAATATTTTGGTATCTGTGCCTTCCTTTCATTTGTTTATTTTTACTCCCTTTTCAACTACATTCCTTTCGCATCCACTTCACTTCCTGCTTCTTGCGCAGGCATACACACACACAAACACTCAAACAAGTAGGCAATATTCAGTGATGTTTGAACTCTTCAATTAAAAAAAAAAATACTGGAATAAAAACATTAACGAGAAATGACAATAAAATGGAGAAAAACGTGCTCACTACCACTGCGAGGACAGCTACCTTTTTGACTTTTCAGCTGGTGGAGCGTTGCAGAGGATTTAATTGCGGGGCATCATCGGGCACTTGCACATTTCCTTTTTCGGTTTCACAATACAACACTTTTGGCACTGCGTTAACGCGTCCACTTCGCTTATCCGAACACTTTTCGCACAGTTTCCTTTTGCTCACACAAAACTCACAAAACAAAACCACAATTTTTTTTCATACAATTTCCTTAAATATTTTCACTATTCATCATTACTTTTATTTTCAAAACAATTTTTCACTAGTTTTACGCGTTTCGTAAGCGCACGCAATGTATTTTGTTTGTAGCCTGAAATTTTTTCCGGATTTTGCTCAGCTTATAACTGGCTGCTGCTTCTGCCTTTTCGTTTGCTACTACTGACGATTTGTTGTGCGTGGTGAGAGTAAAATGGAATAGGATTGATTTGTTGTTTGTATTTCGATTTCAACTACAGCCGCGTAACGCGTTCACTGCGCAAATGGAGACAAAACAGCCTGTTTACGCGCTTTTCATTTTCATACTGACGTTCGATTGTTGTACATTGGCTGCGCTTGCCTTGGCTTGACTTGGCCTGGCCTGGTTGATACTATAATCTCTGCTGTAGAGCGGTGTTCGGTAGTCTCTATTTGTTGGTGGTTGCAATTCGCTGCCTGAGTTCAACTGAGTGGAGAAGTGTCGTCGTCGCGTTGTGCTTGTTGTTGTATTGTGTTACACGTTCGCTATGCCAGGCGTGTCGTTTTGCCACACTCACAAATACTCCAGCAACAATCTTAACCCCAAACACAGCAGCAACAACACAACATCATGCATAGCACATTTAACGAAAGAAATAATAACTGAATGTGCTCTCCAGCAAACGCAATCGCAATCGCTCATTCTTGCTTTCCATTTCGCCTTTCTTCTTAGCTAGCACCGTTGTGTGAGAGTGTGTGTTTTACAGGCAGCGTTGTTTTATTTCGCTCACGACACTACACAGCATACTTATGGCACCAACTTCCAGCGCTCCAATAGATGAGCGCAATCTTTCACAACAAATACCAAATGACACTTCTCACTTCTTCCCCATTGAGAATGAAAAGTGCCCAATGAGAATATTGTTTTAGACAACCTTTATCAAATCATGGAAGATATGAGGAATAAGGTTAAAAACGTATTTAAGTTTCGCAGATGACTGTTTAATTCCATCGGTTGCAACCTCATATATTTGTAGTAAAAATTATTATTATTTATATCGGTCATTATATTGGTTATAACTATAACTGACTATTTGAAATACCAAAGAGAACATTTTTACAACGTATAGTTCGCATAATGAACTCGTAAAATTTATGACACTGCTTTTACTATAAACATATGTATTTATATCCCTATTGGGATATGTAAAGTCAAAAAAAAAATAGACGGACCGACTACGATTTCGACCGAGGAGCAAAACTTCACGCCACAGTTACCAGTTGATATGCTCGAACGAGTCACCGAAAATTGGACTCAATCCATGGGCCGTCTGAGACGTAGCCGCGGCCAACATTTAAAATAGATAATCTTCAAAATATAAATGCCAATGAAGATTCTTTCGAATGATAATAAATATTCTCCATTAAATTTGAAGGGCCTGTGTGTTTTTTTTAAGCAGGGAAACTCGAAATGGATCACCCTTTACCACTGTGGGAGTAAGATTCCCTTCGAGGTATGTGGTATAGCCTGCAATACCTCCCTCCATTCGGTTTTTATTTCTTCAATCGGCGTCTCCGCATCAGCCGTTCGTTGAATAACCAGCAGTCCAATGGAGCCATCAAACGAGTAGTTGCGGAACGATATGAGTTCAGTTTTAGAAAACATACATATAGAAACCGAAGAACTCATTTAGTATACCGCTAAAATAGTTAAATTTCTGCTGGTTAATTGAGTAGATCATGAGAAAATTGATACTCTCACAAAAGTCGGAAAATTTTTAGTTTTAAAGTTTTCAGTGAAGCTTCATCAAAAATATCAATTGCATCTCGACGACCTCACTTTCCTACTGACACTTCGATAAATGCTCCTACCTGTAAATCACTTGACGCTCAGTTCCCTACAAAGAGCGCCAATCGTACAATGGTGTGCGTGTATCAAGTGTTTGGTTTGCTGCTCGCACAAATGTTAAAAGAAAGAGGAGACGGACTGAGAAAACGCGCAAGTAAATAATTTGGTTTTTTGTTTTGATTTTTGCTTCGTTTCGTTTAATGTTTACCAACGAATATTGCTCGCTGAAGTGCGACTACTGGGCCGCAGCAACTTGCTGTTGCGCGCTGCACGCCTGCTACTATTCCGGTCTAGATGATGCTCTTCCTGCTCTAGTTTAAGCGATTGAAATGCGCTCGCTGGCATCATCGCGCACACACGCTTTCGACGGTCGCTGTCGCACAGCGTTGCGATGTGAAGCGAACGGGATTTAGGGGTTTAGCTTACGCCAACGTCGCTGCTACCGCCGCGTTACCGCTATGGTACGGGTGACTTAGCGTTTTTTCGCTACGTTTCGCAGTCACCTACGTAGATGTCAGCGGGAAGGGAAGTTTGAGATTAGCGCACAAAGCTGCGTTTATTAGTACCGTGGAGCGCGGTCTATGGAGATCGTTAGGGGTAGTGAATTCACGTGCACACATTGAGGCGAACACCTGCAGTAGGGGTGTTGACACGTGATCCCCGCTAAGCGGCGCGTCGTGCGCCGTGCAGCGAAATAATGAGACACATTTAACGCCTCATTTAGTGTCCATTGCCCCCAAAGAAGAAGGTGCTCCAGCTGAACCGCGTCTGTGCGGCCGCAGAAATAAGCGACATTTATTACTCCGCGCCCGCGAGCTGCGTTGCCTAACCTAGCGTCGAAAAATGAGTTGTAATTAATTTCTTATTTTCTGCCAGACGTGTTCTAAATCAATTTGCAAGTCAGCTTGTAGCTAGTCAACTCGTTCAGTAGGTGTCTGATGGAACCTACATTCTGAGCGATTTAGCTGACGCAGTCCGCGCGAACACACATCACGTCGGTTCACATTACAAATATATCATCTAAACAATATACTCAGCATTCCATCAAATCCCGCGCCTGCTCCTCCACCTAAATGTTTAGGCGCGCCGCAGCGGTACACAGCGCCATCCTGCCAACTGCGCGACCACAATATTATATTTCAAGAGCGCGCACCCGTTTGCTTGGAATGCCTTTGGTTATTTCGAAAAAATTTCGTACGCGCCGTCGGCTAGGGGTGCCTGTGCTTGTTTGTAGTGAAACAATTTTGCGCAAAACTCATGGCACTCTAAACGAACCGGCGAACAGCGCCGACCGCAAGTGCGTTCGCGTGTGCCGTCAAACAATGAGTCGACAAATATGCCAGCCTCGCTGTGACGCGGCTATCTGTTTGCTCTTTCTTTACCACTCTCAACTCAATCCGTTCGCATAGGTGAACCACCGCTCGCGTCGTGCGCCCACTGGCTACCCGATTCAGTTGGAGCAGTTGATTACCGTTGAGATATTGCCAGTGAATGTACATACTAAGTGCGAATTCGAGTGTGTATATTGAGTGATCTGTTGACGTACAGACGAGTACTTGTGTTTTGAGTAGAAATTTGTTATGTCTACGACTTTATTACTTTGAGGTAAAACAACATGCACATACATATGTATGTATACATATTTAAAAATACAATCTTACTATTCATTATCTTTGTTATGAAAATAAATACATACTTAGGTATAATATGTCGTTTACTTTCAGAGCCTACTAAAATTATGGAAGGACACTTCTCCAGCCTGCTGAATGGCAGTGAAAGCATAACGCCAGGTGAAGCCGAATCCGATTCCCCAATCGATGACGATGGAGCAGACGTTCCATTGCCCGACCATAAAGAAGTTCGAATAGCAATTACCCCGTTTGAAGAACCACAAAGTTAAGGCGGAGAAGAACTGATAAGGAGCATGCATCAGCTTCTTTGTAGAATGTAGTCGGACGAAAGCATTCCCGACGATTGGAATTCAAGTGTGCTCTGTCCAATCCCACAAAAAGGGATACCTCAGAATCTGCGCCAACCACCATGGGATAAGCTATCTTAACATCGCATATAAGGTTCTACTGTGAATGATTAAAGGCCACCGTCAACAAACTGATTGGACCTTATCAGTGTAGTTTTAGGCCTATAAAATCAACAACCGATCAGATATTCACCATGCGCCAAATCTTGGAACAGAGACATTAAAAGAGTATCGACACATACCACCTCTTCATCGATTTCGTAGCTGCTTTTAATACACGAAGAGGAGCTCCCTTTATGCCGCGATGTCTAAATTTGGTATCCCCGCAAAACTAATACGGCTGCGTTAACTGACGTTGAGCATTACCAAAAGCTCCGTCAGTATCGGCAAGGACATCTCCGAACGTAAAATTTATGGTTACTTTGACATAGTTGAGCGAATCAAGAGACAGCGGATGCCGTGGCTAGGTCATGTTGTCCGGATGGAAGATAACACTCTAGCTTTGAAGGTTTTCGATTCAGTACTCGTCGGTGGAATCAGAGGAAGATCTCCACTGCTTTGGAAATACCAAGTGGAGAAGGACCTGGCTACACTTAAAATCTCTTATTGATGCCAAACAGCTGGAAGAATAACTGGCGCGCTGCTGTAAACTCGGCTATTACCGCGTAAGCGGTGTCTACGCCATTTAAGAAGAAGAAGGTAATATAATATAACATTATTAATTTGTAAGGGATTACTATATTGGGATCCTACCGAAAAAAGGATACAACCGCAATTTTATTTTTTTTATTTATTTAAAAACAATTATTCCCCAATAATCGTTTACCGCTACTCTAAAACTTCGAGGAAAACTCTTTAGCTTCATGGTAAGTACATGTAGCACTTTGACAATCCAAGGACGAATAAACGACATGAGTCTGAAATCTTGTAAACTCCCAAAAAATCCTTTTCTCACTGCGAAAATGAAATCTAAACGGCGGGGCGAGTTAAAAAGGAAATGTGAAACTCTGGCAAATGCTTTTATCGGAGCTGATGGTGACCAGATGGTAAGACCGAGAAATGGAGACTGCTCTTCAGATTATTGCGTTGAGCTCTGTAAAGCATTCTCTATACATAATGTACTGGGGAAGGGTTACAACTCATAGGGTTGGATCTTTCATGTTTCTCAAAGGTCCTGTGAAATAAAAACAAAAAAAAAATTTTTGGGAGGAGTTGATCTCACAATAGAGTAGTTATCGGCAGTCAAACCTGATTGTTTCAGGTCGAGCAACTTGTGTAAGTTAGACACATGTTTTAAAAAACTTGAGATAAATCTAAGGATTTCAAATTTAAGAAAGAAATGGGAACAAAGTTCTTAGATTGACAAGCAAACAGCCCGAATCTGCATATTACTAATAGAATCGAAACCCTAATTGACTCAAGAAAAGACATAGAGTCTGTGTGGAGGAATGTCATTAGCTCAGACTATCTGAAAACTTTTTACCTGTCTGTATTAAAACAAATAAAGGTCACGATTAAATCAATGGAATACTTTTTTATTTAACGTGGTATCTCTACAAATCGGGTAATCATATAAGGTGGATACACTTAGCAACCAAGCTCCCGGTGCTGCGATGCGTCCTGCCTGGTGTTGTCTCGATAGTACAAATTATTTTTTACTGACCAAAACTGACAGCTTCTAGACGCTTGCTTCCATCTGTAAGCAAATTTTTTACGAGCAAAATTATTTGCTATAGACAGGAACAAGTAATAATCAGTTGTTGCCAGTGCCGGACTGTAAGGTGGATACATGATAACCTCCCAACCAAGCTCCTAGAGCTGCGATGCGTCTTCCCTGACGTTGTCCGGAACACAATTCCGTTCCTGCTGACCACTTCTATGCGGTTGCTTCTTTCAGAAGATCTAAATATTGGCAATACAGGTCCGCATTGAGAGTTTCGTGGTAGAAGGGCAGCGCATAGTAGATTTTTCCCTGTCAGAGCGTGGTGATTCTGTGATATCAATATTATGAGATTGGAATGAACACAAGCAAAATGGCGTGGCACAGGCAGCTAGACCATAAACAGTATTTAAAATTTTAGCCGCCTGACTTGCCTCTTCGCCTTTATGGAGGAGAAGCTGTGGCTAAATTCATAAGTTTTTAAAAAGATTTTCCTCTCGAAAATCTTGACTACTTTCTCAAATGATATGACTTCAAATTCGTCGAGGATACTATGGGTTATTCTATGTCAATAGCCCCTATTTTTGAAAGTTTAATGTGACTTTGCTAAAACACCAAAGCTAAATCTAGACCTAAACTTCTACTTCCTCGGCTCTTTTATATATTTGTATTATATATTAGTTTAAGAGTTTAAGATTTTTTCAGCAAAGCAAACGAAATTCGCCGCGAGTTCGTTAGTTCATTGACATGAAAGGCAAACACATGACTTTTTTATAATAAGCCAGACATTTCAGCGTGAATTCGGCGTTTCAACGAACGCATTTAACCTGGCCAATAAGCATGTTTCGACATGCCGTCACTGGCGTACGTTTTATTAGCAGACCCAGACATCTGATGGCCAAAGTTCAATGACAATGACGTGTGCGAAGCAAAGGCGCTGTCAAGGATGGCCTTGAAGCAGCAAGCCTGTAAGCTCTACTGAGGCATAAACATTAACTACTAAACGGGACAGAACCGGAGCCAAAGTCTGCACGAGCAGCAGACAACCGACAATATAACCCACATTCAAACTGAGATAAATATGGACATCCACATACAAACTAACAAATCAATGCAACATTTGCTCAAGGTAAGGTCTCTGCCTGCAACACCAAGAGCACAGCCTCGTTGAAAGCAAGTGGCTTGCAGTCAACATGCATGTTTGCTAAATTGCAGACCTTAGAAGAAGGCGCTGGCATTCCTCTATTCCTCTAACATGCAATCGCCAGTGGTGCAGACGAGCCCCTGCATGCTGTTGTCTTCGCTGCTATCAAAAATGGGTTGGGTATCACCACAAGTGTTGTAGTGGCAATACCAGTCGTGCTTGGTTCAGCTCAGCTCCGGCGACTGCCAGCAGTCTATACATACTTACATATAATTGACTGCCAAACGAAAATGTGAAGTTGTTTTCGCGTTGTTCTTGTTCAATAGAAACTGCACTCCTGGTGAGTCGTTGATTTCAAGGATTTTTCTGTAGTGCCACATACCAATATACCAACAAACACGAAGGCGACGAGCTAGCCCGGGCATTCGCCTAGGAGTTGATAAGTTCATGGTCATGCAGTGAATGGAGTTGAGTCGTGGCAGATGAGCGTACAAAGATGTGTATTGACATTTCATGTGGTGTGAGCGTTTGTGAGTTCACTGTCCTTGTTGTGGCAAGTTTTTAAACTGCCTTCATTTGGGGTGGTTATATACTATACTGGATGGATTTTTGCCGCCGAAATGAAGCTGGTTGATCGATGTCCTCTAAAGTATTAACTTACAGGTTTCAATTCGTGCTAAAATAATGCTTTCTTACTTTATCTCACTACCATACTATCGAAATTTTAAGAATCTGGCGGCCTCGTATAACCTCCAATCAAGATCTACAGGAAAAACCCAACGAACTACCTATAGAGCTATTAATCAAAAGTAGACGATTCGTCTGGCTAGCGCATACAAGTTGCATAAAAGCTGATGAGGTTTTGCAGAGCAGCTCTTTATTGGAACCCACAAGGGTGCTCCCCGAGACGAATGTCCGGGCTAGATCGCGGACTCGTGTTTGCTGATGTATGGCACTACAGAAAAATCGTTGAAATCAAGGACTCACTAGGAGTACAGTTTCGATTGAACAAGAAAAATGCGAAAACTTCTCATTTTCTTTTGGCAGTGGAATCCACAAAAGTCCAGGAATTATGGGGTTCCAAAACTTCATGGCGTCGTTTGTTTGATGGCTTTAAAGACTCTCTTACTAACTGGAACGCAACGAGCAAAAACTCAAATCGAATTTACGCCAAGAGAAGCCTTTTCAAAACCCAATATTAGTGTGCAATAAAAGTTAAAATTTTACGTAAACTCCGAAAGAACTAGCACTAGTTATGGACCACTGTCACGCCATATCGGAGTAGTATAATCAACAATTCTCCATTTGGATTTACCACCACAGATGACCTTAAACATTTTATATAATTTAATGGAACGAAAAGAGCAATCTTTCGCTAAAACGCTCCTTCCACCACTTGCTCCTTGAAGTGCGCTCCGAAGGAGACCTTGCGCTTATGCCAACCCAAATTTTCGCCGCCGATTGCGCAAAAGTTTCGGGGTGGCACGTTTGTTACACTCAAGACACGTTTCAGTACACACAGGCGAGCACGTTTGAGTTGGTCTCTGCATCTTACACTTTGCCCCTTGCACCATTTTATGAAGGCGATGGCCCGCTTTTACTCTCGTTTTCCGTTTGTTCTTATAACACATATAATTATTTTGGCAAGTCAATATGGAATATGTAAAGGCAAAGACGTTTTTTCGTATTTCTGCTGTCCTGTTGCATGAACTTTGAAAAGGTGACACGAAATGAGGTTAACTGTCTGGATCGATGCTGGAAAGTGGAGTAAGTAGCAGGCTGCAGTCGAAATTGCGCAGTAGTAAAGTTCAATGTTGTTGTACCACCAACAGCAGGGAGGTGGTTGAAGTATGTATGCTGATATTTATCAAGATTAGCGAACTGTCTCAGCATAATTTATGGGGTTTAGTCGAAAATCATTGAAGACTCTTTGAAGGATTATATGAAACTCGTTTACTTTTTGCTTAATTCTTTTTCATTATCTTCTACGCCCCGCATAATACATAATACGCACTCTTTTTAGTTCGTCAGTTTGTATATTTTTCAATTGTTCGAGATATTTCAACATGTGTGGCGGTTTAATTTATCAGCGAAGGCAACGACCGTCCTTGAAACGTGATATGCGGCCAAATAGAGGGTGGAAATGTTCAAAAGGGTAAATTTTATTCATAGCGGTTAATTGCTTTTAATTAAGCTGATTAGCAAGGCGCATAAAAATGGTATGCAATAATATGTATGTAAAGGCCGTGCGCTTTTCAATTTTTAAAATAAAACAAGAAAAAAACGTTAACTTCGATAACCCTTATAATATCCCTCACACATGGAGTCTTCCATACAAGAACTGCATTTTGATTGTTCAGTTTTTAGGGCAGCCATATGTTATTGTGGTTCTATCTGAACAATTTGTTCGGAGGTTGTAGCCTTGGCTTTGGTGATAACCCTTGCCAAATCTAGTGGAGGTAACTCGTCAAATAAAAAAGTTTTCCATACAAAGGTCTTTCAGTTTCTACATACATATGTACAATGTACATATATGACGCTTAATTCCATTGTGCACATAGTGGCCATAGATATCGCCGGAAGGTATATGACCGCGAAAGTTGCTTTCACGCTTAGAGGATGTTTGTTTCTAAATGAACACGTGTCTGAGCATTGGCAAATCCGCGCACGCTTTGACTTTATACCGGATCTTTTGGATCATGGAGTCGCCAAACAAAACACTGACGTATTTTCTCCGTTTATATGCCTGCGAGGGATTTGTCGGTGTGTATAAGATGTTGGAAGAAAGCGTAGTTAGCTTCTTTACGGATGGGTCAAAGCTTGGGGGAAACTTTGGTGGAAGAATATATTGACAGGCACTTTCTATCAATTTCAGTTTAAGACCTCCTGACTATTGCGATATTTTCAAGCGGAAGTCGTTGTCATTAAGGTGGTGGTAGATTTACTGCTTGTCATCCTTCAGAGAAGTGACTTCCACTCTGATAGCTCATTCTTGAGCTCACTAACCATGGATTCAGGACTGGTTAAAGAATACCAGCAACTGTAAAGCTGATGAGCTGGCAAGAAAGGGTACCCTAGCCCCGCTATCAGTGGAATGCGAATGGGACGCTGCTCCTCTCTCCTCGTGTATTCTACTACTGAAAAACTCGCCTTCTGAACAATTTGTCAGCGCTGGGCGATCATCGGTTCATGCGCTGCCGTAAGATCCTTTTAGGCCCAAGATCGAAAATTGATCGAAAGCGATCCAGGAAGCTGTTTACCCTCAATAGGCTAGCCTCCAACCCGCTGTGATCTACCAGACCATTCTTCTGTTGGCATTCACGCTGTATGGTTGAGAATCTTGCCCGATGCCAACTGCAGAAGCTGTATGGAAATAGATGAGGTTGAACCATTTCAGTACTTACTTCTTGGTTTTCCCGTTTGCAAAATCAAGGATTAAACACTTTCAGATGTCCGACCGAGCTGATGGCAGTAAAAATTAATCGTCTAAGCCAATTAAATTGTTCAAAAATCGCCTGAGAAAGCAAAGAAAATCGTGGATTTCGGCTTACCATGGAGCATGAATTACTTTAGCCATGTACACCGGCCAAGCAGACCAAAATACTGTCTCCTAGGCACATCAAGCACTTTGCTACAAACAAAATAGTGGTTCAAAAATTATTGAAGCATGCTTATGTGTTCCTTAATTTATTTTATATTATTTTTTTCATGTATTATGATCACCTGAATGATCGCATATTAATTTACTAGGAGAATTTTCTGTGAGGAGCTCTCTGTGCGCTCAAAGTTAGTCAAGGAGTGTCTGTCCTCACTAGAAATAGCATCGAACTACTCATCATAATCAGATTTCATTGGGTGTCCTGACACAGCGGAATCGCTGCGAGGCCCACCCTTAGCACGCTAACAAAAGAATCGGAACAATTTGGATCTCCGTTGTTATTATTGTTCTAGCACTGGACAAATGGACCCCGCATGCGCTTTGCAGGTCGACGACGCGCTTCTGTCCGGCTGCTAGATCCTGTTGGCTTAGAATAGAAAGTAGGAGGTCTACTGAACCACTTTAACTTATCAAAGTTCATCTTGCCGCAATCGTAGGAGTTCTTATTGATTGTCAAAGTTGTATGAAGGAGGAAATATGCAGGTACTTTCTCCTCCTCTGTCCAGCTTTTGCAAGATTGAAGGTGAAACATCTGGACAGTCTTTACTTCGTTGAACCAGGAGTCGTTGCAACAAACTTGTGATGGGCTCAAAGCGTTTGCTGATTACTGAAGACCTTATGATCAATCATTCAAGAGTTTTAGGTACCACAACAGACCGGGGTTATAAGCTGCCCAACTAAAAGCCCTAATAGGATTGACTTCTTACCTTAACATACCCGTATGTCATGAATGAAGAAGGGGGAACATTTTTAATTTACAAATGCATTTTTTTTTCTTTTAATTAATATTATTTCTCTTGAATTTATCACTATAAGATCTACTGTTAAAACTCACTGGAGTCTTCAACATAAGCACTGTTGACATTTTTATATAATTAAATTAGGAGATTATCACTTTTAAATGTTGACCGCGGCTCATTGGAGCATTTCGACTCGTAACTGGCGAATGACCCTAATGATATTTTGCTCCGAAGTGGTATTGTCTGCATAGACTTTAGACTTTACATACATATACCTTCAGGAAAAAATCTAAAGATGTGATATCACACGATCTTGGTGGCCAGAACTTAAAATTATCTGCTCACCGAAGTGTTGTCTCAATAAATCCATTGATCGATGCGATTTGTGGGAAAGAGGCCTTTTTTTTAACCAAATGTCGCCGAGATCTCGAGCTTCAATTTCAGGCATCAAATAGTCGCTTATCAAGGCCCGATAGCAGTCGATATTGACGGCTAGATTCTAACCGGCATCATTTTTGAAGAAACATGGACCAATGATTCCATCGACCCACAAATAAGAGAAAACCGTTGTTTTTTTTATTAAATGACAGCTCTTGAATCTCTTCAGATTGCTATTCGTCCCAAATGCGACAATTTTTCTTATTCACATACCCATTGAGCCAGAATTGGTTTTCATTGCTAAACAAAATTTTGCTTGAAAACGTGGGATCTTCTTGGATCTTGAAACTTTTCAAGAGCCCATAGAATGAAGAGATGTCGTTTCGGAAGATCGAGCGGCTTCAGTCTTTCAGAAGCTGTTTTTTGTATGCTTTCAATTTAAGATCTCGACGTAAAATGCAGCAAATCGATCCATACATCAGTCCGAGTTGCTGCGAAAGGAGACGAATCGACTCTCCACGGTCTTCGTGTACACTCTCAGCTACGGCTGCTATATTTTCTTCACTGCGTGTTGGTCGAATATTGTCCAATTATGAATGCTGGGTCTCAAGGTGGATGATGGTGTTGCGAATAGTACGCTCGGTGGACCGATTATGGGTGCCATAAGTCCATAATTATTTATAGAACGGAAATTTTCGTAATAAAGTTGAACGATTTTTACTTGTAGTTCAGGTGGCACATGACAGCTTGACACGACTCGCGCATGATCTGTATAAAAAAAGTACCTTTACTTGAATCTCCCGTTATTATACAGCGTTCTATTTCGAACTCAACAGAGACTTCAAAAGAAAGAGACACTTAGCAAAAGATTACTAACTTGTTGGTACTTTACGAAAAAATGTAACATTACTTAGGATAAAACTTGAAAATATTGATGAAAATTAGAATGACGAAGAAGTTTTTAATAATCAGTGAAGAGCCCAAGTTTCGGTTACTATTACGAGGTTTTTTGCACAAATACACTTAAATGGGTTTCTCACCAAAGCATGGGAATTAATGAGATTTCCTCTGCAGACTAACCTAGTGATGGGATTGTGCACCAACTTGTCTCCATTTGTATCTAATAACTTAAGATGCACTACTAAGTCTATAAATAAATTCATATGTACTAGATATTCGCATAGGGAAATATTGTCAGGAAGAAATGAAGATGTGTGAGGTCAGGTCACTTGGTGATATGTTAATGAATTTCGCTACACCCAAAGCTTTCATTTGCCTCGGTCCATTAATGCGCCTTAATAACTACAAAAAATAAAAAATAAAAATGATACATAATTGACAGCAAAACCAAGCACAGCCATCAAAGAGCGTCTTTTATGCGCAAACAATGCCAGTCTCGAGTTAACACCGCAACACCGTAAACAATCGAGCGGTAGCTGCTGGAAAGCGCTGCTGCAACGACTTCAAGCGACTCTAACATGCAACATGCATTCATAATGCCAGCAACAGCAACAACTGCACAAAACATAAACATTGTTTAACAACAACACTAGAGACAATAGAGGAGGCCACAAGGCCGATTTTATCCGCTGTTGGATCTTATTTATTTCCTTCTACATTTTCATTACTGTTGACTAGTTGATTGTACTCATTGTTGGCGATGGCTTGCGTTGTTGTTGGCGCTTGTATTTTTTCTTAGTTTTTTCTTTTCCACGGATGTTGGTGTTGTTGTTTTGCTATTGACATGCAGGCCAAGGAAACCTCACACACAAATATCGCAACACACACATGCCACAGCACACAAACACAAAACAAATAGGTGGAAATAAAAACAAAAACAAATAGCATTGTAAGATGCGGCAAGTTTTTGTGTAATTGCAAACCGCCACAACAACAACATGCACATGGCTCCCAGCGTTGCGCTGCTTGAGTGATGAGTGCAAGTGCTGCAAGTTGTTGCGGCTGCCTGCCACATTCAGGAACAATGAACTTGGATTGGGGGCAAAGCATAAGCGACAATGCAACTGCCACACAAGAACACACACACACACACGCACGTATGTATGAGCGTGGGGCAGACAGACCGGCGTGTCGGAGCAACGCTTTGATGGCCTGCCCCAGCGGGCGTTCAAATGATGCGTTGATAAGCTGATGTGATGTGATGTCATGTGCTGAGCCGTTGACGTCTGTGATGGCTATGGAGTTGGACATGTGCGTAGCGCTACTGATTGGCGTAAATTATTGTTGGGAAAGCAAGAGTTAAGTGGTAAAATAGAAGTGATATGGAGTAGAAAGACACAGTGTGGAAATTGTGGTCTCGGCCATAAGACAACACGGATAAATGAAGCGGCTATTGGAAAAATAACAAGGAATATGTAAATATGCAAACATTCGTATGTGTATGCAAATGTCAATACCCTGGGTGGAAGTGCATATAAGTCGGAAACTTTCGAAGTATCACCAGACCGCTGGACTTCGGTAGCGAACTTGACCTGATTTGCCTAAAAAATACATAATCTGACCTATAGGTGCTTTCCAAAGTAAGCAGGACATATAAAAAAACAGAACAAATGGTTTTTTGGGCAAAATCAATTTATTTTATACAAAATCGTCTCCTTCTGCTTCAATACAGCGGTTCAAAACCATGTCGAACGAGTGTTTTAGCTTTTTTGGAGATGTTCAATTCCATTTCCATGAATTTCAATAGTGATTTCGGCTGATTTTTGATGAATTCACGCACAGTTTCGATGGATTTTCCGGTGATAATGGATTTTGATAATTTTGATTTTGATTTGCCCACATGTTGATCGTCATTTATGTCCTCACGACCACTTTGAATTCGTTGAAACCACTCGTGCACTCTGCTACGGGATATTCAATCATCGCCATAAACTTGTTTCATCAATTGAAACGTTTTGGTAAAAGTTTTACCAATTTTAAAGCAAAATTTAATGATGACTCTTTGTTCTAAGCTCATTTTCGCACCGATAACACAAACATACTGACACTTAAAACGCAATAACTTCACTTCCAATCGATGAAATGTCATGAAATGGACAATCGATAAAGATAGCAGATTCTCACCAGTCGACATAAAGATGGCGCCACCAGGGGGCGCTAGATTCAAAAAGTCCTGTTTACTTTGGAAATCACCTTGTAACAGTGATCCTAGTGGTGGTACATTCTTCAATTGCTATTTTTAACAGATCACTCGTGAGTCGTGCCAAGCTGTAGTGTTATTTTGGTTCAGCATTATTTGGCATTTCACCGTGGAAAGACCTTAATAACGTTTACAAATCGATTCCAGTTTATTAAAAAAATTTCACGTTCTGTAAATTATGGTCGACACGATCACCCTACTGAGCGTACTATTCGAAACACCATCACTCAACTTAAGACCCAGCATTCATTATTGGAAATTCGACCGAATAGACGGCGTCCAGGACGCTGGGAAGAAAATATAGCAGTCGTTGCCGAGAGTGTACATGAAGACCGGGGAGAGTCGACTCAGCGCCGTTCTCAGAAACTCTGACTGACGTATGAAACGAGATCTCTTGTGCAAGAACTGATGCCACTGATGCGCCAAATTTTGTCCAGCGATGAGACCCATTTCTGGCTCAATGAGTATGTAAATAGGCAAAGTTGCCAAATTTGGAACAAAGAGTAACCTGATGAGATTCAAGAGCCGCCATTTCATCTAGAAAAAACAACGTTTTGGTGTGGTTTGTGGGCTGGTGGATAATCGGTCCATATTTTTTCAAAACTGATGATAATTTGATGCTTGAAATTGAAGCTCGTGACCTCGGCGACATTTAGTTACAACAAGATGACGCCACTTCTCACTTATCGCTTCAATCAATGCATTTATTTAGAGACAACTTCGGTGTGCAAATAATTTCACGTTTTGGGTCGGTCAATTCGATACCAAGGTCGTGTGTTATCACACCGTCAGACTTTTTCCTGTAGAGGTATGTGAAGCGTAAACAAAGTCTATGCGGAAGATCCAGCTTCGATTTAGGCCTTGGATCAAAACATCACGCGTGTCATTCGCCAGTTAGCAGTCGAAATGCTCGAACGAGTCTCGAAATTTGGATGTAAGGGATAGACCATATAAGACGTAGCCGCGGCAAACATTTGAAAGAGATCTTCAAAAAATAATTGCCAAAGAATGTTCTTTCAAACGTAATAAACGTTCTCCATTAAATTTGAAATTTCTGTGGTTGTTCTTTATAAAAGCAGGGAACCTCGAAATGGATTACATTTTATTATTGAAATTCGGGGAAAATGTTTCTTTAATATTAATATACTCTTGTGCCGTAAATGGCTTGAAACGTATCAATACTTCCCTTAGCTTTCATGTACATAACTAAAAAAAAAGATTTTCGAACTTTCAGTTCACTTTGCATCACTGTATGTGGCTGCAAAATTAAGAGTTGTATTTAATGACATTAAGAGAGTGTCTTTTTTAATAGTAGCGTATCTTCGTGCCCTTGACATTGTACTCCAATCACGATTTCGTCGAACAATTGGTTTGAAATCTTTCGCAACAATTTTTAATATAAAGTTTCGCCAACACATATTCCGCCTGGTTTGATCATTGCAAGTTGCAAGAGTAAAAAAGTTCGGTTGCGGTTCGGAACTTAACTATTGCTTACTGGTTTTTCTAATGAATTTGTTTAGTAGGTATGGCAATGGTCTATTAGCGGACATAGAAATAAATGCGTCCTTATAATTGATTGAACATAACTCCATATTTATTTTTATAGATTTTCGGTTCAAACAGTCGTTTACAAGAACAAAATATAAACGCTAAGAGAGTATACATAGATAAATGAGACCCTTCTCCCGAAGGACACAGGAATAACTCAACATGGAAATGAGAATAGCGGAACTTGAACAGAAATCGACTGTATATATACACCTTTAAGTTCTTTAGAATAAGGGATTAGGATAAGATTAGTACACATTCGAAAACAGCAGGTCTCATAAGCGCTACGTAATTTCCTATAGTTATTTAACCTTCCATATTTTTTCGATTCGGCGAAATATCTCCCTACACTGCACTAATTTGACTGTAGATGTTCCTCCTCCCTTAGTGAGTAGAAAAGATGTTATGACAAAGTCAACGTCGAGACGAAACTCCAATGAAGTCATGTGGCATTCAAAGCAGCTGTGAGGGAGAAACAGTAATGGCAACAAAAAACAAAATCCAACAGCTACATAGCTACAACAACTCCAATGACATCAGTGATAGTGTTGCTGTTGTTGGCTGTCGCTTTTGCCTCATATGTCTCCACGGGTGCTGCTGTTTATGCTTTTGATGCTGTTTGGAATGCTACACGCAACATACTTGGAAACACACACACTCAAGGGTTACATATGTATGTTGTTGTAGGCAACGTCTTCAATTCATTACTTGTAAAATTTTAAGACCGACGATGAGCTCTTCTTGCTGCTTTAGCGATTCTTTTCACCAACCGTCCGTCCTTTTTGCCCGTCGCACCGAACAATGTGCGGATCCGCCTATTCGCCATGGCGAATTAAGTTTAAGTAACCTTCCGACTAAACAACTAAACCGGCTGACAGACAACCAGCTCCATCAGATCGTGTTATGGAAGAGAAATGGGCAGAGAAAAAAATAAACTGATATAACAAAACAATAACAGCATTACAAAGTACAACAACATTTCGCTACCTACTCGTAATCGACTCTACCGCAAAGGCACAGACGGGCTGGCACACAGACTGCCGCATGGACGGACGGGCGAGCGGGCAGACGAGCGAGTGAGCCCGCCGCTGCCGTTGCCGCTTTAAAACACTGTGGGAAAATTCTGGCCGTGGGAATTCTGTTTGAAATTTCGATATTTTCTGAGGTGTCCGCCAACAGGCGAACAGAAGTCGCCAGTTGGTCATGAGAACAATGCGATGCACTGCAGGCGAAGCCACTGCATTGCCACTGCCACAGCGTCCGCCCGTCTCAGCCGCAGCCATCAACTTACAGCGACACCACTGCCAGAATAGGCAGCGCAGTAGCAGCGTGGAAGAATTCAAGTGGCAGAACAGAGTGGATGGCGAAAATAACTGCAAGCAGAGGCTAGCTCTGCTAGGAAGAGTTCGTATTAGCGTCAACAACAACAAACGAGCAGTAAACTCTTTTTCATGCGGCAGCCAGGCTGTGCAACTGACACAACGAACAAACGACCGAACGTCGAGTTGTCGTACACACAAGCAGCGGGAAAAGGAGGTGGATGGCATTCGTGCTGAATAGATACATATGTGGAAGGGCATATCAAGCAAGGGCCACAACGAGCTGGCGCATAAAGTGACAAACCAAATGCTGCTATGCTGGCTGTTTCGTTGCCTGCAGTAGGCCACTGGCTGCCTGCCTGGTTGCTTGCCTCGTCTGCAGTTCGCCAGAACTTCGCTGAGCAGCTGCCTTTGCGCAGCGAATAGTGGCAAAAGGCTGAAGAAGCTCGTTCGGTGGTTGTTGTTTCGTTCTTATGCTGCGCTGCTTGACGCTCTGCTTTTCATTTGATTCTTACTATTGTTATTACTCGGCATAGTTGAGCATGAAAGTGCGCTGATTGTCGGTCTGTCGGAATGACAATCAGTGTGATGGCCGAAGCATCAGAGAGTCTGTCAGTAAACTGGTGGTTGGGAATTGAGGGTTGGCACTTGTTGTTGTTCATGTTGTGTTAGCAGCCAGTATTGCTACTGCCTTGTGGCTGATATTTGTTTCATTCTGTGGTATCTACTGTTGCACCGGATAAATACTAACACTTTCTGACCACGATTGAGGATTAATCGACAGTTGTTTGGTTTTTATTTTAAGTACATATATACAAGGAATATCCAGTATCAGCACCGATATTCAAACTCAGCAGTGAATTAAAAGGTGGGGCTAGGTTAGTCTAGTTAACCATGCAAGACCAATTTTGGCTGTCGAACTCCAAAAGCGCCCCATTGCTAATGTGCGACAAGTGCAGAAAATATGGTCCATTGTTTCTCGGCTCTTAACGTGTCCAGCATTGATCTCGATTTTTCATTCCAACTCTGCAGGCGTCAGAATTGAGATTCACATGGAAATATTGTCGTTGACTACGTCGAACATGACAAACATATTCTGTTCGTTATTAGATCGACCAAACATCGAGATAAAAGTTAGACAAAAGAAAACTTTTCAGCAAAAAAAAAGTTCCGATTCTGATGCTTAGTTTTCAAGTTTGCGTTTATATGTGATATTTATTGAAGGCACTAACTAACGATATACTCGAAATACTGTAACTTGCATGGTGTACTATACTACTCGCTGTAGGGAACTTTCCATCAACTCCAGTTTTAAGCGTGCTGACCACTGCAGCGTCAGCCACACGGTGATGGCTGCCATAGAGAAAGCCGTAGGTCTACTGATCCGGAACGCAGCCTAATGGGCTTGCTAGGAGCTTCATTGGCTTCTTGTGGGTCACTACTGAACTGTTGGAACTCAAGAAACGTAAAATCCCAGTAGCTGTGCAGTTACAAAGTTATTTTGGAGCAGGATCAGTTGTAAGAGGTATAAGGAACTCTTCACACTCAGTAAGGTCAACCTCTCAATGGTTGTCGGAGTTCTAACTGGACATAGTTCGATAAGACTAAGATTCCGCATCTTGCCAAGTGATAGCTGCAGCGGTTGCTTGGATGAAGATGCGATAGTATCATCTCAATAATATCCCCTCGGATATCCCACTTTTGCCAAATCAAAACAAAAACTCGTCGGATCTCATATTGTACTTTTAGACATTCAGGTGAAATATTGGAAATATAACATAACACACTAAAGCATGTTTGTGAAAGGTTCAGAGCATTTTGCTGATAGCTGTTATCCAACTGCTGGGGTTTTATCGTCTGGCTTCACAAAGAACTGTACTCCACATTCTAAGTTATACGATCTGACTTACTGTAATTCACTTTCGTTTTTCTTAACCACTGGTATTTACCCAAAAGGAAATGTTCATCTGTTTCTTATGCGGTTTTAGCCGAGTTAACAACAGTAATTTTTTCTTTTCGCGATTTGGCGCCAATTCGAAATACTCAGTTCTGTCAAGTTTTTCTCCAACTGATCTCTCCAACGGAGTGAAGGTCTTACTCTTCTTCTGCTTCCACCGGCGGGTATCATCTCAATAGGTCTTCCTCTTCCTCTGCTTCCACTGGCGGGTACTGAATCGAAAACCTTCAAAGCTGGAGTATTCTCTTCGACTTGTATAGGTCCTTCCCGATCCTGACGAAGTTCTTGGTGCTGCTTATCGACAGCTTACACAGCCGTGTTAGTTTTACGGGATAACAATTTCAAACATAGCGGCATACAGTCAGTTCCTATTCGTGCTGTCGAAGGCGGCTTTGAAATTGACGAAGAGGTGGTGTGTGTTGATCTTCCTTTCACGGATATACACGGATTAGTCTAAAGCCGCATAAGATTCAATAATTTTGTTGACGGTTTCACACACTACGCTCGATAAGGCCTCATATGCGATATTAAGCAGGCTTATCCGACGGTAATTGGCGAAGATTGTGGGGTAACCTATTTTGTGGATTGGGCAAAGCATACTTAGGTTCCAATCATCTGGCATAAGAAGTTGATTCATGCACCTTGTCAGTTCCTTGCCACCGTTTTTGAATACCTCGGCCGGTAATCCGGCAGGGGCCGCTTTGTTGTTCTTCAGGCGTGTAATTGCTAGTTCATCTTAGTCGGGCAATGGAACATCTTTTCCATCGCCATCGATTGTGGAATCATTTTCTCCATCTCCAGATGTTACAGTTTCATTGCCATTCAACAGGCTGGAGAAGTGTCTCCTCAGTATGCTCTAAACAGCAGCCATTAGTTCACCAGTTTGGGTGCTACAAGAGTATGATGCGGCCTTAAAGCCTTCCATTAGTCGCCAAATCTTTTCGTAGAATTTTCGAGCATTATCCCTGTCGGCCAGCTTCTCAAGAGCAGGAGTGCAAGTCGAGCAGAAAAACGTTTCGATGCCGATTGTGATAGTAGCTCTTCGATATTTCCCATGTTCTTCATATCTCGCAGCAAAATCATTGTCTCTGAAGGATTGAAACCATATTTTGAATGTTGCTTCTGATAGAGCATGATAACCATATGCCTCGACAAGCATTCAAAGCGACTCTGCAGCACTTTACTTCAAATGGAAAGAAATACATAATCTTCTTCTTCTTAATTGGCGTAGAAATAAATAATGCATTCCGCAAATCAACACTTTTCGGCGCAAAAATTGACATTTTCAACACAATGAAGGGATATGATGTTGTTTCTTTAATGACTGTAAGGTTATTGAGTATGTTTGACAGATGTCATGCCAACCAAACAGAAAAAGAATTAAGCATGCTTCGCATTCCAGCGCCAATTGTTTTGCCGACATGCCACTTATAACATTGCAACAGTTGAAAGCAACTGCAACAAATTGGCATTGTCTTCCATATAAACACACACACACGCGCACAGAAAACAAGTAAGTATGCGAACATCTATCAACTCACATGCACTTTCTAATGTTTTGTTGCAACAAAGTGTTGCTGCCACTGCGACCAGTTACTTGCAGCACTGGCAGCGGTTCTAATTCTACCGCAAAGAATCCAACCAAGGCCGCCGCCGTTCAGCTCGCTAAGCAACAGCTGCCTGTGCAGCTAGGCGCGCCTATTATATGGCATGTTATGAAAATGTTGCATGCAACATTTAATGACTGTACAATGAACGCGAGTGTACGTAGCACCAAACAATGTACGCGCAACATCAGCACATTGCAACGTCAGTCGTTTGGTGCGCATTTGGTGGCATGCCGTGCCGAGCGGCAACAATTTTGCTGGCTGCAATCGTGGTGCTGGGCCGGTTTAGTGGCAATAAAAGCAGCGTTGCGATGACATCATCAGTGTGCACAGATTTTAACGGAACATTTTATACCAGGCCAGCAGCATGCCACAGCACATGGCACGCAACATCGGGTTGCAACGTCGGTGTGTCATTATGTTGTGCCAAGGTGAACCGCCAAGCAAGCTGCCTAGAGCCCTTAATATTCCACACACGCGAATGTAAAATCACTACAAAGGGAGTTCTTGCGCATGCAGCAAGAGTTCATTAACTCACATACCCACCTTAAGTGTATACCCAACGCACATTTTGTTCGAAGCTGTAGACGAACTTTAGGATTTCTGTTGTAGGGATTTCTGAACTAATGAAAGTGAATGTAGAAGGTGGAAACTCGTCTGCTCGTTAGACAATCTTACACGAATTAAGTTTTAAATCACAATCATAGCATTAGATTATAGGATTTTCGAATAGCTGTTACAGAAACCGAACTGTACCGACGAGGTCTGTAGGTCTGGAAGTGGTCTTAGATGTGTTGGTTTGTGGCAAGCATATATCCGTATTAAAGGAAGATAAGTATGGTTTAACCAGCACGCGGTTGTGTGAGCTATCACACGGAATGTCTAAAGGTATCAGCTGTTTTGTAGGACAAGTAAGCTCACCGATATCTTAACTTAATTCCGGAACCGAACTGTTCCAACGAGGTCGGTCGGTCCAAAAGCGGTCTTAGCTGTGTTGGTTTGAGTTATTAGAGTAGAATAAGTATAGTTTAACCAGAACGCGAATGTGTGAGCTCTCACATACGATGTCTGAAGGTATCCACTGTTTTGTACATAGAACAAACAAACTCACCGATAACTTAACTTTGCAATGAACTGCAGAGTGATTGATTCTCTTTATTTGGATCGTTGGGTATATTTTTGCAATTGCTATGCACCAACCATTGGCAGAGTCGCATTGGAATGCCAAGTAAATACGACAAAACGGCAGATGGAAGCGATGAGCGGCAGTGAGGTAGAGCAATTGGCAGCAAGCGTGATGTAGCAATGAAGCAAGCAAAGGCAGGTTGTCGTTTGTAGCCTAGCCCTTATGGTCCACGTTTGCGCCCCTCAACTTTTTGCGTCTGCGATAAACATTTTCAGCGTTTAGGCCCTACAATCTACATGGCTGCCCATTCGGTGTGCTGCTGTTCTACTGCATCGCTTTTGATTGCGTTGCCACAGCCCGCTGACTAAGCGCTAACTAGCCGCTCCATGCGATTTGGCCTGGAGTGAGTGAGCTTGTTTTTCGGGTTGGAAAAATTTTCAGCTAACAACATGTTGCACTAAATTAGGTAGTACGTTTCGCCCTACGCGCGTCCACAATTTGTGGTAAGTAGCCTAGCCCTACAAAGCGCCTGCGGCCGTCAATAGGGTGGAAGGTTTCAGCGATTAGAAATTCAAACAGGATATCAGAAATGTAGAGGCCGACGACAGCATGCGGTGGCTGCTGCTTGCGGCAACTGTTCGACTGTTGCTTGCAGTATATGCCGTTTACCATCTGTCCGCCAATTCGTTTTGCGCTCTTTTGCCTTGTCTGTCTGTCCGCTACCACCGCTGCTGGCATGTACCTGCGTGTGTGTCTGTGCCGTGTGCATGGCCCTGCAATTGGCTCGATATTCATTTATGTGTGTTGGCTGTTTTTAGCTGTAAATGCGGCATGCCACCGTCTGTGGCATTGAAAGGTTCTAGCCTTCGGTCGTAAGTAAACACGGACAAGCCCTTTATTAATATCACAAAACATGTCTGTAAAATTAAAGCAAATTGAGTTGCAGTTGGAGCGATGTTGCGCGCATACTTGTGGTCTGTATGGCGGCTCTAGATGTTGCAACAAAGTAGCGTGGCACGTAGACGCGCAGCATTCGCTCATTTATTCCTGCTATTTTTCGCGCATTTCTGTGTCCACACATACGGTTGTCACACGTTTACAAAGTGGCTTTACAATATTGCAGCCGTTATTAGGCGGCAAGTAATTGAAAGCTCTTTGGCGCTTACTTTTCTTGCAAAATATAGAAAATGCTTGATGTCTAAATGCATTGGACGTTTAGACGGCGTCTTGCACCTCAGTTTGTTTGCAATTGAGATTGAAAGCAGCTGCCAGAGGCAGTTAAGTTAAGTACTTAGGTGTTGGCATGTCGGTGACACAATCAATTAAAGCAACTCCTGTTGGGAATATGGATTCGCAGAGTAAAGCGTCAAATAGGTGTGGAGGTTCTTATAAAAGCGCTAATGAATACATGCAGAAGTGAATCCAAAGCAGTCTCAAATAGCTAGGTGTACAACCGAAACCTTCTTTCAACTTTTAACTCGACTAGCTGCGGACATATCGAAGCTAATCCCAACATAAAGACTACTGTGCCAGTTTGTATGGCAGCTGTATGCTTTAGTAGTCCGATCTAAACAATTTGTTCGGAGATTATACCGTACCTTAAAAGTGGAGCCTGCTTTAGAGGCTTCAAAAAAATCGATTTTTTGAGGATTTTTTGGGAGGGAAAGAAATAATTGATTAAAGCGAAATTTCTAGTGTTTATAGCTATATATTCAAACATCATTCACAATTTTTTTGGATACGAAATCTTTGATATTCTACCTGTGGAAAGCAATTGCCCGATGCATCTCGCATGTGCATTTGTCGGACGGGGGGCAGGATGCAGGTCGCAATTTCTATCGGAACTAAAAACTTCAAAAAGTTTCATATTTTTTAATAATTTATCTTCTAAATAAACTAAAAAAAAATTTCGAAAATAAGTGTAAAAATTTAGAAATTTTTTAAAAGTTGAAAAAAATGGTTTTCGAAAAAAAAAATTTTACATTAGGTTTAAAAATATGTTCAAACTTGACGTTGTTTTTAGTTTTTTTTTAGTTTAAATAAAAGAGGCCAAAGGTAATAAACTTTGCCCCAATTCCATACAACGTTTAGTTTTTTTTTCTATCCTGCGCGCCAATTAAGAAAAATCGTAAAAATGAAAAACCGAGAAATCGCGCGTCAAAATTATCGCTTTCTGCCCAAGCGCTCATATATCACGCTCGGTCACTATTCTCCTTCTAGCTTCGAAAATATTTCAAATTCCCATTTAAAACTTTGGGGTCATATTATTAGGTTATTTCTAAAGAGATTTAAGCAAAAAAAATAGATTTTTTGAAGCTTCTAAATAAGGCTCCTCCCGTAAGGCCATAATTCGTTAAGATACTTTGCCAAATAAAAGAGTTTTCCTTACACGGACTTGGGTTTGATCGGTCATTTTGTAAGACAGCTATAAGCTATTGGTATTCTGAAAAAAACGAGAGTCTAGTTCACATAATGGGTCAAAAAAGGCTTGCGGTATTTTTATTGATTTTTTTTTTTATTGAAATAGAAATGAATTTTTGATGACTCATGCCCAGCTCTTGACCGATGCTACGGCTGCTACTATGCCGGTCTCTTTCGACCAATTCAGCGATTTTATCGCAATTTTCGACGACAGGCCTTCCGGAGCGTGGCGCATCTTCGACCACCTCTACACCAGAACAAAAACGTTGAAACCATCGTTGTGCGGTGGAAATGGAAACTGTATCGGGTCCATAAACTGCACAAATTTTATTGGCGGCTAGAGATGCATTTTTGCCTTTATCGTAGTAGTACTGTAAAATATGCCGTATTTTCTCTTTATTTTGCTCCATGTTTGCGACGCTATAACTCACGAACGACTTAAAAGAAACGACAATCAATCAAACACGTGTTAGCGCGTGAAATGAGTTTTCCAAAAAGGTATAGCATGACCCGATGTGACTAGAACTACGCGCTTTCAGCGCCAACTAGCGAAAATACCGCAAGACTTTTTTGACAACCCATATATACAGAAGGGAATAGTTAAATTGTCATGTTGAGCATTAATAGGGTATACTTGTATAAGTATATAGTATGCTCCGACATTTTCTTGTGAGTGTTGAAAACATCGTTGAAGACGAAATACATATACCCTGCTCAGGATAAAAACATTCTTATGTATTGATAAGGCACCTTAAACCCTTTACAAATCTGCCTAGGTGTTTATTTCCAACAAGAATGATATGATTTCTTCAACACTAATTGCTAAGGAAATTTAAATGTTTTTTTTTTTTTTAATATGATGCACAATCGATACAATTAAGTTCTGAATATAATATTATGCAAATGGTGTCCTCGACTTCTTTTGCAGGAACGAATTCGATGAACCCAATTTCCACTAAATCAAGTAGTATGTCATGAAAAGCACGTTTAATATTGACTTCTAAAGCTTCAAGAGAGTCTGATTTATTGCCAAAGACCAATGACTTCAAATAACACCAGTAGCATTGTAGTCTAATAGTGTTGAATCACTTAAATCACAACTTCTTGGAGGCCATTCAATGTCACAATTTCTGAAAAGAATCGGTTCTCCAAACTTTTCTCGCAATAATTCGGTTGTTGCAAGTGTTGTGTGGCACGTAGACCCGTCTTGTTGGAATCAGATGTGGATGATGAACTTTTTCCAATTGCAGTCATAAAAGGTTGTTTGTTTCTGAACAATTTGTAGACATTCTTCGTATTGATAGTTTTGTTTATTTATCGCACCACTGGGGCTCATTGAACATGACGATTTTCTTAAAAAAATCGTTATCGTTTTCAAGTTGTTCCAAGGTAAAATCAGCAAATTCACGACTTTTCCGGCGGTCCAATGGCTTCAGTTCTTGAGTGAGAACTATTTTATACGGATGCAAGGCCAAAGCCTTTCCCAAAATGCACCAGGTTGTGGTTTAGTACAGTCCAATTATTGAGAATGTCTTGGAATCACTTCGAACTGTTCTTTGTCTTATTGGCAGTTGAACATTATGTAAAGAAAATGTACACTCGAAATTTTCAACAATTCGACGAGAACAGGTGAACGATTACCATTATATTATGTCTCTTTGTTGCTTGAAGGTATAAGATCCTCGATGCTTTAGGCTTGAGCCCGCATAGGCGGGACTGTTACTGTGAGAAATGTTGAGATGATTCTACCTTACCTTCAACTTCTACAAATAGTTTCCGTTAAAGTTTTGATTTAGTCGTTGACCAACGTTTGTTTTCAAACAGTAGGTTAGTCATTCAGTGCGTCTAAAAGACAACCGAACGCGTTCTATTGATTGTGATTGGTTTTTTAATACCTTACAATTCTACTACTTAAGGTAGTAGTTAGTAACTATTCTTAAAGGGGCGCTGTAATTCAACTATATTCCCTCGTTATGCAGGAAAGTCAAAGTAATACTTATCAAAGGCGGGTCATACAAATGCAAATAATTTCAGATCGATTAGTCTTTCGCCATTATTTTTAAGAACGTTGAAGAAGATTAGTAGGTAAAAGGAAGTAATAAAAGTCATTCTAAGATACTTAATAAGTACCCGTTTCTACCCAACATTACGGATTTTCGAATTTTCGGATTTCGGTTCCCAATACTCCCCTTTCAGAGAAGAATGGGAAAAGGGTAGAGTGGACAGAGAAGCAGGGATACACATCTACACGGATGGGTCCAAATTAGATAATCAAATTGAATGTGGGGCCTTCAGCGAAATTAGATACCAGAAACACCTTCCATCTACAAGGCCACTGCAGTTTCCTCCAGAGATCCGGAGATCACAACAATTAAAGAAAGTCTTATTATTCAAACCAAGAGTGTGATCGCCCAAAGAATATATTTATATTTATGATAGCCAAGCGGCTTTGAAATCACTAAAGTCTCTTAGGATTTCAACAAAGATGAATGCCTTGATCTCTTAGTGGATCTAACATCACACTGCCCGAAAAACCTGCAATGGGTTCCAGAACAGAGTCTTATTCTTGGTAACTGTGAAACTGTTGAACCCAGCAGATCAGACACCACTCTACAATTAAAGTCCCAAAAAAAAATGCCTCTGTCTACTTGGTCAAACAATTATACAAGTCTTAACACCAAGCAACTCAATATCTTTGGGAGTAAGAGAACTCTCAAGCATTGTGTCGAAGAAATTACGATGCTGATCGCTAGAAAATTATTGTATTAGATGAAATTGTGCTAACCGCGAAATAAGAAAATATTTGGAAAATGAAGAGAGCATTCAGTCAGCGCCGGAGTATGCTAGAAACTAAACTGAAAAGGACACATTGGGTATTCAAAGCGATTAGTTCATGTTTTGGAACATTTTGCTTGCTAATTTTCATTGTATATGGATTAATACCCACATAATTTTTAAGATAAATATATTTTAAATTGGTATATAATACCCAATACATAAAGATGCATTCCTGGAATGTACATAGCGGTTCACATTTACTACTTAGTCTTCTTCTTCGTATTTTTCTTTTCCAAAAGTACTAGGCTCTCCGTGTTGCTCTGCGAAATATTACTCTATAAAATGTTTACATTGTAATTGAGTGCGACAATAAAGCTAATCCTTGATTACCTGTGTGGGGCTGCGATGAAAGCGTTTTGACTTCTTCTTCTTCTGACGTAGTACATTGGCGATTTCTTCCCTGAAGCGAACAATTTCTTCCTCCAGATAGCTACGCTGAACACGTAACTTTTCACAATTCGCACGCTTAATGGCGATCTTGTTGGTTATGTCATCGTATTCCTTCGTATATTGAGCACCCAATTCGTCTATGCGGGTCCTATATTTCTGCAACATTTAGATTTTACCACACTAAATGTCATATGGACAATATTATAACAAAATAAGGAAAACTAATGGTGAGAATTTTAGATGATAACGGGTGATCCAAGAAGAGTCAATTTTTTCAATAGCCTTTTTGACAGATCACGCGTGAGTCGTTTCAAGCTGTCATGTTATTTTTGTTCAGTATTATTTGGCATTTCATCAGGGAAAGACTTACGTCTGAACAATGTTTACAAATCTGAACAAGCTTTATTACGTAAATTCACGTTCTGTAAACTCAACTTATAGTCAACATAATTGGCCTACTGAGTGTACAATTCGCAACACGATCACCCTTCAGACCCACGAAGGCCGTGGAGAGTCAATCCGACGCCGTTCGCAGCAACTCAGACTGACGTATGGTACGACTTAGAGCATTTTACATCGAGATCTTAAGTTGAAAACAGTTTGTGAAAGAACTGAAGCCGCTAGATCTTCTCCAGCGATATCGTCTTGCTCTATGGGCTTTTGAAAAGTTCCCAGAAAATCCGACATTTTCGAGTCAAATTTTTTTAACCGATTAAACCCATTTATGGCTCAATGGATATGTAAAAAAGCCAAGCATTTGGAACGGAAAGCAACCTAAAGAGATTCAAGAGTGTCAATTCATCCAGAAAGAATAACGATTTGGTGTGATTTGTGGCCCAGTGGAAACATCAGTCCATATTTCTTCAAAAGTGATGCCGTTAAGAGCGTAACCAACAATGGCGACCGTTATTGCGCCATGATAACCGACTACTAGATGCCTGAAATTGAGGCTCGCGATCTCGGCGACATTTGGCTTCAACAAGACGGCGCCACTTCCCACACATTGCATCAGCCAATGGATATGTATATTGAGAGAACACTTCGGTAAGCAGATAGTGTTATGTTTTGGGCCGGTCGATTGGCCACCAAGATTGTGTGTTACCACACCGTTGAACTTTTTTCTATGGGAATATGTAAAGTCTTAAATCTATGTGGACAATCCTACTTCGTTTCAGGCTTTGGAGCAAAACATCAGGCGTGTCATTCGCCAGTTACTTGTGGAAATGTTTGAACGAGTCATCGAAAATTGGTCTCAACTTTCGAATAATAATAAGCATTCTCCATTAAGTTTGAAGAGTCTGTGTGTTTTCTTTAAAAAAGTAAGGAACCTCGAAATGGACCACGCTATACTTCAATTAAAGACATTTTCAATTCATTCATAACGGTACTTACATTTGTTTCTGCATAGAGAGCGTTTATCGTACACTGTGAGCAATATTTCTCTACACGCATTAGTTCGTTATATCTATCGATCTCTTTCTGGATCTTATTCTGCTCGATTAAAGTCCTATCCTCAAATTGTTCGACCAGCGAGTTTTGATAGCGTATCTGATAACGTGTTTCGATGGGGTCGTAAGCTAAGCAGTTTGTACTTAAATAATTGTCAATGTTAATATCTCAAATAGTTTCCAAAACTCACCAATACTTTCGGAAAAAATATGTTCCAATACATTTATTTTTTTGTTAGCGGTTTTATCATCCGTTTTGGTAAACGTTTTTTCATGCACACGAACACATAACTCTTCATTCTTTTTAGCATTGTTCTTTAGCTGAGTTTCCATATCTGTTGGCATGTCTATTAATGCCAACGCCGATCTGTAAATGAAGTTTTGATGGCATAGAGTTCTTGCTATACAAAAATGTGAAAAAAAAACTTTCTCATGAGCATAATGGGCTAACCCATTATTTTATTTTACAACTCAAATGCTGCAGAAAATCTAGAATAACAACTTAAACTTAATGGGAACCACGGCCTCAAAACGATGTTTCCTCTTGCAATTTTTCCCGACTTATACCAAAATCCAATAATTTTATGGTTCGAAAGGCATTCTCTGTGGGTGACGTACTTATCTATTTAAAGATCTAAAGAATTTTCTCAACTTACTTTAACTTTTTAGCAATGAATTCTGTTTGCAAATTCTGTCCCGCAAAGATCTCATAAAATAGTCTTGCAAATTCCAATAATTCTTCTATATCAGTTTCCAGCTTTCTCAATCCCATACAACTTTTCGACATATTCATAATGAACACCTCAAGCCAAACCAAATTATCCAATTTCAGTCGAGCTTCAAAATCTTCCTTGGACCAACCGAATAATTTGTAAGGCGTTTCTACTTTATATGCCTCTTTCTCATCGCAAATAAGTGTACGGTGAAGTAATGAAAGTCGGCGCTGCATATTTGCAAACATCTTATCGATAGCCAATTGCTTGACAACTGGAGAATGTTCCATTTTATTCGGGAATCGATCTCTGGACGCAGGAGATTTCAACATCTTTTTTCGCTATTTTCTTTTTGTAGTATATTTTAGTTATGTCACACTCTTTACTAATTATATATATGTATAAAATATAAAAGGATATACATATATCCAAATGTCAATCACTCTGTCTTCAAAATTGGTTGTAAAAATATGTGGTGAATGCTGCTCCGGCTTCTTTTACATAAAAAGAATGAAAACTCTATTTTAAGCTTTTGAAATGTTGTCTTTCAATGAGAGAATTGTCAACGTAAGGAAAAAATAAATTTGAACAAGTGGGAAGTTGCATAAATAAAAACCTGTTCAGACAGTGGTGGTAAAACTCGAGAGCTGTTCTCTGAAAGATATCTTCTGAATTAAACCCGATCAGATAAATAATTTTAAATAATGTGCTTTTATTCCACTTAAATTAATTTGTATACCCTAAATCGGGTACAATATTAACACCAACTACAATGCCAATCTCGAAATCCAACGCAGAAAATCTCTTGCCAACAAGTGCTACTTCGGACAAAGTAGACAAAAGAGAAGTAAAGTCCTCTCTCGACGAATAAAAACCAAACTCGTGTAAGTCGCTCATTATTCCTGTTCTGCTTTATGGTGCAGAGGCATGAACGATGACAGCATTTGATGTGTCAGCGTTATGAGTTTTCGAGAGAAATGTTCTGCGGAAGATTTATGGTCCTTTGTACATTGGCAACGACGGATATCGCATTCGATGGAACGATGAGCGGACATATACATAAGTATATATACGACATTGACATAGTTCGGCAAATTAAGAGACAGTGGCGACGCTGGCTAGGACATGTCGTCCGAATGGATAAAAACGGTTCATCTCTGTAAGTATTCGACGCATTACCCACCGGCTGAAGCAGAGGAAGAGCAAGACCACCACTCCGTTGGAAAGATCAGGTGGAGAACGGCCTGGCTACACTTGGAATCTCCAATTGACTCCAAACAGCGGGATAGAAGAACGATTGGCGCGCTGTTATAAACACGGCTATAACCGCGTTAGCAGCGTCTACGCCAATAAAGAAGAAGAAACCATGTACTTTAAGTTTGACAGGAAGTTTGTAACTGAACAAAACATCGGATACCCCATTCAATATACATACATATAAATGGTCAGCGAGACGTTCTGATTCGAGTTAGACTTGTCCGTCTGTCCTTCTGTATATACGCTAACTAGTCTCTCAGTTCGATCTGACATATCGCTTACTTCTTTTTCTTCCTAAAATGCAGTTATTTGTAGAAGCCGCCGATAAATAAAATCTCGGGCCTCTATGGACGATCAAAATCAAATGCCTGTATGGAAACCTTTTTACAAGGTACCTTCACGAAATTTGGCATTGATTATTCTTTAAAGCAACTATCCAATCTCCGAAGAAATTTTTCAGATCGGTCCTTTATAACGAAGTTCTTGTACCGGATTATCCAATTAGAGATAATTTTTTCAAACGCCGTTTTTTGAGAGATGACGCATGAGTCATGTCAAGCTGTCATGTAATTTTGGTGGAGCGGCCCATGCCTGAACAACGTTTACAAATCATTCAACTTTATTTGCTAAACTTACCATCACCCATTTGGAGACCCTGCGTTCATTATTGTATAATATTCGACCGAATAGACCACGTCCAGCAGGCAGTAAAGAATATATAGCAGCCGTAGCTGAGAGTGTAGAGTCGATTCGGCGCCGTTCGCAGCAACTTGGACTGACTTTGGAACGACTTGGCGCAATTTACGTCGAGATCTTGAGTTGAAAGTTAACAAAATACAGTTCGTGCAAGAACTGAAGCCGCCCGACCTTCCCAAGCGATATCGCTTCATTATATTATATGGATTTGTGAAAAGTTCCAAGAAGATCCGACATTTTCGAGCCAAATTTTGTTCAGCGCTGAGGCCCATTTCTGTCTCAATGGATAAAAGCATAATTGCCTCATTTGGGACGAAGATCAACCTGAAGAGATTCAAGAGCTACCATTTCATCCAGAAAAAACAACGGTTCGGTGCGGTTTGTAGGCCGGTGTAATGATCGGTCAATATTTCTTCAAAAATGATACTGTTGAGAACAAAGTCAATGGCGACCATTACTGTGTTTTTTCATTAACAAAGTAGGAAACCTCGAACTGAATCACCTTATGTATTCAGTGATCATTTTTCTCTAGCTTCTTTATTATGAATATAATAATTGCTTTGAAATTATAGAAGTGTTTTTTGTCTACAATTTTAATGAGTAGAGAAGAACGTGAAATTTAGTACGGCTTATATCTAGTGGAGCAACAAATTGACGAAACTAGTCATGTATGTGTTAGGTTAGGTTAAGCAATAAAACCCAGCAGGTACACACCTCGCTTGGACAGCTTGAAACGCTGGCCTGCTGTGAACCTAAAACTCCTATATAATTGATCATTGGAACCTTTCCAATTAAGTGCTTTGAGCAGGGCGCAAATTTGATAAGACGGCTAGCTTCAGTTTCGGCAGCCTCCTTTGTCATTGAAGGTTGTTTAGCCATTACTGTGTATTGCAATAGAGGAGAAAGCATCTGGATGTCTCCACCTCACTTTCTTCCATACAATTTTCACAAGATTTTTAGTCTTACCGCATGATTGCCTATTGAACCATGTCCCGTAAGAGCTCCTGTTTAGTAGCAAGATGAACTTTGCTAATGGCAAGTAGTTCAGCATATATATTGTGTTCTACTCAAGACTAAAAGTATTCCACAGTCGACATGCAGATTCAACTCGATCCCCTTCCGATGTCAGCGGAGCAAGCGTGCCAGTCAGTTGCATTTGCCCAAAATTCCGCTATGGCTCGGTCGTTACCTAAACGAATCTGGTGACGAAGTAGCTTGATGCTATTTTTACTGCTTCAGTTGCTGTCAATGTTTACCTCCCCGAGGAGGCTACACTTCATGCCAGTACGTCTATCGCCACCTTAATTTAATAGCAGCCATTTCTGCCTGAAAACATTACGGAGCGCCTCTTCTCGAGCGACTTCTGCCCATCCACGTATTCCTCGTCGTTATGTGATCATAGAAAAAGCCGCCACGAGTGGCCTGTGAGACGTAGTGATCCAAGTTTAACTCAGGCCCTCAGAGCAAAAAAGACACATTTTCCTTATAGCTCCTCTACAGAAATATTAAGCAACCTGTGCCTTTGTTGATCTCATCCCTCCTAGTAAATAAAACAATTTGAGTTTGTTTGGGTTGACGTTAGCTCGTAAACGGTACTTAGAACTTTTCCTTTAACCATAAGAATAAAGTCGTCATGGAGTTTTACGTATTTTTACTGCCGCGCAAAATGATTATGACTACATCACATTTGTCTTCTGCTTTAAAAATACCCTTCCAATTACAGGTTATGGCCCAGTTAACAGAAACGTGCCGGTTCTCTTTCTTCGCTATTTAGCGCACTTCTACGAGGACATCAACCAGCTGAGCATCGGCATCTTCCCAATTTAGTGACCGGATATTCCAGATGCATGTCCTTAAATCATAGTCCATATTACGTTGGCGTGGTCGTCATCAAAAGTAGAGTTTTTCATGCGAGGCTGTTGTTTCTTTTTCATTGCGAGTGGTTTCTACGAGGATGGTATCAAACCCAGCTTACATCCTCACTGGGCGAGTTTACATATTTATAGAGAAAGCCGCCTGTTTCAAGGCCGACGCCCGAGCGCAGCCACACCTCTGGTGAACAGACGCTGCATTTAGTCTTCAGCGAACCCTTAAACCGAATAAGACGGAGAGGCTACGCTGAAGCTTCTTCCCTTCACTTTTCAAGGCATGTGCTCCCACACACTCACTCCATTCTCAGAACCCGAAATACGAGATTTGTAAAACACAGCAAGTTTGTTAAAAATATATATATATGTATATCACTCGATAAATGTATTTTACCAGGAACTAGTACAATTTACACACGGCATAGACGTACTTATACCGAATAAGTAGGTATTCGTTTAACTTTACTTTGCTTGTTTCAACTTGGACTGACGTAACCTATTTGAGGAGCGGGATGCCTGGGATAATTGCGAAACAACCGAAGCGTGCGATCGTTTAGGTTTGGTACGTTTCACTCGCTCAACCGGACCACCACCCGACACAATTTCTCTAACTTTCGCACTCATGTACTCCATTTCTCCCATCAGAAACTCTTTTTGCATCTTCATATTATCCAAGCCAACCTTGAGTTTTGTGTTTTTATCTTGTAGCTCACTCATGCGGCGATCATATTCCACGGTCATGGTTTCGATGCGAGTTTTATAGTCCTGAAACGGTATAATAATATCATATGAGACATATACATATATATTGTTGGTGTAACTAAAAGCCATCAGCACTGTAGGCAGCAATTACTGTGCTGACAATGTTTGCGCCTACAAATATGCAGCGCTGCCAACTTTCGACTTTTTCGGCTTGCGTGAAAATTTGGCGCACCTGTATTATGCCATATATGCACTGCATCATCGAGGCGTTGCAATACAGCTCAACACTATGCTTCCGGTTGATGTCTTCCAGTTCTTGTTTTATATCATTCTCCTTCTTGTCCGTGTAATCCTGCCATTCAGCGGCTCTGTTGATCAAGTAATTCATATGATAACGCTGCTCAATGGGATCACGCACTAGGGATTGACTTCAAAGCGATTAATATGACTTACCCTTAAGAATGTTGAGCCACTTACCTATATAAGCCAGGGTTTCCAATTCGAAATAGTTCTTCACTACATCGCGGCCCACACTTCGGCGTGTCAGTGAAATATTTGTGATCTCATTGATTTTGTTCATAAATAATGCCACACTCCGTTCCAGCTCCTCCTCGATTTTATTATGCATCTCCAACAGATTGTTTGCATTGCTGAAATAGCGGTGAATTTATAAATAAAATAGACTTTCTTAAAACATATGCTGTTAAGTTGGTTGCGTAACCAGTAAACTTGAGATATTGTAAAGACTGATCGCACAGCTCGACAGCTGCGTTTGTGCTCTGAAGACCTAGTGTTAGAAGGAGTGATTTTTAGAGAAAATGAGGTTTCATATGGAACGACATGTTAGCAAAGTCCCACCGATCTCAAAATCAAACTCATTAGTATAATCTTTTTACATACATACATATGTATCCACTACAAGCAAACTGTCAAGATCGGAGACTTAATGTAGTCTAAGAGTGACTACCAAACACCTCACAGCATTTTCTTTCGTCTAAACGAACCCACCAACCCTTCAGTTAATACAAATTCAAGTTTTCGAATTCCACTACACAACTTTTTACTTCGAGATGTTCGTTAACTCACTTTATCATCGCTAGCGTCTGCACGACGAGTTCGCTATTCTTGGTGCAGAAGCTTATAAAGTATGGTTTCAGCAAACGCACCAATTCCATAATGTCGTAACGCAGCTTGAAAGCGTCCAAACAATTTTCCGTGAGTGATTTTTTAAAAATATCCACCCAAGCAACGCCTTTCATTTGGCGCCTGGCGAGGAAACGATCGTCAGTCCAGCTGAAAACTTGAAAATGGTCGTAGTCTTCCAGGTTGAAGTTCTTATTTTTGCAATTATTTAGTTTGTAAATCATGTACAAAGACGTATTGACGTCGTTAGCCAATTTTTCGATTGCGAGCGTACGTGCCATTTCGTAATGCGGTTGTTGTTTATGCTGTACAATGCTCCAGAACTTATCCGGATCGCGTATGGAGAAAGTGCTCGAAAATGAGCGCAACTGTCTGTCGAATTCATCGTGTATTAAAATCCAGCGTGACGGAATTAAACTCTCAAAAGTATATCCGGAGGCAGTTTCTACTTCATCCTCGTCGACGGTCCATCGTAGAGAAGGATGATCATCCACGAATTTGTCCAAAATTCCGCTGCGAAACGTGCCCGGTAAGCGCATCATAGAGTCCCTCATTACAGATAACATTTGCTTGTGGTCGTCCTCATCCATATCGTATTGGAAAATGTCGGTGAAGTCGACCTCATCGCCGCCATAGACACTTCGGCGAAAATGCGCAATGCTCCTTCTGCCGTTCTCTAAGTTAATCATGTTTTGCTATTGATAATTTGTCTAATTCGCGTAGATTAACTAAATATCTAGTTTCGTATTTCGTTTTCGCCCGATTGAAGCTCACGTATATGTCTGCGAACTGCGTTACTAGTTAATAAAAAAAATATATCCTATGTTATATTGTATCCTATATTATATTGTAAAACGTATGTAAAGAGCTTGTACGCGTTAAAAAATATTGAGAGTAATAAATTTTTGAAAGGAAAACTGTTGCAAGTAGAAAATGAGTTTCCGTATCGCAAAGTAGTTTAAAAATATATGATTTGTCCGAAGCTATAGGGCAGGCCCTATATCATATTGATATCATCGGCCTCAACACCCGCGCCGTTAGTTCTGCTTTCTCCAGACTGGACAAGGAAGCAAAGCAAATGGGTCTGGCAGTGAACGAGGGCAAGACGAAATTTCTCCTGTCATCAAACAAACAGTCGTCGCACTGGCAACTTGGCTCTTACGTCACTGTTGACAGTCACAACTTTGAAGTCGTAGATAATTCCGTCTATCTTGGAACCAGCGGGGCAACAATGTCAGCCTGGAAATCCAAAGCAGGATAACTCTTGCCAACAGGTGCCACTTCGGACTGAGTAGACAATTGAGCAGCAAAGTCCTCTCTCGACGAACAAAAACCAAACTCTATAAGTCGCTCATAATTCCCGTCCTGCTATATGGTGCAGAGTCTTGGACGATGTCAACAACGGATGAGTCGACATTGCGACTTTTCGAGAGAAAAGTTCTGCGAAAGATGTATGGTCCTTTGCGCGTTGGCCACGGCGAATATCGCATTCGATGGAACGATGAGCTGTACGAGATATACGACGACATTGACATAGTTCAGCGAATTAAAAGACAGCGGCTACGCTGGCTAGGTCATGTTGACCGGATGGACGAAAACACTCCAGCTCTGAAAGTATTCGACGCTGTACCCGCCGGGGGAAGCAGAGGAAGAGGAAGACCTCCACTCCGTTGGAAGGACCTAATTTCGCTTGGAATAACCAATTGGCGCCACGTAGCGAAAAGAAGAAACGACTGGCGCGCTGTTGTTAACTCGGCTATAATCGCGTAAGCGGTGTCTACGCCAATAAAGAAGAAGATAGGGCTGGCCCTCTACAGGAAGCTTTCATGAAAGCCTAATATCGAGGAGAGAGCAAGGAAGGCATCGATTACCTAATACTGCTACAGGAGAGCTAGTGGCAAAAGGTAGGGTCTGTAACCGAAAATTGTCCTCTGGCTTCAGATCGAGAGCGTTCAACGAGTAGCCGCGAAAGTCGTTCACAGATTCAGAGAATCTGGGTTTCTAAATGTTTATATTTGTGGAGACTTTTTCTCCGCCCACATAGGATTCATTAGAAATCATTAAGTCACTTTGTGATAGAAATAGTTTGGGTAACAAGTCAAAGCGAAATCACAGGTAACTGTAAAGCTGATGAGCTTGCAAAGAAGGGCACCTTAACTCTATGTGTGGTATCGGCATACATGCTGAAAGATTGAGAATCTAACCGAAAGTCAGCAGCAGCAGCTTTATGAAGTAAGACAAGTCGGAAACATCTCCACACTTCCTTTTTGATTATCGCGTGTTTGTGAGATCAAGACTTAAACACTTGGAAGCGCAAGCACTGACCACAAGGTACTTTAGTGACTCAAAAAGATCGAATACAAAAGTTCTGTTTTATTGGTTCACAAAGGACTGCATAGAGGAGTCCAAGTGCAATCCCTGCAACCAACATCGAACCTCATCTAGCCATCCTATAACATATGTGTTATAAGGAATAAAATCGCTTAGTGCCCCATAGATTACTTTGCTTTTAACCTCGGGAAAAAGCAACCATTTATCCTCTTTTACTACAGGTCGGAGGGATTATCTTACTCACCCTTCTCTCTCATTGCGTTAGCGAAAATGCTCTAATTTGTTAAATAAGGGATGGTTTTTTTATGCATGTTATAAATTAACTTCAATATAAAGACAATGATTTTACATTATGTTTTAACTAAAACTGATTTTGGGCACGAGACCGCCGTGGCTGACTCGAATAAACTCTAGCCAAGACATACAATTTTCGACAACTTTTTGCAGCAGTAGAAACGTACGGGGTTTGTCCGAAAAGTAATAGGACTGAGTCGATTTTGTAAGCAATAACGCGCAAAATATTCTTTTCCAAGGCGTCAATTTTCTCGGGGTTATCTGCGTAGACTTCGGTTGGGACTCATTCGGATCTTATATCGACCGAATATTGAATGTCGAAAATGGTTTGTAAAATTTCATTCCGACGAGTTCGATCTTGTGGATCTACTACGTCTTGGAATACCTCTTGAAGCCGATGTAGTCGTTCATCGATGCAAAGCCTCGAAAAAAAAACTTTAGATATTATTGAAACCGTTCACAAGCACATGAAACGTCTAGGATTAATTTCAAGTAAAGACATGGATTACTCATCTTTGTTCGTCGCTGAACCACTGTGATTTGCTTAGCAAACGTCATGGAAGTGATACATTTTTGGAACGCATTGTTTTTGGCGCCGAAAAGTGTTTTTTATAAAGCAAAGATCATGGTACACAAAGGACGGACCGGCTCAAATTATTTTGAAGACCGATAGTCACTGAAAACGGTTTTGTTATCTGTTTGATGGGATATGCGAGATATCCTTAATTTTAAGCTTTTGCTCGACAATATACTGATTATTTCTGAAGTATTTTGTCATCAGCTGGACAAATTGTGAGATGCGCTCTAACAAAGGAGGTCAAAATAGATCAATAGGTAGGGTGTACTGTTCATAGAAGTTTGATGCCTCGCCAAAAATATTTGCAGTTTGAATGGGATGTGTTACAATACCCACCATAAACTCCAGACTTTGAACTATTACTTGTTCAGGTCTCTGGAAAAAACTTTTGTATTAGGGATCCTTCACCTCAAACCAGGATGTCGTAAGCCACTTGGAACAGTTTTTAGCCTGCTAGAGTCAAAAACTGTATGAGCGTGGAATTCTTCAGTTCTTGCGTCAATTTGATCTTGTAAGGATGTAGGCCAAGATCTTTTCGCAAAATTCGCCACACCGACGTCACAGAGATGTCCAACGCTTGAGAATTGAATCTGATTTGAGTCTTCCTCAATTGTTGCGCTAGCGGCAGCAATATTCTCGACACCACGGGCATTTCTTTGCCTCACTGGCACGGGAACATTTTGTACCTTGCCTGTGGATTCAAATTTTTCCACTACACGCTCAATTGTTGATCTAACAGGACGATTTTGACGACCATAAATTGGACGTAGCGCTCTTAAAGTTGAGGCCACTGACTAAATAATTTCGGTAGAAGATTTTAATACTTTCGACTCGTTATTGGAGCAAAGTTATACGACTTTCAGTAATAAAATGGCAAACCTTACTGAAGAGAATTCTCAAAAGATCTGCAGCTGGTTCTTAATTCAAAATAGGCTTCCTAAGTGGTAAAATTTTAATTTAGAATTTAGTTAGAACCAAAATATATTCTAATGGTTATCATAAAATAACAATCTTATTGATGGCCACATTTTCTTAAAGCCCCAAGCTGGCACTCATGTGCAAAGAAAACAATAATTGTGTCAATACAAGTATCTATAGTATATTTCTTGAAAGTCTTTTTGAATTTCTATGCTATACAATACCGTTACTTATGTACAAGTAAATGAATATACACCGTTATTTAGTTAATTTAACTTGGAGCGTTTCTTCTTCAAATCTCTTACGCTGACACTTGATAACATCGAAATGAGCGAGCGTTTTTTCCTTTTCGGAAGTTTTACTTCCTTGCCTTTTTGCATTTCCTCAATACGCATTCGCATGTAATCCTTTTCGGCCATTAAAAAGTCGGTTTGAATCTTTATTTTATCCATATTGGTTTTAAGTTTGTGATTCTTCTCTTCGAGTTCATTGAAACGACGATCATATTCTTGAGACAGTTGCTCAATGCGACGTTTGTAGTCCTTAGCGGAAATGAAACACAAACATTTTAATAATTTGAACTGTCATTTTAAAGCCTAAAAGTATGCTACGAATAAGTTGACAGCTACACTACACTAGTCAACAATGAAAAATCACACCTCTAGGCTTCGTCCAACCAACCTCTATTATGCCGTATATGCACTGCATCATGGATGCATGACAGTATACTTCGGCGTTATGCTTCTTCTGAACTTTAAGTAATTTTTCCTCAATTTGACGCTCCTGGTTTTCAAAGTAGCACTGCCAGTCAGCCGTCTTTTGCTTGTAGTAATTGATTTGATATCGTTTCTCGATGGGATCACGAACTAAGAGACACACCTTAGTATGTGTAAGATCGAATTTGGAACGTGAGATCATACTAACCAACGTAGGCCAATGTTTCCAGTTCGAAGTAGTTTTTTACCACATCACGGTTCGCACTTCGACGGTGTAGCGAAATATTAGTGATTTGATTGACTTTATTACAGAAAAATTCGAGATTCTCTTCCAGTTCTTTCATGACTTTGTCATGAAAACCCAGCAATTGACGTGCATTTCTAAGGCGAGTCGGAAATGAGTAATAGAAATTAGTGATGAAAATTGACTCGAAAATTTACTATGTATATAGTTTAACGGTAGTAATATTTCTTTCAAGAGTATTGTCCACCAACACCGACATATAGTATATGTAACCGGCCTTCAATATTACTAGAATACGACAAATCTGTAATTTACTTACTCAATCACTTCTTTGCTTTCTTTTATGAACTCAGGATTTGCGCTATAGAAGCTTGATAGCAGCGGTTTCAACAGTCGCACCAATTCCGTAATATCATAGCGCAATTTGAATGCGTCCAAACATTCCTCTGTTAAAGATTTTATAAAAATATCAACCCAAGCAATACCTTTCATATGTCTTCTGGCAAAAAATCGATCGTCCGTCCAACTGAAGACATGAAAATGCTCAAAGTCCCCCAGTTTGAAGTCCTCATCTTTGCATAGATTCATTTTAAAGATCATGTACAGGGAATTGTTAATGTCGTTGGCTAATTTTTCAACCGCATACGTGCGTACCGGCTCGAAATGTGCTACCTTAGTCGCTTGAATTATGGCCCAAAACTTTTCGGAATCTCTGATCATAAAAGCGCTTGAAAACGGGCGCAGTTTTTTGTCAAATGTCTCGTGAACTTCCACCCAACGCGAGGGAATTAAGCTATCAAAACGAAATGTTTTCAAAATGTCCTCTATGTTGTCTTGATCTTCGTCTTTCTCTCCAGTTTCCTCAATCTTCCAGTTTAACTCGGGATGTTCCTCTATGAATCGGTCCAAAATATTGCTTCGAAAGCTATCAGGTAAGCGCTGCAGTGAGTCCCTCATCACTTGTAATATTTTCTTATGATCGTCTTCATCAATATCGAATTGAAAAATATCGGCGAATTCGACTTCATCACCGCCGTAGATGCTCTTGCGGAACAGAGCGATGCTTTTGCGCCCCTCCACTCTCTCTACATCGTCCATGTTCGATTGTTATCGGAAATTTAGCAACTATGTATGTATGTACTCGTTATCGCGTTCTAAGCCTAAATTGCGTGAATGGGCCGAACACTTCTTCGCATAATATTACGTCAGACAAATGGACCGAATGTGGCGCGCGCGTATTAATTATTGCAAAAAAAAAATATCACTACAAAAACAAAAAAAATCCGCACACATAAAATTGTGATGCGTAGCTATGAAACGTGTGTTCGTGCTAAAAAAAATCGTAAAAATTTAAATATATGTTTGAAGTAAAAAAAAACTGAAAAAAAGTTTTATGAGTATTGCATGCAAAGTGAATCAGTTTCACCCCATGAACCCAAGGCAACCGTACCACTCACATTTTTAGTCCTCATATATTTGTCTGTATTAGGGTGCGTCAGCTCTTACGGACTAAATATTTTTCACAAAAATCACAATTTATTGCTATGTAAAATCGATATCCGATATGTAGCCAATTCCCACAACAGCCGGTTCTACGTTACTGAAATTGACCCAGATTTTCTTCGGCCAAGGGTTGTTATTTCGGAGATCTAACACCGTTTAAAAAATATCCGCTAAGTAGTGTGGTGGACTGGTTTGCAAAAATGTACCTACCGAAGGCCAATGTGAGAGGTTTACAGACTCGCTCCGCCGTCCTTAACGGGCAGGCTAACCTCCAACCCACTCCAACGACTGTTCTTGAACGTATACTAAGCCTACCACCTTTAGATCTCTTCCCTGAAAGCTTTGCGGCATAATCGGCGGGGTGACTACTGGTTGCATGAGAGTTTAGATATACTATATAACCTTCGGACATAGCTCGGTGGGTAATGCTGGTTTGGCAAGCAGCGACTGCATGATCCCACTTTTTTCTTAAGAAAGAAGGATCAGAGCAAATACTGGAAATATAATTGCAGCACCACATTGAACATTTCTACGGATGGCACGAAAATGGAGGGCATAGTATATTGTCCAGAGTTAGTCATAAGGCAGCCTTTTAAGTTGCCGGATCAGTGCGATATATTTCAAGCAGAGATATTTGCTATTGAGAAAACTGCAGAGTTAGCCTATAATGTCAAAGAATTTCAACATCTTAACAGTCTAACAGCAGTCAAGGCCTTAACCTCTATTCGCATTTCGGTCAGCAGTGTCTTGGAAAGCAGGACAGTAGAGGGGAGTGTCGTCGGAACCAAGCGACTTCAGTTCAGCTGGGCGCCAGGTCACAAAGATATCGAGGATATTGAGATAGTGGATGAGATAACCAAGAGTGGTGTTCGGTTGTCAACTGAAAACGAGGTTACTTCTGGACAGAAGCATGGCAAGGAAAATCAAAACGCGATGGAACGATATACCAGGCTGTAAAACTGCAAAAGTCATATTGTAAAACGGTAGATTGGATATATACAGAATTCCTACTAGCATTTGCTGAAAGGAGCTGTAGAAACATGATTGAAACACTCACGGGTCACAGTATGGTAGCGGCGCATGCCTGCTGATTCGAGAAGACTGCAGAAAATGTCAAACGCAATGCAAAGGGAGGCAATTAAGCATCTCTTGTAACCTTGTCTCGCTTAGACAAGGCTACGCTTTAAGCATTTGGGGACGATGGAAGAGAGCGTCAAGCGCTGACATCCTGAAGGATGACTAATTCTCATTAACTACAAAAACTGGTGTATGCATGGTTCACTAGCCTATGAGGCTAGCCTAACCTAACCTAATTCAATGCAATTTTATAGGAATATGCACTGTGATTTGATCGGAACAAATTTTTATAGCAACACGATGAACGAGATATGTACTGAATATTTGGTGTCCGCTAAGTCCGTACTTCCAGTTCATGTATAAAGCGCTATATAAACATATATATGTATACAAATAATACATATTTTATTTAACGACTACACCCACACTTCATTTATAAATATTTATTCCACCAAAATAGATCGAATAACAGTTTGGCGCACCTTAATGCCCTTGTATGTTGAATTTTTTTTATAACTCATTACTTGGAACTGTTTCGCTATGTCTTCGAACCCATTATCAGTTCGCTGATCTACACAGAGTGATTATGAAAAGAACGACAAAGGCTTCTTGCAAGACTTTCTTTTACTTCGACAACACATTCACTTACCACCGCTCACGCTTGGCAGTTCAGTAGTTCCGGTTACCACAAAAACTCACACAATGTCTCCCGTATTGAAGTGTCTTTTCGGCCTCTTCATTGTGCTGTGCTTTGTTCAGGTTAGTAAAGTGGAAAAGCGTATTTTATTTAAACCCATCGTTGATATTTCTTCAAAATGCAATTTTTGTTTTCTAGTTCATTGAGATGGCACGCATTCCTCGCGACGATAGCGCCACTAACGAGTTTGCTGCCAAATTGGGTGAACTTGGTGCCAGTTTAAACAAAATGTTCCAAGAGGAAGCAAGTCGTTTCAAGGAAACCTTTAACCCAGAAGAATTCAAGGTCAGTAAAAGATAAGAAATATTTAAATAGAAAGATCTTCAAGTTGAGATTACTGTTAAGAGTTATTAATAATGGGTTTTAAATGGGATATATACCATACACCCTGACAAAATCGGTTTTCTGAAGTTTTTTTTGCAAAGTTGGGAAAATTATAACGAGAGATCACATAGTTCTTCAGAAACCCAAATCGCCTCAACAGCACTTTTTGAAAAATATCATTTTGAGATAATCCGTTTGTGGGAGCATATGGAAGAAGCGCGTTGTTGACAGCTGCAACTTTGACTGTAGTGCTCAGCTTTATGGAATTTGGAAGACTTAATCTATAAAAAATATACTTTGAGAAAACGATGTGAAAAAATTTTAGATTTTTTGGACCAACACAAGAGTATATAAGCCCTTATCAAAACTGGGTTATATAAAAACTATAGTTCTAGTTAGCTTTCTTATACAAACTATTGACGTGTTTCTTAAGACCTTTCAGTTCTCTATATAAAGCCTAGTCACTATAAATCTTATTAGAATTGGTTTCAATCTGTGAAAAAACTTTAGCCTTTATTAAATATTTTCCCAGTCTTAATCGAAAACTCGAAAAGAAGAGATAGTTATGCTCATTAAATAATTATTAAGTAATGAGTGCCTAAAAACAAGTACCATATATCAAATTAACCGTTGTTATATTCTTTTGCAGAAATTCGCGGAATCTGGCACCCAGCAGTTGAATCAGCTCTTCGCAAACTTCCAAAAGCCTGGTGAAAAGGTCTCACATTGATATATTCTAAAGCAAGTGTACAAAAATTAATTTTATAAGTATATTTCAATAAACCAACAACACCAACAAAATTAATGAGTTAGAAGCACGATTACTTTAAATATATTATTTTAAATATTATTTCAAATTATTATTTCAATATTTTCCGTTTTCCGCTTTCCAATGACATCATATAAAGCTCGTAAGATTATTGAAGGTTACATAAGAACCTAAATTTTTAGAGGGAAATATTTGTAAACGAAAAAGTAATCAATGCCAAAATTAGTCAGCAACTTTCTCATTTCCTGTCTATACGTGAGACATTAAAGCTAAAAGACTGCTGAAGGCATGAACACATGAACAAATTTACATGAAGAAACCAAAAAAAGCCAACATAAAAATATCTTTTTTTGTTAAATATTCTATTATCAACTCTACAATCGAGCATCCGACAGTCAATTGCTGAGCATGATCTCATATCACATATATACCTACTAGGTTTATACTTATGTAATTATACATTAGGGTGGCGCACATTTAATATTTCACATTTTTTTAGTATCAAATATAAATTGGTTATATATTGGGTTAATTTTTAGATGTTGGTGCTCACGACGGCTGCATAACGCTTTCCTTTCATGGGCAAATGCATTTTTCCGAAAAGAAAGAAGTCGCACGGTTCCATATCAGGTGAATACGGGGAGTGATTAATGGTTAAAATGTCATTTTCGGTCAAATAATCGTCCTTCGAATATTGGATTCTGAGCAATTTTTGGTCGTCAGTCAATTTGTGCGGAACAAACCGTGCACACACCTTTCGTAAGCCCAAATGTTCGGTCAAAATGCGATAAATCGAGGTTTTGTAGATGTTCAATTCCATTTCCATAAATTTCAATGATGATTTCGGCTAATTTTTGACGAATTCACGCACAGATTGGATGGAATTTCCGGTGATCACGGATTTTGATTGGCCCACATGTTGATCGTTATTTATGTCCTCACGACCACTTTGAAAACGTTGAAACCACTAGTGCACTCTGCAACGGGATAGGTAATTATCGCCATAAACTTGTTTCATCAAGTGAAAGGTTTCGGTAAAAGTTTTAGCAATTTTAGAACAAAATTTAAAGTTGACTCTTTGTTCGAAACTCATTTTCGCACCGATAACACAAACATACTGACACTTAAAAACAATAACTTCACTTCCAATCGATGAAATGTCATGAAATTCTCACTGGACAATTGATAAAAATAGAAGATTCTAACGCACTAGTCGAGATATAGATGGCTAGATTCAAAAATTCCTTTTTACTTTGGAAAACACCTTGTATAAGAATAAGTATAAAATATAATATAACTTTGCATAGCATTAACGCTCCCTTAATGTACATACATATGTCCATTTGTACTTGCTGAGCTGATAGCACATAATTAGAATACTATTTCAGTAACTAAATACTTCTTAGAACTCTTAGAAAATACTTATGTGGCTATGCATGTTCGTTCAGGCGACAGAAAATAATACAGTTCTTCAACAATAGTTTATTTAGATTCAGCAGAGCTTACGCATAATTCGCTATTGCTTCTATCAAATAGACATTCCTTTCATAATATTTGGGTATGAGCATGATGACAGTGTCTTACACGCGATCTTCACTGCATTACAGTGTGATGAGTAATTTACTATATATTATGTAGTTACTATAATTTTTTTCGGTTATAATATTTCAAAAAGTAATAGCCATGTTCGCGCATCAAATTATTTTGAAAGTAAAGCAACAAGTATTGAATATCTGCTGGAAACTTAATGAAGTCGTTATTGAACTCATGAATGACGAATGTTAGCTTAAAACGATTGGACTCGACTATATGTTGTTCTAACGTCAGATGACTGGCAGATAAAAAGATATGTTTTGCAAAGCGTCTACTCTTAATATTTTCACATTTTTGGTCGTCACATCCTCTGGTGCTGTCATTCAATTCGAATTCTTTTTCTTGAACACTCAAAAACGAACGGACGCTGTTTAGTAACAGGAAAACGTTACAATTTCTTCTGTTATACTTATACGCCAAAATAAAGGATATCTTCTTCTGATTCTGATAGATCTTTCCTCGAAATAATATCTACATTTGTTGAAGTTGTTGCTTTGTGATATCAAAGAAATTCTTTATTCCTGTGAAAGTACATTTGACGTCATTTTGTATGGAACTCGATTTCTTTTGCATGCCACCACGGGCACGCTTGCAGAAGTCCAGACGCTGAACCCAATTTTCGACGGTTTTCAAGCATAAATCGGCCGATACTGCTGCAATTTTACGTTCGATATTCGTACGAAGTTCATCAATCGTCGCTGGCTTGTTGGTATAGACCATAGACTTGACGTAACCCCACAGGAAATAGTCTAAAGAATTCAAATTGCACGACCGAGGCGACCAATTGACTGGACCATTTCGTGAGATAACACGTTCAACACCGTAATTTTTTCGGAATGCAATGGTGACTCATGGAGTACATGTGGATTGCAGCCTGACCAATAACGCATATTTTGCTTTTTGGCGAAGCCATTCAGCCAGAAATGAGCCTCATCGATGAGAATGATTTTCCGATGAGAAGCCGGATGATTTTCAAGTTGTTGCTCAGCCCAATTCACGAACACACGACGATTTTGGTGGTCAAGCAGCTTCAGTTCTTTCGTCAATTTGGTTTTGTAAGGATATAGGCCAAAATCTTTTCGTAAAAATCATCACAACGACGTCGCAGAGATACTCAACGCTTAAGAACGACGTGTGAGAGACTGATTTGGGTCTTTCTCAAATGTTTCGCTACTACGGTCACTTATTTGTCTCACTGACACGGAAACATTTTGTACCTTGCCTGTGGATTAAAATTTTTCCGCTAGACGCTCAATGGTTGATCTGACAGGACGATTATGTTGACCATAAATTGGACGTAGCGCTCTTAAAGCTGAGTCCACTGACTCCGAATTTCGGCAGCAATTTTAATAATTTTACTATTTATGCAGTATATGAATCTTTCCATGATGAAATGGCAAACCTTACTGGAGAGAAATGTGATAAAAGCGGGAAAAATATGGCGTCATTTGATATCTCTATCGGTTTACTTTTGTAGCGTCTCTATTGAAAAACCCGTTATTTGCTAATATATGTGACCTGGTCTACGAAAAGGGAGCTAACGTGCGAAAACTAGTTTTCTGGGAAACAGCTGTCTCATCTCATCTTCCATCCGCATCCACTAAAAAGTGAAAATTGATTTTTTGACACCTAAGCCCCCTTTCCGTAGACCAGGTCACATATAGTATATCTAAACAATTTCTGCAGAGATTGTTTCGTTGCTTTGGAAATAAGCCACGCCAAACTTCGTAAGAAAGATTTCTTGTCAAATAAAAAAGTTTTCTATGTAAGGAAAATATCATCCTCATCCTCTCATCAACGATCGGTTTTCATGACAGCTATGGTATACATATGCTATTGCGGTCCAATATCGACAGATCCGACAAGTGAGCAGCTTCTTGAGAATAAGAGAACTTGAATAAAAATTCAGATGCCTATCGTAAAAACTAAGGGACTAAATGGATTGACGGATGGACATGGCTTAATCGATTCAGTCCGTCATGCTGTTTATTTTTATATCTATATTTTTTAAGGTATAATCCCTTTTTATACCGGTTTTAAGGCTATATAGTTTTTATCGTAAATAATACCAATACTAATTCACTGTACCGAATAGTTCATTATAATAATATTTATTGTACTATAAACTATACCTCCAACGGCTGGTGGCTGGATCTACTAGTATTAGCAGACATACATACATATATACACATGTAAAAAGTAACAAAAATAAATAAAAATAACATAACAATGTCTGCATTAATGATACTAAAATTATATACTACATTGCATATAAATTTATTGTAAGAATGAGAAACAGCAGCTAATTCTACTGGCTCTCCATAAGGCTTTCGGTTATCGGCAAGATCAAAAAGAGCACTTCAACAATGTAATATATGATATCAACAGATGGGAGTTCCTATATAAAAATGCCTATATGGAAACACACACACACTAACAAAAACAGAGAAAGTAAAGCTGCGAGAGCATACCAGTAACTATTAGAGCTATCAATCTTGCGTCAGCTTTCACAGTGAGCACTGAACTTGTGCAGCAAGCAAATCTGTATCTGTAAAACCGACAAAGTACTGCATCATGTCACCCAAGGGAAAATACATTATCGGCTGCCTCGTTTTGCTGTGCTGTGTGCAGGTTTTTCGTTCGATTTATAAAAAAAAAAATTATTTTTTAATCGCAAAATTGTTAACTTTTTGGCAATTGTTTTAGTTCAGCGAAATGGCACGTATTCCGCGCGACGATAACGCTGTTAAGCCCACCTCTGAGCTCGCGATTCATCTGCAAAATATGCTGGACTCTATAACCGAAACCTTTAAAAACACTTTTGGTGTAGACCACTTAAAAGTCAGTTATTCTTGGTTGAACGTTGCTGAGAGAGTTTTTATTTCTAACCATTTTTACTTTTGTGTGTTTGCAGAAAGTGACCGAAGACTTTAACAGAGCAATTGAGGAGATTGAAAGAAACGGAGGTCGTCCATTCAAATATGTAGGTGCATCAACACGCGATGAAAGTAATATCTACTAAATATGTATCTATATTAACATATGAATGTGTTTGTTTATATGCGCTCACGTGTATGATAAATAGAAATTATTGCTTGATAACAATAAAAGTACTAAAATCACAGGCAAATAGTGAGAAAGATTGTCGTACTTTTCTCTTTATGTTTTCTTTTCATTTTCACTGTGTTATAAACGGAAGTTGATCGAGGATTAGGTTTCGAAAACGGGGCTCAATACAAAAGGGTGATCCATATCGAAGTTTCCAACTTGAAAAAAATGAACACAGAGACTTCAAATTTAATTTGGAATGTTTATTATCATTCGAAGTAGCATTCTTTGGCATTTATTTTTTGAAGTTTACTCCTCCAAATGTTGGCCGTTTATTGAAACCAAATGTCACCGAGATCACGTGCTTCAATTTCAGTCATCAAATGGTCGGTTATCATGGCGCGATAACGGTCGACATTGACAGATACGTTCTCATCGGCATCAATTTTGGAGAAATATGGATCGATGATTCCAACGGCTCACAAACCCAACAATTTTCTGGATGAAATGTCAGCTCTTGAATTTTTTCAGCTTGCTCTTCTTCCCAAATGTGACAATTTTGCTTGTTTACATATCCATTAACCCAGAAATAGGAATCGTTCATGAACAAAATGTGGCTCGAAAACGTCGGGTCTTCTTGGAACTTTTTAAGAGCCTATATGGTGACGCGCTGTCGCTTGATAAGTTCGAGCGGCTTCAGTTCTTGCACAACATGAATTTTGTACGCTTTTTACACGGCAACACTCTTGAATATTATTCAATAACAAATGTGTCGTAATGAAGTTGAATGTTTTGTAAACGTTGCTCAGGCGTAAGTCTTTCCATGAAGAAATGCTAATCAATACTGAACAAAAATAACCTGACGACTTGAAACGATCACACGTGACCTGTCAAAAAAGGCTATGAAAAAAAGTACCTGGATCACCGGTTATCACAATAAGACAAACGAAATGTTCTCAATAATGTTTCATTGATATATCGGGCTTACATATCGTATACCAAATACGGGTTAAAATGAAGCGGATGCATGAGGTTTCACATATTCATTCTAATTTGAGAATTGGAATTGTTCTTTTTTTTAATCCGTCGACAACACGTTTTTGGCATTATCCTTTGGAAAACGTAAGATTTTAAATTATTTTGAAATATGTCAATATGGGTTGTACACAACCCTATCATCTGAACCTTACCGATGTTTAATACATTATTCTTTGAAAAGATTATCAAAATTCGTACAGTCGTAATTGAGTTATACGTCTTTATGTAATTTACGTTGAAAGTTTTCTTCCTTGTAACTTCTCTCTGGAACATAGGGACCTTTACAAGCTTTCGTCCTCTCACACGAATGGTCTTTGGGCCGTCCCAAATAAATTTGACATCGGCTAGTTCGCATAGTGCTGAAGTGCGTTTTCTAATTTCTTACGGATTCTTACTTTATTTACTCCAAAGCGTTTCATTGCTTATAGTTTTGGGCCACATTATGAAATTCTTTAGGTAATTCGTTAACACTAGTACATGATTGGTGTCTCGGATTGATGGAGTCTAAGACCAGCCATGTTTCGTTTCCATACGTCCAACGTCGACTTGCTATGTATATTCTAAGCATGATGCTTCTGGAGATTTGCGAGCTTGCCCACATTGATTGCAGGTGTCAAAATGAAGCTCTAGTTTTCCTCATACTACAGTTGGTATCCGTTTTTTTACTGTCGATGTAGATAGTAAATTTGAGCAAATTTAGTTTTTCACAACTTCATTTTTCAAATAAGTCTAATAATTTCAATAATCAAGGGATGCGGTTTCGCAAAGCTTTCTTCAAAATTAACTTTAGCTTTATAATAAAAATATCAGAAACGAACTTCCGATAGTTTCGTCTCAACTTTTTCTTGCAATAAGTTGACTGTAGAATAGGTACATTGGTTCCTGATGACATGTAACGCATAAAAGAATGGCGGGGCCCAAATTGGAACGCTTCGGGTACTCATGGGCTCTACACACCAGTTTTGAGAGCGATTATGACTAGCGGTATATTGGTATAATGGCCAATAACGGAAAAGAAATACGCGGTAAGGCGTGTGGGTACTTTACTGCCAAGCAACTCACAGTGAAATCAGCTCTTAGACTGAAGGAATCCTTCTTATTACTTATTCGCCTGTGATAAAGATCAATATAAGATACTTAATAAGTTCACGTTACCACCCAATACCACGGATTTTCGTTATCCTTTAGTATAGAACTTAAATTCGGTTTCCTATATTGCCTTCCATTCCATGGAAGAGTGGGAAAGAGGCGAGGTGCACAACGTGGGAAGGGAAGCATTTTTACGCATGGATCTAAACTAAATAACCTAGTGTCTTTTCAACAAAATGGGATACTTGAATCCCATTCCGTTTACCAGACCACTGCAGCGTCTTTCAAGCGGAGATCACAGCAATTAAAGAAAGCCTTCTTGTTCTGAGAAAGTTTGGAAATATTGATATTCCTAGTAACTGTGAAGTATATGAACTGGCCAGAGCAAGCACCACCCTACAATTAGACTCCGAAGAGGACTGTACTGTCAATGGCTCTGGCTATTTGTAGATATTAATCTAAAAACATATTATAAGTATATGTAGGTGAGTGTTGGTGGATTCAATCCCTAACTTACTCTACAAGCAGGCACACGTGGCATGATCGAATTTGCGCGCACATGTCGACTATTAAAATTTTAATAGTAAATTAAGGAATGACATAACAACTCTAGTAGGAGTGCTAACAGGTCACCGTGAATGCCATACTGTGAATGCCATACAATGACTATTGTAGAAGCTGTTAACATGAGAAGACTATAAAACATCCCCCATGCAAATGCAAAGAATTCAGTTTTTGTCTAAGAAATGAATTGCAACGATCGGATGAGGGTGTCTTGACGATGTTTCGAATGTTGCACAGATAAAACTTTTTGTATTGATGGGCTTCATCAGAAGTACGGCAAGGTTCAGAGAGATCATAATAGAGTGCGAGGACTTCAATCCTCTTGGCTTCGCAATAAGCCAATTAAAAGTCTTGGTTCGTCGGCAGACACCCCTTCTACCCATTTGCCTTCCTACCCCGCGATGCCATAAACGAAAAGCTTGACAGTTGATTTCGTTAATGATCTTTTCCAGAATTACATTTCACTTATTATGGTTTTACATTCTCGATTTTTTTTCTATTTTGATGGATGATTGTTAGTGTCTACTAAGATAGACGCCTCAACCAAATCAGTATGAGATTTATTTTCTAACCGCCGTCAAGTCAACACACCCTAACATGCACGCAGATGCAAATCTATAATATTCGACACAAACATGTACATTGATATAGAACTGTGTCCCGTATGCATACTTTGATCTGCAAATAATTGACGTATTATGGGCCTTTACTATTGCAACTTATCAGCATGTTTGTGCTAGATTCAAAAGGTTATCAGCTGCACTAACAACATGTTCTGAGCTATGTGCGAGACACAATAGCAACATCAACAATAAACAAGAATAGTGAAACGTGATTGCGATAAGACTCTCAAACATGGAAAACATAATGCCTAAGTCTTTATAAATTTATATTCAGATATCATTCGTAAGCCGGTCTTCGTGGCGTGTAGTTCGACAGTTCTCTTCACTTTTTTTAAAACAGTTCAAAAAACCAAATCCAAAGCAAAATGTCTGCTGTATTCAAGTGCATCCTTGGTCTCTTCGTTGTGCTGTGCTTCGTGCAGGTGATTTTATAGGAACATCTTTTAATTATTTCAAATTACCGATTTTCATCAATTTTGTTTATTGGAGATTTTAATGAATTTTTGTTGAATTTCTACTGCAGTTCATTGAGATGGCCCGCGTTCCTCGCGATGACGCCGCCGTTCAGGACCCCGGTGCTGATCTGATCAACAACTTGCAGAACCTGGTTGGTGATGTTGTGAACAAGCTCAAGACCGCTGTGGAGAGCGAACAAGTGAAGGTGAGCAAAATATGTGGTTTTCTGTTTTTTTTATTAGCTAGAAATTTTCTTAAGGTACCAAATTTTATTTCTTTATTTGTAAAAAAAGTTCTAGTTCGCAGTAAAAAATAATAATAAATATTATTTACAAAAAAGTTACAAAATATGTATAATTATTATTAATTATAATTAGAAAAAATTAATAATTATTAATT